>NC_135576.1:88293514-88919764 GCF_965152235.1 Eretmochelys imbricata
TAAAAAGAATATACTACCAAACATCCATCAAATAAATTGTTGTCACTATTGAAACAGGCCAGATTCCAAACAGTGACTGAGGGCTGACTGGCTTAACATCCCATTATTAATGTCCTGAGCAATCCAGTTCACCATGAACCAACCATTTTTTATTAATTTCAGTGCAGTGGCACAAATTCAACTTCTGTAAGAAATCAAATGCCACTAACAATGTCTGTTTGGCCTTCAGAATAAAGAACCATAGGTTTAACAGCAGTATTACAGTTCAGCATGCAAGTAATCATTATTATGGTGTCATAGACATCTTTGTCTATGAGAGGGACATCTTAAAAGAGGCCTTGATCCAGCATCTAATTAATTTTGTGCCTGAAGTCAGATGCAGAGGAACATGACAGCATTTACACATCTAATTATATGATTTATGAGTGCAATCAATTAGAAACCTATATTCTATATGCAGTGTTGTTGTAGGTATGTTGGTCCCAAGATGTTAGAAACAAGGTGGGTGAAGTAATATCTCTTATTGAACCAACGTCTGTTTATTATTTTCTCAGGGGAAAGTGCAAACACAGTCTCCCACTACTACAAGTTATGCAGTTGAGTTTCCCACAGTGGGGGAAATCACAAGGGTCAGCACCCCTGGAATGCAATGGATGAACCTTATCCTGAGAAAACCACCTCATGATCATGGTATCTTCTGTCAGTCAGAGAGACAAACTTTCGAGCTACACAGAGCTCTTCTTCGGGTCTGGGAAAGGTACAAAGTGTCACAGCTAAATAAAAGATTGAACAGATAGTGCATATTTTAAGGGACCATTTAAGGTGAAATGGCCCTTTAACACCCATGTTAACAACCCCCCCAACCTCTCCAAGCTCATCATCAGAAGCAAGTTCCCAACAGACCAGGACCAACTCAGAGCAGCACCAGACCCTGCCAGAACAACAGATGCCAAACCTGCAAATATTTTTCCACTGCTTCTATGACCAACATCCCCCACAACACACCTTTCAAGATCCACAAGTCCTACATGTGCCTGTCCCAGCATGTGGTATACCTCATCCAATGCACTAAATGCCCTAATAACAACTATGTGTGTGAAACCAGACAATCAGTACTCTCTCGAATGAACTCACACAGGAAAATTATAAGACAAAAGCACCATGTCACCTGTGGGTGAACACTTTTAACAATGTGATCATTCTATATCTGACCTCTCAGTTCTCATCCTCACAGGAAACCTGCACAACACTTTCAAAGGATGAGCCTGGGAGTTTAAATTCATGGTCTTAATAAAGACACTGGATGTATGGCTTATTACAACAATCTGTAACCCACTAACCCCTTTTTGTCAAAAGAACATAAGAACGGCCATACTGGTTCAGACTAATGGTCCATCTAGCCCAGTATCCTGTCTTCCAACAATGGCCAATGCCAGATGTTTCAATGGGAATGAACAGGGGAATTATCAAGTGATCCATCCTCTGTGGTCCAATCCCAACAGTTCTGTGACTACAGGGGTGTTAACAGGCCATTTCACCTTGAATGGTACGTTAGTATATGTGCTAACTGCTTACGCTAAACTATCTGTTCTATCTTGCATTTAGCTGTGACGCTCTGCCTACACTTACAAGCTTGCAGCTGCACAGTGCTCATGTGGCTGCATTAGGCTGATGGGAGAGCTCTCTCCATCGACATAATAAAACCAGTTCAATGAGTGGCACTAGCTATGTCAACAGGAAAGCATCTGACGCCCATATAGCCCTGTGCACACGAGTGCTTATGCTGGCAAAACTTATGTCACACCCCTGAGCGACAAAAGTTTTCCCTGACATAAGAGCTAGTGTAGACATGGCCTTAGTACCTTCCCCAGACCTGCAGAAGAGCTCTGTGCATCATGAAAGCATGTCTCTCTCACCAACAGAGGTTGGTCCCATAAATTATCTCACCCACCAGGTCTAAATTCTTCATTTGTGCTTAAAGAACATTCTTTCATACAAGTGCAGAAAGCTGAATGAGACTACCTTTGAATAAGGTTGTCATCTCCCTGGTTTTTGAATGGGTTACCTGATCTCCCAGTCTCCATCCTATTTCCCCATATTATAAATTTCCTCCCCTAGACACCACCTTCCAATTCTCACAACATTACAGGAGTGCTACCACACTTCCCTCACACTACTAGTCTGCTTCTGCTGTGCCTCTGTGTCTTTTAACTGATGCCCTGCTTGCTTGGAGGTATGCGAGAGTGATTGTATGAGAATGAAGGAAAGAGATTGCAGGGGAAGACAGAGGAGTAATGAAAACAGGCAAATGATGTGAGAAGTTGGAACTCACATGAGGAGACAGAGAGATACCAGATGAGAACTAGAGACCAAGAAGAGAAAACAGCCAGCACATCATCAGAAAGAGAAGGAAGACCACAAGGATGTGGTACAGCTTAGGATAAAGTTGTGAGTTGGTGGGACGTGCAATGACTGGGCTAAAATTTAGCTTGAAAAGATGAAAATTTTACTTTTGGAACCGATAATCCTTGCTCTAAAACCAGCTAGTTTCCCCCTTACATAGTGATGCAAAGTAATTCTACCTCCTGCTGGCCTGGAGGGTAAGGAACTTGAGTCAGAAATCAAACCCTTACATGGTAGAGCAGAGCATAACCATAGAGTCAGCATGCTGCCTTGGGGGACACACACAACAAAAACTTATTAATTCAAACATTTGATGTTTAAAAACTCTAAATTAGCACAGAAATTATAAAATAATATGAAAAAGGCCAATAAGAGTGGGACTGAAAGAACTAATTAAAGCTTCAAATTTTTGAGTGTGAGTGACTAACTGCATCCACACAAAGTCTCATTGACTTCATTGGAGCTCTGTGCAGGCACAGCAATCTGCCCATGCTGTTACCCTAAAATTTTAGATGCCAGTGATGTTAGCCTGCAATGGCACTTTTAATTTAACCAAAGAACAACAAGGTTGTGGCCTGCCCTAAAGGAAATGCCAGAGTGTTACCAGGGGGCTTGTGTCCAACCTGCGGAAGATTCCCCAGAGCAAGCTAGTTTTGGTAACCCCTGAAAGGAAACAGATACAGCCTTCCGCTCAAGGATGAACACACAAGAGTAATTCTTTGAAAACAAAATAATTTATTTAAAAGAAATAAGTGGTTACAATGTATTTAATGAAGCAAGACATTATATGGAACATAGTAAAAATGCAATAAAATTACATTTAAAGCATCTTATAATGAGAGCAGCACTGTGAAATAAAGACACAGACTGCTTACAATATCTGACACCCCACACAAAGAATACAGTAGCTTCAATGTAACGTGCATATAGATATTCCCCTATAAACAAAGGCTTTTAGTTTTAGTGATACAATTTAACCCCATACTTAATACAATGTGGTATACGTGGTATATACCCACAAGAAAAAACATTACCATATTCACAAATTAAAAATAAAACATTTACTTAACATCAACATTGACTCTTAACATTAAACATTTAACATTCTGTAAACGCTGGCCAAGCGGTTACAAGATGGGTAGCAGAGATCTCCCTCAGGACGCAGGCATCCAGCTTTATTTACAGACAAACCCATACACTCTTAAATAATAGATATAAAAAAGATCAGACTTATACTTCTTCAAAAGTTTCCCTCTAACTCATCTCATTGGTCCTTCTGCTCTGTCTGATTTCCTGAAGTATGTTCTCCACAGCTGCGCTGTTGCTCTGTTGGGCCGCAGATGCAGTGGCGGTTGCTGCTCTTCTGTTGCTGCTGGCAAGGTAGCTGCTAGCAGGCAGTTGTTCGTTGCCACAGCAACCTTAGAATTCTGCTGCTGCTGCTTTTTCAAGTAGCTGCTTTTCAGGATGTTCAGTTCTTCTTTTCAGGCAGCTTCCATTCTCATGCAAAGCCTCAAACCCACTTCTTTTCAACCTGTTAGTAGACAGCCTCCTATGCCTAACCACTACAGACTCAGCCTGCTGGCTGTCAGCCTTACATACTGGTTGCTCGCTCAAGGTCAGCTCCTCTCAGCCAATCAGCTGCTAGCTTTTTCCAGCTCCTCCGCATGACATCATACCTATTCTTAGGTAGGAAAGCTCCTCCCTCTGACGCCATCTTGGATTCTAGATGTTTTTAAGCACCTCCCTCTGACGCCATCGTGGTTGCTAGAACTTTCCACTACCTAAATTTAAACTATTATCCTTGTCGTCACCATTTTGGCCAGCCATGTTGTATTTTCTAAATTTAAATGATCAATTTCTATTTAATTAGAGCCTTAATCTTAAAACTAATTACTGTTTTATGCAAACCAAAGTGTCCTAATACTGTCACCACCTTCATTGTATCAATTGGGAGAAATGAATTTTACCGCGTTTTCAACCACCTTCCAAGGTGTTTCTGTAAGCTTCTATTAAGATGCTGCAAGGTATTTCAGAACATTCAGAGCAAAATTCTCTCATTACAGTGACCAATGAATGGCAAGACTGGGGCCCATGTTGACAGTAATGTGAAATGTTGTACAAAATCTGATCATAATTTTATGTCGTGTACTAGTTCAACATTAATTTAAAAAATTGACCCAGTGAATAGTGAAAAAAACAGCAAGAGACAGTCACCTCATACCCAGCAGATGGCAGAATACACTCACAAAAAGGTTCTATAGTCCATCAGATGGAGATGGGAAGGGAAAAAAGGCTCTGCTTTTCAAAACTGCACTTAAATTGTCTAACCATATGTCACCGGGTGGCTGGTTCCTGTGATTAAAGCAGTCCAGTGCCCCTGTGCCAAAGGAGGTGCTCCTAGTTGAGCCAATTAAGGGAGTGGGACAACACCTGAGCTATAAAGGGTCTAACGATGGCTCTGTGAGAACAGAGCTTGAAGGGGGAAGGATTGAATTGAAGCTGTAGGGAGAGAGGGTTTCCTCTAGTGGCTCCTAAACAAGGGAGTTGGGGCTACGTAAGACGATCCAGCTGTAAGTTTTGTTTTTCCTTTGGGAAAAGGCAAAGAAGGTAGCCCAGGCCTTGCGTTCTCTGCAGGGGCTCAGACAGTAGGAAGGGACAGCACCTCAGGGAGGAGGGGTTGTGCCCAGCTTTAGGCTGCGTGGAGCCCAGTTTAAGGATGGGTGGAAGATTTTGTTTTTGTGTTTGCTTTTCTGGAACTCTGTGTTAATAAAAACCAGACCACAAGATGCGTTGTTATCGGATTACAAAGACTGTGTGGAGTTTGTGTAAGGAGGGGAAAACAGAGGCAGGGCACTGTGGAGACACCTCTGGCCACCAAAGAGTGCTTATTTGGCAGCTACTGTGTTACGCTGCACTTCTTTTTTATTTTTTAAGCCATTTTAAGCGACAGATTTATTTCAAAGTACCACAAAGGGCAAGAAGCATGCATGGAAAAATAACTATTTTCAGCTATATTGTGTCTTTGTTTTCAAAATTTTAATTTTAAAACCACAATTTTCAAACATTTTGTTTTTGAAAATAGAGATATATTTGAAAGTCTCTCTTTTTAAAAAGAGGGTCACTTAATGATGAGGTAGGAGGCAGAAGATAGCTGCACCTCCCGATCAACAAAGCGTGGCCCTTACTCTCAGCTGTGTGCTGCAGGAATCACACAGGAAGCTTTCTTCACTTTGGGCCCAATTCTAAAAGGTGCTGAGTATCTTCAACCCTCACCAAGCGCACTTCTGACACCCTTGCTTACACTGAGTAGTACCTTAC
This sequence comes from Eretmochelys imbricata, assembly GCF_965152235.1. NCBI lineage: Eukaryota > Metazoa > Chordata > Testudines > Cheloniidae > Eretmochelys > Eretmochelys imbricata. Next base: position 88,299,236 of record NC_135576.1, read on the forward strand.
GCTGAAGGTAGGCTCATTAAAACTAGTATTATTCAAGGAATAAGAGCAGCAGAATAAAGCCCCTATATCTGAGTCATCCCACTGCAGTCAAATCATGTATGTAAGTGTTTGTAGGTTCAGGCTCATAAATTAGGATGTGGCTATGGCTTTGCGAGCAATTTTAAATGAGCTCATAAACCTGCTAGTTCAACTCTCCCATGATATCACCATAATCTTTTAAGGTAGACATGCCATTACACATAATGGACCAAACACATCAGGGACTGCAGTTAGACTGGAAGATCTAGTATTGTTTTAATAAAAGATCTGATAGTGAACTGACTCCTACTACCAGTTGTTATAAGAATTATTGCCTGAAGGGAATTAGAAAATATACAATGTATATAGTGAGTGTCCCTGCCTAAACCCACAGCAGCAAGGCAAGGAGAGCAAACAGAAAATGCTGTTGAAGACAAGGGAAGATAATAAGCAAATGTGCCCTGGAAAACTGCTATTTGAGAGAGTTGTTTTATTGCTTATTGTTCTGATCTTCCGAGTCAGCTGAAAGTACTAAACATGCCTATGCTTTCTATACTACATCTTAAAATGTTAATACCATTACAGCTGAGCTGCACCTGTGTTGAACGCCTACCAAATATGCTTACATTTATTCTCAATGTAGATAGGTCCTTAGGGCCTGGAGGCAGAGTCTGTGTTGCATTTCTAGTTCACTCTCTCTGGCAGTCTGTGAGACCCTGAGTATTTTTACTTTTAGGACAGGAAGCCAAGCCCATCTTGGTCAACCATCTGTTTGCCTGGACCACTGCTGTGTAGGGGTTTCTTTTATGGTAGACTGGGGTCGCTGCTTGCACGGTCTATTGTGGAAAATTTAATTGTATACTTTCCAACCAGTGGAGCAAACGAGTTCTCCAAGAACTGAACAACAATGTGCAAGACACTAGGCCAACACCTAAAGCATCAATATACAAGTCTCTGGAAAGCACAACTGAAAACCAACCATGCTACATTGCTTCAGATCCCTGCTCAGAACTATCACACTAGCTGACTACCTCAGCATACTAAAATATACAAACTTTAGGCAGGCTTTATCTAATACAAAATCATTTATCATAAACTAGAGGTGGAAACAGGGAGACACAAAACAGACTTCAAACCCAGAGAGTTGCAGTGCAACCAGTCTGATAGAGAGGAGACTGAGATGGAGGGACTCCAATGTCCAAAATACAATAGAGTGCAAAAAAGATATTTCTTCAAAACACGAAAAATGATTAAAGGTTTTTATGTAAAAGCAATGAGAGAAAACTGTGTCTAAACCTACGAGAATGGACAGAAACAGCAGAGATGGCATCAAGGTACATAGCAGCCTGTCTCTGGATTGAGAACAGACAGAAATGACAAACGGAGACAGGAAAAAATATCACACTTACACTGTGAAGCCTTATCCTGGGCAAAGCATACCTTCCTCTGACAGCTACCTGAGGAATTTGTCTCTTCCTTATGCTTTGGCAACAATTGTATAGGTTCTCATGCCAATAAAATATTATTAAATGGAATTGAATTGCTTACTCTTAATGTATTGTAATAGGTACATTACAATTAAAAATAAATCTAAAATATCCTATTCCAACAAAGTCCATTTTATGTAGAAACAGATGTTCTTTTCATAGTAGCAAGTTCCTTCCCCTATATTGCTGTGTGATAAACTGTGTGCCAGTTGGCTGACACCCTCCGCCCCCAGAGATAGCTGAATCTCAGCAGTATAGTATGTGTAGTCTGTGATGCTATTTGAAATTCTTTGGTATGTAAGGTGCTATATAAACGTAAAACATTATCGAGGGCACTCTAAGAAGAAAGAAGAAAGTGGTTTTGTATGTGAGTGTGGATGTATCAGAGGTTATTATGAATTCTTTCTTTGAATTGTAGTAGCACCCTATTCATTGACCAGGACCCTAGTGTACTAGGTACCGTAAAAATACAGAATGAGAAAGGTTTCAGAGTAACAGCCGTGTTAGTCTGTATTCACAAAAAGAAAAGGAGTACTTGTGGCACCTTAGAGACTAACCAATTTATTTGAGCATGAGCTTTCGTGAGCTACAGCTCACTTCATCAGTTGGCAAGAGCAAACGGGACAGATGCCACTTTTGTCAAAAAGTGGGGTGCAGAGGAATGAGCAGGAGGGTGAGCAGAGATGCCAGCCCCGCCTGGGAGCTGGGGGGAGGTAGGGTTTGAGCGAACAGCAACGCCAGCGCCAGCCTTTGGAAAATATGGTCACCCCAATAAGGGAGCATAAGGTGGTCCATAGTGGTCTGTATGGGAATATACGAAAGTGAAGGAACTTGTTATTATGTGGGTATGGTGCTTGGCACAATGGCTTTGGAGTCTCTGGGCAGCCCAATAACAGAAATAATACAGAACAACACGTAGGGGTGTGTGTGTGTGGTGGTGGAAAGTATGTGTAGAAGGTTGAAGCAGCACACAGCAGGGTCTGTCGGTGCAGAAGGCTGGTGCATGGAGCCACATCAAGGGGCGTATGGACGCGGTGGATGCAGGCACGTGGGAAAGTCACACATCCCTTTACCCCTGGCATATCCGCAATATTTACCACTATGATGTCACTTTACCCGACGCGAACTGGTCACGATGACGTCACACCCCTCCCACCCAATCAGAGGAGCAGGGAGGGGGCGCGAAGCCCCCGCTGCGGGGAGGCGGGCGAGAAGCGTCAGCAGCCGCCGTTGCTGGCTCGGGGTTCCCCCCGCCCCCGCTCAGGCAGCCCGAGCCCCGGCCCGGGCGAGCGGCTCCGTGCGGCGGGGATGAGCCCGGCTGCCTCGCACCCCCCGTAACGGCGCCGCCGCCGCCATGAAGCGGAAGAACTGGTCCGGGGCCCGGCGACACTCGGCCCCGGCGCCGCCGGCCGTGAAGAAAACTCGGGGCGCGGCGGCTGCAGCCGCGGGGGTGGAAGAGGAGGCGCCCCCGTCCGGGCCGGAGAGCTGCATGCAAATCACCGGTGAGCGGGGGCGCCGGGGGCGGGAGGCAGCCGGCGCCCGGGTTGCCTTGGCCGGGCAGGCATCGCTGACGCCGTGTGTGCGGTGGGCAGCGGGAGCGGCAGTCCGGGGGAAGCAGCAGCAGCAGCAGCGGGGTCTGTGTGGCGGGATTTGCGGAACTTGCTCCTCCTCCTCCTGCCCCACTGGAGGGAGGGCGCCAGCCAGCTCTTCCCTCTCACCAGGCTTCCAAATAATGGGTGAGAGCAAAACCCTTCTGCCTGCGTCCACCTGCCTCTCGCAGCAGCCTCCGGCGGGCTTCGCTGTGCACGTTACAAGTTGCTGTCAAACTTTATGGGAGCCGCCACGTCGTGTGACAGCTTCCATGGGTTTTGTTTTAAACGCTAGCCCCAGAGCGGGCGGGGGGGCTTGGCTGGTGGTACACGGGTCTCCCCGAAAGCGCAGAGAAAATATGTAGGTCTCCCGCGGTCTGATAATGCCTCTACAGAGTGTCTGCCGTTTAAAAATCATTAGCAGAATGCGTTAAACATGCTTAGGAGTGGCCTACTCATCCTGTCTTGCCGTACTGACTTCAGTTTTGGGCTCAACAGAGAGTCAGGTGTAAAATATTCTGCGTGAAATTCCTGGTTTTGCTTTTCCTGAGTCCTAAATGAAAGGAGTGTCTGCAATAAAAGGAAACTTTCTCTTTCATCTCCTGCCTCTTGCTGCTGCTTTTCTTCTTCTCCTCCCTCCTCTCTTTTTTTCTGGGGGCAGCCTGCAGTACAGAGAAACAATGCTTTGTTGTCTTTTGCCCACTTAATAAATGCTTGTCTGACCGGCTGTTGTTGATACAATAATTGTTTTACACAAATTTCAATTTTAGAAGTTTTTACCATAGCAGACAAAAGCATCTCTAATTTAGCATTCTTATTCGCATCACACAAGTCCAGAAAGGCCTACTCTTAAAGGGTGGCACTAGAAAACCGCTGTCTTGCACTATTTTACAGTACTGATGGAAAAGAAGAATGGAAATATAGTTCAATCTGTCAAACCTCTTAATCTTCTGTGTGAACATATGATGTGGTCTGTGATCTACGGCAGGTCAGACTAGATCAGTGGTTCTCAGACTTTTTGAATTGGCGACTCCTTTCAGACAGCAAGCCTCTGAGTGTGACCCTCGCCTTATAAATTAAAAACACTTTATATATATATATATTTTAATGGTATTTTAAATTCTAAATTTATAACCAAATTGTTTAAAATAAATCTAACATTTCTCACCACTTTTAAATTAAGACTAAAACACATTTTTACCAAATTATTATGAGCAGAAAAGTTGTTTTTTTTTTAATAGTTACTATTTAATACTGGGAGCAGGCACGAAGAAACTTTGTCAGTATCATTTTTCACAGCAGACTTAGTGCCGCACTACCACCCTTACTTCTGAGCTGCTGCTGGCCGCAGCACTGCCTTTAGAGCTGAGAGGCTATGAAAAATGATATTAACAAACATACAAATGTCACTTTCCGCAGCAGACTTACTAGTGCTCTGTGTTCCCTCTAAGGCAGTGGTGGGCAACCTGTGGACCGCACGCTGCCTGTCAGGGTAATCCGGTGGCGGGTCACGAGACAATGTTTACATTGACGGTCCGCAGGCACGGCCGCCCCGCAGCTCCCAGTGGCTGCGGTTCGCCATTCCCGGCCAATGGAAGCTGCGGAAGTGGCACGAGCCACAGGGACTTGCTGGCTGCCACTTCCCGCAGCTCCCATTGGTCAGGAACAGCAAACCACGGCCACTGCGAGGTGTGGGCAGCCGTGCCTGTGGACAGCCAATGTTTATTAAACACTGTTTCGTGGCCCACCAGCGGATTACCCTGATGGGCCGCATGCAGCCCACAGGTTGCCCACCACTGCTCTAAGGTGTGCACCTGTGTGGCCACACAAGAAAGCATCAAGAGCCATGCACCTAATTAGTGGAGCGGGGCAGGCATGCAGCCACTTTATATATATATATTTTAATGGTATTTTAAATTCTAAATTTATAACCAAATTGTTTAAAATAAATCTAACATTTCTCACCACTTTTAAATTAAGACTAAAACACATTTTTACCAAATTATTATGAGCAGAAAAGTTGTTTTTTTTTTAATAGTTACTATTTAATACTGGGAGCAGGCAGGAAGAAACTTTGTCAGGCATGCAGCCACAGGTAGGCCTGGACCCTGGAGAGGATGTGTAAGGGGGGAGGGGAATAGAGGGTGGGTGGAGACAGTATGGGGTGGGAAGCTTGGGGCATTCAGTGCTAGGGCAAGGAGAGATGCCTCTCCCCACTGCCGCCTGCTCATTCTTTCTGCAGTAGAACTGCGCCAGTTTGGCTGGGTTATACAGAAGGGTAACAGGATTTCGTGCCTGGACATGTTCAGTATCTCTAGATGAATAGGAAAAGATTCAATATTGTCCTATTCAGTTACTGACAGAGCCTGATCTGATTCCCTAGTAGAAAGTATTATAATATAATCTTGCAAATTAGAAAACAGGCTTTTACAATTCACATGCTAAATGACAGTTATCTACATAGTTCTTGTAACAGAAAGTGATACAAGGCCCTATGTTACTTTTTAGCAAAAAGTAATAGATTAGTTAGAATGAATACATAGCAAGGTCAACTTGAGATGCAGCTTCAGCAACCCTTTAGTAGAAAGGTACAGAAAGCTGCTTAAGTATGACCAGCAATTTAGGTTTTTTGTTTGTATTGGTGGTGCACATCCGCCCATTATCTCGTTATTGGTGCTGTACATAACAAAATTTATTCTGCACATGGATGAAAAAAATTAGAGGGAACATTTCTAGTGCCCCATTGCCACCCTTACTTCTGGGCTGCTGCTGATGCTGCCTTCAGAGCTGAGTAGCCGGAGAGCGGTAGCTGCTGGCCAGGCTCCCAGCTCTGAAGGCAGCATCGCTGCCAGTAGCAGCACAGAACTGCAGAAGTAAGGGTGGCAATGCCATGTCATGCCACTCCTACTTCGGCCTAAACTTTAAAGGGGAGGGGGGAAGGCAAACTTTAGGGTGGCTACAGCCCTCGCAAGCCCCCCTTAGAGCTGCCCCACCTGGGTGTCTAACTGTTAAATTATAATTTTTGTTTTTGCTGATCCCAGTGCTCTGATTGGTTTGCAGTTTAATGCAGCTCTTCAGCTGCTGAACAATCAAGCCCTCTAATGTTGTCTTGGTACCACTTTTTCGTCACAAGCCAACAAAGCTGCTTGCATGATACTACAATCTCCAGAGTCCAATTTCCTTAAAGTGATGAAAATACAAATATATATTTTGTTTAGGATCAATAATTGCTAGATTATGTTTACAATACTTTTTGAAATAAATGCACTACATTGCAATGGAAAGGTGTGTATAATTTTCTGTAACGCTAGATTTAAATTATATATTTTATAGTAGTTGCTCTCTGTTTCATGCAAGTACGCGTGACCCCCGTGTAATAACCTTGCCACCCCGTGAGAGGTTGCATTGTAATTGCCAGTTTGAGAACCCCTGGACTACATGATCTGGTGGTCCCTTCTGGCCTTAAACTCTATAACTCTGTACGTTTTAAAAATTGATATTTGGTCTTTGGAAAAGAATTAAAATCAATTTTTTTTCATAAAACAGCCTAGTTCTTTGTCTGCCCTTAATTTCATGCTCTCTGCCTTACCAAAGAAAATTATGGATAAACCCCAAGCTCCACTCCCCTGGGCAGTTCTGCACAAACTGCTCAACTTGCACAGAGCCTAGTGACTTCAGTTGTGCTTCGTTTTGGCAAAGGAATCTGCCTCTGTGGAGCAGCATGCGGGGTTTGGGTTGCTCTTTTCTAGTTTAAAGGGATGGTTGAACTCCTAGTTAGTTTAAATTTTTTTTACTACAATTGGGTAATTTAGCTGCTCTTGAGTCTCCTTGCCAACTTTTGAGAATGATATGATTTACTTAAAAACAAACACAAAACCCTTTCCTCTTCCTGTGTGAAAGACCCATGCAAATAGGAAACTCTGTCTATAGAAGAGAGTGAAACTGAGAATACACAAAGTAAACAAACTGGAAAAAAAAGTTTTTCTGTTACAGTGATCTAGGTGGTACTGATAACAATAGCTGGTTTAAAAAAATAGACTGAAGTGTTGTTGTTTTTTCAATTAGTTGATGGCTTCTTTTAAATTAAAGCAAAACTGGAAATGACATGTCAAGGTTCACACAATTTTATCATGGAAAAACATATAACATTTTGTGGACAGGGCCTGGTGGACTGAGTATACAAACTGACTGTGCCAGACTCCCATTTTAAAACAAACCAAATAAATGGTGTTGTAAAGGAAAATAATCCAAAATAATCCAATCTAAAATAAAAATATTGTTAGGTCTTGTCTCCGCAAGGATATTTACTGATACAAATACACCTCTGTAGTTACACTGGTATAACTCCCTGTGTGCACACTTGTATTCCAGAATACTAGTGCCTTTTTCCCTAGGATTTTTTATATTGCCTCCAAAGTGACATAAACTTAATTGGAAAATGCACTTTAATTCTGGAATAATAGTGTCCACACATGGAGGTTTAGCATAATAGTTCTGCTGGTAAATTCCCCATGTAGACAAGTGTTAGCAACTAGACCAGAGGTGGGCAAACTACGGCCTGGGGGACCTGCCCAGGAGCTGCCCGGCCCCTGAGCTCCTGGCCTGGGAGGCTTGACCCCGGCCCTTCCCCTGCTGTCCCCCCGCCCCCGCAGCCTCACCTTGCCACGCCGCTGACGCAATGCTCAGGGTGGCGAGCTCCTGGGGCAGCGCAGCTGCAGAACCTGGCCTGACGCGGTGCTCTGTGCTGCTCTGTGCGTGGCTGGCTCCAGCCGGGCAGCGTGGCTGTAGCGCCACCAGCCACCGTTGCTCCAGGCAGCGAGGTAAGGGGGCATGGAGCAGGGGTGTTGAATAGAGGGCAGGGGAGTTCGGGGTGGGGGTGTGGATAGGGGTCGGGGCGGTCAGAGGGCGGGGAACGGGGGGGGTTGAATGGGGGCAGGGGTCCCGGTGGGGAGCAGTCAGGAAGGAGGGGGGGTTGGATGGGGCAGTCAGGGGCAGGGGTTCTGGGGACAGTCAGGGAGAAGGGGTGGTTGCATTGGGCAGGGGTCCTGGGGGGGAAGTTAGGAAGGAGAGGAGGGGTTGGATGGGGCAGTCAGGGGCAGGGGGTCCGGGGTCGGTCAGGGAGGGGTGGATGGGGCAGGCGTCCTGGGGGGGCCATTAGGGGGCGAGAAGCGGGGGGGTTGGATGGGGGCGGGGGCAGGGCCACACCTGGCTGTTTGGGGAGCCTCCCCTAACAAGCCCTCCATACAATTTTGGAAACCCAGTGTGGCCCTCAGGCCAAAAAGTTTGCCAGCCCCTGAACTAGACAACTAGCATTCCTACCATTTCACATGGCATCTCAATGCACAACCCTTAGTTCATCTAACTAAAGACATAGAAGATGTAAAGCCCCAATCCTGCAAATACACACACTGGTAAATGGGACTCTGTCCAGTCTAACAAATATGCTCTAAAGCATCTGTTTGCAAAATCAGTGCCAAAATACTTGTGAACATTGCATGTTGCCTTCTCCTTCTCTCGTAATGCAACAGCTTTAAACAAACCTAAATATTTTTAAATACTTGTAATCTGTGGGTGTAACAAATCATGGTGGTCTGATGTCACATACATGGATTACAAATTCTGTTGTGCATTATACTTGAGTGTTTAACACTACAATCTATAAACATTATAGTACTTCAGTTATTACTAATAGCTCTCTGTCAGAATAAGCTTCAGTAAGTATTCTTTTAAAAATTATTTCTCATACACAGTTTTGCTCTCCATTGCAATCCTAACACTTTTTGAGATGTTTTACTCTGGTGGTGTAAAAAAAGACACTGGCTGGGAAAACACTGTAGATTTTCCCATATTCCTGTGAATGCGTGGTAGGTACATGCCATATTCCAGGAATAACATCAAGGATGTAGGAAAATGATTGACTAAAGAATACAATTCCTTAAAGTTTCTGTTGTGCTGTATTACAGTGGATTTAAAATTACATCATTTTTTTCTTCAACTAATGCATGACACTCAGATAATGTGAATTTTATTTGCCAAAACTGAACAAACTCACCTCCACTTATTAGATGTAATCTCCCATGTCTTTCAAAATGATAGCTATATACAATGCAAATAAATTGTAGAGATTTTATTTAAGATGGGTAGGTAGTTTTTTATTTCCTATCTTTGGTATGTATGTTCTGTACATTTCTCTAACTATGCCTGAGAAATAAGATTCTAAAGCATGTTGTGTTGCGTTGTAACTTTCCAACAAAATTATTTAGACAAGTTTGGTTACAATTTGCAGGAGATAAAGCTGCCCGCTTCTTGTTTTATAATATTACCTGAAAGTGAGAACAGGCGTTCGCATGGCACTGTTGTGGCCGGTGTTGCAAGATATTTACACGTCAGATGCGCTAAAGATTCATATGTCCCTTCATGCTTCAACCAACCACCATTCCAGAGGACATGTGTCCATGCTGAAGATGGGTTCTGCTCGATAATGATCCAGAGCAGAACGGATCGATGCATATTCATTTTCATCATCTGAGTCAGATGCCACCAGCAGAAGGTTGATTTTCTTTTTTGGTGGTTTGGGTTCTGTAATTTCTGCATCTGAGTATTGCTCTTTTAAAACCTTTGAAAGCATGCTCCACACCTCTTCCCTCTCAGATTTTGGAAGGCACTTCAGATTCTTAAACCTTGGGTCGAGTGCTTTAGAAATCTCACATTGGTATCTTCTTTGCGTTTTGTCAAATCTGATGAGAATGTGTTTTTAAAAGAAACATGTTTTAATCAGAGACTGCTATAACATGAAATATATGGCAGAATGTGGGTAAAACAGCACAGGAGACATACAATTCTCCCTCAAGGAGTTCAGTCACAAATTTTATTAACACATTATTTTTTAACCAGTGTCATCAGCATGGAAGCATATCCTCTGGAATGGTGACTGAAGCATGAAGGTGCCTACAAATTTTTAGCATATCTGGCACGTAAATACCTTGCAACGCCAGCTACAAAAGTGCCATGCGAACGCCTGTTCTCACGTTCAGGTGACATTGTAAATAAGAAGCAGGCAGCAGTATCTCCCGTAAATATAAAAAAACTTGTTTGTCTTAGTGATTGGCTGAACAAGAAGTAGGACTGAGTGGACTTGTAGGCTCTAAAGTTTTACATTGTTTTGTTTTTGAGTGCAGTTATGTAACAAAAAAAATCTACATTTGTAAATTACACTTTCATGATAAAAAGATTGCGCTACAGTACTTGTATGAGGTGAATTGAAAAATACTATTTCTTTTATCATTTTTACAGTGCCAATGTTTGTAATAAAAATAGTATAAAGTGAACACTGTACACTTTGTATTCTGTGTAGTAATAGAAATTGATATACAGTATTTGAAAATGTAGAAAAACATCCAAAAGTATTTAATAAATTTCAATTGGTATTCTATTGTTTAGCAGTGTGATTAATCACGATTAATTTTTTTAATTGCAGTTAATTTTTTTTAGTTAATCACTTGAGTTAACTGCGATTAATCAACAGCCCTACTTTAGAGTCCTTTTATTTAGGATGGGTGTCAATTTTGTTTACATTGAGAAATTTATTTCTACAGAGAAGTGCTGTAGAGTCTGCAATATACTCATGCTTTAATTCTGACTCTTTTTACTTAGGCTGTCACTTGGAATTTTCATGAAATATTCTGTTGGCTTAATATATGCATCGATAATTTCTATTTAAACAACATAATTCACAATTCTGTCTTAATATTGTTGCATTACGAAGAAAACACAATTTTCTGGAATGATAGGAACATTTTTTTTACTGAGACTTGTGTTTTTCACTGGTGTTTGTAAACATTTTTCAGTGAGTTTTTATTATAAATCTCTCTCATTACAGGAGAAGTATGTAATCATTTATCAGCATGACCTCATTTTCTTATGACTCTTTCAAAATCTTCCTTGATTTGAGAAAGTGGTTAAGGCTTTTTTTGTCTAATCCAGTGCTGAAAGTGTGGGAACTCTGTTCTCTCAGATTTACATGTCTGTTACATGGGAGCAGCAGAGAACAGGGACTATATATTATTTTAGGGAAGGTAGGGCCATGATTGTGGAACAGATCTCATCAGTCTGAGGAAAAATCCCTATTTATTTTCAAACAATGTGTTTAACTTTATATTTAATTTTAATCTGTGTCCTCATACTCTTGTTCAGAAAGTATGCTGATACTTGGTTTCTATCATGGTCACCAGTTTTATCATCTCTTGGCTTTGATTTCTGCAGTGATTAGTGAGTTCTTTATAATGTAAGATGATTGATTGAAAAACTTCAGTTTTATTTATATTAGTTTGGCATCACAGAGTGTTATACCTGTACATTATCTATTGCATCTTTTTGAGATCTGCTAGGTTTAGAAAGAATTGTTTGGATTCTCGGAACCCTAACTTTTAATACATATTGGTACATAACTCAGATCTGTAAAACACTTACTACTAGTACTGCAAATTACTCTCAGACTTCGTTCTTTATTATTTGGCGTATGCCGTCCAGTCAAGCCAACCCACACCATTCTTATCAACAGTGTTCAAGGCATGAAGACCTCTAGGATAATACTAATCTTTATAATTCAGTATGAGCAAGACCATTTCAGATTTAAAAATTTAAGATTTGTTAAAGTCTGTAATATCTTTTTATATAAATACAGGCTCTTATGCATTTATATTCCGAGGGACTTGTTAGCTGCCTTACCATCAAGTTCAAGAACTTTCATTTTGTCAAAAGAACAAGTGTATCTTCACTCTTCAGACACCAGAATAATCTCTCTGGTAAGAACAGGCATGTTTACTTGCTGTCCAATATTGAAGTGCTGCTGTGTATTAGCTGCCTGTTGAATTCAAAGTTCTGTCTATAAAGACTTTGACTTGCAGATCTCTAGAGACATCAGGATTGTTGTGGGTGATGGAAAGGAGAATATTTTTAGGAAGTGCTATTCGTTCCTTTTCCAGAATCAAGTAAATAAGATCATGAAGAGGAAGCTGCTGGTATCCTGCTGATACCCTGCATAGATATTTTCACAGCTCATTGCCTGCTTGTAGAGACAAGAAATTAACCAGCCCTAGTCTTGCATCCCTCTGACACAGGATTAGCAAGCTCCCCTTAGCTTCTGCCAGTGTAAAATTAAGCTTTGTTTTTCATCACAATAACTTTCTTTTTTGTTGAAATAATGTATATGAAAAATAGTTTTCAAATTTGTTGTAAATAAAACAAAATGCCTGGCTTTTACCTTTTTTAAGATGCATGACTTTTTTATTTAAATAAGTGCAAGACAACAAGTCCTTCTCCTGCAGTCAGGACCCTTACAGAGCCCCACTGACTTAATTTCAGTTGTAGTAATCTCATAGTGTGTATAATAGTGCTGTTTAAAAACGTAACATGTTAATACTTGGTTATTGTAAAACAGAGCCAGAAATGCTTTTGAGGAAACCTGAATAAAATAGCTCTGTTGAGTAGTTTCTCATCCTGCTGACACTGTCATTGAGGCCAAAATACTCAACATTGTAGTGAGATAGCAGTCTGAGTAGGCAAAAGTAAATAACCTAATTCTGTTCTGAAATTATTTCATTTTATATTCCTTTCTTAAATTTTCCAGTAGGGAAAATGAACAATATGAAGTTTATTTGCAGTTTTATTGCAGAGCAGTTGTTGTGAGTACTGACAGCTTCTCTGGGTGATGGCATTTAATTCACTCAGGTTTTATTTTGAGGCTGTTGTGTAAATTAAGAATATCAAGCTTGTATTTCTTAATGTATTCTGCTGTTCTGAATATAGCAACAATTAAAATGATCCAAAGATAGCACTAAATAATAAAGGGGTAACCGCCATTTAATAGTCCATGCATATTGTTCACCCATAATCTGAATCCCATTTCATATTAAACCATTATTCGGTTTAATATGAAACAATGTTAAATGGGATTCAGGTTTTGGGTGAACAATATACACAGACAAACTGCTGTTTCTACTTTATTTTGCACTACTGTTAGATTTTAATTATTTTAAAAAAACATCTGTGTTTTAAACAAATCATTGAGTCCTTTTTCTTGAATGGACATAAAGGGGGGAAAAAGCTAAGACAGCCAAATACTCTATTTTTATAGGTTGTCAGAAGCTGCTTACACTGAGTTCAGTAAGAAAAACAGCATTTGTAACGCCAATATTAGAGATTCTCCAGTCAGTCTTTCTTTTAGAATTGTTTGTGGTATGATCACAAATTTTAGAATTAACATATTATGAGTTAATTTAGGCTTAGCACTCTAAGTGACTGTATTTAAATAAGGTAAAACTTTTTTTCCCCCCTTTAATGTACAATGAAGGCCTAGTCTACGCTTAACTTTTGCTGGCATAGCTATGTCCGTCAAGGTGTGACTTATTTTTCCCTCATCCCTGATGGACATAGCTATGCGAGCAACTATCCTAGACGCAGTTATACCAGTAAAAAGTTGTATAGCTTATTTAGTTCAGGGAACTAGTAGAACAAGTTATACCTGCAGAAGCACTCTTTTATTGGTATAAATTGTATCTTCCCCAAAATTGACATTTAGCATAACTTATGGAAGATGTAAGCACTTTAAAAGAATAATGTGATCAACATTTGATAGTGGATTTATTTTCTAGGCTAACCTAAGGGTTTGTTTCATAAGAACGTAAGAACGGCCATAATGCGTCAAACCAAATGTCCATCTAGCCCAGTATCCTGTCTTCTGACAGTGTTCAATGCCAGGTTCCCCAGAGGCAATGAACAGAACAGGTAATCATCAAGTGATCCATCCGCTGTTGCCCATTTCCAGCTTCTGGCAAACAGAGGCTAGGGACACCATCCCTGCCCAATGGCTATTAGCCATTGATCCTCCATGAATTTATTTAGTTCTTTTTTTGACCCTTGGTATAGTCTTGGCCTTCACAACATCCTCTGACAAGGAGTTCCACAGGTTGACTGTGCGTTGTGTGGAAAAAATACTTCCTTTTGTTTGTTTTAAACCTGCTGCCTATTAATTTCATTTGGTAGTTTCATTTCATTAGTTCTTGTGTTCTAAAATGAAAGACCCACATTTTCAAACAGATGCCTAAAGTTAGGCTCATTAGTTCATATTTATATACCTAAACAAGTGATTTGATTTTCAGAAGTGCCAAATCACATATTTAAGGTGGGATTTTCAAAGAGGCTTAAGAGAGTTAGGCAACTAACGCTCACTGACTTTCTGCAGGACCTGGACACCTAACTCCCTATAGGCTCCCTTTAAAAACTTCTCCTTATTTGCTAAATACAGACTCCAAGAACCTAATTTAACACCTGTTCTTTGGAAAATTTTGGCTGGAAGCTTTTATTTTGCTTGAGAAAATCCTACATTTTTTTTTTTTTTTTTTTTTTTGCTGGTTATTAGCGTGGTTGGTTGGTTGGCTGTTTTTTTAGGTTTTATTTTTTTAAATAAATTGTCTTTATGCATCAATAAATTGAACTGATATTCATCTAGAAACAAATCTATGAGAGAACAAGTGGACATAAGAGAACGGAGGCTGTTTCAGTCTAATTAATACGTTTTTGGCTGCATTGCCAACTAAGCTTTGCAAACTAATTGAGTGAATCATTATGTTGTACTAGTCAAGAATTCTAACAATGTCTGTGGATTATCATCATGAATGAGGCAACTAAATCCTTTGGATTTTGTAGTTTTAAAATAAGTTCTAAAGCTGAGTAAAACAGATACTCTGCAAAGTTTTAGTGCAATTCTAAAATATCTTTTTAAGCATTGATTAATACCCGTGATATTAGTATGCAAACATATGGGTCTGAGCACTGCAAAAAATCTTGGGTGAGTGAAACAAGTCCTGAAAAAAATCTGATTTTGCTGCAAATCAGTTATGAAGCAAAAGTATTAAACTGCATTACCCACAGGATCGACGCGATACTCTAGACTCAATAAATTGACCGCTCAGCGTTCTCCCATCGACTCTGGTACTCCACCGGAGTGAGAGGTGCAGGTGGAGTCGACAGGGGAGCATCAGTTCTTGACTCACCGCAGTGACGAGACTGCGGTGAGTAGATCTGAGTATGTCGACTTCAGCTATGTTATTCATGTAGCTGAAGTTGCGTAATTTAGATCAATCCCTTCCCCCTCCCATAGCCCAGGCCTAAACATTTGGCCTGCATATGCAAGAGTGGCAAAACTTGTATTGTGCATCATATCTTCATATTCTTTCTGCTCAAGTGTACGCACTTTTTGGGTGACATTTTCAAAAGAGACATAATCACATCGAGCTTTTGTAAATCCTGTTAGGTGCCTATTGCATCTTTAGGCATCTAACTATATTTTTTAATCTAGCACATGGGCTCCTAAATCACATGGATATCTTTGAACATTTTAACTCTTTTGGCTTGAAGATATCCAAAAAATGACTTGTCATTTATATATGGCTAGTGTTTTAAAATGCATATGCTATTCTGCTGTTCTGGAATAGTGCTTTTCACATTTGTGCATTTCACAGTTTCATTTGAGGATCAAAAATACTGGGGCTAACTTTGTACTCTCTGGTCAAATGTTGGCTTATACATTCCTTTAGTGCAGTTTCACAACACAACTAAAGATTTTAATGAGGCTACAGTAAATGAAGATTTTTAGCTCAAGATGCCCCTTCTCCCAATTCCAACATGGCTCTTCCCTTTCACTTTTCCTTCCACTCTTCTGGGAGTGTAGTTTAGGCCTGCCACTCGCAGAAAAAGTTAGGAACTGGAGCAACTCCTCCTCTCTAGCATGGGGAATGGGAAGGTTGGCTGTGGTTCTTTTTGTAACCTGTGGGTGGTGCTCCTTCAGGTGGCCGCTGAAGAGCAACCATGAGGAACAAGGCCCACCCTCAAACCAAGGAATTGGTGGGGTTCCGTTTCTTTTTGGACTCTTATCACTGTTATGAGCGGAGCGAAAATGGCTTATGAGTAGTTTAATGTCTTTAACAGTAGCCGCACCTTCGTTGTGTTTGCAAGGCCCTGGGCTTAGGGGCTTTGAGCGCACCGCTTGCAGGGGACACCAGAGGGGCCACAACACTCTGAGAGGTGCGCTGCAGGCAGATGCCCAGCTGGCAGCGCGGTGGGTTGATTAAGGGGCTATAGTCACACCGTAAATGTGGGGGGACAAGCCCTCGTTTAAAAATAACACTCAAGGAGCGGGCTGCTGTCCTGCGCTGGGAAGGGGACAGCGCTCCCCGGGGCACAAGCGCAGTCCCTTTAAAATACCAGCAGCCCGTGTGCCGCAGGCGCTTTGCGAGGCGGGGCGGTCTCCCCTCCAGGCCCAGCCCGCGGGGTGGGCCTTCCCCTCGTGAGTTGTTTTCTCCGTACGCCGGAGAGGAGAGGAGCGGCGCCCCCGGGCCCAGCTGCGCCGCACGGGCTGCGCCGCCTGCCGGCTAATGCTGCTGCGATGGGAGGACTCGCTGGCGAGCTCTCTGCTCACAGCCTGCGGGGGCAGCGATTGCCGAGGCTTGCGCGCCGCGCTCGGGTTTTCTCCCCGGCTGGGGCTGGGATTTGTCTTGTGGGCGCATCAGACTCGTTCGGGCCCGAGGACGCTTCTGTTTGAATGCCCGTAAGGCAGCTTCCGGAGCTGGAAAGTCTTTCTCGAGGAAGGGGACAGATGCGGGCCGAGCCCGCCAGCCGCTGGCGACCCACTTCTGGCCGTGGTGCCTGCTGAAGGAGCGCGGGAGGCGGCTGGCCGGCGGGGCCCAGAGCAGACACCCCGGGGCTCACGCTGCATTTGGATGCGCCTTGAGGCGAGGGTGCCCTTTAATCTTTAAAACTCTGCAGGGAGTGGCGCTTTCGTTTCCTTAGCGCTGTCAGACTCCAGTGACAAACGCAGCAGGCTATTTGCGGGCTCGGTAACATTGTGGGGGCTGGCCCCCTTTTCAGTGTTTGTAAGTGATGAGCGTCAGAAAGGAATCGCGCCCCTCTGTGGAGTTCATCAAAGGTGAGCAACTTAAAATGCCAGTTTAAGTGGTTTTTTTTCGTCTTTGGTTTGTTAAAGAAGCAAGTTTTTGAAATTCGTTTTGCAATCGTGCATGTGATCAAGGGGCAGGAACTTGTACTGCACCGCTTTTGTCGCGTTCGCTTCTTTGAAACAAAACGCGTTTTCTTTTGTTGGAACTATGATGAATTAACGTAAAGTGGATTTGGGAGGCAGTAAACAGCAGCTGTCTGTAACTTCCTGGCCTTTTTCAACCTGTTGATATTTTACCTAAGTTAGTTAAAAGTTAATATAAGTAAATCACTGATTGCGTAACAAATGCATGTGCATTGTCAAACAAAGAACTCTCAGGAAGAATCCAAACTTGAGACCTTCTTTTTCTATTGTCGGTTATCAAATTTTACTGTGCTTCACTTTCCTCTTTTGGTAACGTTTACATTCTCCTCCCACCTTCACCCGCACATCCCTAATAGACTCAAAATATCTTGTTTTATATTCCTATAATAAGTGTCCAGGTCATGTTCTTGTGTGTGTGGCTGGTTGGTTGGTTGGTTGTTTTCTGATTTCAAAGAGCCAGATTTGCTCCTCTCTGAATTGTAGTAGTCAATAGATGTGTGTATATAGACAAACACAAAGTCTCCCAAATCAGCTATGGGAAGGCAGTCTGGTTATCCTCTGAACAACTTGTTTGCCAAAGGAAAACCACAGTGAGCTTTTGACTAAATTACAAGTAAGTTTTAAACTGTTTGGTAACCAAAACCTAGCCTTTGAACTTAATCATTGTCTTCCTTGTTGTCTAGTGCCTGAAAAATAATGTCCTCTAATCTGGAAACCCTGAAAGGAAAATTTGGTACTAAATTGTGACCATTTAAAGTTATTACATTTAAGAGCAACATTTCAAGTTTTCTGTGGAAATTTGTAATGTTAAGGGTAGTATTAGTTTAAAATCTCTTGCATTTCAGGTCGCCTTTATTTTGCAATTCTCTGCCAAAAACCAAAGAGTGGTGTTGCAAATACACATTATTTCTGCATAGATGATGAACTTGTATACGAGAAGTAAGTACAGTCCTTATTCTTGTATTCTACAGAACGTTGCCATAAATTGGTAAGAAAAGCACTAATAAGCAAGTGATGTAATTCTTATTCTGTTTTTATTAGCGGTAGTTAAAACTTCTGTACAGATTACAGAAGTTTATGTATGGAGTTTATTCTCAAAACTAGTGTACTAGTCCCAGCTAATTTCACTTGCAATGGGACTTTATACGTGAGAGGGCCTGGTGGCTCCCCACCAATTTCTGTCTTGAAAAATTTCAGAAACTTTTTGTTTCTTACTTATACCTTATTCCTACTGGAAGATATCGGAATACTTTACAACAAGATAAAAACAATTTAGAAGCATTAACTGAAATATTTAGCCAGAAGGAATGTTTCTAGTTGCCGAAATACCGGGGTAAAATATCTAAACTTCCTAGAATAATAGATGGGTCAAAACCTGGCAGTTGCTGACTCAGCACTTCATGACCCGAGCATAATAGCTACATTAATAGCTACAGTGAACTGCGTCGGTCTTTCAGATAAGACCTTGACATTTATTTTATTATTTATTTTTATGATACTCTGCATGGATATTAAAGATCACTTAGTACTTTTGAAAAAAAATAAGAGTATCTTTAGTTAAAAATTTCTATGCTCACCTTACCCAGGTTGTGATGTTTTGTTCGTTTTCTGTATTTCAGTGGGGCTCTGTATACACAGTGGTAGAATGTTGTGAGGATTAATGAGTAAATATATAAATAATGTGAATCTGATAGCTTTTAAACATAGTGCCAGCAGAAGATTTTGGAATTAATTAATTAACCTTGTTTTTGAATGGTGACAGGTTTCAGAGTGGTAGCCGTGTTAGTCTGTATCAGCAAAAAGAATGAGGAGTACTTGTGGCACCTTAGGGACTAACAAATTTATAAGTTAGTCCCTAAGGTGCCACAAGTACTCCTCCTTCTTCTTCTTTTTGAAGGCATGTTTTTGCACTGTCTTTAAAATCAAGAGTTCCTAACGTGGTGCCAAAAAAGTTATCTTACTGTGAGCCTTCAAAAGTTTGCTCACTTCATCATTTCATTGACCTTTTAGGAGGTCTTGTGTGGAGAAGAAAGTAGAATAAATTTAAAAATAAAGTTTTAAAAGCTGATGAAATACTACAGAACTATACTTATGGTATGCAGGATGGCAATTTCAAGAAGTTGTACCGAATTTAATGTGTGCATTAATTATTAGTTTTTATGTGGTGCATGTGGATTTCTTTAAAATTATTTCTACAAAACATGTACAAGCAAAATGTTTTCTTTCTTTCCCTCCCCACAAGCTTCTACGCAGATTTTGGACCTCTCAATCTGGCAATGGTTTACAGATATTGTTGCAAGCTAAATAAGAAATTAAAGGTAAAAACTGTTTTGTACCAGATAGACATAAAATATTGGAATTGGCCCATTTATAAAAATGGTGAGGTGAAAAAATGTTCCTTGTTTGAGAAATATCTTCAAATTGATATGTGGATTGCCATTCAGGCTTGTGTTTTGGATGTGTACACACTAAACTGTATGTAGTATATATTTGTGTTTTCAGATTTGGCCAGATTATATTTTCGGGCGGGTGTGTGGTGTGGAGGGAAAAGACAGAGAGTGAGGGATGTAAGAGGAGGAGAACTATTTGCCTTTAGGACATAGTAGTTGTACAGTAATTATTGTGAAACTGCAACTTCTAAGTATTGGTACTGTTAGAAACAACTAGAAGAACTCTTAGTGGGCAAAGGTCTCTTTCAGTAGAAGGCCCCCTCCTCTGGAATTCAGTCTCCTTGGAAATCTGCCAAGGTCTAGTGAGTTTCAGGGCTCAATGAGAGACACATTTATTTGATTTGACTTCTGTTTGATTTGTTTTAATTTGATTTTTTTAATTTTTTTAATTTTTTGGTCTTCACAACATTTCTATAGGGAGCCACATTTGCTTTTTAAAAAAATATTCAGGGCTCACTCCTGCAAGGTGACTGAGCACCCTTACTCCTGCAGTTGAGATAGGGTGACCAGATAGCAAGTGTGAAAAATCAGGACAGGAGTAGGGGGTAATAGGTTCGTATATAAGACAAAGCCCTGAATATTGCGCCTGTCCCTATAAAATCAGGACATCTGGTCACCCGAAGTTGAGGTAACTTGCTATGTCTGAGGAGGCGCTCTGTACCTTTCAGAATTGGGCTCTTGGTAGATGTTATGTTTTATAGTATCTCTATAAATCGAAATAATGAAGTCTTACATTTTCTATATCAATTCAAGTTATCCAGTGCAAGTTTGTCAACAGAGGTTGGAGTACAAAACGTGGTAGGCAAATAAAAATCTTACTAAAATTTATATGCTCTTTGCTTGTTCAAAAGCCCATTAGTCAGATTTTGAAACCCTACACTGAACTGTGAAAACTGGAAGTATGCAATACAATATGTCTTTTATGGAAAATCTTGGCATTTTGTGAATGTTCCTTGCTGTCTAGCACTGGTGTCAAGCTGTCTGCTTCAGATTCATTGTGCCAAATACACTACAATGGGTTGTTTCGCTTAGCCATGAGAATTTGCCCTGATTTTGCTTGAAAATTATTCCACAGAAGTTTCTGTATTGTGATTTATTTTTAAATGGGTTGGTTTGTGAGAGCAATATACTTGAATGCTAGATGTTTTAAAGGGATGTTCAGTGCAGAACTCATTCTACACTGATCATAGTGGTATCTGAGTGACTCGTTTCACTTTTAAGCATTGTGGTATTTTTGGCTAACAGAATGGGCTGATAAGAGAAATCGTTCATTTGTAGTGCACATTTAAAACATATTGCCATCACTTCATTAGTAAGGTTGTAATTTTCTATTGAAAATCCAGTTCTGTCTCCCCTCAAACAAGGTATATCATGGAGTTGGATGGTGGTTTATCAAAATTTGAGATGATTCAAACACAAGTGGTTTCTGATTTAGGACTTTAAAAATATGGATGTAATTCATATTTTGAAAATTATTCTAAGGTTTCTGATCAAGCTATATCACAGAAATAGCTTGCAGTAAAAATTTAGACTATTTTGAAAATTTTACCCAAAATCTTGTCAAGGACCCTTGGCTATCTCCCTTTTGAAACTGGGACTGGGGTGCTTATGAAAATTTTATCTCTAGTGTATAGGACTATGATTGGTAAGTGAAAAATGTTGGAGTAATTTCATATAGCTATTTTGAAATCTCATGGGGTCCTAGTAGAGGTTTAAAAACATTGCTAAAGTTCTGATACTCTATAGAACCCTCCCTTTCAGTGCATAGCTTCAAAATATGAATTTGTAATGGAAGTTATTGTGTTTATGGCTACTTTTTCTAACATTATGGGGGAAATCCCAGAATTCCTACCTCACTCGTTGTCATCACTGGTATTGCCTCTTGCCTGCCCATATCCTCCAGTAACAGCCACCCAGGGCGCTGTTTCAGTTTTTGTTTCTAGTGGTGTTCATTTTTTCCTTCATTCACTTTCAGGGGTGGGTAGAGGCTGCAATATAATCTTAATCTCCTAAAATTTCTTTTCTATACCCATTCTAGACTTCATGGCATTTATCAGCAGTGCCACCAGTAGAAACTGAGAGCATTCTCCATCAGTATGTGAGCCAATACAGTTTCCCTTTTCTATGCCCCCAATGTCCATAAACTTTCCTTGGAGTGAAAGTTTTGCTGAAGGGGAGGGAGGAATGTCTCCTCCAGCCAGGCAGTTTAAGAAATACTGGGAACATATTTATGTAAACGGGAAAAGAGAGAGGAGCAGTGCCTGCCTCTGAGTCATGGGCAATAGCAGCAGTAGGCCGGTCTCAGCAGGTCTGATAGACTTAAATTTTGCCAAAATACTCGGATGCAGGGAAGCTTCAGACTGCTAGCCATAAATCATCTTGTAGTCCTTGTTCCATTGAGTTGGAGAATCCAGTCTACATTATTCAACATCTGTTATACTTACTGATTATAATAGAGCACATACTTCTAACTTCCTAATAAGATTCACAGTATTGCCAACTCCACAAGCTCTAAAACCATTAGACAGACAAAAATATTCATATGACTAGTTTAAAAAAAACAAGATTTTTTTTTTAAACTTGCATTGGATTTATGATTTGTTTTCCGATATTTGAAATAGTGGATGGAATTGTCCCTATTTGTGTTTGCATATTTCAGGTGGGAATTCCTAATGTGTAATAAATACAAATTGGGAGACCTTCTTTTCTTTTTGGCTGATAGGTGGGGCTAATCCCTTCCCAAAGTATTGTCCTAGGCTCCCTGCAGCTCCCACTGTCCAGTGGGCACTACCCTGCCTCATGCTGTGCATTCTCTGGACTCCCTCCTCCCTTCAGGATATCAGGATTGCTAATTCCAAGTGTTCAAAAATCATGAGTCTGTCGTCCCCCCCCTCCAGCCCCCAAATGATGAGCTTTTAATGAGTAAATTTGGGGTAGTTTGTTCTTGTTTCCTGGCTTTGAGCCTTTAGGGTTCACGTGTTCAAGGTTTTCTCCATCACCTAGAAACTTTTTTTTTTTTAATTGAAAAGCTGAGTGTCTAATGTAATTTTTAGACTCAAGGAGCTTTAAGAGAACCCCCTGAAATATCCCAAGACTTGCAATTAAAATAGTGAGAATTAGCAACTCGGAGATACTGCCCCTGCCCAGCTCCCTGTCCTTCCCTCTGTCCCCATGTATTGCCCACACACAACTTCCCTCCATATAGGATTTTGATGGTGGGACACAGAAAGGAGGAGAGAGTGCAACTGGGCTAGAGTCTACACCCGACAGGCTGGAGAGAAGGGGATGCGGGGACACATACTCCTTGAATCCTTTCTCCCTCTGCCCATTGCTCACCATTGCTACTCTAACTGTTGGTGGTAGGAGCTACATGTTGGTCCCAATCCAGTTCCCTTTTTCTTTGCCTGTCCTCATGGACTGCTGCACCTGTGCTTTGCACGGACAGCAAAAGCAGAGAGGAGTAAAGACTCTGAAGAAGGTAGCAGTCTGTTGGGATCCTGGAGATGGGCGGGTGGAGCCTGCCCACTACTAAAGGACCTCCCTCAGCCTAAGGGGAAGATCCACAAGGTCCGGGATCTCAGTTAAGTACGGGGCACAACTAAAGATATAACAGGGACAGGAGTGAGGTTACAGGGCTAAATGAAGGGAACCCGATAGGGACACCAAGCAGACACCCGCTGTTCTTCGAAGGTGACAAGGGAGCCAGCGGATGCCGCCCAGAGGAACTCTGCCAGGATGTGTGAGACCAGGGAGGAGTGGAAGTCAGCCCCACAGTCACAGAGCACCCCCTCATCTACCATCCTCTTCCTGGTGGTGTAAATGGCTACTTTGGCTAGTGCCAGGAGGAGGTTGATGAGGAGGTCTCATGACTTAGTGGGGCCACAGATAGTGTGTGCAAAGATGAACAAGTGTGGGGAGAAGTGCAGCCAGAACCACAGCAGGAGGTTCTGGAGGAGCCGGAATAGGGGCTGCAACCGAAGAAGGCAGCAGTTAGAGCAGCAGCCTCTGCTGGTGGCAGCTGGGACTTCAACCTATTGCCTGCAGCTTAGGCTCTCAGCAGCTGTCTCTGGTGGATGCAGCCAGAATTTCAGCATGAGCTTCAGCTTATGTAGAAATTGTGAGCTGCCAGGAACTTGTGAAAAGGCAATGTTAATGCTGAAAAATGAGACTAATGGGACTAATGAGAATGAACTGGCAGCACGGGATTCAAATACCACATTAGAAGAGAGGAGGAGATTGGGCAAGTATGCAGGGCAGGAGTTAAAGTTGGTTGTGGAAACATAAGTTTGAATTTTTGGAGTTTTTGAAAAATATTTACTTTTATGTCTGTTTTAAAATATTACAACTTTCTAATTTTTCAATATAACATTTAATATCAATGTTGAAATTGTTAAAATAACTGAAGAAAATACCACCAAAAAGAACACAGTAACTTTTCCCTTTAACATAAAATTACTGTTTTTCATAATGAAAATTATTAGGGCTGTCGATTAATTGCAGTTAACTCACGTGATTAACTTTAAAAAATTAATCACAATTAAAAAAATTAATAAGTTTTAATTGCACTGTTAATAGAATACCAATTGAAATTTATTAAATATTTTTAGATGTTTTCTACACTTTCAAATATTTTGATTTCAATTACAACACGGAACACAAAGTGTACAGAGCTCATTTATATTATTTTTATTACAAATATTTGCACTGTGAAAATGATAAACAAAAGAAATAGTATTTTTCAATTCACCTCATACAAGTACCATAATGCAATCTCTTTATCGTGAAAGTGCAATTTACAAATGTAGATTTTTTTTTATGTAACTGCACTCAAAAAAAAAAACCAAAATGTAAAGCTTTAGCGCCTACAAGTCCACTCAGTCCTACTTCACGTTCAGCCAATTGCTAAGACAAACAATTTTATTTACATTTACGGGAGATAATGCTGCCTGCTTCTTATTTACAATGTCACCTGAAAGTGAGAACAGGCATTCACATGGCACTTTTGTAGCCACAGTTGCAAGGTATTTATGTGCCAGATATGCTAAACATTCATATGCCTGTTTATGCCCTTCATGCTTCAACCACCATTCTAGAGGACATGCTTTCATGCTGATGACACTTTTTTAAAAAAAAAAATGCATTAATAAAATTTGTGACTGAACTCCTTGAGGGAGAATTGTATGTCTCCTGTTCTGTTTTACCCACATTCTGCCATATATTTCATGTTATAGTAGTCTCATGTAATGACCCAGCACATGTTCATTTTAAGAACACTTTCACTGCAGATTTGACAAAATGCAAAGAAGGTTCCAATGTGAGATTTCTGAAGATCGCTCCAGCACTCGATCCAAGGTTTTAAGAAGTGCCTTCCAAAATCTGAGAGGGATGAGGTGTGGAGCATGCTTTCAGAAGTCTTAAAAGAGCAATACTCAGATGCAGAAACTACAGAACCCAGACCACCAAAAAAGAAAATCAACCATCTGCTGGTGGCATCTGACTCAGATGATGAAAATGAACATGCGTCAGTCCACTCCGCCTTGGATCGTTATCAAGCAAAACCCACCTTCAGCATGGATGCATGTTCTCTGGAATGGTGGTTGAAGCATGAAGAGACACATGAATCTTTAGCTCATCTGGCACGTAAATATCTTGCAGCACTGGTTACAACAGTGCCATGTGAACGCCTCTTCTCACTTTAAGGTGACATTGTAAACAAGAAGTGGGGAGCATTATCTCCTGCAAATGTAAACAAACTTGTTTGTCTGAGTGACTGGCTGAACAAGAAGTAGGACTGAGTGGACTTGTAGGCTCTAAAGTTTTACCTTGTTTTATTTTTGAATGCAGTTTTTTTTTGTACATAATTCTACATTTGTAAGGTCAACTTTCATGACCGATTTCGTTACAGTACTTGTATGAGGTGAATTTAAAAATAATATTTCTTTTGTTTTTATAGCACAAATATTTGTAATCAAAAATAAATATAAAGTGAGAATTGTACACTTTGTGTCCTGTGTTGTAATTGAAATAAATATATTTGAAAATGTAGAAAACATCTAAAAATATTTAAATAAATGGTATTCTGTTGTGGTTTAACAATGCGATTAATCGCTTGACAGCCCTAAAAATTATATTTGAAATTTTGTAAAAATGTTCACTCTGCCACTCTCATTTAGAATGGCTTAACATGGTGCAGTGTAACTAGGTTTTCAACAGACTTGATGCTTTATCAACCAGTACGCTAAAACCCTGATCCTGCCTGGATGCTGAGCACTTCTCAGGATTGAAAATGGAATAACACATTTGATCATATCTTAACCAGAAAGGCATTGGAATTAATTTTGGAAACCTTATTTCCAATGAGGCCAATTTCTGTGTGTAGTTGGCTTTTCTGCTGCAGTGATTTCAAACTTATTTTTATCAGGCTATGCAGATTTATGTTCAAAGTGCCAAATTATAACCCTGTTGTTCATTTCTTGATGCAGTCATTTACATTGATAAGGAAGAAAATAATTCATTATACTGGCTTTGATCAGAAAAAACAAGCAAATGCTGCATTCCTCATAGGCTCTTACGCAGTAAGTATTTAACCTTTTACCATAAATTGAATTGCTACGTTTTGTTTTTTATCATTTTCCCATATGCAGTCCTTAAAATACGAAGAATGATACTCCCCCCCCCCCCCCCCATTTTAAAAAGTGGTGCTGGAGAGGGCTAAGAGTTTGACTTCCTGGTGTTGCTCTTGACTTTTTTCTTTACTATATAGAGATTACCCAAACTTTTTTTTTTTCCAACAAAGTGATCGATGTGACAGGAAAGGCCCCTAAGAGATTTTTATTTCTTTGCTGCCCAAAAATCTTCTGGGTGGGTGTTTCTAAAATCCCTTAGCTGATATAGGTGCACAAATCCTATAAATTCTTTTAAAGTTACTTAGGTTCTTTTGGAAAATGCACCTTCTGTCTTTTATTGCCAATATTTAATTTTTTTAAAGAAAATTGATTAATTCTTGATACTTTATCGTATTTCATCCTTTTTGTAAAGCCCAAATACCACCAAATGTTTTATTTTATATGTTTATATGTTGGGAAATATATCTTCTCCAGCCTATCCCTTTCCTGACACAGGCCAGGGATGGAACTTAGGGGAAGGAAGAAAAAGCCGTATGTGGTGTGCTCAGAACGGATATAATATCCAGGGGTTTAGAGGGGAATGTAGATAGAGTGCCTGAAGATGCACTGAGTCAGGTGCTTGGCGATGTAGGGAAAAAGCTAATAACCAATTGTGTTCATATTGCTCAATCTCTCTGAAAGACTAAGTTTGAAGCAGTAACCTCAGAAATGTGTAGTGAAGGTGTAAAATGCAGAATGTTTGAAATGTAAAGATGCAACAGACTGTAGATTGTTAACATTGTGATATTTGACTTGTGTTGCAGCTTGACTGCACGTGACTTTTTTTCATTTCTCTTTGAGCATTGACTAAAAATAAAGAATGGGGTGAAGGACCTGTGCTCTTCATCTTACTGGTGACTTGAGAGGGGGTTTAGAGTCCACACAGCCCTGAGTCATTCCCCTTTAAGAGCTCTGGAGGGCTATAAAGCTCCTGCCTTTCTGAGTGTTTCCCTGCTGCTGATTTGTGTTATGGAGTAGGTCTGTTTCCAGCTCCCCATGGTCTTCCTGTTGCCTGTTCTGCTGTACTTTTATAATGTCAAAATCTTCATTTATATGTGACAATTTCTTTCAACTGAAACCTCCAAGTGTTTAGAAATGTTACGTTCTCATTGCAGCATTCTGAAACTGAATGGAAATATGCAGCATATTTTGCTTCAGCTTAATTGTTTGGAGTCAAGATACTAGAGCAACTGATTGGTCACAGTTTTTAAGCAAGAAAAAAAAACAATCCTTAGAAGTAATTTGATTACTCTGTAGGCCAAAAAGTAAATGTGGACTGCTTTTATTATAGAATGTTCCTTTTCTTCTTTTATTATTTTTTGTCCTGTGTGTAGTACCATGGCATCAGCATAGCCATGGTCATCCTATGCAGAACCCAAAATGCAGAAATAATAAATAATCAGTGGCAGAGTAATCCATGATTTTAGTAACTTGTCGTAAAATACCTTTTTAAAATTAACTTTTAACAGTCCTGCTCCTGATCATCCATTCAGTTTTCCTGCCATGGCACCATACACCGGAGCACACAGTTGGAGGGGACTGTTTGTATAAACCTTCATAAATACATAGGGCCATATTTTCTCCTCCCACTTGGATACTGGTGGGAGGGCACTGATTACTCCTGATGGAATTCTTCACCAAAAAATTAAAAATTCTGCACACGATATTTTAAAATTCTACATATTTTATTTGTCAGAGTAGCACAGTATAATCACACCAGTTCAATTATTTTGGTAATTTATTTCAAAATACCTGCCAACAAGTATGTCTGTAACAATATGGACAACAAAAAAGATTCAGGAAATGTTTTTTGACAAATAGATTACTTAGTAGGCATATTAATATATAACTTTGAGAAAAAATTCATTTAAACTACAATACAGAAACATATTTCCTGCATCCCTCAGAAACAATACAAAGGCTTAGGGGAATCAGTGGTAATGGAGGAGCTAAGCAAGAGGGAAGCAATTCCTGGGAAGGAGCCTGGTAGTGAACCTGGAGGGTTATTGGATGTGGGTGGGAGAAGTATGGAACAGGTTTTTTGGGGGGTGGAGGGGATTGTTAGGGAGTTGGGGAGCCTCCCACGTGCAGACCCTGTCTGACCCCTAATATCTCCCATTCAGTCCGGCACATCTCCCAGCATCCCCATGTGGCCCTACATCCCCATTCCGCCACCCCCATCCCAACTCGCATTCAGTACCCGCCCCACTCTGTCCCCGGCACTATCCCTTCTAAGCCCCAGTCTGTGACCTCCCAGCATCCCCCTGTGCCCCGCTCTGTCCCCCCCCCCCCCATATCCCATGCCTTCTCACCTGGCCCCGCAGGCAGGGTGCTGTCAAGAACCCAGCCTCTCCTCCCTATTGGCTGCTGACTGCTACTGCCAGTGAGCTGGCTGCCCTCTGTTCTGGTGCCACAGCAGCGCATGGTGGGCGAAAGACATAATTGCAGTGCCTTATTTACAGATTAAATAATCTGTGGGGGATGTGAATTCTGTTCATGCGCAGTGGCGCAGAATTCCCCTAGGAGTAACAGATAAAGAGAATACTGCCTCTGGGGATATCTCCTTACCCACTAATCCCATAGAAGATCTTCCATGGAGAGCTAGATATGTGGACTGAGAGAGGGTTATGTGAAGATCATCCACACATTGCAGAACTGTACCCCCAAAGGCAGACCTGTCATTAAACTACCCAGACATTCATACGTGGAGTCCCCCTCAGGTCTTTCCATTGTCTGTAGTGGGAACTGAATCATGCTTTAAGAGAAAAATGGCTTAGAAACTGCTCCAGTATGTATGATACATATATATATTCAGAGAGACTTATTTAATTTATAAAATATTTTGTGCTGCTTTTATTTCATTAGGGAAATATATGTATTTAAACATGTATTTATTTGAATTAAACTTACATGAGTTTAAGAAACTAGGCCCCAGTGCTTAGAATAATGTAAGTTCTTGCCTCTGGTAGTCAATAGTATACTCAGTTATTGGGCAAAATTCTCTAAAGCTCAGTACAGGGAAGTGTAAACGGAATGAATGAAAAATTTAAGTTTGTATGTATATTTAAGCTTTCCAGCCCATTGGCCTATCAGTAATGCTCTTCACTGTTATGTTGAAGATCTGGGTTTAGTTTCTTGCTTCCTAGGCTGTCAAGATTGTGAGTCCTTCATGACATTTTGACTTCTGTCAGTTGAGTGGTATTAGATGCCTGAAGGGATCTCATTTCTACAACCCGCTTCTGTTCCAGTTCTGGAAACATATTGGCCACACTGCAGATTGGGGAAGGGAGGAGTTTGGGTGGGAAGCAGGTGAAATTAGATAGGGGAGGAAGTCATCAGAGATGCAACAGTGAAATGAATAGTGCTGTGTTTTTACTTTATGGGATGGAGAAGAATACAAACCAAAATGTGTTAAATTGTTACACCAAGTTGCTGTTAAATAAGTCTGTTCTAAAATACAGAAATTAAAAAGGGTTTTTTTATTCTTCATGAGAAAGATGAAGGTTCTTATCATTTCACACTTCTTGCCAGTTCAAAAGAATAGAATTGAATTAACTGCAGCTCGAAAGATTGTCTCTTCTGCCCAACATGAGTTGGTCCAGTAAAAAATATTACCTCACCCACCTTGTCACTATCAAATAGAATAGTCCCTTGTAACTAGGATTTTAAAACTGTTGTAGCTCTTAATTTGGAGGGTTAATTTTGGGGCCCATTTTAAGACTTACCTTTAGGGGAATGATCACACTTAAATGTGTTAATTTTAAGTAATCTCTTTTTAAGATAAGCCATATCGCTGTATATGTGCTAAATAAAAATTGTTTATCACACAAAGACTTTCCTGTTTTAGGGAACGGTACTGACATTGAATTTTTGCTCTTTTTTTTTTTTTTTAACACTCAGCTGTATAAAACGTGAGGTAGCACCCCAAGTTTATAATGCAATAAATGTAAAATAATTAGTACTCCTCAGAGCCTGTCTGTCTAGGAACAGTCAATAGTAAGCATTCAAGTGATACATCAGTACTATTAACTTGAAAGCCTCTTGCTTTGAAACCTGTTTGTCCTTAACGTTGCAACGATCAATAATTTGTTGCATCGTGTAATCCTTGTAACGTTCACTTAAGCAAATCAAGGCATACCATAGCAACGTTTGTCATTGAAGTGAGGTGAGCTATACCGTTCCTGACTTTCTAAAGTAATTATGAAAGTCCTAGTTAACTGTTGTGAGGCTGAGAGACTGAGATCAATGATTTGGTGTATGAGCAAAGGCTGTTCCAACTCTTTTCTTCACCATTATGTTTTTTTAATATTTTACCCCCCCATCCCTTTTCATTTAACAACTTTTTTCCCCTCTAGTTTCCGAATGGGCCATCCAGCCTAAACACTTCTTTTTATATCTACTGCTTTCTTCCAGGTATGCCTCATGTGCCAGCCAGGCCTAACTCAAGCAGCCAGAGCTCTTCAATGTAACATGATCTTCAAGATAAAAAGCAAAGTTTTTGTTTTTAAACAAACTCCTTTAAGATCCCAAATCTATAACAAAATGTAAGTGTATTTCTATCACTACATTTACTCTGTTGGTGATTTGGAATCTTAATCCCTTTCATTTCTGGTCCTACCCTGCACTTTCTGTAATGTCACAGTCTGTTAAATTGTCATTGAAGTGATCAAAATACACCAGCAGGGATACAAGCTTCTGGCCATGTGAGATTGGGATGTATCTCACATGATCAGCGGCACAGAACAAGTATCTTACTCAAACACAAAGGCTGGGGGCTAAAAGTATTTGGTTTAATTATTTAAAAACAAAGCCAACTTTGTGTCATCCTTAAGGTAGAACTGTCTTTATCTGGAAGCAATCTACATTATTTAGGCCTTACTGTTCTACCAAACAGAGATTCTTTGAGATTATCTATAATGTCTCTGTAATGGCTTCTTTTGATCCTCACCAGAACTTAAGTGTGGATGGAGAAAGCCTCCTTCTTCCATCTTTATTGTGTCTGTACTCAGATAAACCAAATTTAACCTCCTCCCTTATTCCTATCTCCCTTTGCTGCATTAACTTAGTAACAGTGTTTCTTTTCTCAGGCTTGGCACTAATTATGTACTTGGAGGGCAATCCTCCATGGGTACCGCCCCAAGAACTGCTGTAATTCAGGTCACCTTCTCCAGGACTCATCTCTGTACTTTGTCTATTTTCTCATCTTCTTTCTTCAGGGTAAGCAGTGTTTCCTTCACCAATTCTGATCCATGCTGCTATTCTGTTTTTGCTATCTCAATTTGAAAATGCCACACCTAGGAAAAACAGTATTTTGGAGAGAAGGAGGGAGCTGTCCAAGCAATAGCCCTTCTGTTTGTGATACTCAGTGCACAGCTCCTCTTTTAGTGTTTGCACAGTGATTAATCTTTGACTAAGGCTATATGGGGTGTATGTGGAAAGGAATTGACAGCAGTATATTTTTGGAGGGAGGAAGTATAAGACTCCATTACTTATCCTTCATTTAAGCAAAACCTGCCTTGAGTCTTGTCTTTCTCCTTCAGAATTCGCCCTTTACAACATTTCCCTATTCTGACTTATTTTAAAAAGTTGTAAAAAAACTGTTACCGTAACTAGCATTCATACGTTTCAGAGTAGCAGCCGTGTTAGTCTGTATTCGCAAAAAGAAAAGGAGTACTTGTGGCACCTTAGAGACTAACCAATTTATTTGAGCATAAGCTTTCGTGAGGTACAGCTTACTTCATTGGATGCATAAAGTGGAAAATACAGTGAGGAGATTTATATACACACAGACCATGAAAAAATGGGTGTTTATCATACACATTGTAAGGAGAGTGATCACTTAAGATGAGCTATTACCAGCAGGAGAGTGGGGTGGAGGGAGAGAAAAGCTTTTGAAGTGATAATCAAGGTGGGCCATTTCCAGGAGTTAACAAGAACATCTGAGAAATGGGTTTGGGGGCCGGGGGGGGGGGGGGGGGGGGGGGAGGGGAGGAATAAACAAGGGGAAATAGTTTTACTTTGTATAATGACTCAACCACTCCCAGTCTCTATTCAAGCCTAAGTTAATTGTATCCAATTTGCAAATTAATTCCAATTCAGCAGTCTCTCATTGGAGTCTGTTTTTGAAGTTTTTTTGTTGAAGAATAGTCACTTTTAGGTCAGAAATCGAGTGACCAGAGAGATTGAAGCGTTCTCCGACTGGTTTATGAATGTTATAATTCTTGACATCTGATTTGTGTCCATTTATTCTTTTACGTAGAGACTGTCCAGTTTGACCAATGTACATGGCAGAGGGGCATTGCTGGCACATGATGGCATATATCACATTGGTAGATGTGCAGGTGAACAAGCCTCTGATAGCGTGGCTGATGTGATTAGGCCCTATGATGGTGTCCCCTGAATAGATATGTGGGCACAGTTGGCAACGGGCTTTGTTGCAAGGATAGGTTCCTGGGCTGAAATTGTGGAAAAGCAGCATCACTTGCCCCATAACCTCAGCAGTGCAGAACACAATGCCATCCACAGCCTCAGAAACAACTCTGACATCATAATCAAAAAGGCTGACAAAGGAGGTGCTGTTGTCATCATGAATAGGTCGGAATATGAACAAGAGGCTGCTCAGCAGCTCTCCAACACCACTTTCTACAAGCCATTACCCTCTGATCCCACTGAGGGTTACCAAAAGAAACTACACCATTTGCTCCAGAAACTCCCTGAAAAAGCACAAGAACAAATCCGCACAGACACACCCCTGGAACCCCGACCTGGGGTATTCTGTCTGCTACCGAAGATCCATAAACCTGGGAATCCTGGGCACCCCATCATCTCAGGCATTGGCACCCTGACAGCAGGATTGACTGGCTATGACGTTCTTGTTAACTCCTGGAAATGGCCCACCTTGATTATCACTTCAAAAGCTTTTCTCTCCCTCCACCCCACTCTCCTGCTGGTAATAGCTCATCTTAAGTGATCACTCTCCTTACAATGTGTATGATAAACACCCATTTTTTCATGGTCCGTGTGTATATAAATCTCCTCACTGTATTTTCCACTTTATGCATCCAGTGAAGTGAGCTGTAGCTCATGAAAGCTTATGCTCAGATAAATTGGTTAGCATTCACAGTAGCAGTTTAATCTCACGTCTCTCTCTACCAGGCTTTTCCAGTAGCCTTGAAGTTTACTCCTTCTTGTACTGACCTGATTTCCCCCTCTTCCTTGGTAGAAATAAGGTTGCGCGGGATGTGCTTGTACTTAAGACAGTGCTCCCTTCTAGTGTGTCCTCACTAGACTCTGCAGCTAATGGCTTTCTTGGGCTATCGTCCCTCCTCACTTGCAAGGCTTTTTATGGTTCTTCCTTTTTCATGATTAACTCTGAGTTTTTCAGAGGTGGGAGGGTTTCTCTCCTTGTGAGCTTGTTTTGATCTGCTTTAATTGTTTATAAAGACAAATAACCATTTGTCTTTCATTGGCCATCTGTGTGTTTCATGACAACACAACAAATTTAACTCTGACCTTTAGGTTAATTTGCTGTATTTTTATCTTGATTCTGCTATTTAAATATTTTTTTGTAAGACATATGATTAGGTGGGAAATATCAGTTAATCTATCATCTGTTGAGAATCTTTTTTTGTAAAGTATTTATATATTCTTGAGAAACTGCAATCATCCATGTAATAGAACTGTTCAGTATTAATTTATGGTAAAATGTATGCATCTGTGTGGACTTGCATTTGAGGCTGATCTATGTGCTATATATGTACTGTAGATTCTATGTTTGTTTAGAAGGGGGTTGTGATGTGTTTGTTTGCAGTTTACAGCTGTTAGAATTATTATTTTGGGTAAGTGTTAAAGCAGTTGTGTCATGACATAATAAATCTTATGCTTCCCATAAGCGTATTTCGTTATTTTCTTGGTTTTAAGTGCTTGAGTTTTGTAAATCATGTGATTAACTTGCTATGTTAAGTAGATTTTAAAATTAAGATTTTTTTGTTGGGGGGGGAGAGTGGAGGTGGAGTTTGAATGTTCAGAGTACTTTATGAGCACTGTCTTATTTCAAATGCTATAGAAGTGTTTTGTATCACTAGAATACAGAGTTGGTTTGTTGCAATTTAACTGTTTTGAGTTAGATTTAAATAGGCTAATCTTCTGTAAAAGGCAAAGTAGCAGTGTAAAATTTGTATGGTGACACTACAGAATGAGGTAAAATTCTTCTTTGATAACCCTGTGTAGTACTAAAGTTTAGGATGCCTCCTTCAGATGGAACTTCCTTTCCCTTGCTGTTATTAACTGTTTGTCCCATCTCTCTCAATGTATTTAATATGGTGGTTTGAACAATCTCTTGTTAAAATTCTAGGTTATCACCAAGTTCTAGTAAAAGAACAATTCTTTCCTTCATCCCATGGTATATATTGCTACGCATAAAGGTCACTTTCTAAATTTTCCTACAGAGCTCATCCTTCTTGACAGGAGAGAGTATATGCAGACTAGGCTATCCCTCCTCTGTTGTGTAATCCAACTGATGTCGATAGGATTATGTACCAGGGTAGGGATTTGCATGAGCTGTGTTTGTAGGTATCTGTAGAAAAGTACACTTATTTGGAAAAAAATCTTCTCTTCTCAACTCTTAACGAACTTGCACCCTGTATGCCTTAACTAGAAACAGATGCCATAATTGTAAAGGTAATTAGCTAGGGTGATAGTATGCTCCCATTGCTAATTACAGGCATATTATTTATGTACTGTGAGATCAGGATTTTTTTTTTATGTATATAAAGCTAACAGGGGAATTTTAGATAATCTAGAACAGTAGTAGTGTTGATCTATGGATGAAACTGCAATGGATTATTATGGTTGACTGAAAAATGCCTGTTCTGTGTTAATAACTTAACTGACAGTTACTTACCATGTTTTTTAAAAAAAACCTTTTAAACTGTGCTTTTGTATAACAGTAACCCCCAGTCTTTTGGAGTGAAACTTTTTCTGCATATGCACACTCACATTTAAAATAAATATAAAATATATGTATTGTACAGATATTGTATTAAAGGTGTTAGATAATGGGATTTTCCTTATTTTAAAAACAAGTTTTTATTGAGCAACTAGCTGTCGTGTGAGTGAAAGACAGTTTCCTGGAAAATGAATAGATTGATAACGAGAACAGTTTTAAGAAAAATTGGACATGTGCAATTTTTGTAGATTGTTTCCCATTTCATTTTTGGTATGATCTTGTATTTTACCAGCAAGATCTATTTGGATAGATCACTTGATATATTTGTTTGATTATTTGCAGCCTGTTCTCTTCTTAATACCATCTTCTATTTGTTGCATTAGTGAAATTAAAAATTTCACAAAAAGGTTGTGTGTGTATGCAAGGTGGGGGGGCTTGCACCTGAAATACTAGAACATACCCAGGGATTTTACTAGAAAAAGCTTACATTATGTATCCTAATAAACCAATCTCAACTTCAGGGTCTTTATCCCCGAAAGGCAAACCCTCTTCTTTGTTCCGCTCTTCTTCTTCTTTTTTTTTTTTTTTTGGCCTAAGACCTAGTTCTCTGTCCCCTAAATTTGCAAAACATGTTAGGAACTCTGTCTTCATCCTATACTATTCACGACTCCAACACTTCAATCCTTTTTTTAATCTTGTACTCTGAAATCTCAGATGTACTTCTGATCTTACAATGTGTCTCTTAGGGCAGGTCTACACTCCGGGGTTAAAATGACCTAAGTTATGCAACTCCAGCTACGTGAATAACATAGCTGGAGTCGACATAGCTTAGACTGACTTATTGCAGTGTCTACTCCGCACTGGGTTGGTGGGAGAAACTCTCCTGTCGACTTACCTTATGCTTCTCGTTCCGGTGGAGTACTGGAGTCAACAGGAGAGCAATCTGTGGTTGATTTAGCAGGTCTTCACTAGACTTGCTAAATGATCCCTGGGTGAATCAATCGCTGCAGCATCGATCCATAGGAAGTGTAGACATGCCCTTAGTTACCTTTTCTGTCCTTACAGTCACACTTCTCTAGCTCCTTCACCTCTTCCTTGAAGCAAGTACTTGTCTTCTGTCTCCTGAAGAAATCTTCTCTCAGCTCCCACTTGCCTCCAACTGTTGCCCATCTCCCTCTTCCCCTTTGCCTTCAAACTCCTGAAGCAAGTGGTCTTTTCCCATTCACTAATTCTCTTTTCCAGTTCTTTCTTCAGTCCCCTGCACTCTGCTTACCACTTCATTCCAATGAACCTGCTCTCATTAAACTCTCAAATGACCTTTTCTTGATCAAGTCTCATGGTCACTTGCTCAAGTTCTAAAATTTCTCGGCCATCTTTAGATCTGTTGATCAATCTCCTCCACAAGTTCTACACCCTGGTTTCTGCAAATCCCATGTTTCTTTAGATCATATCTTCAAACTCTTCTTCAGTGTTCCCTGGAAACACTGGGATGCAGCTTCACCTCTCTCTCTTCCCCCCCTCCCCCCCCATCCCATCTTGTTGTCAGTATACTTCGGTCTCCTCCTCTGCTTCCTCTACACTGTGCTTACTCCAATAGATTCAGTCAACCGCTCTGTGCCAGTGATTCATAAACCTATTTTGCTACTCGCACCTTTCATCCTCTAGTTTAGTCTTACATGTTTGCTTGTGTGGCCAAGATTTTCTCTTGAATGTTCTCTTGCCAACTTGAGTTTATCTTCCATAAACCCTTCCTCTTCCCCTTCCTTTGTCACTGTTTACAGACTATCCTACCTGTACTCCAAGCTCACAATAAGTTCAGCATCATCTTTGTCTATACTCTCCTTTCTCTCCCATCTAGTCATCATCAAATCTCGTTGCTGCTTGCTCGACAATATTTCTATAATTTGACCATTAGTTAATATCTGCATTGGCAAGGCACCTCTCTTCACTGTGACTACTATAACCTCCTCCACTATGCAACTGCAAAGATTTTTTTTTTTAAACATGTATAGCATCTCTTTGTAGCCTTCCATCTATGGTCCAAATTTCTTGGTCAAGGTATAGTCAATGTCCAGACTCCAGGTAAAATAAGAATAAAAAATGATAATAAGTAAATAAAAATGTTGGGATCCATTCAAAAACCTCTGGCTGTCCGGATTTGGCACATGGTCCACTATTAACTACTTTGGTGTAAAGGCTGAGCCTCTCCATTTCCTCTAAAGCACCCCATAACATCACACCTACTCACCATATCCTGTACCCAAGTTCTATGCAAGCCACTTTTTACTGATGGGTCCATGTATCTCCTTCATCAGCACTTGTCTTTGCAACTTCTTATGTGTCATCTCTTACATGTAGAGCAGTGGTCTTCAACCTTTGTACGCACAAGATCACTTTTTGAATTTAAGTGCAACCCAGGATCTACCCTGCCCCTTCCCTGAGGCCCCACCCCACTCATTCCATCCCCCATCCCTCCATCGCTCGCTCTCTCCCATCCTCACTCACTTTCACCAGCCTGGGGCAAAGGTTGGGGTTTGGGAGGGGGTGCAGGCTCAGGGCTGGGGCCGAGGGGTTTGGAGTGTGGGTGAGAGGAGGCTCCGGGCTGAGGCTGCGGCAGGGGTTGGGATGAAGGAGGGGGTGTAGGCTCTGGGAGGGAGTTTGGGTGCAGGAGTATTGGGGTGCAGGAGGGGGTTCGGATTTCTGGCTCTGGGAAGGGGTTCAGCACTGGGGTTGGGGTGTTGGAGGGGATTTGGGGTGCAGGATGGAGGTAGGGGGTGCTGGCTCTGGAAGGGGGCTTAAGGCTGGGCAGGGGGTTGGGGTGCAGGAGGGGATATGGGGTCTGTGCTCCCGCTGGGCATCACTTACCTCGGGCGGTTTCCAGTAGCCAGCACAGCAGGACTGAGGCAGGCTCCCTGCCTGCCCCGGCCCAACACCGCTCCCGGAAGCAGCTAGCATGCCCCTGCATCCCCTGGGGAGTGCACTTGGCTCTGCATGCTGCTCCTGCCTGTAAGTACCACCCTGACAGCTCCCATTGGCCATAGTTCCCCGTTCCCGGCCAATTGGAGCTGCGGGGTCGGTGCTTGCAAGCAGAGCATCGTGCGTGGAGACCTGTGTCCCCGTCCCCCCAGCACTGCAGGGATGTGCTGGCTGCTTCCGGGACCGGCGTGGGACCAGGGCAGTCAGGGAGCCTGCCTTAGCCCTGCTGCGCTGCCGGACTTTTAGCGGCTGGAGATCACGATCAACTGGTAGAGGCTCCAGGATCCACCAGTCGATCGCAGTCTACGGGTTGGTGACCAGTGATCTAGAACATTCTCCCTCCTGAAGTTCATCAAGATCATTCCCTGTCTGCACAAGTTCTGAAAAACTCAGCTATTCTGTGAAGCTTCCTTCTACAGTGACTTGTGGTCCACACGGATTTGCTCTTTAGGTCTTGTCTATCCTGGAAAATGACATCCTGTTACTGTGTACATGTGTGCAAATATTTATTAGACATGTCAGCCGTAAGTGTAGTTAGGACTGCTGTGCTGAAAGTCATATTTACTGACATAATTTTAAAAACAACTATCCTTGTCTGTATGCTGAGCATTAAGATTGTGTGTTAACAATTTGTGTGTTTAAAATCGTGTTATAACCATTTTACTGCTCAGATCAGGTCTCCATTTAAAACTTTTGCCAGTATAACAATGTTGTTTAAGGGTGTGATTTTTGTTGTTTTAAATAACACTTCTATACTGGCAAAAAAGTGCTTTTGGTAGTATAGTTTATTTCATTTGGGTAAATGTACTCTTTTGCCAGTATAAACTGCATCTACGCAAGCAGGATAGATGGTATAAGCTGCATTTCTACTTTTTTAGTGTAGACTATGCACTAGTATAGGCCCTTACTGTTTGCTTGCACCTCTAGTTGCTATTCCTGTTCTGTGGGGAAGGGAATCTTGTTTTCCTAGTACAGCTGATGGATTGTGGAGTGCTTTGTGCAGCTTTTGGCACTATGTTAAAGGTTGAGAATAACTAGTGCTGCTGGGATGTGTCGTGTCCATTTTATCAAAACAGGCTTGACTATTCTTGGAATACAGCCTCTACATCCAAACCATGTAATTGATAATTGTGGTGTTAAACTACACCGTCCTGGGAATGCTAATTGGATGGACATCTGAGGAATAGTCCTTGAACAATATTTTGTGCTTAATTTTAGTCTCTTTGTCCCTGGATGTTTGTTTGACTAAAAGAAGGCAATTTTTTGGAGGGATTCAGAGTATTTAAATGACCAAAAGTAAGCTAAAATTCATACCTGTTTAAAAAATAGTTTTATTTTTGTTTCATCCTGCTACTAGCAATGTTAAATATTTTCTTGTTTATTCTCCTTGAAAGAGGAAAACCAGTAAAAGTCAACAGTTTATTTTATGTTGTTTTATATTATGTCAGTTTATGTTGGTTTTGAAAATGTTTCCAGCTTTGTTACCAACATGGTTCCCCTCAACCATGATTTTGTTAAACTTCAGATCTGGCTTTACAGCTGTATAACTGTAATTACAAGGCAATGCCAGCTTTTTTTTTTTTTTTTTTTTTAAAGAAAATATGCCTAGAAAAAGTCTTAAATGGTGAGGGAAAATTTTAAGTAGATACTTTATTTCTGTCTAAAAACAAACAAAAAATACTTTTGGGCAGAAATTTTGGGAAAAGTGGCTGTTAGCACAAGAAATGTGAATTGTTTGTCTAATTTGAATGATCTTAAAGTACTTAGTTTAATGTTTGTTTTTTAATTTGCACTATTGACAAAGAGTTTTAGGAAGTAATTTAAAATGTTAAAACATCTCTTAACAATTTAAACATTTTAAGATTTATACTTCAGTAAAGTACAGTGTTCTTATATAAAGATTTTCTTTATATTTAATGACATTATCCATATGAAACAATAGTTCTAATGAGAGATGGCAAATGTCCCTCACAAGGACGACTGTAAACTCTCTGGCCCCATCTTATAGTTGGAAACTGACCCACCCCTGTCAACAATCAGTGGCCTTTAACCAGTGTTGAAAATGGTGTAACAGCTAGTATATAGACAGGGCAAAATTGTTTTCAGCACAGTCGCAGAAAGGATGACTGATTGAAAAAACAATTTATAGTACTGGTTCAAGAGAAACCATTGATGAGAGTGGCTGGCAGCTACGGATCAATCTCCTGGTGCAGACAGCTTTTTAGACATAATCTGTAATGAACTGGGGTCTTGTGAAGCTGGCATCCTTTCCTGATTTCTTTTAACAGTAAAATGTTTTCAGTACTTAGTACTAGATATATTTTGCCCTCATTATGTTTTTGGGGTTTCTTACCTTCTATTAAATTGTAGGCTGCTTTTTTTTTTTTTTTTTGGTGACATCTGTATTTAATTAGTGGACACTGCTTAACCTAGTGTTTGTTCAGGTTGTGCATTGAAGGCGATGCAAGATTTGGAATACTGTGATCTCCTACAGCTCCAACATTAAAAGGATCAACATTCTCCCTTATTACTGTATAGCAGCTTTGCAGATGGGCAGCTTTATTGCTTTGCTGGTGCCGTAGAGGTTTTGTGTTCTCTTAAATTTCTTTTAAATTTTAATCACTTTAAAGTTTGTACAAAATTATCCATGAAGAATATGTTAGAGAATTACAGCAAAAATATTGTATATTTCATACAATAGTGTCACAAAAGCACTTTCGCTGGGATCTGAAACTCAACACAAATCCTGATGTCTATACGTTGGATGCTATGATTCATAATCTAACATTAATATTGGCCAGTATGTTATACAGTATATGCTTTGCTTCTGTCTACCACATAATTGTTTGCTTATATTCTTTTGTTCTTGATGCCGTGCTTATAGGAAAAAGACATTATCAAGCATATGGTATTTTTTATGGTATTTAGTTTAATATTTTACAATAAACATTGAACATTATTAATGGGTAGCTTAAAGTTACCATTAAAAATTATTTTCTTTCCTTCTTCCAAAAATAGATAGTATACTTAAGAGAATCACCCGAAGATGTGTACAGGCTCTTATTGGCTGGAAACGTATCTTATCTTCCTTTCAGGTAATTATAAAAATGTTAGAACTCTGTGTGTCATGATCTCTGAATGGTGTTCAGAGGCACTGAGTTGGGGACCCTTGCCTATGACTGTTGCACATCTCAACACATTTGGCAGTTTCTGATGAAAACAAGGTCAGATAGTGGAGTGATATTGCAGGTCAGTACTGAGGTGTGCTGGCAAACCTACAGTATATGAGGAAGCTTAC
Source organism: Eretmochelys imbricata (assembly GCF_965152235.1). Taxonomy (NCBI): domain Eukaryota; kingdom Metazoa; phylum Chordata; order Testudines; family Cheloniidae; genus Eretmochelys; species Eretmochelys imbricata. The sequence continues at coordinate 88,340,764 of NC_135576.1, forward strand.
ATAACTATTTACTTTCATTAGCTTTTTTCCCCTTTGAATTCACGCTAAAAAGGGAGATTGGAACAGTTAATGATAATGAATTCTAAATTAATACCATTAATTGCCCAGTCTGAATTCTCTTAACCTCGTGCTAAAATATCTATTTATATAAATATTTTGTGGTGACTGCAATAATTTTGACATATCTTTTCTGTCACTTGCTGAACACACTCCCCAAAAATAGATGCCTGATTATTTAGTACTTCTTTGTGTAAAATGAAATTTTTACCAATGAAGAAACATCTAAAAATAAATAAATAAAAATAAAAAGGTTGCTTCCTAGTTGCTTCACCTCTGAGGGGATATAATTTTAGGTATCCCAGACTACGGACTTCTTATTGCCATTCTGTTTTTATCCAGTAGATAAACAAGTTTGATAGTTCCTGATCATGAACAATTTTGTAAAGTTCTCCCAAGAACTAAAACAATAAGGCTTTCAAAAGTTAGATAAAACTATCTAACAATCAAACAGGCTTTCATAAAATGCAAGAAGTTAAAGGGAGAACCAAAAAACTCCAGTTTACTATCTTGATGTTTAGATTTATAGTGTGATCCGTTCACTCCTGACTCGAAAAGCAAGTGAGCATTTCTTATCAGAGCAACTGTCTCATGTTTTTCTCCCTTTTTTGGGAGCAGCAAGGTTTTCTGTAATGTCTTGGTTTTCTGGTATGCTCCCTTTCCCTTATCAACAGTAGTAGAGCTTTGGGAGCTGTTTTTGGCTGTTTTCAGAGTTCCTTTAAATGGCAGTAATAGGACTCTTCTTGAGGCGTAGCTCTCTACCAAGCTTTTATCTCTCTCCTCCCCACTCTTTTTAACTGTGATTTTTACCCTCCCAGCAGATCATGCATCCATTTCTGGGAGTAACTTTTTAGAGTACATAGAGTAAATTCAGTGTGTTTATGAAAGTTGTTAGATAGACTTGGTGACATTGCATAGTGACATTACTTATCCATAAAATATGGAACAATGCAAGGTTCTCCAAGCTATGTCAATGTGCTCTGGGATTGAGAGGCGTTCAGCCTTCATATCTATTGAATCCTCCATGCCTCAGAGGTTGTCAAGAAGAGTGGTGATGTCAGTTGTGATTAGTATTGCAGAGAAACTTGTAGAAGAGGCCACCTAATCCCCTATATTTTATTTTTTTTGGTCTCGTCCTCTAGTCACCTAAGATAGGTTTTACTATAGTTACTTAGTGCTACAGATACATATGGTGACTTAAAGCCCTGTAGAAAGACCAGGTCCTTTGTCTGAGGTGCTTGCAATCTAAATTGGATGACAGTGGAAAAATAACAGACTGTGCTGGGGATGAGCGCATAGAAAAGAAGCTATTGCAGTAGACAAATGGTAGTGTATTATTTTTCAAGAGAAGGTGATCATGTTTGTTTTTAGAATTTATTTTAATACGATTTTTTTTAATCTCTCTATTTTAATACCTTATTTAGAACATCTGAAAAGTGTTTAGTGATGGGAAAACGAGTTAATTCACACCACTGACTTTTATTGTTTATTTATATTGCAGTAGTACCTAGAGGCCTTAATTGTGGTCCCATGGTGCTACATACACACATGTGTATGCCTCAAAGAGCTTATAACCTAAGATGCAAAGGGATTTGGAGGAGTGTGAGGTTGTTTATCGTGCAAGAGGGGACCTTCCACAAGGGTAAAGGTGGTATGACGATAAGCATAACATGAGGGGGAATGAGAGGAGCTGAGTTCTGGCAGCAGCATAGCTGTGTATAGCCTTTGGAATGAAGAGTGAAATCCAGGCCCCATTAAAGTAAATGACAAAACTCCCACTGAACTCTGTGGGACCAGGATTTTGCCCATGGTGTTCAAGCCTGATGCAACTAGAAGGAGGAAGCCACTGAAGAGAATTGTGAGTTGAGATGGTGCTTTAGGGTCCTGTTCTTTTTAGATTGTCCATACTGACTGTTCATTAGCCAGTGAGAGAGGAATTGCCTGTTGCAATCGGATAATAGTTACTTGTGGTCTTTCCTAATAGAGGAATTTATATTAAAGTCTTAGAGAAATTCTCTGTATCCTATTGTCAGTTTCCTGAATGAGTTCCTTTTCTTTCTATTACTTCCATTTCCCCTTCTTCCCCCCTTCACACTAACTCATTAGAGGAGCGGGGAGTGCAGAGAGAGTAAATGCAGCCAGATCTCTGAAATTCTCACTTTTGTCATTTTTAGTCAGAACATTATAACAAAGTGTCTCTTTTACACATTTAAAAAAACCCTAAACCAGACACTACTTCACTCTAATGCCTCAAACAGCACAGTTGCTGGTGAGAGTAGTAGGTAATAAATCTGTAGCAACAATGAGGGATAGACATGACCATAGAGAGTGGTAAGGTGAAGAGAGACTTTAAATCAGTGACACTCCAAATATGAAATCCCATAGTGCAACATGAAGTGGACAATTTAAAGTGCTTCTTTCCATGCGCTGGCAGAAATGGAGGAGAGAGGGGAGGAAGTGTTGCTTGCCACTATAAATTGCCATTGACAATACCATTACTGGCTTTCTCAAATATTTGAAACCCAACAGTTATTCCACTAAAATATATAATCCTGAAATTCAGAGACTTTTTTAAAAAATATAATAGGAAATAGGGTTTTCCTACCTTAGATCAGTTCTAAGTTCATGGTTTCATCAGTTTCATTGAGTCATTTCTTTGTCAATAACTGACATAGTACCAAGAACATTCTATTCCTACCTCAAGATGATTTAAGAAGAATGGCAGGGAAAAAAGCTATAATGAAAATCAGACTGTTATTTTTAAGCATAGTCCAGCTAAATATTTTGAAGCTGTAAGTTTAGGAAAATTCACTTTAAATATTACTATAGCTATTTCTTTAATCTTTGTTTAGAAAAATTAAACTGCCATATATATTTAATACTTAAATAGGGAATGTTGGTGTTAGAAGTAATTTGAGTCTTGTCCATCCACATATGCATTGTTTTTGTCAGATTCCAAAAATCTCACAGTACACAAGGAATCGCAGTATACAAACTATTTTCTAAAAAATATTTATTTTCAAACAAGATAAACATCTTTCAGGAAGTGGTGTTGTCCAAATTCACTAAACTGCCGAAGTCTTTTATTCCCAACAAAAACTGAAAGTGGCAGCAGTTCTGTTGAAAAAAGGTGGCTGAAATAAACTTAATGTTGGATTGTATATGTGTTTTAACATAAGATACCAGTAAGGCAATCAAAAATAAATTAAAACTTAAATTAATAACTTCAAGATTGGAAAACAGTAGAGTATTTTAAAATAACTAATAATCAAATCTTTTTACTGCTGGCTCTTGAGAAATAACATTTTAATTCATTTAGTTTTGGATCTGCATGAGGGAACTCAGGCAGTTTTGCTTATGAAACTAGAAATGCTGTCAGCTGTCAAAACTGATTTCACATGTTTGTGTGTTACAGGGATGCTTCATTTGGTACTTGCAGTTTTCATCTAACATTGCTTGACTGCTTTCATGCAATAAATAAGGTAAGTAAAATTATAATTTTTAGTGATATGTTTGTCAGCTAATTATAATACAACCAAGATTAGCTCATGAAACTAAGGACCTAATTATTCGACCTTCACCATAGCAATGTGTCTGATTCTGCCTAGTCTATACAACTTGTATAGTAATTGAGCTACTGCTATCTGGGGAATCCAATGAACATGTATAGGTGCGGTCTGGCACCCTAATATAGAGCAAGTTCTTCCCTTGATGGGAGTTATCTAGAGAAAATCTTAGCAGGAGCCATGGAGTCAGATGGGCAAAACTGTTCAGGCCAGTCAGTTTACCTCTAACATCTTGATATTAATGTGAAAATTGGTAAGTTGTTGGACCAAACAGCCCTCCATGACTGGTCTTCCAAACAGTCAGCATGGTAAATATTATAAAGGGGTTGTGTGTAACTTAATGATGACTGTAGGAGGGAGCCTGCATAACTCCGTGGCCTTATTGTTTCAACATTTGTTTCTGAACTTGAAAGAGAAAATACCTGAATCAGATAACTGGTTGCCAGGCCCCTTCATTTCTTCTGCACCACTGATTTAATCATCCAAGGGTTTATTGCAACTCTGAGTATATCCACACTTGGGAGAGGGGCAGGCAGAAGTAGGAGTTGTGGCAGCGATCCTCAGAAACCTGGTCAGCTGACTCAGGCGCGTGCTATAGGGTTAAAAATAGCAGTATAGCTATTCCCTCTCGGTTTCTGAAACTTGTCACAGGGATTTGATTTAGGGCCCAAGATGCAGCCCCAGCAGGAATGTCTGCACTACTATTTTTAGTTCATAGAACAAGCCTAGTAAACCTGAATTAGTTGACTGGGGTTTTGAGACTTGTTGCCATGAATGATTCTGTGGCCTGGTTCTCATTTTATTTTTAAGTGAAATCAGAAAAGAGTGGGCTTGCTTATTTATCGTTAATTGTATTGAAGTATATGTAACATGGACACAGGAATGGAGGGGTTTGCTTTGGACCAAGACTGAATGCTAAATATTTTCCACAACTCCAGCATTTTCACAAGTGTTAAAATGTTTATGAATTCAGTTGAGTTCAGTCCAATTAGTGGAGTTAATATAATGAGGAAATGTTACTCAGGCACAGTGGTGAAAAACAGATCATCGAATCATAGGACTGGAAGGGACTGCGAGAATCCACTGTAAGGGGTAGGCAGAAATTTAAAATGGTGATGCATTTTGTGTTTTGATGAAGGTTCTTTTTGTTAAAAGTTATATTGTGGATTTTAGGCTTTGCGATATGGCTTCCTGGATTTCAGTGCTTTCGATGTAGATGAATATGAGCATTATGAGGTAAGTGTGTGGCCTGGGGATAAACACTGAACTGTGACTTAGAAAACCTGGGGTCTGTTCCTGTCCTGCTGGTTTACCTGGGGCAAGTTATTTCCCCTCTCTGTGCCTCAGTTTCCCCATCTTTAAAATAGGAATAATGATATTGACGTTCTTTGAGATGCTAAAGTGTGTTGAGATCTATTGATGATAATTGATCTTGGGAATTTCAAACCCATGAAATTCACCTGAATTTATGGGAAATTCCTTGTGTGTAACTGTACAGCTAAACAGTCTACAACACTTGGATAAATATACTCTCTTAAAGGCAAAGAAGCATGGCATTGTTAGGGGCTTATTCCTTCACCCGCTCACTTCCCTGGTCCTTCGGGTATTGTTGTTCTCTGTTCATGCGAGAAATTCAATGTTTACTGGGGTGAACTTCCAGCAAGCAGTGATTCCAGTTTCCTTCCTTAGTGTCCCCCTTCCCAGCTCTGACACCACAGAACCTTACCTGTGTCCCTGTTCCCATTCCCCTCCTTTAGCAAAACATGATTCCTATTTCCCCACCCCCATTCCCCCCTCTTTCTTCCTGATTGACTGCTGACTATATAGTAAAGCTTGACTTCTGCTTAGCTATACCTTAACCAATCACTTTACTGAAATTTAACTAACCAATCCTAACATATTGTAACATGACTATTTAACCAATTATATCCCACCACCTTAATTAGTTTACACCCAGCAAAATTAATTATACAGCAGACAGAAACAATCACAGAACCAGACAGATTATACAAACAATAGGGAAATGGGGACTACAGTGATAGACCAACAAAGAAATGAGGATTTCACATCCTAGCTATTGATAAGTGAGTTTTTGCCAGACAGGATGCTATTAAACTTTGGCCTGGGCTACACTGGAAGGGCGTTGAACTAATATATGCAACTTAGTAGTAGAAGTATCTTAGTTCAACTTACCTGGCCGTCTTCACGGTGGGAAGTCGACCGCGACGGCTCCCCCGTCGACTCTGCTTACTCCTCCTGCCAAGGTGGAGTACAGGCGTTGATTTGGGGATCGATTTTATCACGTCTAGACGAGACGCAATGAATCGATCCCCGATAGATCGATCACTACCCACCGATCAGGCAGGTAGTGAAGACGTACCCTAAGTTTCCTTTTACATCTTCTAGGCACTTCCCTTTTTCTGGAGGTGATAGGTATTATCAGGACAGGATTGTATTCCTAACAGCCCAATAGCACCTTATTTCAGTGTGACTAGTTTGGGATGTGACCGTTCGCTTCCCAGCTTATGGCTGCCTCTGCTGCTTAGCCAAAGGCCTTAGCCTAAGAACAGAGCCTCAGACTGTCACAGTAAGAGAAGGCCCTTACACCAGCAGACAGTGATTTTGATTCTTTCTTTTATACCTCTATAACTAGCTAAGTGATAAGAATACACCTAAATTCTTAGAGTATAGGCCTTTACAGACAGGCCTGAATATCTATATTCTAACAGGCATTTATACAGAAAACTCAGGACGAAAACTCAGGACTTGTTGGAGTTGCATGAAGTAATTACTAATAAAGTAGATAAAGGTGAAATGGGACAATTTACAAAAGCTTTAAAAAAAAAATCCAAGTATGGCTCTATTTGTGGGGAGACTTAATTGCATCACTTGAAGTTTGTTTTAGAAAGAAAAATACTGGAGGGGTTGAGAGCATTTAACATATTATTGGTGATGCAAAGGGCAGACTGGAAATGTGCTTACACTGACAGGTCTTGTGTTTGGCTTTGTACTTTTGAAGCAAATATAGAAAGGGTGGACAAACTTTTTGACCCGAGGGCCACATCTGGGTATGGAAAATGTATGGCGGGCCATGAATGCTCACAAAATTGGGGTTGAGGTGCAGGAGGGAGTGAGGGCTCTGGGGTGGGGCCAGAAGTGAGGGGTTCAGAGTGTGGGAGGGCGCTCAGGGCAGGGGTGTGTGTGGGGGAGGTGAGGGCTCCAGCTGGGAGCGCAGGCTCTGGGGTGTGGCTGGGGCTGGGGTGCAGGAGGGTGCTCTGGGCTGGGATTTGGAGGGTGGGAAATGGATTAGGGCTGGGGGTTGGGGCATGGAGGGGCTCAAGGGTCCAGGCTCGGGGCTGCGCTTACCTCATGCAGCTGCCGGAAGCAGCGGCATGTCCGCCCTCCGGGTCCTACGTGGGGGCGCGGCCAGGCGGCTCTGCACACTGCCCCGTCAACAGGTGCCGCCCCCGCAGCTCCCATTGCCTGCAGTTCCCGGCCAATGGGAGTTGCAGGGGCAGCGCTTGGGACGGGGGCAGTGCGCGGAGGCCCCTGTCTGCCCCTAGACATAGGAGCTGGAGAAGGGGTATGCTGCTGCTTCCGTGACTGCAGCAGGCATGTGTGGAGCAGCCACCAACCCTGCTCTCCGGCTGGAACGCGGGAGAGGGGCAAGCTCCAGACCCCATTCCCCAGTGGGAACTCGAGGGCTGGATTAAATCAGCTGGCCAGCTGGATGTGGCCTGCACGCCATAGTTTGCCCTGAAATAGAGGGATAATGGTAAATCATGCAGTTTGCCCTGAAATTATTCCTGAAATATAGAGACAATGGTAAATCATGAATTTTCTCTTGACAGAAAGCAGAAAATGGGGATTTTAACTGGATAATACCAAACAAATTCGTTGCCTTCAGTGGACCTCATTCAAGAAGTAAAACTGAAAACGGTATGCTTTGGGGACACAAACCCCAATGCTACTACTATGTATTTGATCGATTGTTATGAGTAACAGCAACTTTATCATTTTTAAAAATTTGTTCCTCCGATGGTATGTTTTTCTTAGCTTTTTTGGGGGTAGGGTGGGGGAATGCTTGGCGATGATAAAGCCCAAGACTTTCTTTAGCTGTATTTGAATTAGACTGTTTCAAAATTAACTGACTGAAAATGGAATTTTTCTATTGGACATAACTTTAATAATAACGTATTTTACATGTTTGTTTTTTTCATTTGGATGTGCAGTTTTCATGACTAGTTCCTTTGTTTCTGCCTGCAGGTTATCCCCACCATGCTCCTGAGGCCTATTTCCCATATTTCAGAAGACACAAGGTTACTACCATAATACGTCTTAACAAAAAAATGTATGATGCCAAACGATTTTCAGATGCTGGTTTTGAGCATTATGACCTCTTCTTTGCTGATGGAAGCATACCTAGTGATACTATAGTCAAAACATTCCTAAATATTTGTGAAAATGCTGAAGGTGTTATAGCAGTTCATTGCAAAGGTATGTTACATGCACAGTTCATATTACAAGGTGGAGATGAGAGTAGATAGCAAAGCCTATAGTTAGTTAAATTTACCTGACACTTTGCATTATAAGCCCTTATTTCCAATTGATTATAAGTTAGCCAAACTGTAACCATTTTGGCTGATATTTTCCATGCTTGTTCTGTGCTTCAGCTGATATTTTTGGTTTATTTGTTTTGGCAAATCTTTTCAGCTGCTTATGAGATTTGCAAGCCTATTTTTCCCTAGTGTCAATGTTAACACTTCTTTTTCCAATCATCTCCGTGCTTTTCAGCAGAAACTATAAATTTGGTACGGTGTTAGTCCTAAGCGCCATGGAGATAGCTGCTTTTATTTTCTTTAGTAACTAGCCAAATCTGGCTAAATTATAAGCCTTTTAAAATAATCATTTGAACAGATTTAATAAAGCTTTTTAGAGGTTTGCTGACAAAATACCTGAACGTTCTCTAGCTCTACAGAGCTCCTACATAACTGCACTGAGCATGTCCCCAAGCTCTATTCAGCCTTCCACAAGGTAGACATAGATGCCCAGATGAGACACAAGCACAGCAGAAATCCCTCCTGCCTTCTTTGTCCACGGAAAGGTGTGCTGGTCTGGGAGCCAGGAGGAGACCTTCTGTTGGCTGGAGGTGATAATTTTGTGTATGTCACACAGTGTTCATTACTGAGCAAGACTTACATCCAACCTTACATTAGGAGCACATTCAAAGCACACATATCTAGGCTTGGAAGACTTAAATTTGTGTTGGTAAATGTTGGTTAACATTGATTTTGCTATACTCACTCAAACCATTGAAAAAATATTTCCATCAATGATGATAGAAATTTACAGATGGGCAAAGAAAGAAAAATGCTGCTTGAGAGCTTTAGAATTTGATTTAAGGATATTGACAATGTTTTGACATGATATTAACAATTGATGGTCTGGCAATTATAAAGCTTTAACTTTTTGAATCTCAATATCTACTGTCATTGAATAATTGTCTGACCTCCTCCCCTATGACTTTGCAGAACTGTAAACATTTAAATTGATAAAAATTGAAAAAAATGATTAAGCATTGATTTCATCCATCAAAATTATGAAAAATAAAAATCTAATTCCTTCAAGCCTGTTTATATCAGTGCTGCATGCTTTGCCTTGTCTGTCTATTCGCTTTTAGGTAGAGTTGAAGATATTGCTGCTGTTCAGTAAATTCCTAAATAGTTTGAGACTTGATCACCAAACAGTCTGTGACCCCAGGCAGCAGTTGTGATCAGTCCAGACACTTAAGCTGGAGCCAGTTTCTCTTCCTTCACACACTTCTCTCTCCTCTTCCCTGGCAAGTTAAATTGGGAGAGGACTGTTGACAGGGACTTGGATTTGTTTATCCTTAGGGCATATCGCAAAGCCTGTCTTTTTTCCCCCCATAGATCTTGATAAGGGGATGCGTTGGTAGTTATCTTACTTTAAGGCAATTTTTGAGTTCATATTCTCTTAGTTGAACATTTAATATTATGTTCATATGCAAATTTTTATTAGTATATTAAAGTATTTTATGATAAATAGTGCTATAGACAACTGTCTTTATAATTTTTTCCTGTACATAAAAAGCAGCTGACTTTGAAAGGCTTGATTTCAAAAGCATATTTGTGATTTACTGGAAAGTCACTTTCTAAACCTAAAATTGTAATACTTTTATTCAAACAATAAGTTACATTACAAATATTGGACATAATTTTTGAAAACACTGCTCCCTATGTAAGTTTGGCCAGTGATAGATTTAGTAAGATGGGCAATTAAATATTTGTCAATCATAGAAGCAGCAATACAAGTGATTTAGTTTTAGTTCTTAAGATTTTAGTTAAAACTAAACTCTATGTAAAAATATGTGTATAAAAAGAATCTTGTATCTTACACAGCTGGTCTTGGCCGAACTGGTACACTTATAGCCTGTTATATTATGAAGCATTACAGGATGACAGCTGCTGAAACCATTGCCTGGATTAGAATAAATAGACCCGGCTCAGTAATTGGACCACAGCAGCACTTCCTTGTAGAGTAAGTAGACTGTTACTGCGTTAGAATCAATAATTTGGAAAACTAATTAAAAACTGTATTTTAATAGAAAAATTAGAAATTAGTTCCTTTAAAAACAAAGCAAGCAACACTGCTAATTTCTGGAAAGTTATAACCTGGTTATCTTTTCCATTCCATAATAGGAAACAGACAGAACTTTGGACAGAAGGAGATATTTTCCGTGCAAAGTTAAAGGGAAATCGCAAAATTGCTGTTACAAAAATCCTCACAGGAGTAGATGATATTTCAATTAATGATGCAAAAAACCGGAGAGCCAACAGAAAAGACACTGAACTGGTAAATGTCCTAATGTTCTGCTGTTGTAAATGTTTTAACTGCTGTTGAGGACCACTGAGGACATGGACAAAGCTATGAGTACAATAAAGCTCAAGATGTCAGATTCTTTTTGTATGTTTTGCTATGTTCCTTTTCATACTAAAAGATTTGGGGACAAAAAGGTATGGACAGCAAGTGTGAAAGATGGAAGTGCATGCTGCAGTTGAAATAGGAGCATATTGTTATATATTAGACTTTTTCATTCACTAGGTAAATATTAGAACAGACACAAATCAAGGTTTTGAAGTTCACAAGCAGAAGTATCCTTGTTCTATTTCAAATATGCTTTTTTTTTTTTTTTTTTTTTTTTTTTTAAGTGTTGAAATGCCTTTTCCTACCATGACAACTGGCTTCTAGAACACTGTCTGATACCTTTGTTTAGCCACTGGCATCCAGTGTAAAAGGAGATGTGGTGGTCTTTAAAAGCCAAGTATAGGAAAAGAGAGAGACGTGAATTCCAAGAAAGAATAGAAACCAAGATAATGCTATATCTAAACAGCACTGTTGAAAATACTTCCAATATTTCAAAGTCAGGTGGTATATTGATTGAATAGCTCATGAGTTAATGCTTTGCACATTTAAATGCAGTAACTATGAGTTAGGGAAGATAAAATTGTATTTATACAAGTAAATGTGCTTTAATTTACATCTGCAGATTTTGTTCTTGAAGAAGTTTGTGTGCATTATAATTTTTAAAATAAAACTGCGATATTAATGGGTAAAACTTAAAATCCTTGTCTTATAATTTGTTTACTTATCCAGTACAGTGATGAAGATGATGCAAACTGTGTAACACAAGGTGATAAGCTTCGTGCCCTGAAAAGTAAAAGGCAGGCAAAGGCTGCAACCACAGTTCCACTAACGTAAGTCAACTTTTTGTGTGTATAAATACCAAAAGAGAGAGGGGGAACTGTCTTCCATTTTGCCCATTCTGAAGGTTCATTGGAAAGGCTGTGCTCACATTGATTAAAGGAAGTATGAATTCACTAATTCACTGTAGGTTTAATGACTGTTTGGTTGTTTTTGGTTTTTGTTTTGTTTTGATTTTTTGGCTAAACAATGGTATTCAACTTTTCTCGTTCTCTTATCTGTTTCCTCTGTCACCAGAATGACCCACTGCCAGTATATGCTACATGTGTCTACTAGCCTTGTTGTGTGTCTGCATGTTCTTGACAGCACAGTCTGTTAGAACACAAACACTTCCTTGAACTCAGTATCATGATATTTAAAAAAATTAGAGGTCATTCTCTATAAGATGTAGTGTTCAACTGACTCAATTTGTGTAGTTAATTTATTAAAATAAGTATAAAATAAATATTAGAAGATTAAACTATTTCTCTTTTAAATGTTTTTTACTTTTAACTTCTATTGATTTCATCTTTCTGGGGGAAGATTCTTCCCTAGATGCTGCTAGTTTTATAAGAACTGCTGGTATTTTCCTGTGGGCAGTTCTGCCTAGCCAAGGAGTAGTCAAACTTCAAGAGAACTCTCACTGGATAAATTCAAAAGGGAATGTGCGTACCTATGATGATCCCAAGACACTGATTACAGGAAGAGGGCATTGCCCACGGGCTACTTATTAGTTATCTCTGGTAGACAATGCAACATCAGCTGCAAAGGAAGTGACATATCTACCTTTGACCTTAGCATCTGTTGCTGACAGTTGCAGGATAGATAGTTCTCCTGGTGCCTTCACATCTAGTAAGAGAGAAATACAAGAGCCTCTGCAGCAGCAGGGGAACTCTCTGCTCCTTTATCAAAACTGGAGAGACAATGGCCAGGACAGTTACTATCTACTTCATCATTACTGGTAGATTTCACAGCCACCATGCCTCCTGAGCCCAAGAATAAAGGAAACTTAGTCTCTACCCTGGTTGTCTTTGCACCTACGAGCTACATTGAGACCCATAGCCAGCTGCTTTTTTTTTTTTTTTTTGTCTTAGTCGTCCTTTCTTCTGTTTCATATCACCGTGCTGTGGCTGGACTGACAGAAAAATGGTATGAGTTCTACAGAAGACAAACAACATTGTGATCCTTTCTGAATCAGGAAAGCAGGGAGCCAAATAGCAGTAAAAAATATACGCTAATCTAACAGTAAAGGAATACATCTTTAAAACACCCAAACTTGTCTGTCTTATCCATGTCCTAAGTGTATTTTCCATTACATTACCATAGGCAGCTAATTCTGTATATCAAATAAATATTGCTTTGCTGCCTAGATACGATGGTGTTAAGTACCTTTTTATAAATGCATAAAAATATAAATATTTTAACTTAAGTGTAAATAAAGGATTTTATACAACAAAAATACATCTTTAGCTAACTATAGAATATGTTGTGAATAAATAAGAAAATACAAACTACAAAATCTTGCAAAATTAGGTCTAGAACCAGAGTCACCTGACATAGTTAACTTAAACACAGCCTGTGCCTACCTCCTTCACACTCCAGTTGCAAGAAGACCAGTTTTCTAAAGTCAAATAACATAATAAATAAGCATTATCCCTCTCTCACATAACAACCTGCATCTGCAGAATCACTATTGGAATGAGTATTCATTGTATGATACCGAACACGTTCATAACCATCATATTGATTCATTAAATGTTTTTTTTTTCTTTGCTGGTTTATAGGCTTTCTATCAAAATAAGCTTGTATAAAGAAATTTTTCATAACATACTAGGTTGCCTTTCCATAAGCTTAACATAAATGAGCTAAAGCTAATAGTATCCTTATGTACTGTGCTTTGTGGTTAAAAAGAAAAAAATTATCTTAAATCGTTTATTCTGAGGAGTTTGACTTCCCCCTTCCCAGTACCCTACATCACGTGTGGTGGCAGTACATAGTGAAATAATTTGCATCAAGAAGCTAAGTGATAATATGTAATCAATTTTGTTACTCCCAAAATAACAATACTACAAAAAATATTATCTTGCTGTCCTAATCAAGTAGGGTGTCCTTCCCAGGTTGAATAGCTATTAGACTTTTTTTAAGTTCAGATTCTCCTACACCTAATTAAGCCTCCTCATTTGAACAGCAAGGTTATTAATAGGAAGAAAGCAGAATGAGATTTGTATTTCCTTAGTGTAAGACTATCTCAGAGAACAAAACACTTTGTTTACAAAAAGGTAGAATGGGGGGGGGGATTAAGAGCTAGGGCTATTATTTTCTTATTAAGGCACAAGGGATTTGTGTGTAACGCTCATTAGTTTATCAATGTTACTTGCATAAATCCTCTGTGCCTTGATGAATGGATCCTGTGTATGTGTGTTATAGTTAGAAATATGTTGTACCTGAGGTAATGACCTACTGAATAGTAGTTGTAATTTTGAATGTAGAAAAGCAATTGACCCTCACCTTCTGGATATTTTGTATAATTCTGTTTGTTTGCTCTTTTAGTAGATGGTTATGGCTTTGATATTACAACAACATACAGCTGTGAAGCAGAAGTAGTGAATCTAGTGGCTCACCGAGACTGTTTAGTTTGACCAGCCTGCATTGCTAATATGGTTGAAGAGAGGGCAACAAGTGTTTGTTGCTGTATTAAGCTATTTCAGAATTTGTTTCTCTTTAAGATAGTGCAGTAGACTTTCCTTGGAATTGAAAGCCGATGTGGGGTTATTTCTGGTTCTCAGAAAACCTAGTTTAAGTTGGTCCCAAGTAACACATGGATAAAACTTTCCACATGAAATGGTTGCATGACTGTTGTAACAGTAGAAAAGGAGAAAATGCTTGGCCCAGTTTAAAGGATCATTTGCTTTTTTTAAAACTTGTAACTGGCTAAAATACACCAATAGCATTCCCGTTTGAATTTTTGTTCATCTTTTCCTCCCCCTCCCAACCCTTTCTAGATGGCTCCTAGCTATGCTGGTCTCTACACTGTGTAGCATTGTCATCTGGTGGATTGTTTGTGGCTCCCTTCTTCCCAGCCTGCTATTCAGTCTAGATGGTTTAAGAACATAGTAACCTCAGGACCCCCTGAGAAAGAGCCACTGTGTAAGTGTCCCATTCCATTTCTCTACAATAGTTCACTTTTTCTGTCCAATATATTTCATAACTGCATGCTTTCTTATTGGCTTTGTTGCAAGGGAAAATTTCATTGTTCTATCTTTTTCTAAGAAAAGATTCCTTGAGTGATTTAAAATAAAGTAATTGTGTGGCTGGCTTGCAATATCTCTTTGAAAGATGCAGAGCAATTACAAGTAGGACAGTTCATAGTTCTGAAGTTTTCTTCTCTGCATGCTACTCCAAATATTCTGAAATATAATTTTAAAAACAAATTACATTGTTTAAAGTGTGCTTTTTGTCCTTTGCCTATCGCATATGCATCTGGAGAGGTTTAGCTCCCATTTTAGTTTGGATTTCTGGAACTGGCTATGAAATTGCTTAGTTTCCCCACAGATGAGTTTGCCCGTGTTAACTGCTTTAATACCTGGAGTTGGGATTTTCAATTTCTGGCAATAGATCTAGTTTTGCTAATGGACTACTTTATGCGTACAACAGGAAACATAGTAAAACAGGACAAAAATCTTTTCTAAAATCTGTCTGCCATGGGTGTAGGCCTGCAGTATTTACTCCAGTCATGCATAATTACAAATTTAGCCCTTTTGTATGATTGAAAAATTCATATTTTATTGAATAGAATTTTGTGAAGATAGTCTGTCCTCTCTGTCACTCGGATTGCAGTAGCCTTTTAGGTTTCTGCATGTTCATGCCTTGATGTTCCTTTGACTACCTCTTCTGTTAAAATGATCATACTGATGAATAGCTCTTGCCAAAGAAACCTAGTTTTCTTCTTCGAGTGATTGCTCATGTGTATTCCACAATAGGTGTGCATGCTCGCCACATGCACCAGTGCCGGAAGTTTTTCCCCAGCAGTACCCGTAGGGGAGCACCCCTAGCGACCCTTGGAGTGGCGCCTCCATGGCACAGTATAAAGGGTGCTGCGCGCTCCACCCCATCCCCCCCATTCCTTCTTGACGCCAGTGAAGGTGCATCAGAACTGCTCTGCTCCAGCTTGTCTGCAGCTTTCCTCTAAAACTTTTGTTCGTTCATTGTAGTAGTACCTGTAGTTGAAGTAGTTAGATTAGTTTAGTTTAGTTTAGTTTAGTTTGTGCCCCGGGGTTTAAGCTGTGCAGCACTTGTAGGCAGCCGATGCCAGTGAGTGATCCGCACGCGGACTGTTTATGCTGTTTGGGAGAAACCCATCTCAGCGATCGTTGGAAGATTTGCAGGTCTTTCAAGCCTCGGACCAAGAAAGAAAGGGACATTTGGCTCTGGGCTATTCTGATGGAGTCGGCGTTGACTCCAACTCCAGTGCACTGCTCCGAGTCAGCACCGGGTACCGCGGTGTCGGTGTGCGGCGATCCCTCGGTGCCGTCTACCAGTCGGCACCACTCCCTGTCTGCAGGGCATGCCAAGAGGGCTAAGAAGAGGCTTCTCCGCCGCGGCACTGGAGCAAGACCCGGGTAGAGGCTAGACACATGTTGGGCAATCCTCAGTCCCCATCAGCCTCCAGGCCTCCAACTGAGGTCGAGCGGAGTAGCCCGGCGCATTCGGAGCAGGCTTCCCCAGATGTCCAGATGCCCTCCATACCGAAGGCCCTGCAAGCAGCTCAGGATGTTATGTCCCTGCCGGTACCAGGGGCACTACCACCGCTGGCTCCCCGGTCCAGAGGCAAGCCACTGCTTGGATCTCTGCAGTCGCCCCCAGCTCAGTACTGTTCACGGTCAAGGGAACGTTCCCAATGCCGTTTGCTGATCAACGACCCTCCTGCGCGTAGTCCACGCCGGTCACCGTCAACCCCTACCAGGTTGTTTGGCTGGGTTCCGACTGACAAGGGCTCCAGGCACTGCTCCGCCTCGAGGAGCGGGCCCGTCGAGACCAAGACAGACAGCACCGAAGGTCCTCGTCTCTGAGGGGCTACCATAGACAGTCACAACATGGGCGTCTACGCTTTTCCGTTCGTCATCTCGCTCCAGGACCCCGCCAGGGCACCGCTCCTGCAGTCTCGGGCATCGATCGTCAGTGCCTCACCGTCGCGGATCCACCTGTCGGAGCCGATCACAGAGCAACTGCTACCGACAGTACCGTTCCTCCTCTTCGGAATCACAGTCTCAGGGTCGGCACCGTTCCCGACGCCACCGCTCCTCCTGGTCCAGGAATAGCGGTAGGTCATACACCAGCCCGGCCTCCCTTCGTAATCGTCAATCGATGGGACAGGCCAGTAAGGCTGAACAGCCTGCTGTGGAACCAGATTCCGTGGCCGGCACTGTGGTACCAATGGGCACCGTGGCCCGCGACGCAGCCCCCATTGGGGGCTTGCTTCGTGGCCGGAGCCTCGGAACATCCATTTGCCTCCCTTTCCCAGCCTCCCAGGAAGAAGTTGGTGGGACATGCATCTTTGGAGCCGTGCCCAGAGGGTGACCAAGTGGTGGGTCCTCCGGTACCGGTGGGCACGCAAAGTGCCGCGCCTGCCTCCTCACCCTTCCCTGATGAGGCGATTACGGCCCCTTCTCTCTCTGTCCCGCAGGAAGACTCTAAAGCCCACCAGGAACTATTGAAAAGGGTGGCATCAAGCCTCAACCTTCAGGCCATGGAGGTGGAGTAACCCTCGGACTCCCTCTTCAACATCCTATCAGCCTCGGTTCCAGGCAGGGTGGCAAAGATTTTGAATGCCTTGTGGCAAACCCCGGCCTCCCTGCCCCCATCTCTAATAGGGCTGAGTGGAAGTACTTTGTGCCCGCCAAGGGGCATGAATACCTGTACACACACCCTGCTCCCAACTCCCTGGTGGTAGAGTCGGTCAACCACAGGGAGAGGCAGGGTCAACCAGCACCAGCTCTGAAAAATAAAGACTCAAGGAGGCTGGACTTGTTTGGGAGAAAGGTTTATTGGTCCTCGAGTTTCCAGTTAAGGGTGGCGAACCACTAGGCTCTCCTGGGTCGGTATGAATTCAATTTGTGGGATGCTCTACCCAAATTCAAGGACTTCCTCCAGGAGCATGACAGGAAGGAGTTCAAAGCTCAGGTGGAGGAGGGTACAGTGGCCGCCAGGGCAACCCTGCAGGCAGCATCGGATGCTGTGGATACAGCCATGAGGTCCACGGCCTTCACGGTGTCCATGAGGAGGGCGTCATGGCTCCTGCTGTCTGGGCTGTCCAGTGAAGTGCAGAACTCCTTGCAGGATCTCCCGTTTAATGGCAGGGCCCTGTTTGCGGAACAGAGGGACGTGAAACTGCACGACCTGAAAGATTCCCGCGCTATGCTTAAAGACACTGGGTCTATATGTTCCGGCTTTGGCTAGGCCTAAGTTTAAGCCCCAGCAGGCTCCCAGCCAGGCCACTCACTCTAAATATGAGCCTTCTTATAAAAAATCACAGGACTATAAGAAATGCCCGCAGAAGCAGTCCCAATCTGCCCCCCAGCCTGGGTCCTCCAAGGGCAAATAGGCGGGAAAACAGCAGTTTTGACTGGATGCCCGGGGGCGACCTGCCAGTTCATGCCAGGGATCCACCAGCAGTAAAGCTTCCCTTCTCCAACTGGTTGTGTGCTTTTCTCCTGGAGTGGTAGCGGCTGACTTCGGACCGTTGGGTCCTCAACACAGTCTCCCTGGTCTACACCCTCCAGTTTACCTCTACCCCGTCCAACCACCCTCCGCCCCTGTTCCTTCTGCGGGACCCTTCTCACAAGGCCCTGCTAGAGCAGGAGGTGGGGCAGCTCCTTGGCTTAGGAGCGGTGGATGGGGTGCCAGCGGAGTTCAAACACGAGGGGTGCTGCTCCTGCTATTTTCTTATCCCAAAGGCCAAAGAGGGGCTCAGGCCCATCCTGTACCTGTGAGGCTTGAACCAGTACATGGTAAAGCTCAAGTTTCTCATGGTCTCTCTAGCCTCCATCATCCCCTCCCTGGATCCCAGGAACTAGTATGCCGCCCTCAATCTCCAGGACGCATACTTCCATATTCATATATTCGAGGGGCACAGGCGCTTCCTCCATTTCATGGTTGGGCAGGAGCACTACCAATTTACGGTCCTCCCCTTTGGCCTGTCCACTGCTCCCAGGATATTCACAAAGTGCATGTCTGTGGCGACGGCCTACCTCAGAAGTCGTGAGGTTCAGATCTTCCCCTATCTAGATGACTGGCTGGTCAAGGGCAGCTCCCAGTCACAGGTGTGAGATTACGTGGTGCTCCTACTGTCCACATGCGCCACCCCGAGCCAGTACAGCGCATAGAGTTTATTTGGGCAGTTCTGGACGCAACATTGGCCAGGGCCTCCCTTCCACTGGACAGATTCGAGTCCCTGAAAGGGCTCATCGACACAGTCACGAGGTTGCCCGTGACGACAACCAGAGCGTGTCTCCAGCTCCTAGGTCACGTTGGCGTGCACATATGTGGTTCACCACCACAGACTCAGGATGAGGCCCCTCCAGCTCTGGTTGGCCTTGGTGTTCTCCCAGGCCAAAGACAGAATGGACAAGGGCCTCACGGTGCTCGAGCCAGTGCTCACCTCCGTACAATGGTGGCCCTCCCGGGGAACATGCTCCATGGGGTCCTGTTCAGGGGCAGGCCCCTGTCGGTGGAGATGTGTCCAATGCATTGGACCTGGGGTGGGGAGCCCATGTGGGGGATGTGGTCCATGCAGGTCTGTGGTCCGCGCAGGACCTTGCCCTGCATATAAACGTCAAGGAGCTCAGGGTGGTCCAGCTGCCATGCGTAGCCTTCCGCTCGTACCTGGAGGGCAGAGTAGTCGGGGTTCTCACGGACAACACGGCCTTGATGTTTTACATCAACAGGCAAGGTGGGGCCCACTCTTCTGCCCGGAATCCCTCAGGCTGTGGGACGTCTGTATAGCTCACGACATTTGCCTACCACCTACCGGGCACCCAGAACTTGCGGGCGGGTTGCCTGAGCCAAGACTTCTCTCCGCATGAGTGGTCTCTACACCCAGAGGTGGTGCATGGACTTTTCCAAGAGTGGGGAACTCCCCAGGTGGACCTGTTCGTGACCCGGCAGATCCACAGGGGCCCCGGTTCTACTCCTGGGCAGGGCTGGGAGTGGGCGCTATCTCCGATGCCTTCCTCCTATCATGGTCCAGCTTCTCTATGCCTTCCCCCCGATCCTACTGATCGGCAAGGTCCTGGAAAAGGTAAAGACGGACAGGGCCCAGGTCTTCCTTATTGCCCCAGCGTGGCCCAGGCAACATTGGTACGGAACCCCCATGAGCCTGGCGGTTGCCCCACTGTGGCCGTTGCTGTCCCGCCCGGACCTGCTCTCGCAGGGCCAGGGCCGCCTTCTCCACACCAACTTAGCGGCATTCCACCTCACGGCGTGGCTGCTCAATGGTTAGGCTGGGAGGAAAGGATGTGCTCGGAAGGGGTTTACCACGTCGTCTTGGAAAGCAGGTGACCTTCCACGCATTGAGCCTACTTGGCAAAGTGGTCTCGGTTTTCCCGATGGGTGGCTGAGCTTAGCGTTTCCCCTGGGGCTGCCCCGATCCAGCTCATTTTGGACTACCTTCTTCACCTTAGAGCCCAGGGCCTGGCACCCTCCTCCGTCAAGGTGCACTTGGCCATATCGGTCTTCCACTCACTAGTGCAGGGGCACATGGTATTCTCCCATGCTATGACTGGCCGATTCCTTAAGGGATTGGATCGTCTCTTCCCGTATGTTAGGTCCCCAGTCCCGCAGTGGGACCTGAACTTGGTGCTGGCCCGGTTGATGGGTCGCCCCTTTGAGCCGTTAGCTACATGCTCCTGGTCGCACCTCTTGTGGAAGGTAGCCTCCCTGGTGGCAATCATGTCTGCTAGACGGGTCTCGGAATTCATGGCCCTGATCTCCGAGCCCCCGTATACGATGTTCCATAAAGATAAGGTCCAGCTCTGTCCACATCTTTCATTCCTCCCAAAGGTGGTCTCTGCCTCCCACGTGGGTCAGGACATTTTTCCTGCCAGTCCTCTGCCCCAAGCCTCATGCATCCAGAGAGGAGCGCCGACCCCACACGCTGGATGTGGAATGGGCTCTGGCCTTTTACCTGGAATGGACTAAGCTGTTCAGGAAGTCTTTGCAGGTGTTCATAGCCTCAGCCGAAAGCATGAGGGGTCGGCCGATCTCCACTCAACGGCTATCCAACTGGAGCACCTCATGCATCCGTACCTGTTATGACCTGGCAGGAATCCCTCCGCCATTGATTGTGAGGGCACACTCGACTAGGGCACAAGCCTCGTCGGCTGCCTTTTTAGTCCATATCCCCCATTCAGGACATTTGCAGGGCTGACACATGGTCTTCAGTTCACACGTTCACCTCGCATTATGCAGTCGTCTCCCAGACCATGGAAGATGTCGGATTCGGCAGGGCTGTGCTCTGTCCCGACAATTTGTGAACTCCTACCCACCTCCAACAGATATAGCTTGGAATCACCTATTGTGGAATACACATGAGCAATCACTTGAAGAAGAAAAGACAGTTACCTTTTCTGTAACTGGTGTTCTTCGAGATGTGTTGTTCATGTCTATTCCACATCCTGCCCTCCTTCCCCTCTGTCAGAGTTGTCTGACAAGAAGGAACTGAGGGTGGGGGGAGCGCCATGGAAGCGCCACTCTAGGGGTCGCTAGGGGCACTCCCCTACGGGTACTGCTAGGGGAAACACTTCCTGCACCGGTACACGTGGCGAGCACGCACACCTGTTGTGGAATAGATGTGAGTAACACATCTCGAAGAACACCAGTTACGGAAAAGGTAATTATCTTTTCACTTTGAATTTATGATCTTTTTTGGTGTTTTTTTCCCTACCACTAAAAAGAGCCCCAAGACCTCAACTTTTTGGATAAGTAAGGTGTATGCACCAGAGAAATTTGCCTGATAAATCCACTGCACATTCCTCTCCCCTTGTGTAAGTCTTGTCACTGTGGAGTTTGCTTGTGTAGAGAACTCTGACCCCGCAAGAATAATTACTCTGGTAGCACACTAGAAACTTTAGTTGCTGATGGAAAAAGTGGGTCCAAAATGTAATATCCTAGAGTGGTAAGCATAGTTTAAAACAGTCTTCTATGCTTTCATGTTAAACATGAAAGCTAAGCCTTTCAGGCTGCTGCTACTTTGGCCTCGCCACAGCACCCAAAAAAGTAAGAATCTACTCTAAAGTTAAGGAAGAAAAATACCCAAGCAATAACCAGAGTCCTTGGAGTGCTGTCAATTCTTGATCAGGTTGCACACCCCTATAGCTGGAAACCCTACCATCAAAAAAGAAAGATTTATCTTTTATTAAGGAAGAAAATTCAGACTAAAAATGTCCATCCACTAAATGAAGAAAATGGTGCCATCCTACTGTTAAAAACTCAATTGTCATATTAATCTTAGCTAGCTAAGATCTTTAGTAGTCTACAAAGAAGACTTAAGTAGAGAATAGGCACCCATTTAGTCACCTAAATAAATACCTGATTTTCAAAGGTTCTGAATTGAGATTAGTAGGAACTGCTAGGGTCTCTCAGTACTTTTGAAAACCAAGTCTTTTACTTAGGCATCTAAGTATAGATTTAAAAACTGGACTGTAGGCACCCATTCTTTTAAAACCTTGGTCTTCATTTTCCTATAGCATATAAGAAATCTCTACAAACTCTAGACAGTCCAGAGGAGAGATGCTCCTGTATGTCTCTTCCCAGTGAAGCTTGAAATTAAAATGTTTTCTTACCTTTGCTGATTTCCTGTCTTCATTTCATGTACATAAGAACAGCCATAGTGGGTCAGACCAAAAGTCCATCTAGCCCAGTATCCTGTCTTCCAACAGTGGCCAGTGCAAGGTGCTTCAAAGGGAATGAACAGAACAGGTAATCATCAAGTGATCTATCCCCTGTTGCCTATTCCCACATTAGCTTACTAGCATTTTAGGGGATTTTTAGAGTATTGACATACTAGTTGATTTAAAAAAAAGTGTGAAGTTTGGACCTACCAGCCTTGCTGTTGTCCCACTTATGTCCAGTTTAACAATTCTTGGCTTGTTAAGATGCTGTGTTCTCGCCGGAACATAAGTAGTGTCTTTTGAATAATGAAGGTACTTCTGTGTAATATAGGGTGCCTTTTGAAAACCTGAGATTCTGAGCAGTGGAACAACAAAGTGAAGGTTCCATTACAGATTAATTATAAATGGAGACTCCTTGCACTACAGTACAACTGCTGCTCAAATACAGTGTCCACAAGTCTAGAAGGATGTTGATAAATTGGTGATGGTTCAGAGAAGAGTCTTGAGAATGATTAAAGGTTTGGAACACATGTCTTGTAGTGATAAGCTTAAGGAGCTCAATCTATGTAGCTTATCAAGAGAAGGTTAAGGGATGGTTTGTTCACACTATTTAAGTACCTTTTTGGGGAGCAGAAATTTGATAATAGGGGCACTCTTCAATATAGCAGACAAAAGTGTAACAAGAACCAGTGGTTGGAAGAGTTAAAGCTAGACAAATTCAGACTAGAAATAAGATGCAAACTTTTAAGTGAGAATAATTAACCATTGGACCAACTTACCCAGGGTTGTGGTGGATTCTCCAACACTGGCAATTTTCAGATCAAATTGGATGTTTTTCTAAAAGATATGCTCTAGTTCAGCCAGAGCTATTGGACTTAAAGCAGGAGCTGATACTGAGATGTCCTGTGTTATATAGGAGGTCAGACTAGATGTTCAGAAAGGTCCCTTCTGGCCTTAAAAATCTATGAATGTGTGAAATAATGGATGTATATGTAACTGAAAGAATTGTACGGTTTCCTATAGTTAAGCCTTAGACCTAGAAGCAGGATTAAGTTTCTTATGGAGAGTCATCCTAACTTCATAGTGTCATTGAAGAGCATATGTCCTTCAGATAAAATTCATAACCAACAAATGATCAAAATTGCTAACATATTTGCTTTAATGCTTTTTCATATTTGCAGATCTGTATTAACTGCACAAAACGTAAAGTAGGTGTTAAGGTTACACAGTTAAATATAAAAGCTAGGGAAACCAAAAATTAAGATTCCTATAGTAATGTTAATTTGGTCACATTATGCATATTTAGTAATATGTTACATTTAGGTTCCTATCAAATTCACAGCCATGAAAAATGCTTTACGGATTGTGAAATCTGGTCTTTCATGTGCTTTTACCCTATAATACACAAATTTCATGGGGGAGACTAGCGTTTCTCAAATTGAGGATCCTGGGAGTTGGCGGGGAGGGGGGTGTCGCAAGGTTATTTTAGGGGGTTGTGGTATTACCACCCTTACTTCTGCACTACCTTCAGAGCTGGGTGGCCGGGGAGTGGCGGCTGTTGACTGAGGGCCCAGCTCTCTAGGCAGCAGCACAGACGTTAGGGTGACAATACCATACCATGCCATCCTTACTTCTGCGCTGTTGCTGGAGGCAGGTCTGCCTTCAGAGCGGGGCTCCCGGCCAGCAGCCACTGCTCTTCATCTTCCCAGCACTGCTGCCCACAGTAGCAGTGCAGAAGTAAGGGCAGCAATACCACAACCTCCCCTACAATAACCTTGCAACCTCCCTGCAACTCTTTTTTGGGTCAGGATCCCTACAATTACAACATGGTGAAATTTCAGATTTAAATAGCTGAAATCATGAAATTTACCATTTTGAAAATCCTATGATTATGGAACTAGCCAAAATGGACAATGAATTTGGTAGGGCCCTAATTATATTCCTGCTTTCCTAGCTAAATGTGTACCTGAATTTCTGTATGTCTTACATTGTCTAGACCATAAAATATAAAGAACGTTCAATGTAGCAGAGTTAACATTCAATGTGGGAACGTTTACTCAGCTTCCTTAACTTACCCTTGGTGTTGCATTAGCCAACTAGTTTTTCTACTTATAGACTGACAATGCTGGAGATGTTCTAATTTTATTTATATATGGGATGGGGAGATTGCTTTTATGCTGCTTTAAAGTTAATATTTAAGCCCTGCTAAGAGTAAAACAAGTTTCTCTCACTATTTCCTTTCTGTCGACACAAGCAAGAATAAATCCTGTTGTAACATGACTTGGCCATAGAAACGTTTAAGAATGATTATTTTTGTAGGGTAGGCGAGGTCTATTGTTCCAGTTAAGCTTTGAAGTGATTAGTTTGGTGGAGAATGCACTATAGGGTGGGTAGAAAGCTGGCTAGATTGTCGGGCTCAACGGGTAGTGATCAATGGCTCCATGTCTAGTTGGCAGCCGGTGTCAAGTGGAGTGCCCCAGGGGTCAGTCCTGGGGCCGGTTTTGTTCAATATCTTCATAAATGATCTGGAGGATGGTGTGGATTGCACTCTCAGCAAATTTGCGGACGATACTAAACTGGGAGGAGTGGTAGATACGCTGGAGGGGAGGGATAGGATACAGAAGGACCTAGACAAATTGGAGGATTGGGCCAAAAGAAATCTGATGAGGTTCAATAAGGATAAGTGCAGGGTCCTGCACTTAGGACGGAAGAATCCAATGCACCGCTACAGACTAGGGACCGAATGGCTAGGCAGCAGTTCTGCGGAAAAGGACCTAGGGGTGACAGTGGACGAGAAGCTGGATATGAGTCAGCAGTGTGCCCTTGTTGCCAAGAAGGCCAATGGCATTTTGGGATGTATAAGTAGGGGCATAGCGAGCAGATCGAGGGACGTGATCGTCCCCCTCTATTCGACATTGGTGAGGCCTCATCTGGAGTACTGTGTCCAGTTTTGGGCCCCACACTACAAGAAGGATGTGGATAAATTGGAGAGAGTCCAGCGAAGGGCAACAAAAATGATTAGGGGTCTAGAACACATGACTTATGAGGAGAGGCTGAGGGAGCTGGGATTGTTTAGCCTGCAGAAGAGAAGAATGAGGGGGGATTTGATAGCTGCTTTCAACTACCTGAAAGGGGGTTCCAAAGAGGATGGCTCTAGACTGTTCTCAATGGTAGCAGATGACAGAACGAGGAGTAATGGCCTCAAGTTGCAGTGGGGGAGGTTTAGATTGGATATTAGGAAAAACTTTTTCACTAAGAGGGTGGTGAAACACTGGAATGCGTTGCCTAGGGAGGTGGTGGAATCTCCTTCCTTGGAAGTTTTTAAGGTCAGGCTTGACAAAGCCCTGGCTGGGATGATTTAACTGGGAATTGGTCCTGCTTCGAGCAGGGGGTTGGACTAGATGACCTTCAGGGGTCCCTTCCAACCCTGATATTCTATGATTCTATGATTCTATGAGAGGGAATGCTAGCATTCTTTGCTGTTAGTATTGTTTGCTTGGAGACAACTTTCTTGCCGAACTGAATTAACAAAGTGTCAGCAGATCAGTTCACATTGTAATGATTGTACCAAAGCAGTGAAAAGACACCACTGATATTTAATATGAAAGCTTAGAATTTACATAATGTTTGATAATGCAATATAAATTACAGAGAGCTTACATTTTTTGGAATCTGCAGGTTTTTTTACTTCGTTACTTCCTTTTTTTTTTTTTTTAAACTCCAGAACTGTCTGGGCCATTTTCTTCCATTACTTTATGTATGGTTATGAGTTGTCATTGTGAATGTTTGCTTTGGTATTAATAGAGTAGTCCGTGTTAATTTCATTCCTCTCCCTTGTATGGTTCTGTGGGTAAAGTGGCTGCGTTCAACTTGGTGTGGTCTCCAGGCACCTGTCTAATTCCTAAATCAAAGTTTGGAGATAAAATATCTGCCCTGGAAATTTTTTTTAAAAAACTGTATGTCAGTGCTAAGATGTTGCTAACTGACCAGCATTTCTGGTGCCAGCACAAGGGTCAGTCCCTGAGGCAGTGTATAGATTGTATGGCTTTCGCTTTCCACTGCACCCAAAGATCCAGAAAAGAGAGGATGCTGAAGCATCCATCATCTATCAATGGAGAAGGCTATGAGGCAAATAATCCTGCATCTGCAGAGGAACCATTCTGAGCATGGAACCTCAGTGAGATCTGGCGGTGGCTCCAAAGTAGGGGCAGACTGGATCTTTGACCTAACAACCCCCAAGAACGCAATGAAGGGTAACTGGAGCTGGATGCTTCTCCGTTTTTGACACTTAAGAGTTTTTCGTTTTCACTATGACATTTCCTTTCGGTCCTATTTACAGAAGTCTTGCAGAGAGGGTTCTGGGGGCAAGTGTACAAAGATTAAGGGAGTAAGCCTGATGCTAATGGACATAGGATGGACGGTATTTCAACTGATGTTTCATGAAGAGGAAATTACCTCAAGTAAATGAGCTTGAAATGAAAGAAAACCAATATCTATTCTATTTTTGAGGAGAAAGTAGTTCTGATTCCTTGATTAATACCTTTTTTCTGGACTGAGGCAAGGTATTTCTGTATGTACTTCCTCCATTATTTTTTTAATATCGAGGGTGCTCATGAAAATTAAATGCTCAAAGATTGAGTAACAGGTAGTACCCATGATTTGTACTCATCAGTTCTGCTACTCAGGTCGGTAAGACATCCAGTTCTTCTTATTATTTCTGAATGAGGAACTGAAATAGAATCAGATTCTGTATCTGGATCATTACACAAAACCT
This sequence comes from Eretmochelys imbricata, assembly GCF_965152235.1. Lineage (NCBI taxonomy): Eukaryota > Metazoa > Chordata > Testudines > Cheloniidae > Eretmochelys > Eretmochelys imbricata. The sequence goes on from NC_135576.1 coordinate 88,367,808, forward strand.
CAATAGTCCATAGAGATTCAAGGCTGGCCGTGCTGTCCTCAGGGCACCTTACTTCTTTCTGTAGTTCCTTGTTAATATGGCTGCTGTAGAACTGAGCTGATAAGACTGCTTCTTGTAGCAACTGCCTCTGAATATGGAGTTGCTTTGCTCAGTTCAGAGTTGATGCATCTCCAACAACACTGTAGGATAGTTCTCTTCCTTTGTCCCTGCCCAGGCATGAATCCCCAAAATGTGATACGTGTTTTCATAGTTACAAATTCACGATGCGCAGGGAGTCAGCCTGATAGGCAGCTGGCCTAGTGGTCCAGCAGTGGTTCCATCATTCTTTCTGGCCTGATCATTCTAGACGGGGCCCTGGCTGAATCATCTGTAGAGGGCCTCAATCCCTCTTGAGGGCATCTTCCACTCCCCTTAAGGTTCTGTCACAGCACAGGTACAGGGGAGCGCAGTGGAAGGACCCAAGGCCCTAGAGGGGCATTACAATATCTGGACCACTCGCTGGTTCATCCCAAGTTATACTCCCACTGACTTCCTTCCTACTAAGCTGTGGCTCCTCTGGGGCACGGTCACAAGCTCAGGGGTATCTGTTTGTCCCACTGACAGAGTAATGTTCCATTCTTCACAGACTGTTGTGGGTTTCTAGCTCCCAAAGTGGGAGAAGAGAGAATCAGGATCCCTGCTCCCAGAGTAGCTTTAGGAATGCTGCAACTGCTGCTCTCACAGCTCCAGGCATCGGTCTGACTTTCTGGTGCAACCTGGTGGACTTTCACCTTGCCCCTGGGCCACCAGGGTCCTTCTAAACTATCCCTCCAACTGGAGCACGCCCTGCAGCTGCTGAGGGGTGAGGCGTACCTCGCCCAGTACTGCTCTGTGCCTTGCCCTGGTTTTAATGTGGGGTTTGTTAAACACCATCACATCATAATAGAACAAATAGAAGGCATAATATACATAGGGGAAGCTCATTAATAATGTTTCAGTGAACAAACAGCAGTGGACTCGTTTTACCTCTTATTTACCTCTTCAGTATAGGAATTTTGCCAGAGTAGTTATGCATACAAAAAGATACATATTTGATCCTTCAGTTGCAGAATGTGGTGTTTTCCTTCAAATTAGTTAAGGAGAAAACTGACTGCTTTGGGCTTATCCACACTAAAATTAATGTATTTGTTATAATCCTCAACCCCTTGTGTGCCCATTGTGGTAGGGAATGTCTTTCAAACTGTTTGTAAAACAGCCAGCACAGTGGGTCCAAAATCCTAAAATGGGCCTCAGGGCGCAATCATAGTTTATTAATATATCTGTCATGGGAGGGACCCTGCTTCAGTACAGTTTTTTCCTCTGGTATGGTGAAAGCATGATTCTTTCTTGCATGTTAGACTTTATATGAATGAGAAAAAGTAGAATGATTAATTATCACTTGTATAATGGCTGTAAAACATGTATCTGTTTTATGGGTTCTTATGGTTTGTTTAGTTAGTGTTTAGGGTTTGATAGTATAGTTCAGGAAAGTGTAGAGAAGAAGAGAGCTGCTTACCTATATCACAGCAGGGGAAAGTGAGGAATGAGGGTTTAATTGTGTGCCTACCACTAGCAAAGTAGTGAGCAATTTATAATTTTTGAAAATCTGTAACAAGAAATTCTTTGAGTGATGGTCCCTATGTATATTCCACTTAAGGTGCACAAGCATTCCATGCTCTGGAGATTGGAAGATTTTTTTGATAGCAGTGATTTTTTTTTTATTGCAGTGATAGCAGGGCCTGCATCTACGCCCCCAATCCCCTGGTGCTCTGAACCAAGGGCATAAGGGGTGAGGTGGGCCAACTGCCCTCTATTTTCTTTCTACCGCCCATGGTCTGAGATTGAACCCCTACTGCAGGGGTGAGCAAACTTTTTGACCCGAGGGCCACATCGGGGTTGCAAAACTGTATTGAGTGCCGGGTAGAGAAGGCCTCCCCAAACAGCCTGGCCCCTGCCCCCTATCCGGCCCCTCCCACTTCCCACCCCCTGACTGCCCCCTTAGAACCCCCAACGTATCCAACCCCCCCTTCTCCTTGTCCCCTGACCGCCCCCTCCCAGGACCCCTGCTCCTAACTGCCCCCGGGACTCCACCCCCTATCCAAACACCCCCACTCCCTGTCCCCTGACTGCCCCGACCCCTATCCACACCCCAGCCCCCTGGGACTCCCACCCCCTATCCAACTGACTTCTGCTCCTCGTCCCCTGACTTCCCTCTCCCGGGACCCCCCCGCCACCACTAACTGCCCCTGGGATCCCAACCCCCCCTGCTCCCTGTCCCCGACTGCCCCCCCCCGCAACTGCTATCCACACCCTCGCCCCCAACAGACCCCCCGGAACTCCCACCCCCCTATCCAACCCTCCCTGTTCCTTGATGTCCCCGACTCCTATCCACACCCCTGCCTCCTGACATGCCCCCTGGGACTCCCACTCCCAACCCTCCCTGTTCCCCGTCCCCTGACTGCCCCCCCCCAGAACCTCCACCCCATCCAACTGCCCTCTGCTCCCTGACTGTCCCCCAGGACTCCCTGCCCCCTTACCATGCTCCTGAGAGCAGCAGGAGCACGCCGCCCAGCCAGAGCCAGCTGCGCTCCCTGCACTGCCCGGTAGGAGTGGTGGGCTGGGAGCTCAGGGGCTGGGCAGAACGGTCCCGCGGGCCTGATGTGGCCCGTAGCCCATAGTTTGCCCACCTCTGCCCTACAGTGTTCGCAGCTTTGCTAGCATTCCTGCTTTAAATTAAAGTTTTTTTCTGTAGATATACCTTTTTCTTGATAGCTAGTTTTAGTGATAGGGTTAGTAGGCATTTGGGGGCTCCCCCGGCCCCGTTTGAGGTACTTAGTATGCCCGAGATCCCTGTTTTCAAGTGCTGCATTGCCTGCCCTCAGTCCTTCCTGGTTAGTGACTTCCACAATGCTTGTTTGTATTGCTTTGGGGAGTCCCACATCCCTTCCAAGTGCAATATTTGTCATTCCTTTCCCCTCCAAATCTGGCAGTCTCAAGAGTTCTCACACAGAAGATTTGTGACTGAATGCTTGATAACATCCCAGTCCTATCCTAGGGCATCGGTCCTGGAATCTCAGGACTCGTAGTCCTCCAGCAAGCTTGAGACCAGGACAGAGACTCCACCGATGGTACTGAGATGCAAGATTAGCCCCATGAGAGGCTCCAGAAATCCTTTTGATGGGATCCTTGAGAGCTGTAAACCAGTTCTCCTGTCACTCAGGCTCCATTTGGTGGCTACTTAACCTGTTTCTTTCAGGTGTGGCATCAGATTATGTCGGACAGATGGTTCTAGAGACTAACACCGGCAAATGCTATACAAAATTTCTGTCAATTCCTACCTCAAAACCCCCTTTTCCATCCTTCTTCATGGATCCCTCTCACAAGAGGACTCTTAGCTGGAGCTGGGAGTCTACCTCTTGACTATGTGCTATAGAACTGGTCCATCCACAGCACGAGGGAAGGGCTGCTATTCAAGATACTTCCTCATACCCAAGAAGCAGGGAGGCTGGAGACCCATTCTGGATCGAAAACAACTGAATATCTTCATCTGCTGATCAAGATTCAGAATGGTCACCCTGGCCTCTATAATCCCCTCTCTAAACAAAGATAACTGATTTGCAACTCTAGATTTGAAGAATGCCTATTTGTACATAGATGTTCACCCAGCACACAGGAGGTTGCTTCGCTTTATGGTGAGCCTAGATCACTACCAGTACAGAAAGCTTTCATTCCCTTTCTTGATCGCCCAAGGGTTTTCATGAAGGCACTATCTGCGGTGACACCATATCTGCGTCACCAAGGCACCCCAGTATTTCCCTACCTCAACAACTGGCTGCTCATAAATCAGTTATACTGGGAAGGAGGTATAGTTGGTGGCTCTATCCCTACTTATCTTCCTTCAATCCTCATAGCTCTAAGGAAACCTAGAAATGTCCACTTTAGTTTCTGTGCAAACTATAGACTTTTACTGGAGCAATTTTTGGATTTGATAACAGCCAAAGCATACTTACCCCAGGACGGATTGCAAGCAAGCTCTGAGGGACCGCATCGCGCAGCTATGGCTGAGCCCTCAGACAACAGTGCAGTCCTGCCTGGTCCTCCTACGCCATATGGTGTCCTTTGTGATATCCTTCACAAGATTCCATCTGTGGAATCATCAGGTGTGGTTGCAAACAGTTTATGCTCTGAGTAGAGACAAGCTGGGCAAGCAAGCTTCAGTTCCTCACAGTGTTTTCAAGATCTTTGGCCTGGTGGGAAAAGAGAAGCTGTGTGTGTAATGGTTACCTTTGTTCACCTCCACCCATGAAGAAATTAATTGCAGATGCCTCCCTATTGGGCTATGGAGTGCATCTGAATGAACAGGTGGCTCAAGGTTCTTGGACTTGGCAAGATTCAAGCTTCATATGTGTCTCCTCCAATTGCAAGCAGTACTCAAAGCCTACAGAAGGCTTCTGCCTTTCATCCATGCCCTACATATTCAGTATGTTGGGCAATATGACTACAGTATAGTACATGAACAAACATGAAGGAGAGCAGTCCACCACTCTTTGCATGAAGGTGATCAAGCTCTTGAATTGGTATATCTGACACCAGATCACTCTCTTGGCAGTGCACCTTCCAGGAGTAATGAACACTTTGGCAGACAGCCTCAGCAGGCAGTTCCAGAGACCAGGAGTGAAAATTTCACAGCTCAGTGATACAGAACATTTTCTGACAGTGGGGATTCCTGTTGTGGGTCATCTTTTTGTACCAAGAAAACTAGAAATGCCCAGTCTAGTGTTCCCAGGCAGCTCAGGGTTACAATTCCTGAGAGGAGGCATTCCTAGTAAAATGATCAGAGCCACTAATGTATGCTTTGCCACCCATTCCCCTCTTACCTCAAGCTGGAGGAAAATCAAGCAGGAAAAAAACATTGGCTAATCCTTGTGGCACCCTGGTGGCTGAGGCAGTTTTGCTTCACCAGCATCCTTCAGATGGCTTCCTCTCCAGCTGTTTCTGAACCAGCTGATTTAGAAGAAAGGCAACACCACCCATCCAAATCCAGCATCCCTCAGTCTAAGCCTGGTATTTGGATGGATGATGAGCTTAGAGAGGTCAAGTTCAGAGGCAGAACAATCCATTCTCAATAATAGCAGGGAAGTCTCTGTGATGAAATGGAAGAAACTGTCTATCTGATGTCTGCATCCTCAGATACCTCCAAAGGGCTCAGAGATCCGTACCATTCTGGACTACTTCCTTTTACATTAAAGATGTCTGATTTATTGCTCAGCTCACTGAAAGTGCATTTGGCAATGATTAAAGCCTTCCATTCTGTAGTGGAAAACTGTTTTGGTCTTTGTCTACGGTGAGGTTTTCAAAAGGCCTTGATAGAACCTTTCCTCCTAGTACTGAAACCTATACTGATTTGAGTCTTCAGTCTCTCATTGTCAGCACTCATTAATCCTCCTTTTGAACCTGTAGTTTCCTGCTCCCTTCATCTGTCTTTTGAAGGTGTCCTTTCTGACCACAGTCACCTCCGTCAGAAGAGTAGGTGACTTTGGATTCCTTATGGCAGACTCTCTCTACACAGTCTTCCAGAAGTATAATGTTTCTTTGATGTTACACCCTAAGTTCATTCCAAAAGTTTCCTTCAAATTCCACTTTAAATTAGGTCATATACCTTCCTGTTTTCTACCCAAAACCTCACACCACCAGAAAAGACAGGAAGCTCCATTCTTTAGATGTCTGTTGAGCCTTGGCTTTCTACCTGCAAGACACAATCCTTCAGGACATCTCTGAGACTGTTTCCTTCACTGAATAGATGAAAGGAGAAGTAATTTCCTCACAGACACTTTACAAATGGATTTCAGGTTGCATCCTGCTTTGCTATGAGTTAATGGTGACACCTCCCCCACAAAGTAAGAGAGCCCACTTGACCAGAATCCAGGCTATCTTAGTAGCTTTTTCTTAAGGATGTTTCCTTTCGGTAGAGCAGCAACATGTGGTTGTGTGTGTATCTTTTTGCGAGATATTATGCCCTGATAAAAGCTTTTTCAGCAGATGCGTCCTGCAATCTGTAGTACATCAGGGTCCTCACACCCTCCTCCTCAATGAGTAGTGCTTTTGAGTCCTCTCAGTTGACCTATCCATAGGGACGATCACTCGAAGAAGAAATTCATATTACTTACCTTACAGTAACTGGAGTTATTTAAGATGTGTGATTCCTATATGTATTCCACTACCTGTCGTCCTTCTCCTCTATTTTGGATCCTTTCCTAAAGTGATTTGTGGTGGTGTAGGAGCTGGAGAGGTGGCCTGTCCATGCTGACCCCTTTAGCCTTGTGTTCAGAGTGCGCAGACACAGACCAATGGACACTACTAATGAAAAATCTTCTGGTCTCAGCCATATCCAATGCATGTGCACCTCAAGTGGACTACATATAGGGACCACACAAAGAACTCAAGTTATTGTAAGGTAAAGTGGTGAGAATGTGTCTCACGCATAACAATGAACTATTTCACTTCATGGACAAATTTGATTTTTATTATAGTTTCAGAATCTAGTTGGTTCTGTGAAGGCAGAGTTCAAATTGAGTTGGAAATGCCTTGCTAAAATGATTTAATTGATGTAATGAGAGGAGAGTCCTTCCTGCTCTTCTGTTATATAATAATTATTATATATTAACTGAGCATCCAAAAGTGTGCTAGGTGCCATGTGGAGTAATTTTTTTTAAGTCTCTCCCATAGTCTAAGCAGAAACATGGTGGGATGTGGCAAGGCAAAACAAAAGAGATAGGGAGAATGGGGGATTGCAAAGGGTACAAGTGACTTGATTTTTAAAGAGTGTTTTGTGCCTGATGCTGCCAATGACTCTATTGGGAGATGCTGGGTGGTCAGCATTTTTGAAAATCATGCCACAAGTGTGGTGTGGTCATTCCGTGTTTTCTAACAGCAAAATACGAGCATTGTCAACTAAAAACTGTCCCTGGTCAATGGTAACCAAGCTTTTTACAGACTGTGTTCCAAATGAATATATTACGGGTTGGAGATTTGGACTCTGATCTTCAGGAGCTGTTGAGAGTTGTGATTCCTTTTGCATCAGTCGAGATGTTATTTGTAGGAAAATAATGTTTGTTTCTCTATCAGGCTCTTCATGTTGCTCTTTTTTTCAGTACAAAACACTTAAAATAACAGCTTTTTGTTCACTTCATTTCTACCTTCTCCTTTCCTCCCAAAAAGGTAATAATGCTAAAAGAAAAGCACTTTACTTATTTTATATTCAATAAGATTGTCAAAGTAAACATAAACTAGTAATACTGCAAGAATTAACTTAATTACTAACAAAGCATTACCAAGGGGAAGTTGTATACCTGAGTCTGCAAAGAACCCTTATTCAAGAATTATTTCTGGGATATATATACTGATATATCTGTACTTTGTGCTACAATATTTTATCCTCATCAGTTTTTTCTGGAAAACTTTCAGGTTATATAATTGTCTTTTTCCTACTCTTTTCAGAGTAATTCTACAGTCCAGTGTTCAGAAAAGTAAAACGTCTGAACCTAGCATTTCTGGCAGTACAGACATTAATAAAAGAACTACCAGGTCTGCTGCAAGAAAAAGCAGTTTAAAAAGGTGAGAGTTACTCTTTTGAGCTGGCATGTCCATTACTGGTGATGGACTTTGTCTGAGGGAATATTTGCCTCCTAGTGACAAGGAATTAATTAAAATATTTTAAAATGTATCATGTAATGAGACTGTCTGAAGCTTTGAATCTCTTGTGTCATACAATTCTGAGTGAATTCTGGAAACTGGGAGACTTGTATTGTGGTTATTATGTATGATTTAAGGATTACTGAATTTAGGAGTTTGCTGACTTAATAGTTCCCATCACAATATCTACAGGTATTATGAAGAAACCTCTCCAGAAACAAAGGATTCAGAATTTAAAGTAGATGGTCTGCTCTACAAACTCATGGGGAATTAAAAACTTGGATGGTTTAGAACAAGAGTGTGAGTGCCTTCTTGTGTGTAAGCACATGGGTACAAAGTATATTTACTTCTGGTAGCTACCACATGAGTTCTTGTGTCCATCCATGTCTAAAGCCAGTATGCAGACTTAGACCCTCTCAAGTTGTGCTGGAAATGAGCATGAGGTTCTAGCTCAGATCTGTAGGTTACACAACCATTAATTAGCGGAATTCAAAGCCATCAGTATGTTTTTTTCCTAGTGCTGTCCTCTTTCACATTCACAGATATCAGTACACTGTGGAAGAGAGATACCAAATGTATATTTATCTTTTTTGGGAGTGAAACTGCCAAGAGGGCTTGCAACTTTCAGTTTGAAAACAAAAGATCTAAGCAAATTAAATCCAAATCACATATAATCTGTGGTTTATATGTCAACAGCAGTTTCAAATAGTTTTTGATTCGTGAAAGTGACAATTTTTTGTCTTGTGCTTGTGAATATCTTTTAATTCGTCTATCAGTAAATGTTGAAGAGAAGAGCCTTGTTTTGTTGAGAGGAGTGAATCATTAGACTTGCAACTAGGATTTATGAGTTGGTGTTTATATGCCATAAATACAAACTTTGTATGTGGTATTGTTCCATAGAATTTCCTTTTCTCTTCTCTCCCTTCTGCCCTCATCCTTAAAGGGATATGCAAACTATTTTTAAAATAACAAACCAAATTAATCCTCTGATGGTTGTAAAAGATGGAAACACTGTATCAAATAATCTGCAGGACACTTCTAATGTAACATTGAGAGAATTTTCAGGGTATTATATACTATTTGATTCATATTAACAAATAGTTAAAAGCTAAAAACAACTTTTTTTAACCTTACCTTAAATGCTAGTTTTATGAAACACTATATTTAGTTTTTGTATAATTGTTTGGTTTGATTAGGTCTCCTTGACTGCATTGTTTTTATCAGTACTGAATTCTGTCCATGCTGACCTCTTTGGTTCTGGCTACTTCTTATATTCTTCATGCCTCTTCTGTTTTTGAGCCTCTTAGCTCTGTAGCTATTTGTCCATTCAGTGACATACCTCTTCAGTTCCTGGAAAGCATCCTTATGAGTAGATCCTCCCTCCTAGAGAACAGCAGGCATTCCCCACTTCTTTCTTTTTATTTGTCACAATGAAAAAGACCTTCTGATAAATTATTCTATGAAGAAGTGCTGCCACTTTGGAGATATCTTTTACAAACCTGGCAAGTTGCCTTCTGACTCTGAGGAAAGACTCAGAGTGCTCTTACAGATGAGGGTTTCTTCAGTTAATAAGAGCACTAGCTTTGTAGAGTATTTGTAATTTGGCTTTCTGACACTGCTTCTGAAACTTCTGCCCCAGATTTTTCACTTTAAACAGTATCAGATCATGTTTCTGATACTTAATGTTGAGACCATACTGCTTCAATCAGTTAATGACTAGATCCTGCCATTCAAGATATCTCAAAGCAAAATAGTGCCGTCCGGTAGTGTCGCAATTCTGGAGCTCTTAGGCATTTTTCCATCAAAAAAGGTTGCTTGGTTGTAGTTCATATACGCATCATGTGATTAAATGTATGCCCTCTCATGGGCATTATAAAGAATATCCTCCCTGTGATATAGATGTGTTTTTATTGACCTGTAGCCTCTGGAGAAATCTTATATGGTGCTTGTCTATCACAGAATGAGATGGCTTTTGCAGCTCTCCATTTGGTAAAGGATATGCACATCAAATGGGTGACATCATGGAGCTTCCATTAGTGTATTCAAAACAAAACAAAAACTGGCTTTCCCATCCTTTTTGCCTGAAGTTTATTCAACTTTGTCTTAAAAAAAAAAAAAAAAAAAAAAAAAAGTGGGTCACCCAAACTGACTGCATTATTCCAATTAAAGCCTAATAAATGGAGAGTAGAGGAGAACAATTCTGACTTCTATTAATACTGTAGCTGTTAATCTAACTTAACATGTCTTTTGTAACACACTATTATTTAATCCTACGTAAACTTTATCATCCAATATAAACCCTTTGATTCTTTGGACATCACTGCCTAGCCAGTATTCTTTTATTTGGTGTCTGTATATTTTAATAGCTTTCCTATATGGCTACTGTTTCAATTTTTTTCATTGAATCTCATTTTATTTATAGGTATTGCACTGATTTCTTCAGCTTTCACAGTTTTGCTGTAGCTGAATCACAGTCTATGATCAAAAATTCATTCTTAGCATTATATCCTCAGATTTGAGTCTTTCCTCATCCTTCAGATTGTGAAGAAAGTGTTAAGTAGTTGGTCCAGAATGACTCATCTCCCAGTAAAACATTTTATAATTACAATATTTATTTCAAGTTTTCTGATGAGATTTATGAAGGTATCTCATGATTGTTCAATCAAACCAATGTGTACAATATTCGTGCCTTTTCCTTCAGGTGACACTATATGTCTACCAGTGTCAATGCCTGGTTGTCCAGAAGGAGAGGGGGTATTACTACATTAACATGGCACTTTGTTTGTAGTGTGGATGGGAGAATGTAATGGGACTGCATGGGATTCATGTAACAGCCTAGGGTCATGATCTGCTCTGTGACCTTAGGTTAACTGACTTGGCCAATTGGCACCTCACTTTCCCCATCACTGTTGTAGATTGGTCCATAAGTGATAGATCAGAGTTCACATTTTACAGTGTGCATTTATCAGATCATTTTATGGTGAAATTTTATCCTCTTCTCTCTCTCTTCCTTCCAAAATGCAGACACTCCTTAAATTCTTATTGTTAATCTGTTTAATTGGACGGACCATTTACAGTAGAGGCAACATTTAATAATTATCCCATCTTGAAACAAAAAAACTGAAATAATCCTAATACTGAGCATTTAAACTGCTTTTCCTCTTTTGAACTCAAAGTGCTTTACAGAGGTGGATACAGCATGTGTTAGTATCACCACTTTACAGAAGGCACACAGCAAGGCAGTGACTGAGCCAGGAAAAGGACCCCCATCTCCCAACCTCCGCCTCCCCCACCTTGTGACCTATCCAGTAGATGCTTGAGAAATTCCAACACCAACGGCATGAAGTAAAGAAACTAACAGAACCCTCTTCCCTTCAAAATGGATAGGAATTAAGCTATTGTCCCACTCATTACACTGTTAGCATTCCATGTATTTAACAAGTTCTTGAGCTCCTTTGTTGTTAGCAATTTAGAAGAGAGGAAATAGTGTGTGTATTGTGAGGATTTGGGGGGTTCAATGGAATTGGACTATAGGAATCATTATGCCAAGGAATAATTGTGGTCCTGTTAGCAGGAAAGGGGAAACATATGCAACAATTAATTTATAGGTCTCTTAGCTTTTTTTCTCACTGGAGAAGCATGTCATAAAAACTAACGGAGGGGTACCCTTAACCCAATATGCTTTCACCATTGAAGGGAGTCATTAAGCAACATTCTCCTCCCATGTTGAGATGGAAATGGCATGCAGCATACCAGAGCTTTCAGTTTGTGATCTAATTCTAGCTTTAAAAAAATTAATATTTCTTTTCCATTCTTTTCTACTTTTCCCACAGTCTGATACCTCAGAAGGAGAAAAGGAAAAGGAATGCTTTACAGCAAATTCGCTTAATGAAATTATGGTACTTTGAATCCTCTGCTTTTTCTTTACAAAGGCTTTTTTCCTACTCTTTGTAATCAGAACAGTAGTCTGTGCTTTCTTTACAATTGATAAAGTATTCTCTATAAAAGTATCAAGTCTTTAAAATTTTTCTTTGTAGTATTATGCTTAACTTAGTTTACACTGGCAGAAATGTTTGAAAGATTTTGCGCTTGCTTTGTTTTTTGAATTTCAAATCGGATGGTTTTTATTCCTCATAAATCTGTGTTTTATCATTTTAGTGGTCACTCCATACCAAGGACCAGGACAGTGCTGCGTTAAGTAAAAAGAAGTGACTGAAGAGGATGCTGAAGGGGGAAAAAAGGAATATTGCTATGGAACTTAATTTCTTTGAAAGGAAAGACATTTTCACTGCAAAATGCAGCTAAGATTTAGCAGAAAAACTCCTCCTACTTCGCAGAAGAAAACGACCTGTTCAAGAAGCTTGACACAGTTCAGCTTTCTAATTCTAAAAATGTTCTCAAATGTTAAAAAAAAAAACCTTGTAAATTTAGACTCAGGTGTAAATATCTAAACTCTCTATTATAAAGAGGGTTTACTAGTGGGTATGATGCATGTGTGTAATTGTGATGGCAATCACTTAGATGCTGGCCACCATAAGAAGTGAAGATGTGGTGGGAGCTTTTAAATATTTAGTTCACTGTTGTCTGTCCAAGCTGGTCTCAGTCTCCAATACAGAGCAAAGCTTGGGAAGGCAAGATTTTATTCTCATAACATTGTACTTTCTTGTTGATTTGGATAGCCTTCCTTATTTTATATGGATTTTTTTATGAAGCTGTAATGTTAAATATCCAAACTAATTACTGTACACCAAAGAGTGCTTTATTTCAAAGGGTTTTTTTTAAACAACTTAACTAAAAGCTGTTAATTGTTTTATTAGTAAAAGCTTTTAGTTGCTCAAAAACATTGATTTTCCTACCAGAGTTTATAATTTTAAAGCAGCACCATCAACTTAGTTTTCAGCTAACAGTGTAACCTTTTACCTACTTGTGCTAGAGGTAATACCTAAGGTTCTCAATCCTAAAGTTTATGCATCAGACCATGCTTTATGGTCATTGTCATGGTTTCCCTTGTTTAATCATTTTCTTCCATACTGTGGGGCGGTAGTGGGGAAGAGGGACACTTCAAAAAAATACGGAATTGTGATTATAAAACCACTGAAATTGGCAGTGGGAAACAGGTGTAGTCAGTCATTCTTTTAAAAATGGTTATTTCAAGGTTTCAGTGCTCCTTTAAACATCCAGGTACTTTTGGTTTAAAAAAAAAAAAAAAAGAAAAAGTCCTGGATACCTAATTATCTGTTAAATGTGATTGTAATTTTTTAAAGGTGACCCAGGATTTGAAATTTTATTTATTTCCTTTTCAATATCCTCTTCTAAATCAGAAAAGTTTTTCCTCCAGATTTATCCTATTATATTTGAAGTTTATTTTCCCCCTAGTATCTTTGTTTGCCAGCATCACATTTGACATGTGTAAATGCCTCAGAATAGATCTGCTACTGCATAGCCAACAGTAAAAAGAGGTTTGTTTTCGTGAGTTCTGTATAAATACAGTCTGGGGAGGAAGGTTGAAATGTTACTCAACAGACTTTTTTGTCCTGAAGGAAGAAGACCTGTTGTCTTGCAGTGGGAGGGAATGTTCCTACTAAATTTAAACAGTGCTAGGCAAGGTTCAACACCTAGGTCTAATTTACATCCCCTGTTAAAGCATTAAAAAATCATAATGGTAATTGAAGGGTGTTGCCTAGATAGTGTAAGTAACAATATGTTGACTTGACTAGCTTTTGATGCTAAAGGGAGAAGAGTAATAGTCCAGGATATGGTTACTTATTAAGTTAATGGAAGCACCTCCCAAGTTGTTCTGAAACTTTTAATTATACAAACTTGAATGTAAAGAATATAGAAGAAAAGGTTCTTCCAGTATAGAATCAAAACCTTGAACAGGTATTTAATATCTTTTCTTTTTTTTATAAGAAGAAACCTCTTTGAGTCCTCTGACTTTGCTCCTTTGCTTTGTACAGCTTAGAGACTCTTGTCTTCAGGGAAATAGTAATCTTTGTGTTTATATAGCCTTTCAAAACAATTGGTAGTGAGGGGCTGAGCCACATCATTCTGGGGACAAGAGCCTTGCTAACTTTGTGAGGGGAGGAGGGACAAAATGAGTCAATGGTTTTTTTTTTAAAACAATTCCCTCTCTGCTAATACAGCCCCTTTGTTTTTTTTTATTTGGAGTAGAGGAGCACTCTTTACTCTGATCAAGAATTAGAATCCCTGTGGTGCTAGACTGGTGCGTCCAACTTCCACCAGTGACCTTGAAGAGAGAATGTGCAGTTAATGCTGAATTGAAAATGTGCTCCCGGAACCATCCGTATGGATTTTTTTAAAAAAAACCAAAGTGTGTGTGTGTCATCCCAGGCCCTGTGATGGCTGCCTCCCCCAGACCTCTCACTTTTGCAGCTGCAGTTCTTGGGTGAGCCTGGAATGCTCTGAGCACCTGCCTGCTGTGTTGCAGAGGAGAGTGTAGCTGTGGCTGCTCAACAGCCTTACTTCCTTGCTGAGTTGTTGGAGCCAAGGAGAGTAGGATAAGAAATTAACTGACTCTGCCTCAATGCAGGGGAGCACCTAGTAAAGGGTGACTCCCCTCTGCCCCATCCTTTCCAGCAGCTGCCCAGGGCAGCCCAAGAGAGCAGGGAGATAAAGACAGAGAGACAACACTCAATTAAAACTCATGATTCTCTACCCCAATCCTGGTCAGAGCCAGCCTGGCAGTTGCTCTTAACTTGTGCCAGCTAACAGTCCCAATGGGACCGTCTGCCTGTTGAGGATAGCCCAAGCATAACACACTCCACTCTCTCACCCTTCCCTGCTCCCCCTCCTGGGCACCTCTGCCCTGCTAAACTGGCTCCATGCACTCCAGTTGGGTAGAATCCCCAGCAGGGACATTGTGAGGGATTCCACTCCTTTTATTACCTGAGTGATTTCCCCCCCTCCATTTGTAACAAATTTATTAGGCTCATCTTCATTATTAATATACAAATAGGAATGGCATTGATCCAGTGTGTGCATGGTCAAGAGACTGATGGTTTGTGAAAATGGTTAGAGGAATTTTACTTGTGCATCCAACAACCAAGACTTACAATGCAAGGCAAGAGATTTTGCCTCCAGTGTAACAACTGGTGCTCCTTGACCTTTTTCAAAAATAAAATGTTTGCCTCTAAAGCTGAAAGGATTGGACATCACAGTGCTAGGTGCTGTACAGGTAACTATTTTTTTAAAAAATGTCCTGACCCTGGGGAGGTCACAGTTATGTTTTTTACAAGCCTAAACAGCTGAATGAGGGGAAGGTAGGGTGGTTGGGAGGATTAGTTTAAAAAAACACAAGAAGGCTTTTGGACAGTAAGTAGTAGTTTTAACTTCCCAGCTGCCTACCCAGTTCTTTGCTTTTTAGGTATTTTCATCTTGTGTGTATGTTTGTGTTTTTACCTCAGCGCTAGAGTGAAACTGAGGAGATGTCTGTTGTTGGCAAATATTGAACTGATTTGTTCAGTTAAAGTCTGCCTCAAAATAATTTAATGGGTATAAGTTGCTTATACATATGCACAGTTTGAGTTGTTTGAACTGTCCGTTGAACCTGAAAAGAATCAGACTAGGGTTTGTTTGTTTGTTTTTTAAGAATCACCCCAACATATGAAGTTTTAACAAACTTTGAAATTACATTTTTAAAAAGCAGATGAACTCTTGGACTTTCAATTTTGTATAATTGTTTTAAACATCAAGTACTGATTTTAATTGAAAAACAAAGCCTGTCACAAATGTCTATTACATATAGTGAAAGTCTCTAAACAAAGTTTCACAGTTTTGTTAGGTATGAAGATTCTGGGTTACCATTTTTCACCTCTGTACATCTTATAGTTGCGGAGAAACACAGAAATGTTACTGCCATTCTTCATTTGAATATTCAAATCAGCATTGCTGTATAGTGACCAGCATTACCTCCTCATATCCTATGTAATTTTAACATTTAGCTCGTACTTTCAATCTGACATTTGCCTTGCGTTTGCACCATATGTACCAAAGTTGTCTACATGCAATTCTGAAAGCAATGGGAGAAAGCACTTCTTTTCTAAAGACTTGTGAAAGCGTGCCAAATGGAATGTACATCTAAAACACCGCTGGAGACCTTGAACTTGTGTGTGCTGAGAAGCTAGTTATCCCTGCTGTGATGCATTTATAATTCTGCGTGGGTGGCCTATCATTTTTTCCCCATCCGCCCTTTTATACTGAGATATATAGTGAAAATGCTACTTAAAATACATAGTAACTATCTCGGGTCAAGTTGCTGCTTTTCAGCAAAGTGTCAGTAATTTATATTAAAGTTACTCCCAGATCTTGACCTGTTGTTCCGACTGTAAATAGGAAATTGCTGCAGATGTGCTGCTGTTTTTAAAGACTGGACAAAAACTATTAAGCTAGGATTTGTATCAAATGTGACGCACATTCTAAGTGGAAGAAAAATCAACAATTATGTTCATCAGATTATTCTGCAGGTTTATATTCCTGGTTTGCAGACTTTCATTTGCCTTGGGTACAGAGTCTGGAAAGCTCTTTAAACCTTACTGAATACTCAATACTGCTCACCCTGATTTTTTTTAACTTGTATATTTCTAATCCTATTTTTTTAAATCCGATTGAATGACAGAATGGGAGTTTTATTTTGCTGAAGGTATTTTTAAGATAAAGCCTCATAATGTCTTGTAAACTTAGTTTGATATGCATTTGTCATTTGGAAATCTTGCATATTGTAACTTGTTTTATACAAAATATTGAATAGTAATAATTGTAAATATGAATTGTGTACCAATAAAACTATTAACCTGGTGTTTGTTATGCCCAACAACCTCGACAATCAGATTGGTCAGAGTCTGCATTGGTGTGGGTGGCTTCCAGCAGTAGATCAACAAATGGTAACATTTTTGTGACTGTTCCCTGAAATGCATAATATATTAATCATGCCTACCTGACCAACATAATCAAAGGGCAAAATTGTAAGGGATAACTTTTCATTTACTAAAATAACTCCTAATTCTCATGAATAATTCTTGCCTTGGTAAATATGTTCACTCTGTGAAGACACTTACCTCTAGCAAGATTAGAGGAGTGAAATTCAGGAAGCCAAGGTTTTTTGTTTTTTTTTTGACTCCGCTACTGACTTTGCTTTGAGCAAATCACTTAACCTTCTTGTGCATCTTTCCCCACCTGTAAAGTAGGGATAGTACCTACCTTTGTATAGTGCTACAAGATGGAAGAATAAAAGATAAAAATATCAAGTGAAAAGTGTATAGTATCAAGTTTTATTGAAATGTTCATAATATAATACACATTGCAAAAAAGGGTCCATTGCAGACTCTTAAACTTCAAAATTTCACAAACTCTAAAATTCTGTATAAACTCAACAATGGCCAAGCTGGGCTAGCCTAAAGTCAACCTTTGCCATTGGTGGTTGTCTCTGTCAAACAACAAAAACACACTAGGCTCAGCTAATCAGCAAACTTTTAAAACTGTAACACAGCCTCATCCTTCTTCCCAAAAGCACAAATAAACCTTCCTCCCATCCTCCCGATATGTTTCCCATGCATATATCGTCATCCTGTTGGTCTTGGACAGCAAAATGCTAATCTTCACTTCTCATCCTTTTCTGCTTTGAAATTGGTTAAAGATAATTATACTTTTTACAAATAAAAAAGGTTTTTCATGACCTGAATAAGCTGCATGCTGGAGAATGAATGAGTCTCACGGTCACTGTTCCCTCTAAGTTGTGCACGTGCGTGTGCGCACACAGATCTGAAGCCCCACGCACACGGCGAAACATTGCGTGCACAAAAATCTGCACAGAAGAAAATTTTTGCGCACATGGCCTGTCAAAAATTAGAGGGTACATTGCTCATGGTAATAGATATATCACTGTGTGTAATTGTTCTGAGCCTGCGTGTCAATCAGTGACAACGTATCATGGCAAAGACCAACAGAGCAGAAACACTTTTTTAAAAAAAATTATACATAGTCCAGATCTCCAGGGAGGAAATGACAATGACTGGCATCCCAAGGGAGAATGTGATGTCCTGTCACAATAATTTACTCTCTGTTAAGAGTTTGGCACTATGCTGTGTTGTTTTAAAAAAGCAGGGGGGTTATCTCAGGCCCAATGGGATAAAATGTTAATGAAACCGGTGCTCACTTTAGAACACTAAGTATGGGTTTGGGGTTTTGTCAAGTTGTTGCTGGCTTACTTCCACTGTAACCATGACCATTGATCTTTTAAACCTTTTACTGAAGATGCAGGAAAAAGGAAACAGATAATGCATTTGAAACAAAATATTAAGTAAGGCTTTCATGTTAACATTACCCTTTATTCCCTTCAGCTGTGAAGAGTTTTTAATAAGAAAAATCCCTGTTTGACCGTCTTAAAGCTGGTATTAATTGTACTTTTTGGGGGGAAAGTAGTGAAATGAAATGGCCTAGAGCTGTTGAGGTGCGGTTTTCTTTCCTTGAAGACAAACCAAGAAACACAAACGAGAACAGAAAAGAGTAGAAAAAATGCAGCTCCTGCCTTTGGCACTGAGTGTACCTTGCAACCTTGCTGCTGGAGAGTGGTGGACACAGCCCACTCTTAACCACTGCGATCAGTCAAATTTATATCAGCACTGAGCTGTTTATGGCATAGGTTTTAGCTGCCTCACGGGTCAAACTCACAGCAGTGTCACTCGAGGTGGGAGAGAGAGAGGAAAGAAGAAACTAAGTGGGGAAGGAAAAGGGTACACAAGGGAGGTCGTGGCAGCACATCTCCCATTCCAGATGTTCAGCAGTCAGACAAGGAAGATGATGACAGCACTGATTCCCTCTCTTTGATAGAGTAAGGCCAGCATGCGTTTCAGGATCAGGATGATAAGGATACAATAGTGGTGGTGTGTCCCCCATGAGGTGGCAGACGAGATGGAGAAACTTGCTCCTTTCAGTCCAGCTGTTCCCACTGTGACCCCCCCCATAAACAATGTCCAAGAAGGGGTGACAATGTCATTACATTAACCCATCAATCGTAAACGTTTCCTCCCATTTCTACAATCTTTTAGCTCTTTATGGCACCCCAGCAGCACTCCAGTCAGCTGGTGCCTTCACCAACAGCCTTGAATATTCTTTGTCACCAGTTTTTGAACCTAAACAATCCAGTTTGTGCCAGTATATTTGCCTCTGACATTTTCTAACTTTTAAGAACAGTTACGTACCAGGCTGAGTTGGATTTCTGTTACTTTGGTCATATGAGAGTAGAGGCCTCTGCGCCACCTC
Source organism: Eretmochelys imbricata (assembly GCF_965152235.1). NCBI lineage: Eukaryota > Metazoa > Chordata > Testudines > Cheloniidae > Eretmochelys > Eretmochelys imbricata. Next base: position 88,386,795 of record NC_135576.1, read on the forward strand.
TGGAATTAAAGATTTTGTTTTGCCTATAGTTTCTATTTGTCAATATTGCAAAGTCTCCACACTTGACGGTCTGTGCAGGAAATGGAACAGAATTTTTAAAATAGCAAAGGTGGTGTGGATTATCTTTCAGAGGCTTTAGAAAACCTGTGATGTTTGTTTTCCTGATTCCACATGGTGAGTAGTATATCCTGAAGCACGAGGATGGAGAAGACTTATTTTTTCTCTAGTAGATGCAGGTGGAATCATACCCCATACTGTTACATTCCACAGAGTAACTGCACATGCTAGAAAAAGTTTTTCTGTTTTTAAATGACCAATTTGTCCCTTGGTTTGGTTTTGTTCTTTCCTGAGTCACCTAGTATTGGATGCTGTCAGACAAAGGATGCTGTACTACCTGAACTATTCAATTTAGTAGTGCGTATGCAGATTGTGAAAAGAGGACAGTGGTTGCTTAAGAAAACATGTCAAAACCAGAAGCCTTGTGTTAATGCCCTTCACCTGTCGTAGAGGTGAGGCTACAGTCACTGGAATTTAAATGAAAGGAAAACAGTAAAAGGAATTAACTACCCTATATGTTTGTAGGGTAGTGGGGAATTGAGTGCTTTTTCTCCACCCTCATGGCAACACTTACCGTTCTACTTTGTCACTGTGACTGGATTCTGGTAACTATTGAAAAGCTTCAGCCACTGCAAGAAGTTTTCCTTTAGGGTGAATTATTCATATAATGGAGCATTTAGGATTGTTGCTAGGATGGTCTTCCTGCTCAATGGAAACTTGTCCTTGAAAATAGACTTCTACTCCCTCCTATTGGTAGACCTTCAAAGGGAAAAGGAACAGATGTGTGGGACCAGCTGTTATTTTTTTCATGGCTATGGCTGCCATATTCAAAAGCATTGGGCATGTCAGGGAAAACCACCACCTTTGTCATACAGCTCCCTCCAACCTAAGGCTTTCTGAAGAGCTGGTAAATGAGATTCTTGTAAATTGTCACTCCAGTTCCTACTCAGAAGCACCGACCAGACATGCAAAGCATGAGGCATACACACTGAAACACAGGCAAGAGGTCTCATTTTAATTAACTGGTACTGTCTGTTGTGGGGCACAGCTGCCCAACACCGCCTGCTCATTCCATGCCACAGTTTCCACCTCCCCAGGGTTTTGTCATGCCTGGCATTCACATTGTTCAGGCCTCAAGCTGGGTCCCACTGAGTTTAATCTCCTTTTGGGGTTAAGACATTCACACACAAGTTCCAAGGAAACAAAAGGTTGTGCTGAGTCTTTCATTTTAAAATGCATCAGAAGCGAGTTCCATGCTATCTCTACAAGTTGTACTTAAAACTCCAGGTTCCAGTTGTGTGTGTCACAGAACACATTCACTAAAGCAAAATGACTATTTTTATTTCTAAAGCTAACCATACCATGCTTGTCCAGCTTCTGTTCAGACGAAAGGAACCAAGTCTTTTGAGGAAAAATGGTTTTCAGCATCACCCAACCATGCTATTTGTAAAATAGGTTCTTCCTGTCTGTGAATATAAATTCTGACTCTTTTTCTCCATCCCTTTACCCTCGATGTATCTGTGACACTCTGCTAAGTTTAGATAATGTTCTGGTGGGAGGGAAAGGGCAGGTGATTAGAAAGCTGTGGAACAAGCTTTCCTGCTACAACATGCATCAGAACACTCAAGGTTTGTCTTAAAATAGAAGTCTAAATACAATGCTCTACCTAGAACTCGATGTAAATAAGGCAGTCAGATCAGATCAAACTGTAGTAAGGCTGAAGCACCATCTCTGTGGATTTTGCACACAAGCTTCTATGGTCTACAACAATTGCAATCAACTGTTCTCCAATCACTAGCAGTTTTGGAAAAGGCAATTTACATTGTCATTTAACAGCTCATCTCCCTTTCTGCTGCTCAGGCTGAAAGTGCAGATGCTGGGTTCCTTTTCCTGTCTTGCTCGCAGAGACAGGATCTGTCCTGCTTCTTTAGCCTGCAATACTTCCCTAACCAAGGGGAAGTCTTGCTTTGTGAAAGCCTGGCCTTGAAAAGCCCAGAAGGGTGGGAGTGTCTGTCTTGACCAGACCACAGAAAGCTATATGAACTACCTATTTATTACAGCAGCAGCCATGGGGAAAACTGGAGGAAGAGAGACACTCTAGACTAAGTGAGCAAATCCTGGGCAGTGGTTTCTCTTCTGTTCCATACAGACTCAAACCACCCTTCCCATCATGCACTACTTCCTGAAAAGTACTCAGAGAAAGTATTAAGTGCTGAGACTAACATATACCTGTCAGCTGCAGTTCATTCTCATCCTCTCCCCAGCAGCAGAATTGTGCATGCTTTGTAGTATTTTGGTAGGGTTTATGTACATATCGTCAGCTGTAAATTTATATTTGAGAAGGCAAGGTCAAAGAATGGAGCATCGGTGTAGTCATGAAACGAGCCAAAGAATTAAATGATGGCTAAGTCAAGAGGGTTGGATTTTGTAGTTTCTGGACCCTTTGCCACTGTTCATAAACAGGAAAAATAAATATATATAATAATTTTGAAAGACTAAATCAATGCTGGCAGCAGGCAGGACTCTAGAAACAAATAACTGTTCTCCAGTATCAGAACTGTGGAAGTGGGAGTTAAATGAATTAATCATTAATTTTTCAGAGCTATGATTCCATTGCACCTTTAGAAAAATAATTTTAGACCTAATGCAAAATTGTTCAAAGATAGCAAAAAAATTCCAAATTACATTCATAGCCCTTTGGGTTTTGGTTACATGAGCTTGCATGTGCTAAGCAGATTCCAACATAATTAGAAGTTTGATGGTAGACCTCAAAGAAAAACTCAGCTGCTATAAGGAAAGTGAGGTTGATATAGTAGGTTGAATCTGCCATGCACCCATACTGAACCCATTCCCAACATGGAGCAGTGCTGCTGTCAGAAGAGATGAAAATTCAAGGTCTCAGCTGGGAGTCCTCATTAGCATGCCCACTGTAATTTCTGTAACAGTTTTTATTCTGTGTCTCATGATCAGGTTCCTATTAGGTATATATTCTGCCTGCTTAAAATCTTCCTTTGAGGTGCTTACAATGTGTCATTTTCTGGCCCAAACCTCCACATAAAATTACTGTAGGATGTTAAACAGCTTTCACTGTTGCCATTGGAACACACCAGTGAAGCAGAAAGCGATCCCAGATCTCTCAGTGGGCTTCCTCCAGACTGGATTTTCAGCCCTGCTGCAAGTCCTCCAGCAGAGAACACCTCAGTCTATGAAGAAATCTGTTTGTGGGGAAGGGAGTGACAGTCAGTCTTTCACACCTGTTGCATGTGATGAGGAAAGTCTCCTTCCTAGGCATGTGGAGCAGCGAGTGTTCCCCTTCCACTGGAGGAGGGGTGGGAGCTGGTTCAGGAGTCAGTGCTGATCAGCTCTGCAGCTCTACTGTAGTTGTAGTAGTCTCAACTCTTCACCTAAACTTGTGTGTTCAAGTGGTTTACAACCTGCGTATGAAAGTCTGATCTCAGGCAAAGTTCTGCTAATGTTTCAGAGCTCAGAAGAAAAGACTTTCAACTTTTGAACTCAACATAAGTGGGCCCAAGTATTAGGACTTTGCTTTGCCAGTGGAAAGTGTTGCTGAAACAAGAACCCTGGGTTTAGTAGGCCAATGCTCAAACCACTGAGCTATCCCTCCCCGGCTCTTACTCTGCCACAAGTACACACTAATTATGCTTTTGAGAATTTGCACCCTGCTACCTGCTCTCTTCAAATGCTGATAGATTTTACTTCATGCCTTGCCTTGTTCTGTTGCAGTTAGACGTGCAAGGAATGGGGAGCACGAAGGAAGAAAATTGCATGAGCATGCAGTAAGAGTGGGTAGGAAAGGAACCCAGCCTCTGCAGGAATTCAAAGGCTTTTTCTCTGTGCCTCAGAAGCAGCAACCAGAGGTGGCTGGTGGTAGCTGCTCCTGTTGGCCACTAATGAGCCTCTCTTCCCATTTCCTTCCCTTGCCTTGCAATCAGTGTCCAAACACCAACTCTGCTCCAATGCAGCTTTAACAATTTATGTTCCTCTTGCAGCTCATATTTAAGCCTTTGCAATAGTTGTGTGGAAAAAAAAGGAAGGGATCACTTAGTACCCAACTTGGCAGCCACACTCAGATCTCTTATCCTTGGCATTAAAGCAAAGCCCAATCTCCTCCTCTACCCACTTGAGTCAGTAAACTTATACTTAAAAGTCTTAGAATTTACTTTAATGGGAGCAACTGCCAAAAGCTGGAGTTGCTTCTTAAAGCAGAGTTTTCTACAGCAAGGGATGGAACCAGAAAACATTTCAATTCACATTCAGCTCTTCCACATACAAGAAGTTGTGGTTAGGACCTGGCTATTCTATGGTACACAAGCAGGATTTTCATTTCTCACTCTCTACTAAAGGAGGACATTTAAAAAAATTGAAAGTGTAAATGTGCCGCAGAGAAGTTTTAAATTTAAATCTCTCCTACATTGTCGAGATTGTTTTTGTACTGAAAACAGCAAACGGTTGGGGGGGGGGGGCAAGCAAGGTAGAGCTGTAAGAGAAATGCAAATTGATATTCAGACTACAGTGTAGTAGAAGCAGTCACACTTTGCTGCTCCAATACCAAGGAACAATGAAGTGAGTGATAAGCACCTCACACCCAAACCAATTAGCAGTTTTCTTTATTTGTCAACTTATGAAAATTGCGGTATAACTGCTTAAAATATGCAAAGGTACATTTCACTCAATGGAGTAGGGAAAGCAGCTTTCAAGTGTCTACAAGGGTTTGCTACAGATTTCCAATAGCAGACCATGTTGTACAGCTTACATTTCACTGTGCTTTCATGGAAAATTCTAAATAATCTCTATATACACATTTTTAACACTGTACTGTTGAACTTTATTGAAATCCCTTGAGTATAATACCATAAGCCTTCACACAGTTATCCCAATAGGAGGTGCTGGAATCTGTTGCAAGATCCCAGTTCACTGATATCTCCAGAGCCCCCTTCCCTCAATACCACAGAAGTGCAATCATTTCACACAAGAAAAAAAAAAATCCGTTTTTCCTTCAGACTCAGATGATCCTTTTCCACAGCAACATAAAACTGGTCTCTTCACAGCTACTTTGAGATGCTGTCATTCAGGACAGTTCTTTCAGGCTAAAGCAGGAAAATCCTCAGGGTCATCAGGATTTGGAGCAATGATTTGTGTCTGCAAAAGAAGGAAGTAAATTTAGAAAAATACACATATCAGGGACACATCTGGAGTCTCCAATCTAAGAACTAGTTCCATTTTATTTATTTGCTAAATTACATTAAGAGGCAATTAATGCTTATTTCTAAACTGTTTTGTATCCATCACTATTTCTACGCAGGTACTAGACTTGTACCTGTCACTGTGGTATGGGTATAGTGATTAAAGGAGAAGTGACATTTTCCTGATACTTCAGGTTCTTGCTACTGGAAATCTATAGACAGACACAGGAAGCAGTTCACCATTCAAAGTGAATGAGAAGTTATTTTAAACATTGAAAAACTGAAGAGTTAATTTTTAGTTGTGTACAAAAAGTGACAGTGATGCACACTTGATTTACTAGAGGTTTTCAGAATGTAGCTTTACCGAACAAAAGCACCAGAGGGATTAATTCCATGTCCCTTTTAAAGTTCCAAACTTTAGATGTGGCTAAGTATTTTATCCTTGATGAACTGAAAGAACTATGGGGATTTTACTAAAAAACAAAACAAAACAAAAAAAACACCACACACACAAAAAAACCAACCCATCCACAACAACAATCCTCCATATTTGTTGACCTTCAAGCAGTATAGGGTTGCTACCAGCCCAGGTACTCCCAGGACTGTCCCTTTTTTGAGGTAGCTCCCACAGGAAATCTGTATGGGTGCTCAGCACACACTGCCAGCTGCCCAGTTTTATGGACTCAGGATCATCCCACATGTTCTGGTTTTCATACCTCAACAGTAGCAACCCTTGGCAGATAGAACGGCTTCTTTCACAGTTGGTAGGAGAATGGTTTTGAGTATGTTAAATCAGGGGATTCAATGGAAAGTGGCAGGTACTATGATACTATGATCATTAGTAGTTATATTATGTTTGTTTTGAAACAATTTACCATATCTGACTTGTCATTTATTTAATAGAGGGTTGTACCTCCTGTGTCTTAACCTGCAGGGTCAAACATGCAACATTTATTAACTTCACTCTTGGTAGCTAGAGGAAGTATTAGAATCTTATTACACAGTAATTTTGCTTGAAGGCTACAGCCTTTAGTAATTTTAAGTGCAGAGTTATTTCCCTGATTTTATCAGAATTCTTTTCAGAAACTGGAAGTTACTTCTCCTATGCTACTCCTTCCAGCTGTCATAAGAGTGACCTGAACTTTGACCTTTGAACATAAACTCTTCACAAATAAAAAACGGTATTTGCAATCTGAATTGAAATCTCATCACATATAGCAACATACTATGGACTGAAAGCCTGGTAAAGTATTGTAAGCAAAACACTAACAAGTCCTCAGCAAAAGAAAAAAAAAAAAAAAACCACCCTCAAATTCTCATGTCATTTACAAACGTAGCGCCACAAAATCAAATTACCACCACTTCTGGTCTAGGCCCAGTATCTTCAACTCTTTTGACACGTCCACGACCTCCTCGTGTTCCTCTGGCTCCACGCCCAGGACGAGGAAGATTCCCAAAGTTAATGTCCAGCTGAGAAGTTATATCATTAGCTGCTTTTCGGAAGATGTGGGAGTCATCCTCAAAATCCTCCTTTAACATCTGAAAGTGAATTTATCTGCAATTAGCATGCTGCTCAGAGCTTCAAAAAAAAGTTACTATATTACAAACCAAATAGCACACCAGTAAAGTCAGACTTCCTGGATAGCCAGGAGCCCCTAAGTTGCGTGTGGCAGTGGGGGTAAGAAGGGAGACTATGACAGCTCCTCCATTCTCAGGCTAGCTCTACACTAGCTTGGGAGCAATTAAGCATAAGCACACAGGAAACTGCTATGCTAGCTCTATACCACCAAAGAACTCCCACACTCAGAAAATTCTCTGTGGCAAGATCTCGACAGTTCCAGAGGGACCACACAATCTGGCCCAAGGCATTTACTCATGAGATACCCTCTAGGGGAGGGCTGGAAAGGAATAAGATTCGAACACTAAAATTTACTTATCAATTGCTACCACTGATCCATTCCAGTATTGTCCTTACAACAGTTATAGCTCTAGTGTTACTGTAGCGGGCAACAATTTTTAGCATTAAATATAGCTAGCATACTAAAATAATATTTTCCAAAATAGCCTTTACAATTTCCCCATGTTTATTCCCCCCCTCACCCACCACTGTTCCTCAGACATTCTTGTCAACTGCTGGAAATGGCCCACCTTGATCATCACTACAAAAGGTTTTTTCCCCCCTGCTCTCCTGCTGGTAATAGCTCACCTTAAGTGATCACTCATTACAGTGTGTATGATAACACCCATTGTTTCATGTTCATGTTATGTATATAAATCTCCCCACTGTATTTTCCACTGAATGCATCCGATGAAGTGAGCTGTAGTTCACGAAAGCTTATGCTCAAATAAATGTGTTAGTCTCCAAGGTGCCACAAGTACTCCTTTGCTTTTTGCGAATACACTGGTAGTGCTACAAAGGTACAGCAAATCATATTCCCTATGTACCGATTCTGATGTCTAATAGATTGCCCATGTTAAGCAATACTTGTACCAGACAAGTCACTACTCCTCTAGGGCCCGTTTCTTGCCATACTAGGGCCCCTTTACACTGCTGGCCATAAAGTCTACTCAGGAGTAAAATAAAATGTAAGGCACATTCTTCAGATCCTGTGAAAGACAGGTCCTAAACTCAGCAGGCTTGTAACTCGGGGAAGTCTAAAGCCACACTAAAGGAACACAAATGTAGGATTGTAAACAGCCTACTAAGTACAATCTGCCCAATAAATTATCACAGTCCAACAGTGACCAACATATGCTGAACCAATTTTTTAATTCAGATTCTCAGTGTGTAAGGGTCCCAGTCAAGGATCAAGCCCCCACCATCATGCCAGATACTGAACAGACACAGCGACTTCCCTTACCTGAAAAGCTTACAGTTTAAGTAGGCAAGAATCTATGGTAGAAATCTGGTTCCACTGACAACAGTGGGGCCCAAGATTTCACCCTACACCTTTAGTTATAACAGCGTAGTGGCTCTGAGCAGAACAAGAGTTATGGAAAATAAAACAAGCTCTCCTGGATCACTTTTAGAAGCAGAACCACAGTCCTCATAAACATCATTCAGATGTTCTCAAGTGGTTCAGCGATAATTGCGTTGTGATAGTGACCAGATTCAGGACAACTTGGTATGCTGATGATGCTGGGAAACTGAATTTCCAGTATACACAGATAAAAATTCATTAGTAAAGCGATAAGTAAGCTAAACACTGGGTGTATCAAAATGTGATTCAAAGTTAAAATATAAAACATTTAGTAAATGGAGTTCACTAGTGCCTACAATTCAGTTAACAAAATTGTACATGAGGTGGCATAGGCAAGGAGACAGACTTCAATCTCCTAAAACTAAGCCATAAAGTAAGCAGAACTGAAACTTAACTTGGTATAAATACAACTTGATAGGTCAAGCGTTCCATGCTCATAATACAAAAGGGATGCCTGGAGAGTGGACAAAATGAATCTGATGGGTTTTTTTTTTTGCACACTATTACAGGAGCTTGAAATATGAATACTTATTTCCAGTTTGTTCAGAATCTGTTTTAATATAGGAGACAGTGTCCTAACCCTGGATCTCCGGGTAGAAAGCAGAATTTAGAGAATTCTAAAGCAATGCTTACATCATCTCTATACTTTGACTTGTGAATCACCACTGCTTTGGAAGGAACAGTGGATTCTGGCTTCCGGATGTTGAATTCAGGCTTTGGTCGACTCTGTTGCTGCAGATTTTTCCACTCATCTAACGTCATTTCTTGAGCTGCTACTTCTTCCACTGGCTCCCCTTCAGCAACTCTAAAGGTTTATAGTTGTAAAGTAAAAACCATTAGCTTTGACATCCAAGAAGAACAAAAAAACCTGAAGTAAGACTACTTTGCTAAGTACCGTATTTTGAATACTTCAGATTCTCTGCCATCTCTGAATTGTATTTGAAGAACTTCAATACTAAAGAAAATACACCTGAAGCATAGACCCCGTTTGGCCAATATATCTAGAATATCCGGGAAGATAGAAGTGTTCTCCTACTGGCTTTTGTATGTTACTATTCCTGATGTCCAATTTGTGTCCATTTATTCTTTTACGTAGGGACTGTCCGGTTTGGCCAATGTACCTGGCAGAGAGGCATTGGTGGCACATGATGGCATATATCACATTAGTAGACGTGCAGGTGAATGAGCCTCTGATGGTGTGGCTGATGTGGTTGGGTCCTCTGATGGTGTAGCTAGAGTAGATACGGGGACAGAGTAGGCAACGAGGTTTGCTACAGGGATTGATTCCTGGGTTAGTGTTTCTGTGGTGTGTGGTTGCTGGTGAGTATTTGCTTCAGGTTGGGGGGCTGTCTGTAAGCGAGGACTGGCCTGTCTCCCAAGGTCTGAGAGACGGAGGGATCTACAACCTATCCTGGAAAACTATCACCAGCAACTACACACCATACCACAGAAACACTGATCCAAGAACCAATCCCTGTAGCAAACCTCATTGCCTACTCTGTCCCCATATCTACTCTAGCCACACCATCAGGGGCTCATTCACCTGCACGGCTACTAATGTTATATATGCCATCATGTGCCAGCAATGCCCCTCTGCCAGGTACATTGGCCAAACCGGACAGTCCCTATGTAAAAGAATAAATGGACACAAACTGGACATCAGGAACGGTAACATACAAAAGCCAGTAGGAGAACACTTCTATCTTCCTGGACATTCTAGAACAGATTTAAAAGTAGCTGTACTTGACTTCAGAAAAACTTCAGAAACAGACTTCAAAAAGAAACAGCAGAACTAATATTCATTTGCAAATTTAAAACCATTAATCTGGGCTTGAATAGGGACTGGGAGTGGCTGGCTCATTACAAAAGCAGTTTTGCCTCTCCTGGAACTGACACCTCCTCATCATCTATTACTGGGAGTGGACTACAGCCACACTGATCGAATTGGCCCTGTCAGAACTGGTTCTCCACCTGTGAGGTAACTCCCTTCTCTTCATGTGTCAGTATATTTATGCCTGCATCTGTAATTTTCACTCCATGCATGTGAAGAAGTAGGGTTTTTACCCATGAAAGCTTATGCTCAAATAAATCTTAGTCTTTAAGGTGCTACCAGACTCCTTGTTGTTTTTGTGGATATAGACTAATACGGCTACCCCCATATACATTGTGCACACTGAAGGTCTACTTGAAAGGATGTTGTTCATACTGTTACTTCATCCTCCTGCTCTCCACTCCTACCCATTTATTTTATCCAGCTGTTGAATGTTTTCATTAACTGAAGTTATAAGCTCCTGAGTGCAGGGACTGATCATTTACGACATGTTTGCACAATACCTTGCAGAGTCCCGGAGTGGGGCCTCACGGCAGGACTGTAATAAAATAAGTTTGTAATTCCATTAGTTTGATATCCCTGTATACATTTAAGAGACTTTTAGTAATGCTGCACATTGCTTTCCAATTCTGCTTCAGTTTCTCTTTTCTTTTTTTTGGATATAGCCCTTTACTAAGCATTAAAGTGTCTTTTCCTCTTGGTTGCAGAGAGATTGCTTTGTTTGAATGAACAGTAGTACACAGAAGAGGGTGCGGCCGGAATCACAAACATATCTGCCTTCATAGCACATTACCAGTTATAAAAGTAGCCAGAGACAAACCTTAAGAGATGGTAAACGCTAAAACCATGGGTTAGTTTGGTGACAGCAAAAGTTTTATTTACTTTACCTTCAACTGAAAAGGTTCAACCTACATTGTGTAACTAGCTGATGGGCGGTGTGGGGGGGTGGTCAGAAAACCACAACAACAATATATTTTAGTGCCAAAATTAAGGTTAAAATTAAGACAATTAGCCAAAGGGTTAAGAAAAAAGGTTAATCAAGCTAATAAGTGGTTCCAGAAGACCAACAACTCTGATAGGCGAGACATTCAACACTATCAGCTTAGCAAACAAAACTGAGAAATATATTGAATGAAATGCTAATGAGGATTTGGCTAAACCTATAGATTAGCTTTATAGAGCTATTAAAACGATAGCCAGATAAACAGATCAGCAAACTAGATGATGGGAATTGAAGGTTTCCTGAAGAAAGAATGATCAGAAGGAAATGTAGAACCACTAGTGGTAAACAACTGTGAATTTATTAGGTGCCAGAGAACTGAAAAAGGACAGATTTAATACCAAGAGTAAGTAGCAGATCAAGGAAATAAGTCTAATCTCAGTAAGAGGTAAAATAAGAAAATAGAGAAATATATCTGTAATTACTACTACCTACTACTCAAAAAAATGCTTTAACAAGTTCCTAAACCAAGTGTGCAGACAAGCCCCATAGAAGTCTTCCAGGTAATTGTAAAAATGAGACTATAAAGACAATTGGAACCAGTACTATCTTTATAGTTTAATATATTAATGACATCCTGGAACATGTTCATACTACAACATGCATATAGCTTAATAGTGTGCACACTATGTTAGGAGAGGCTGCAAACAAAAAGAAGATAGAAAAGAACCTATACAATTCAAAAATACGGGCAAACAGAACTAAGATAAGGTCACACTTCGATAAATAGAAGATAAACTATGCTGCCTGGCACCAGCATAAAAATGAAAGCTGAAGAACAGTAACATGGACAAGGATCTAGTGATAACGGCAGAAAAGTTATATACAGGCTTGCAGTGCAATACTGTTAAAAGCCTCCCAGGTTATTAAATGCAAGACCAGGAAAGTAACAATAGTTCTTCAGCATCACAAATGCTATACCCAATTTCTGGGGTCTTTTTCCTAAAAGGATCAGTTCTAATAAACTGAGAAGGGAAGGAATGACTAAATGGTTAGAACTTTCAGATGACACTTGAAACCGAGTGCCTGACTGCAAGTGGTCATTAAAAGGCAGCTGGAATCACTGAACTCAAGAAGCCAAAATTACCTATTTATGTCTGGGAAGGTTAAAGCTATTCTGGGGCCCCTACTGAGTTGAGTTGCCTGTCCAGGAGGCCTCTGTTGCTACTGCACTACCTCCAAGAGAAAGGGGGGCATTAGGCACACAGGAGTCCCAAAACTCCTCAAGTCATTTTAAACAGACTAAAACTAGGTTTCAGAGTAGCAGCCGTGTTAGTCTGTATCCGCAAAAAGAAAAGGAGTACTTGTGGCACCTTAGAGAGTAACAAATTTATTTGAGCATAAGCTTTCGTGAGCTACAGCTCATTTCATCGGACTCAGACGTTCTTGTCAACTGCCGGAAATGACCCACCTTGATTATCACTACAAAAGGTCTCTCCCCCCCCGCGCCGGTAATAGCTCACCTTACCTGATCACTCTCGTTACAGTGTGTATGGTAAAACCCATTGTTTCATGTTCTCTGTGTATTAACCTCCCCACTGTATTTTTCACTGAATGCATCCGATGAAGTGAGCTGTAGCTCACGAAAGCTTATGCTCAAATAAATATGTTAGTCTCTAAGGTGCCACAAGTACTCCTTTTCTTTATTCTATTCAACTAACTCCTGCTTCTGAACAGCAAAGGTCATAAAGACACTGCCCCAGTCTGACTTTGTGCAAGAGTGTAGGTGTTAGAAGATGTTCTGAATAAATTCAATCCCTAATTATATATTCTGCCTCTATTAGATATGGCATTACTTGCTCTTCTAAAGTGTGGGCTCATTGTGCTGTTATCTTCTACCAGAGGTAGCCACAATGAGGCCCATATATTTAATACATATTTAGTTTGAACACAGCTTTGAGAATTCTCAGGATGAGAGTCATTTACACTGAAGTAAGATACCATACGATAGTGTGCCTTTCACAGAACCTTTGCATATACTGCTATCTTCCAGATTGCTGTGGACTTCTCCTACATCTAAATTCATTGAGGAGGAAAGTTTCTAGCCTTCCTGTCTGCAAGGAAAGCCTTAGCAGGGTAAGTAAATACATATTGACTCTGCAGAGAATAGTCTAAAATAGCAACAGAGTTATAAGCTCACACATTTAATAGTTTCATAATTAAAAGCCAACCGGATTTGCCCACTACAGTTGGGTGTACTTTTCATGTCTCTATGTTCAATAGAGAACTGAAGTTAGAACACATGTACTTACAAAGAAAGAGCTAGGACAGCTGGATTTGATTTTGATTTCAACTACCATGAAGAGGAAAATTATGTGAGACTCTGAAATATGACCCAGGACACTCAAGTAAAAAGGCTTAACTGCTATTTTTAATATTTAGCTCTGTTAAAGTGGTACAGTGCATACATAAGAATTAAGTTCTATGCAGACTACCTTCACTGCCCACATGATTTAAGTCTGCTGAAAACTAAGTTTCTGGAAACTCAACATTCTTAATTCAAGTTTGTTCAAGAGACTCTCCTCGCCACCAGTTACTTTAAACCATTGAGTAACCCAAATATGTTAATTGCATAGTTGAAGAATTAGGTCAACTTAGAATCTTTTAAAATATCTCCAACTTGAACAAGAATGTACATAAAATCATAGTGAAGTGGCTGGCAATAGCTAGATGCCTTCAACTTTTGTCTAATGGCTTACCCAAACACAATCAGTTAGATTCTTCCCAACTTCAAACGTAAAGGAATGTTGGCCGAAATGTTACTCCTTACTTTGATGTCACCACCCCTTCACTACAAGTTATTTGTGTTGGTAGTGTTCAAGTTGGAGATATCTAAAAACAGTTGAGTTGATCTAATTTTAACTTGATAATTAAGATCTTTTGAAGCAAAATTAATTTTCACATTTGGACACTGATCAGAACCAATGACTGAATATCAGGATGCAAACATCCATCTCAATTTACCTTAGTTTTAAGGAACAATGCAACACTCTTTCCAAGCAGTCATTTTTTTAACATTGGGTTTGGAGGAGGAAGACCACTCTTGGCCCCATATGAATCTCAAGGGAGAAGTTCCTGTTGTATAGGAGATACCTTTGATTGACTAATTCATAAGGGAATTTTCTGTTACTGTATTTCAATCATATCATCACTATGTGGTTCCACAAGAGGGGTTGCTTTACAAGATGTCTGTTGTAATATTTCTAAAAATAAACTGGGAACCAGAACACGTTATATCAGTTATATTCCTAGTAGGGTTTAAGAGTAACTTAGAGAGCACTCTCTCTCTCTTACTTAAATACAAGTTCATATGTTACAGAAATTTATCATCTAAGCTACTGAGCTAGAGGGTTTTGTTTGTTTGTTTTTTAAACAGCTCAATAGTGCCACTACTTAGCATTAGTATGTATGTATTATAGCATCTGAAGGCCTCAGCTGGGATTGGAGCCCCATTTGGCTAGGAAACAACTTTTCTGTAGGTATATATTTCCATTTTAAAACATTTATATGGTGCCAAATGTCTGCTAAGTGCTTTACAGACACATTGAAAGCCATGGTCTTGAAATGTCTCCCTAAACGAGTCAAGAACATTGGCACTGGCCAGTTATTTCGTTTGCATTTTAGAATTAAGATATTCAAGGCAGACTGTACTTGGTCAGAGGTTCTCCTTCAGGTGCCCCTTGGTGATCCTCTGTTTCTGCAGTATCTTCCACAGGAGCAGTCTGTTCCATCTCACTGCAAAATAGAAAAGCCACCACATATCTAGGTCATACTGAAAGCTTACAGATCGATAGACCCCATTCTTTGTAAATGTGCATATTTCACGACCAACTTAAGATAGTACCCCTTCTGGAATTGTCTAGATCAGAACTTTTCAGTGATCATAAGAATTCCCAATCTACTGATCACCCAAAAACCACAACAAAACCATTAAATGAGACTAGTTTAGTGTGCTAGTAATACAAGATTATACAGTGGGAAGCACTGGAAATCCTTGGCTGGAGGAAGTGGTATCCACAAATATGTGAAAGCCAGAAGTGTGCATGTTCTCGATATGAGAAAAACAGACCTAATGCGTTTACATGAATTTTCTAGAATCATATATATATCTGCCTCACCATCTTGCGGCTCCGATTTCCACAAGTTAGTTGTGTGCTGTGTAATATGTAGTATGCCCTAATAAGCTTTAAATTTGATTTTTAAGTTTCAATAGGTGTTCCCTTGTTTTATGAGAAAAGGTAATCTAGAAATACCCAACTGACCTTCTCTATACCATTTCACATACCTAGTTTCATTTTTAATTAATTTTTATTGACTTTCAACAGCACTTGGAATGCCCAGATGACCTACATGCTTTTGAGAGACACACAAGATAATTGAGGCAATAGCTTTTATTGGACCAATTTCTACTGATGGAAGGTACAAACTTTTACCTTAAGACTTTAAGATTACCCAACTGATTTATTGTAAATTACAACTAATTCTACTCTATCTCCCATTTTTAACCCTTGAAAAAACTTAAGTTCAAATTATAAAAATATGCATTTGTGAGCTATTAAGGTGTTTATATATGAAGACGTAGCACTTTATTTAGACAACGCAATGAATAAGAATATAATTTAATGGCCATTACAGAGCCTGCCATAAATTAGAAGTTTTGCCTCCCTTCTCCCCATGGTAAGCCAGTTTAGGAGGACCCAGACAAGCAACTTAGTCCTGCTATGTCCCCTTGGAGGAAAGCTGTCTTATGCAGTTACCAGAATAATATTTAGTTGAAATAGCAGCACACCTCCAACTGTGTCAAGGGGTAGAAAAGGCGGCTTCTGGTCCTGTTTCCAGTTCAAGGCGATTTCAAACAGAACCAGATAAAGAGTACATAATTTTTAAGACCTAGATACTTGTTAGCATTGTAGAATTCTCTTTAAAATTTACACAGGCCAGTCACAGTGCCCAAGCCCACCATTTACTAAAATAGGAAAGAAGTATATTTCACTCTAGTCAAAAGATGACTTGGCCTTAGGCAAACAGATACTTGGAACCCTGCAATAAATGAAGAATCTCCTTCAGGCTAGGATCTACTCAGTAAGCATGAGCGAAGGGGCCATAACAATTAAAGACATGGTGAATGGATAAAGCTTGAAATAAAGGCAAGCCTATTACTTTACAGAAATTATTATAAACTAGAATGGGCACAAATTTGCATATACCTCAGATCATCTTTAACTGTTCCCCAGTTCCGAGCTCCACTTCCACCCCTTTTGTCTTCTGTTCTGATTCCTCTAGAGACAGAAACAGTATTCTTCAAATTAAGAAATTCCTCCCTCATTGATGTACCAAACCAAAAGCAGTATTAAATTGTTGAATATATTCCTTTCCCACTCCAACCCTTCAAAAAGATATTGAAATGTTTGAGGTGTGCGTTTCTTACCAATATATTAGATGAGAGCAGTATATACACAAAGCACTTACGTTTTATCACTCCCACTCTGTCGCTCAAATTCCCGTTTCCCTCTTTGGTCATAGCCATTAAGACTTCTGTTCATCCCACCACCTCTTCCTCGGCTTCGCATTCCACCTCTTCCTCCCCCACGACCTCTCATTGGCCTTTCCCGGTCAAATCTGTCAACTGGCCTGAAAGACAAGGAAGATTTCTAGTCAGACTACTTCTATATAAAAGTTAATAGGGGAAAATCTGGTGTCATAGGGATGCTTTAGTGTAGTTGTGATAATCAATCAT
This sequence comes from Eretmochelys imbricata, assembly GCF_965152235.1. Taxonomy (NCBI): domain Eukaryota; kingdom Metazoa; phylum Chordata; order Testudines; family Cheloniidae; genus Eretmochelys; species Eretmochelys imbricata. Next base: position 88,403,605 of record NC_135576.1, read on the forward strand.
TATACTCACTATTTCTAGAAGTTTTTAGATCACATCTTACACTACACTGATCTTATGCCCAGACTGATGCTCTTTGTCAGGATTAAAAACAGACAGAAGCTAAATGTGAGCAGAGTTTAAGGTCCGCATTCTTTTATCCTTATGTCAGTAATAGTGACTGTATTAATTGTTTGCTTTTTTCTAATTATTAGGCACTATTACTGCCCTCATATGTTAGATTTGCATGTAGCAGGGTGTATACCAGGACTATAAAAAACTCAAGAGGAGTTCTAGTACAACCACCACACACAAATGCAGCCATTGCTGACAACAAGCATTGATGAGTTGTACATCTATTATTTTTAGCTACGAGCTAGTTGTATGCATTTGGGCAGAGGTATTTCATGGAGATACAATAAGTGAGCGTTGCCACAGAATTTAAAGGTTAACGGAATTTGGTCTCATTTTGCATCAGAGTCTATGGGACCTAGATGTATAATTACTTAAAATCTGGTTGGTGATGTTAATACTCACATGCTGAAGTCATGAAATATTAAGTACTATAGGTCAGACACTGAAACCAGACTTTTAAACCAATTGCTTAATTACCAAAAAAGCTTGTATTATTCCATTAGAAATGTAACGGACATGAAGACACCAGACCCGTACAACATTCTGACTACTGTATAAATACAGGATAATTTACTGGAGAACTGATAGATTCTTTGTCAGATCAGTCTTTATACAGCCAAAACTAGGCTACCACACTGCTAGGTGCTAACTAAATAGTACTCCATAAAAGCCTCTCAGGACACCAAACTCTTCACTGAGGGCCACCTTGCATCTTCTTAGAAATACATACTTTTCTACTGTGAACTCCACTTGTCTCTCCTTTTCATAGGGACGGTATTCCCTAAAAGATGGTCTCCATTCAGCTTTGTCTTGTTTTACCTCCGTTCCCCTGTTATCATTCCATCCTTGTTGTTCTCCCCTTTTAGGAGCTCGCTTCTGACCTGCACACAAAAAAATTGTGAAGAGTCTAAGCATAAGCAGCATTAATAGATTTAGTTGCGATTACCGGTCTACGGGCTCAAAAGAGAGGACTATGCCACCATACAGTCCTCTAATTTTGCACTCCTACCAAGTTACTATAGGCCAAGCTGGTAGTTGTTGGCCAAATTGTGGTTAAGGTTGCCTTACACTTCTTACGATAAAAGACCATATTTTCTGTTGCTTATAAGTCCAAACTTTAGGCATTCTGGTTGAAATTACCATGTCAGGCATCTGCCCCAGGCTGAAAATTCTGGAGTGTTTTGGCTAACATAGTGCAGCCATTTCAGAAAACAAGATTACGGAAAATACCTCATTTTGCTTATGTTAAAAAAAAAAATATTACAGGAACTATATCTCCTTTTGTGGGCACCCAGACAGCAAAATGGCAGAACAGCCTGACTGGAACACAGAGGGATGAGGAATGGGCAGAGGGGGAGCAAGGCTGCTGCAGGAGCCAGAGGATGGGGAACAGGAGTCAGGGAGCTGGATGTAAATAGGAACGGGGGGGACAAAAACAGGCAGATTTATACCTCTTAGAACATATTCTGCCACAACCTGCAATTGAACCCAGGAGTCCTCAGTGTCTACATTCCTCTACAATCAGTAAACAGATGTGAAATCCACTGACAAAGTGTCATCCCTTTCTAGTGGTGTTCCATAGAGAGTGACAATTACTACTGCTGTATGCAGTGTTATTGACATGTTCGTCCCAGGATATTAGAGAGACAAGATGGGTGAGGTATCTTTTATTGGACCAACAACTACTGGAGTGAAAGACAAGCTTTCGAGCTTACACAGAGCTGAAGCGGAAACTATGTGAAAGCTTCTCTCTCATGCCAACAGCAGTTGGTCCAATAAAAGATATTACCTCACCCACCTTGACTCTAATTATACTGCTATCAGTTACTCCGTTAGTTTAAATGGAAGAAGTCTGTGCAATGGATCTAACCTGCTGATGAAACATGTGGGTGTGATTATGATGCCATACGATTTAAAAAAAAAAAAAACTGATTTTTTTTCTAAATTAGGAAATTAGATGACAGTATGTAAAGGTTGCAAAGCCAAGCACTCAGGAAATGGCAGAACTGAGGTTGCCCAAGCAATCATAATTTGCTCTCCTTTTATGTATGCACCACGATACAGTCTTTAAATTACATGATCCCATACTATTTTTCTCATAGGACCCCTACCTTACTCAGTGCAGAATGCATGACGCTCCAGAAATGAATAAAGCTGTTGTATATAGGATCATTGCCTTAATTGTGGCAGAAGTTTGAAGGTGTGTAGTGAATGAGGCAGACGATCACAGAAAGTGAAAGGATGGCCTTGTAGTTAATGCCACCTTGGAGGAATGATTTCTATCCCTGCCTCTGCCACTGAATTCCAATGAGTTAACGGGCAAGTCACTTCAACCAAACTTTTTACAGTTAGTCACTAGTGGTGTCTTTTTTTGAGTGCCCAAAACGTGACCGAAGGCCCAGATACACAGATGTGTTGAACACACAAATGCAACTGAAGTCAATGGAAGATGAGTTCTGGACATATGAAGAGCTATAAAAACCCTAAGTAATCTTAAAACAAATCAGAGCATAGGTGTTTCAAGTTGAGCCTCCAAAATTAGTGGTCACTTGGCAATTTTGGCTTCTTTGTTTCAGTACCCTCATTTTGTAGATGAAGGAACTAATACCACCACTGAATCTAACCTGCATGTTGTGAGGATGAATTCATTAATCTTTATGAAGTATTCAGATACCATGAGGAGAGCTGTGACACATGGCCAGAAAGGGTTAAGCGGCTCACAGGCTAATTGACCCAGGTTTAACCTTCAGAGACATGTTAGAAGAGTATGTAAATTGTAATTAGGGCCATTCCATGTTAAATCTGCTAGAACTTTGAAATTCAAACCTGTACTGTTTGAGAATTAGAGGGGATACTAATGTATGTGTTTACTTATATCTTGTTAGATGTTAACCATGTAAACAGACAGTTCCTGTCTATTACTATAGCTATTGACTCAGAAATCAAAAGGGAATATTAATGTTTAGATGAATCTTGGGTGAAAATGTCAGTCTATGTGTCTGTCTGAAGTTTGTGGTAAACTGTATATGAACTGCTTAATGAATAATTACCTTATGTTAACCATGTTATTCATTACCAGTGATGTTTAGGAAACAGAAGGTTACTGCAAAAGCCTATTGTTCAAGAGGCTGCTAGAAAACTATATAAAAGACTCTTGGGACCTGATCCTTTGATCTCAGATCTTGATGCTTTATGCAGGGGAAGCTTGAGTCCATAAGACTGAGATCTTCAGTCCCACCTGGATAGCGGTGAATATGAACACTGAACTATAACCTATGGACTAATTCTGAAAACTCTTTGCAACTACAAAGCTCACCATCTCTACAATGAAACCGATATCAGAACTGTACTTATGTCTGTACGTATATTGATCTTTTAAGCAATACTCACTCACTCTTCTTTTTAAATAATTTTTAGTTTAGTTAATAAGAACTGGCTGTAAGCATGTATTTGGGTAAGATCTGGAGTATTCGTTAACTTGGAAAGTAATGTGTCCAATCCTTTAGGATTGGTAGAACTTTCATATCTGACTTGGCTGCCTGGGAGGGAGCCCAAAGGCTGGACTGCTTTAAGGGAACTGTGTTTTTATTTCTGGGTAATCAGTAAGGTATTATAGAAGCTGTTGTTTTCTGCTAGATTTATCAAGCCAAGTATTGGAATATCCACCAGCTTTGGGGATTGTCTGCCCCATTCTTTGCAGTTTGCCCTAATTGAGTAACCTCAGTGTGGCCACCCCCGGGACCCTGGTCACAAGGGCACTATAGAAACACACAGAGAAAATAATGGGTTAAGTGTAGGGTTTGCATGACAAGTGTTAAATAACTACTGGGGATGAATCAATGAATGAGGCAGAGGACCTGTGGAAAAGGTCATATACGATCATGTAATTCAGGACTTTCACAACACATGCACAGGAGGGGCCTGAATTCAAGTTCCACAGGCAACATCTTCATCAATTGTGGCTTATTTAAGCTATTCACATATCCCTCACTAACTTCCACTCTCTCACTTTTGGGCAGCTAATGTATGCCACAGAAATTTATGGGATTTTGGGAGTTCACTCAACCTTCCATAAAGGAAATATAATGCAGGTCACTTCACTGAAAATTACTATCCCAGCTTAAATTGAAAACTCCAGACAGGTTAGCCTTAGAGCAAACATTTTATGTAGTATCGTTCCTACAGAATTGGAAACTAAAGCAATATAAAAACTGTAAATAAATCATTCTGCCCATTACCGAAGTGCAGCCAACAAATTATATACAACATTATTTAAAACAGTAAGTGAAGAACACTACTGATTTGAAACCAAAGAGGAAAACGCAGATATGCAGAATATATTCAATAATGTTTAAATGTGACCAGAAGCTGAGGTTAACATCCATAATCTAGTCCAAATTGGTTGCTAACATTACATAAGACAAGTGATCAGAGCCACACTATTACATCCCATCTAACAGAGCAATTCCATCATCAAAATTAACACGGGGCCCTATATACATGATTATGACCATAGAAATTGTCCTGCCCATATAGCTCAATTTGCCACAAAAGTGAAAACAGATTCTTAAACAGTTAAAAACTTAGCACAACTAAGAAAAAGTCTCTAGCTTTGTGTTATGAAGGTTAGCTGTCAAAATGTTAACTGATATTGTGATATTTGCATGAGTATGCAGGCAGATCAAAACAACTAGCTGTGAACCGGGTCAGCTGACCCATTCATCCCACTGGGCTACTGACATTGAAGCCTAATGATAAGACTGTCAACACTTAGCTTTTTTCACTGCTGACTATTTTTGAAGAAATGTCAAGCTAACATACTTCACTGCTGTTGCATGTAGTAACAGATACTGAGAATGAGCAGTGGGGCAGCTAGTTGCTGTAAAAAAAAAAAAAAAAAAAAAAAGGAATTAAAAACACACTGACTAAAGCCTTAAATGCCTTGTGGTTATCAAAACACAAAACCAACATCCACACTTAATAGGTGTCCCAACCCCTTCCCATCCAAATATTCCCTACACAGTTGCCAAAACATCCAACTATCATACCTCTCCCTCCTTACCCCCCAAGTCTTGAGTGCTGTTTATTTTCAATATAAAAATCTGTGGCACACAAAATTGAAAGTTTTGGGAGACCTCAAAATACAATGAATTTAAACATCAAAACAAGGTTACTGTCCTAATTGACTAGAATTGGGAATGGGAGATGGTGCTCTATAATTCAAAGGTCACGGACATAAGATATGGCACCATACAGGAAATTGATTCATTAATGACTCAGGGAGAAGTACGGTTGTAACCAACAGAATTTGGTTTTAATTTTTCCCTTCAGAAGACTAGGAAAGTGCATAAAAGAACACCATTTTTTATATCTATTTCATATAATATAAACACCATGAACTAAATGGAGATAGACTTCCACCTTGTGATCTTGTGCTTTCAATATGCCAGCATTTTGTAACAGAATCACCTACAGCAGGTTCCCCCTGTACAGCCTCATGCCCATATATCTGGAATAATTATACTGAAGTTAGTCATTAAAAGAAGAGACACACTGTGGTTTTCACAGCTATCATCATGATATAGGATTCTTCAAAACATTCAGTGTCTTACTACCCACTAAAATGGTGGATGATAATACAATTAATCTTTTAGCAATCAGGGATGAGGTCTAAACTACACCATCTCCAAAATGTACATGCTAAAGATGGGAAACAAATCACCTAAAATGTTCATAATGGGCTTAGAGACAAACTGAACAAAGCTTTTTATTACTGCAGGATCAGCAACTTTTATTTGCCTGGACTGGTAGAAAATGCAAGCTCTGCATTTCACTGGGCCCTTTCAATAAAGAGCTGGCAAATGCAATTTGATGACTGTTTTAAGAATGGGTGAGTTGAACTAACATCAAGAGACAATTACAAAAGCTACAATACCTACATTCCATACCCCTCCCCTCACCCTACCACACACAAAAGCAGCTCAAAGACCAAAGAACAAGGCTTTGCAAACAGTAAACATCCACCACTATTCTGAAAGAGTAAGGAAGCACCAGAACCTTGGTAGTCTGAAGAATAGAGATCTATTTTAAAAAAAAAAGGTAAGGTCAATTAAATACTGACAATGGTACTGCTCTTATTATTACTGTCTCATCTAATTAACAACAAAGCCTAGGGAGAGCGTATTCTGGATTCAAAAAGATTTAATATTGAGCTGTGCAAGGCCAACACCTAACAGACAACTGGACTTCTGACTTCCATTTGCTTGACAAACTGCTCACTTTCAGATGAGCTCCATGATTAAGTGGGAACTCGCTTAGGAATAAAAGTTGAGAACCAGTCAAGACAAAGAAAAAAAGGCAGATGATTAACAGTAATATGCAAATACAACAAAACCTCCATTCAAACCCCCAAAAAACATTATATTGAATAATATTACATAGAACTTTTGAGCAGAGCCTGACAGAGGGACAGTTTTACGAGCTGAAGATCTGAAGTCACAGGATGTCTAGACGAGTGAAATTCAAATCTTTCTGAAAAATGCTGAATGTTTATATTCAGGTTCTACATGTTGCAAGGAACAGCTCTTAACTAGGAATTTTTTTCTAGCCAAAGTAACCCATATAATGAAATAACTTAGATCAAGCTACTATAATGAAAATTGCACAATTGTACTTTAACTCTAATACCAGAATCAGTCTTGGCTGTTCAAGTACTTAAGCTTTTAATTTGCAAAGAGTCTAGTAACAAGTCCCTTGAAGTCTATTACAAGACAATTCAAAAAAGCACCTCACTTATCTTTAAAATAAAGCTGTACCCTTCAACACATGTGGGGATCATTAGAGAACTCTACAGTTTTGACAAATTCAGCCTGCAAGGAGTTTAACAAGCTCTTGCGTATTTTTTTCTGCCAGATTGGCAATGCTCTGGATCCTGTACTGCGTCCAGAAGGATGCTTTCAGTCAAACCGCATCCAGGAAAGGCTCCTAAGAATTCTAATTGCTTTTTAGGGACAAATTTTAGACTTTTTGTAGCTTATCATGAACCCTAAGGTTAGGAACACCCCGATGTTGATATAGATCGGGCATTGAAAACTCTTCAGAGTAGTGTCCTTAATCAGTCAATTGTTCAATTAAGATACCACATGCCCTTCCTGCCTATGCAGATATGCTTGATGGTAGTTGTGGCCTTTCATGCAAGCATATGAAGCCAACACCCTCCCAGAAGACAAGTCACAAAACTGGTAGCAATGTTCCTCAAGTGCAAATCAGATTATGGCTGTATATATGCGCATAGAAATACTTCCTGAGCACTGAAATTAAGTCCAGAGCACTTGGACTTAATTGTCAGCTGCCTTGCTCTTGCATAGAAGAGGCATGGCCACTCTCAGAGTGACCATCTTCAACCTCTCTTTGACAACATACTGATTTAGTTCCCTGAAATCTAGGGTGGACCAGAGATCTTTTGTCATTTTGATTAGCATGAAATATCTGGAACAACTAATCACACACCCCCTGCTGCCTTTTTCCTCTTTTGTCTGGTGGCAGGGCTTGATGGCTGTCTGCCAGAAAAAGATTGGTTTTCTGGCAACAGGTCTTCTGGATGTTGACGCAGCAGAGAGCATGCAGGGGCAAAGGAGAGAGAGAAAAGATACCTTGACAGGCTTCTGAAAACCTGATGACGTCCCACTGATTGTTGATCAGGACCCATGCATCTAAGGTGACTGGAGTACAGCAGGAGGTAAAAAGCTCATCTGCCTCAAACAGGATGGTCCTGGCACTGAGTCCTCTCAATCATTGAGGTTATAAGATTCTCCTCCCCTACCCTCCAAAAATAAAGGAAAGTAGGAAGCGTATGATCATCCTCTGTGGAGGTCCTCAATAGTGGATATATTTGGAATCACTGCTGTGGTCTCAGACACTGGTGCACCTCCTGTGGCATGTAACAGTCTAGTCTCCTGTGGGCTGTAGTATCTTGGTCTAATTTCAATTGTTGGTTTTAGTGTGCAGGTGCTGATGGTCTGTGGAAGTCAGACTAGATTATCTGCTGGTCCCTTCTGGTCTATGGCTCTGGCTCATCTGAGCTCAAATAGCAGCCCTCTGCACTTCAACCCTCAGTCTCACCCAAAAATCTGTAAAGAGTTTAAGTAATAAGGCCTTGGAGCACTAATAATGCCTTGCAAAGCACAGTCTGCACCATAACCTCTGGTGCAAGAGGCTGATGGCTAACATGGAGCTTCCTGTACCACGAGCACCAAATCCCAGGGTGCAATGTTAGCCTGCAGGGTGAGAGAAAAACTGTACTATTAGTAGGGCCCTACCAAATTCACAGCTGTGAAAATCACAAACTGGGAAATCAAATCTACGCCGTGAAATCTAGCCAGTGGAGAGCCGGGGGCACCCCATCAAGGGCTCCTACTGTTTGCTGGGTTCCAGCTGGTAGTCTGCAGGCTAGGGACGCATGGGACTTCCTCTTCCCCCACACAGTCACGCTCAGTGGGGAGATCATACCCAACTCCAGGTACCTCCCCTGGCTGCAAGAAGCTCAGCGGTTGTGCTGCCTTCAGACCTGGACTCTGAAGGCAACAGCCGCGGAGCTGCCTGCAGCCAAGAAAGGCACCCAAAGTTGGGTATGATCTCCCTCCCTGCCCCAAGATTGGCCATGCAGGGGAAGAGGAAGCCCTGTCCCTCCCCAGCCTGGCCGAGACTAGCAACTAGGAGCCCACAACTGAGGCTCTCCCAGCAGCTTGGGGAAGATCAGACCCACCTCCAAGAACCTCCTTCAGCTGCAGGAAGCACAGTGGAAAGAGGAAGTCTCATCTCTCTCCAGCCCAGCCAGGATTAGTAGCTGGACCCCTGCATGGTAGGCACCCCCAGCTGCATGGGGGAGATCAGACCCACCTCCACGAGCCTCCTCCGGCTGCAGGATGCTCCATGGCTGCTGATTTCAGAGTGCAGCTCTGAAGGCAGTGCAGAAGCGATGGTGGCAATCCTGCATGGCCCCTACAACAGCTTTGTAACCCCCCACCCCACTACTTACTTTTGGGTCAGGACCCCCTGGTTACATTATCATGAAATTTCAGATGAAAACATCTGAAAATGTTAAATTGACTATTTTTAAAACCCTCTGGCTGTGAAACAGACCAAAATTGACCCTGATTTCAGTAGGGCCCTAACTATTAGCTTCATGGCAACCTTGCACAGGACTAGTCGTGAACAGGCATCCCCTTCTGTTACTTGTACATGAATGACTGTGGGAGAGAGTCTAGAGGCTACGAGGCAGATATCGAGCAGTGGGGTGTTGCTAGCCACTCCTCAGTAACTCCTCCCTCTTTGGAAGAGACGGTCTCATCTTGTGACCTGAAGAGCAGTACCAATGACCACAAATGCCTGGTAGAGCCTTCAGCTTTGAAGATGACATTACCACCTACTTTGATAGAAACGCTGCCCTGCCAGATTTAACAGAGAAGAGTTGGGCCTGCACTGTTTAAGCAGCTCTCGTACCAAATCTTAGCACTCAGCAGTCTTGACCAACTCAAAGTTTTAGCTTCAAGGGATTATCCTTCAAAGTAGTCAAAGCCATCTTGGTGCCATTCTCACTGTAATCTCTCTGACGTTCTACTGATGCCTCATCGGTGCTCAGGAGGACTTTGGCCCCCAGAGCATTTTGGTCAATTTCAAGGCAGACAGTGCAACAAACATGGTCATGGGTCTTCAACACTGTTCCACCACAGACAGGGTGTGAAGTTGCAGAATGGCTTTCCTTCCTCATTTGATGACATATTTGAAAAGAAAACTGAAAAGAGGGATTTTGTTGTTTATCCTTGACTCGAATTATGCTACAGCACCAATGCAGGCATGAAATAAACAGATCTGATTTCACAAAGCAGGCACTGCTGTGCTCTTGAAAAGTCTGAGTCAGCTCTCTAGCACCTCAGGTGTTGATGCTCCAAAACGACAATCTTGGGAGCTTCAAAGAACTTGTGGGGAAACTGCAAAATACTAAACACTGGCCAAAACACATGCTGAAACACTGAGAAGACAAGCACCACACAGAACCACCCCACGGTGTTCAGTTTACCAACCCCTCAATCAACTACCACTACTACAGTGCTCCAAAATATAAAGAATCCATTGCAATATCTAGAACCAGACATACAATATTTACATTTGCACAGCTCACTTTGTACTGGAAACAAACCACAGCCATGGTAAGCCTGTATCTAAAGCTGTTCCATATGTAAAGTGCTCAGGTACTAAAATACTGAAAGCAGTATAAGAACCTATATATAAAAGAATAGTGAACTTTCAGATGCACACTGTTCTGCCAAGAATTCTGCAACACTGGACTTAAAAACAGAAGTGACATCCTGGCTCCATTAAGCTGTTCACATTCAACTGATGTTATATATCTGCAGTCTGATTATAGGATCCACAAATGCTTGTGGTCAACTTTGTTGTTTAGTAACACTAGCCCTAGTCTTCTAAATCACTTTACAGACATCAGTAGTTTCTCTTTATTAAATTAGATCCTTAAATCACTGAGCTGTGTTTCAACATCATCCAGGCTCACCTCCAAAATGCTAAAAAGTAAAGACAACCAAAATAAATGCTCAGTCTCAATGTCACTACTCTCCTAAATTATTTTGGCTCATACACTTGAAACAGTTTTACCTCTATGTATTTTAGTTTCAGTGCTATTAGAGTAGTTTCATTGAATTTCTACCAGATTTCAGAGTGGCACCTTAGAGACTAAGCACTCTAGCCTTCAACAAAGAGTGGACTTACTTATAAAATATAAAGGGTTAAAGTCATACCACCACAGTTTAGTCTGTGCATCTGATTACCTGCTGTCTACACAATTTTCGTGTTCAGAACATGAAAATAAAAACATTACAAGTATAAACGCAATTGTACACAGATTTTAGCCCTAGCTGGTTCACCTACTGCTGGACAACGGTATAACTTCATTTCCAACCTCATTGTTTTAATGCTGAAACAAGATAATCATTTGATCATGTATTTGGACTTAAATGTAACCTCTTTAAAGTCAGAACCAGCTGATCCCCAAGTTCTTTAGATCTCATTCATCAAGAGGTGATTGGAGAAGAAAAGCCTGGGGGAAGATAAGAGACAGCGAGGGAGGGAGAAGCCAGTCCTGTGGTTCGGGTCAGGCAGGGCTGGAAGTCAGGCAGTGTGTTGTAGGCAGCTCGCCAGACTCACTAGGCGACATGGGCCCTGTCGCTTAGCCCGCGTGCGGAACGGGAGGACGCGGACTCCTGCCTACCTGCAGTCGCTGAACCCGGCAACGCGTTGAACCATTCTCAGAAAGTCAACGGCCAAGCGCTTCCCACCCTCTCCCAGCCAGGGCAGCACCCCAGGCTCACAGCTGCTCTCAGAGAGACTCCCCGCGTTCAGTTAGACGCTGCCCAACACAGGGCCAGGCGGTAGCCGCTGCCAGCCGCAGCCCTGAGCAGCAGGAACCCGCCCGCCCACGCACCTCGCGCGTCCTGGCCCGCCGCCCAGCCGGCCCCAGTACTCCCCGCCCCCCCAGGGCAGAGCTCAACTGCCTCCCGCGGTGTGCGCGGGCCGCTCCGCTCCCCGTACCCGGCTGCGGCGGGGCTCCGGGCGCCGCGGGGCTCTCGGGCTGCAGGACCTTGCGCTCTTTCTGGGACTCCCTCTTGCCGGCGGCGGGGCCGGGTCTCTGGCCGGGGCCGGGTTTCCTGCCGCCAGTGGCGGCCGCCGCCGCCTCATCGCGCTTCCTACGCTGCTGCTGGCGGCGCTCGGCCTCGCGCAGGACGTCGAAGGGGTCGGACTCATCGTCCAGCAGCTGGTGGAAGCGGTTGGCGACGGCGCAGCCGAAGCTCTCCTGCATGGCGGCGGCCACCGGGCTGCCCAGCGCCCCCTTCATCATCGCCGCGGCCGCCCCGCCACCTCCGGGCGGCGACAGCTGCGGGCGCTACCAGCGCGCAGGGCGAACCCAACCCGCGCGGCAGGGGGAACGGGGGACGAGCGCAGAGCCGGGGCCGGCTCAGCAGGGCCCAGACAACCACGCCATCGCCACTCGACCCTTCCCTACACCCCGAGAGAGCGCCGAGGCCCCACCAAAGCACTAGCACCCCTCGCGGCCCGCGCTCACAACCAATCAACGCCTTCGGCCTCGCCCCCTCCGAGCTCAGGCAACCAATACCAGCCAAGGCAAGCTCTAGCAACCAATCAACACATTTGGTCCAACCTGCTGCGTGCCGTGGAAGCCAATCAAATCCGTAGGATGCTCGCCAGTCAATCACACGCCACCGACCAATGAAGTCTAGCGACTATGTCTTCGCTGCAGGTAGTTTCTCCTCAGCGGCTCCATTTAACCATTTTACCCCCGCCCCCGTGGTAAATCGTCTTATTAATTATTTATGACGTTTTTAATTATTCATGAGCAGATGTGGCTCGGAAGGGGCTGGGGCTGGACAGGCAGGGACTGGTCTGAGCACAGCCAGAGTGTGTGTGGGGGGGTGTATGGCATGGAGTGGCTTTCCGTGGCCCCATCTCTAAGGCTTGGTGTACACCTAAAACCGAGGGGCAGGGGGAACAAACTTTTTGGCCCGAGGGCCACATTGGGGTTGCAAAACTGTATGGAGGGCTGGGTAGGGAAGGCTGTGCCTCTCCAAACAACCTGGCCCTGACCCCTATCCGACCCCTCCCACTTCCCACCCCCTGACTGCCCCCCTCTGAACCCCCAAGCCATCCAACCCCCCCCCTCCTTGTCCCCTGACCTTCCCCTCCTGGGACCCCCTGCCCCTAACCACCCCTCAGGACTCCCCCCATCCAACCCTCCTGATCCCTGTCCCCTGACTGCCCCTACCCCCTATCCACACCTCCACCCCCTAATAGGCCCCCCAGGACTCCCACCTCCATCCAACTCTGCCTGTTTCCCGTCCGCTGACTGCACCCCCAGAACCTCTGCCCCATCCAACCGCCCCCCAGGACTCCCACACCTATCCAACAGTCCCTGTCCCCTGACTGCCCCAAGCCCCCAGCTCCCTTACTATGCCACTCAGAGCAGCATGACTGGCAGCCACGCAGCCCAGCCAGAATCAGACATGCTGCTGTGCTGCCCTGCAAGAGCACGCGGCCTCGCCACCCAGAGCACTGCCCACACTGTGGCATGGCTGTGGGGGAAAGGAGACAGCAGGGGAAGGGCTGGGGGCTAGCCTCCCCGCCGGGAGCTCAAGGGCCAGGCAGCACAGTCCCACAGGCCACCATAGTTTGCCCACCTCTGACCTAGGTCAATCTAGCCGCATCTCTCAGGGCTGTAAAAAACTAAGGCACCATAGTTAGGTCAACCTAGCCCCCATGTAAATGGAGTTAGGTGCAATGAAGAATTCTTGCATCCACCTACTACCACCTCTGGAGGGGGTGGTTATACTACTGCAACAGAAAAGCCCTTCCATCCGTCTCTGAAGTAAGGGTCTGTATTAGAGCGGAGCACCACAGCTGGGCCACTAACGCTGTTGTTGTATTCAGGGCCGGATTTCCAGTTAGTCACAGCACGCACGTGCCTAGGGGCACCTAGAAGTTAAAAATGGGTTAAAAGTTTCAGTTATTATGGAAAACACAAAGGTCAGCTGTAGGCAAAGGGGGTGCTGAAGATGCTGTGCCTAAGCGGGCATAAGGTGTAAACCTGGCCCTGCTTGTACTGCAAACGTACCCTCAGTAATAATAATTAGTCTGGTACTAAACTGGTAGAAGGTTGATGCTGCTCATCGTGTAGTATGTTATACCCAGTTGCATAGAAACTCTTTCCTTAACCTTTGTATTAGATAATTTTAATATTAGCTTTAATTTAAAAAATTATTCCTGTAAGATGCCATAGGTAAAGGGGGGTGTTACCTCTGCAAAGGTCAAAACAGAAGACTCCAGGGCACCCTTTCACATTAACTAATGAAATAGTACACATTAATTGAAGTCAATGGAGTTCTGGCCAATCAGGCTATGGCTGAATTTGGCTGTAAAACATTTACTATTCCTTTTCACTTACACGCATTAAAGGTTATGGTGCCAGCAAATGTAGCAGAGTGTAAAGCACAGGCATTTGTAATACATTACTTGATTAGTTTTTCTTTACACAACAATCCCAGCAAGCTGGCAAATGTGCAGACGCAATAAATGAGAAAATAATGCTATTATTACTCAAGAAATCAGTTGTTTTGGTTAGAGGATGGTTGGGGGAAGCAGAGAAAAAAAAAAAAAAGAATGCCTAATAGTTGTTTCTAGAAAGTCTAAAGGCTTCTGGTTGAAGTCTTCTGGATATCTTTACACAGTCAAGTTAAATTAACCATAAAACTGAAGGGCTGAAATTAGAGGTTAAAAGGAAGAAATAGGGATTCCTGATAAATATCCTCGGAGGTTGACCAAAATAGTGTTTTCTCCACCCGTCTTGTGAGGAACACAGAGGGCTTGACTTGGGCTAGGTAATGCCAGATTGCGACCTAGTTTTTAGACTGACATCTCAGAATTGCTTTCTTTAAGGGATTGTATACATGGAGAAATTAACCAGACTAGCTACTGGATGTGAATTAAGATAAATCCGGAAAAAAACCCACTTTTTCTGGAATAAGAGTGTCTACAGGGGGAGCTATTCTGGAATACCTATTGCACTTTCAGTTCCCCTATCTTATTCCAGAGTAACCTCCCCATATAGATAAACCATAAATCTCCTGCCCTTATGTTTTCAAAGAAAACGATGAAAAAACATAATCTGAGCACAAATCAGTGCAGTGTTCACTCTCTGCCTGCATCTGCTGATAGCATGAAAGAATAGCTCTAATGCGGTGTTGACTCAAATGCCCAATAATGAAAATTTAAATGTCAATGTTGTTAACTATTTCACTGCAAATCAAAGCATATATGAAAAAAGAGGAAGAATCATATTATTAAAGTTTGCACAATTCACTATAAATGTAATTTTATTTTCTTAAAACTTGGGCAAGTACTAGTACATTCTGTCCTGTGGTGCTAATAAAACAGATTAGAGAAGAAAGCATCTAAACCTCACCATGAGGAAGCCAATGCAGCAGAGCACCACTGGGCATCCAAGCTTTCTCAGACCAGCATACTGGCTGCCCTCACCTGCATTTACAAGGATTGAATGCACAAATCATATAAGTAGCCATGAAAATGTTTTAGTACACATGTTGCATGTTTTATTCTCCTAATAAAATCACCAACAAGGAATACAATTAGAGATGGGCCCGGTGGATCTGAAAATTTCTCTAAAGTTTGGCTTTGTTTGGATCTGACTTTCTGAGTCATTCTGTTTTAGAAAAGTGGCCTCCCACAAATCTCAGATCTGATGCTGAGCTTCACCACCTCTTAGGGTTCTTTGAATGTGGGGTTTTTGGTTCAGAGTCCCTTTTAAATAAAAAATACTAGAAATAATTTTAGTAGTAATTATCAAATATTATAAAATTAATAGAGATGGCATAGCACCACATCAGCAATGAAAACTTGTATCCCATGAAGTTGATGGCAAAGCTCTCATGTGGAAATTCAGTGTAGTTATATTCAAAATCAGAGAGAGAAAGCTGAGTTACTGTACTGTTAGTACTTCTGTGGTGCATTTTAGATCCCTGCATGGGACTATTCTTTAATCTCACTCCTGCTGTTATTGCAGCGGGTTGTGTGGGACCTACAGGATCCCAGTCCCACTGCAGGGCTCTAGTACATCTAGCCTGCGCCTATAGCCTGTCTGAAAACCTTGTTCTCCCCCTTGCACTCATCATCCTTACATTCCTAAACATGGCTCACATACTGCATGTTTAAGAGATTTTTTTTTTTTTTTTTTACTGCTCACAGTAATTTCCACTTGGCTGCTGTCTCGCTGGCAAGTGGTACACAAGTCCTCTTTGCGCTGCAAAAGCAATTTGAGACTCACTGTACTAGTTGAAGGAAGAGTGCAGATGGGCCAGCAGTGAGGGATGTTGGCAGAGCTTAAGGAAAATGGCACTAGTACTATAACTTTTTTGTTGGGTAACTGTGACAGATATGGAGTACTTGTGGCACCTTAGAGACTAACCAATTTATGTGAGCATAAGCTTTCGTGATGCATCTGATGAAATGAGCTGTAGCTCACGAAAGCTTATGCTCAAATAAATTGTTTAGTCTCTAAGGTGCCACAAGTACTCCTTTTCTTTTTGCATATACAGACTAACACGGCTGCTACTCTGAAACCTGTGACAGATATGGCAATATCCTGACCAAACCTTCTTAAATTAAGTTAAACATTATTGAATTAAGTATTTTTAGAACTCCAGTGTATTAAAAATGCAATTATATATTAGTGTGACATTGTATGAAACTTCTTTAAGAGGAAGACAGAATTAATACAATATCTGGGAAGTACTGAGGGCAGCAGAAAGTGAAAAGAGACCAGAACAAGAAGGCAAGACTGAACAGAAGGAAGGAAGGAGATGGGGTGCAGCAGAATTCTGGACTCCCCTTAACAGACACTGACTAGGGGACTTGTGGACTGAGGAGGACACTGTGGCAAGAATTTGTGTACAGGTTTTGTTGTTTTCCCACACAGCTGTGTATCTCTTGCTCTTGCTGCATAAAGTATGACTGGTTTAGAATGTCTTTTTCAGTCTGTATATTTTTGCTTTAGCTATCACATGTTCCTGAAGATTTAAACTGTACCAGTTTTCCCACAAAGTGGAGCTCTGCCTCTGGGAAAGGGAGTGCTTAAGCTACTGGAATGTAGAGGGTAAGCACTCGTCGTAGGGCCCTAAGGCAGCTGGGCTGTGAGCTCCCACATCCAGCAGGGGTACCAAATAGAGAGAGTGTGCCAGAAAGACTAATGGAAGAGATGACTGAAGCCTGCCCAGACAAAGGGAGCTTAAAAGCATATGGGTCCAGTGTGTAGGAAGTGAACCAAACACAGCAGCCTAGTGAGTGTCCAAAAGGGGGAGTTTGACCAGACCTATGACAATTAGTAAAAAAAGAATGCAATTATCCTTTTAGGTGTATACTGGATAAATTCAAATATACGGGTGTATCTATTTCCAAATCTTTTCTCTTCATTTGTTAAAACATTTTCTAACAATGCTGATTTTTTTATAAGCTGGATAGGTAGTATTTATTCTATATTAAAAATGAACAAGCTTCACAGGTTATGTCTTCATGCGTCTCAGGTCTGAACCCTTTTAAAAAAAACAAAACACTTCAAATGGATAAAGTAAAAGATGATACAGGCCCTGGATCTGTAATGCAATCTGCTAGTGTGGATTGCTGGATTCATGTGGAGTAGTATTAACTTCAATGAGAATCTTTTGGGATGTAGGTGTCCATGCTAGCAGCTGCTCAGATATGTTGGCAATGGTTAGATCGGTTCAACCAATTTTTTTTTTTTTTTTTACAAATGGTATAATGCTAAATTATCCAAAAGCAATTTCACTGTCTATATTCAGACAATTTATTGCTACTATTTACATATTAGTTGAAACTTGGGAATCTTTTTGGTTATACAGAATCATGTGTTCTCTTGTAAAGATGGAAATTTTATTACTAATTTATGTTTTGGAATACAAGGTGTGGGTTATACATGTGAAAGAAAGATCCCAAGTACTTTAATCAATGCTGGAGAACTTGTATTCAAAACAACATATTTTGGACACATCTACTGATTATTCCATATTGCGAAGATGGAATCAGTAACTGAATCAATAACAAATTGGATTAGAACCCTTCAATATGCTGTTACTAGGAAGATATATCAATGGACAAATATCAAGAAACTAACGCTGCAGCTATTTCTCTGCAAAATAACAATGCAAGAAATTGGCTACATGCCTAGAACTTTTAAGCATCACAGAATGGAACAAATGTCTGTACATTGATTAGGGTAGAAAGGTTAACTCACTCAGCAAATAATTTTCTTGATACAGATTACAAACGATGTTCACTTTAGCACACATGAAACTGTTAATGTGTAAAAAGAAAAGGAGTGCTTGTGGCACCTTGGAGACTAACAAATTTATTTGAGCATAAGCTTTCGTGAGCTACAGCTCACTTCATCGGAATCCAGCTTATGCTCAAATAAATTTGTTAGTCTCTGAGGTGCCACAAGTACTCCTTTTCTCTTTGTGGATACAGACTAACACGCTGCTACTCTGAAACCTGTTAATGTGTAAGGAAATCAAATACTAATAAAATTCCGTTGCAGCTATAGGTTACTTCTGATTCAGTACCAAATAAGAGTTCTTAATCATTTAGGATGCTCTAACTACAGTTGTACATCCCAGGGGCAAACTGTCCCCCAAGTATCACAAGGGCTTGTTTCTTGTTTCTGAAACTGACTTGCAGAACTTTAAAAAACGCATGTTAATTGAAACTGATGAAGACAGGGCAGATGATCTGACATGCCAGATATGTAGTATGTAGGAAATTATCCTGATTGGAGCCTTTAGATGCTATTGCAATATGAACAGGAGTAACTTTAAAATGCAATCTCTGTCTGTTTTGAGATATTTGACTTTTCAAGCTGAGAGCACAGGGTCTTCAAAGCACAGGCAGATTTTTTTTTTCCTTTTGATAATGCTGCTTTCATAGGACAATGGTTCTGCCACTTCAAAAGCACACACCCACTTCTTCCTGGAAGCATCTACAACGACTGGGCAGTTACCATCAACCAGTATATCGATGATAACTATTTACTCATCTAGTTAAAATGTTTGATTTTCTTTAAAACGAAGCTCTAAGAGCGTTGTAAAATCCGCCCTCCAGATCTCGGGGCAAACACAACATAACAAACATCCCCTTGGGGAACTTAGTCTTCCAATGTAGGCAGAGCGGAGAAGGACAGCAGTCCCGGCCTGGCCACCACAGCCTGCCAGGGCCTCCTCTTCAAGGCACGGCCCCCAGCGCGGAGAGACTCATGGGCGGGCCCGGCTCGCGGGTTGTCTAATGAAAGGCAGGTTCAGCCTTGCAGGTTGCGGAGAAAAGCTTGCAATGAAGAGCGCGCCCGCTGTCCTTGTTACGTCTCCTCCCGGGGAGCGCTGCTCACTCTGCCTGGGGCACTAGGTGCCCGAAACCAGCAGACGCGGCCACCCCCGCAGCACAAGGGCTCTATGCAGGAGGTGGCAAGGCTGCCCGCCGACCGCTGCGCCGGGTACGTCCCGGCGCCTGCAGCGGCCCATGGGCCAGGCGGTGCGTAGCCCAGCGCGGGAAAGCCGGGCTGCGCCCACAGCAGCAAGCGGCGCCTGGCACGGAGCGAGGCGGGGGTGGAGCTTGGAGCGTGCGGTCGCTGGCTTAACAGTGCTCGGGGAAGGGAGAAGGAGGAGCCGCCAGAGGCCCCAGCAATACCTCCGCCTACCCGCTTTAAGATGAACAGGTGTCACAGCAAGAGACGTCATAAATGGTGAAAGCGCGCGGGAAGCTATCTTCTGCCTCCATGATTGGCCAAAAGAATAAGACAACAACAGCGCCCGCCAAACTCAGCAACCCGCCCGGCCTCTTTACAGCCGACCATAAGGCCACGATGGCCCCGCCTCCTTCCTTCAGCGGCCCAATCAGCACCCGACCAACTCCGTCGGAGCGGCGCCCCTAGTGCAGGGCGGAGCATCGCTGCAGCTGGCCCGCGATCCCAAGAAGTTTCGAATTCTGTAGGCCGGAGAGCTCTCCCGCCAATGGCGGGGCCTGGATGTGACCGGGCTCCACCCACATCCCGCCCCCGGAGGCGTGGCCCGCCATTTTCTCACAGATGATTGCCTGAACTTGGCTGTCACTCCATTATATATCAACGGGATTCGGTGATTGGTTCCGCCCAGGCGCGAAATGTAACGCGGGAAAATCTTGGGCTCGGCAGGGGCCGGGCTGCCTGCAGACTCGGAGGGGTTGCGGCGGCGGCGGCGGCTCGGGCTCTGTTGTGACCGAGGCCAGGTTGGGGAGCCGACGCCGCTGCAAACGAGAGGCGCGCAGGTGTGGCCCCTTCTCCGCGGGCTGCTGCCATGGCCGGCGGCCGCCGCTGACACCGCGGCTCAGCAGGTCCGCGGCCGGAGCGGAAGGGGAGACCCGGAGAGGACCGGCTGGCGATGAGTGGCTGAGGCGGATCGGGCGGTGACAGGCGGCCGCAGGGTGAGATCTCGGCGCCCGGGAGAGCGGGCCTGAGCCGCCACAGAGATTCCCCGCCCCGCTGTCTGCGAGGGGCTAGCGATGGCGGAGAGGCCGCCCCCGGTGATCTTCTGCCAGGACTCCCCGAAGCGGGTCCTGGTCTCCGTTATTAAAACCACGCCGATTAAACCGTCCCGGGGGGGTGAGGAGCCGGCGCCCCCACCGCCCGTCCCCACCAGCCCCGGCTTCAGTGACTTCATGGTGTATCCCTGGCGCTGGGGGGAAAACGCGCACAACGTGACCCTCAGCCCCAGTAGCGCCGCCGCTCCCTCCTCCGTCCAGCAGCCTCGAGGGGGGGTGGTCAGAGCCTCCAGCGGGGAGGATGAGGAGGCGGGCAGCCCAGATAGCGGCGGCGGCGGCAGCCACCTGAAGGTGAGTTCGAAGGGAGCATGCCAGGGAGCTGGGCACGATGGGGTTAAACCCTCGCCGGGCCCATAGGATGGGGGAGGCGCTGCCGCCGCGGGGCGCTTGCGGGCATCGGTGAGGGCGGGCGCCGGGCGTCTGTCCGGTTTAAAAGGTGAATCTGTGGCCACCACCCCCGATTTAAAGTGAAGTCACTTCCGGGTGCAGCTCGTGCGCCGGTGACGACACATTCGCGCGCCAAAATTATACCCGCCAGACGCTCGCTCGCCGTTTGCCTGTGTCATATGCTGACAGGGGAGGGCGCGACAGCGTTCCAGCTCCACTTTTGTGCGCAGGCGCCGTGCGGTATGTCAGCCTATAAGCCTAGGGTTCTGCTGGGGGCAGGGCTGCCTGCAGTCTGGGCATTCGGGGTCTGGGGCGCGGAGGTCGGGGCTGGGAGCAGAGCTGCGGGGAGCGTGGCCCAGTGACTTGACACCCCTCTCAGTAAACTCTCGGGCATGGGGGTTACATGTGGTAGAATTTCACCTGTTCGCAACTCGTGGCCCTTTGCAGCCTCTGCAGTGCAGCCCCACCCCGCACAGTGCTTGTGTACAAATGCTCCGTAAGACGCCAGCTGTGTCTCGCCGATTCCAGACCACATGCTCAGCTTCCAAGTAAAAATGCTTCTCCAAACTGACAACCCAGCAAAGCCAGCCTGGCCCTGAGAGTCCAGCTGTGCTCTTACTTCCCACCCTCAGCCTTAGTCACAACTGAATCTGTTTTACCGCAACCCCAGCCAAGGTGTAGAGTGTGAGGAGGTAATTTGGTCGTTCAAACTTCCTCTAAACTCCTGGTTGCAGTCGAGGAAATGTAGATATTTAAATACATGATCCTTCTGCACATTGGCTGGCTGGCTGAGTTCTTTCAAGATTCAGGCCCCTCTAAAACAATCTTTTACTTCATTTATATCCCAGTGTTAATATAGGAACCCTTCAAAAAGGGCATTACTAAAAATATTAGTGATAAAAATCAGAGGGGTAGCTGTGTTAATCTGGATATGTAAAAGCAGCAAAGAGTCCTGTGGCATCTTATAGACTAACAGATGTATTGAAGCATAAGCTTTCATGGGTGAATACCCCCTTCGTCGGATGCATGTAGTGGAAATTTCCAGAGGCAGGTATAAATATGCAAGCAAGAATCAGGCTAAGGATAACGAGGTTAGTTCAATCAGGGAGGATAAGGCTCTCTTCTAGCAGTTGAGGTGTGAACACAAAGGGAGGAGAAACTGCTTTTGTAGTTGGCTAGCCATTCAGTCTTTGATTACAGCGACTCTTTGCTGCCTTTAGTGATAAAAATGTAAATAGCAACTTAGCTGAGTTGTATAAGTCTCAGAACAATACATTCCAAGACTTCTTGTGTATTACTTACATTCATACAAATGCTATTGCCACGTCTTTTCTGGACCTGAAGTTTAAAAATGTGCTCAAATCAATCTGTTAGCTGACAGAGGACTATGCATGATGTGGTAGTTCTCTTTCCTTTTCACAAGTGGAGCTGTTCAGTCCTGACAAATGTTGCCTCTTGTTCTGTTATGCTCAGTCTAACTGATCCAAAGTTGGAATGGCCTTTATACTTTCAATTATAATTTCATGGTGTCAGTAGTAGGGAAAGGGAGAAGTTTAGCGGGAGGAGACTCTCAATCCTGACACTCCCTGAGATAGGAGCTAAGTGACTTAGTCTAATATATTTTAAAAGTTACAAAAAAAAGTTTGGCTCTTTCCAAAATATTCTAGAATATCATATAATAGTCTTCCCTCTGCCACAATGATAGTGCTGTGCAAGTAGGTTTCATCATAGGAGGTGAAATCAGTGATGTTTTTATTTACACTGTATTCCTCAATCCTTGAACAAGAGTACTCAAGCAGCACACAGGTTTCAGAGTAGCAGCCGTGTTAGTCTGTATTCGCAAAAAGAAAAGGAGTACTAGTGGCACCTTAGAGACTAACCAGCTTATTTGAGCATAAACTTTCGTGAGCTACAGCTCACTTCATCGGACGCATTCAGTGGCAGCACACAGGCAATCCTCTTTTTCAGGAATCTAAGCCCAAACACCAATGCCTGGGACAGAGTTGCTCCCTGGAAACCAAGAATTCTCTTTCCTTAAAGAGATTAAGGCAGAGAGCAAATTGTGCTGCTGCTTGCAGTGGCTACCCCAAAAAGAAATTACATCACCAAATTAAGAACAATGTAACGTTTATTTGAAGATTGAACAGAGCTCATATGCTGAGAACATTTTTTTTTTTTTTAAACTATGTAATAGGGCCATCTGGTGACTCCTACCATAAAATAATTTAGAGTGCCAGATATACCCTGACTTCGTATTTGTTGTGCTTTCATGATATACTTATTTTTAAACAATAAACTGGTTCAAGAGTTAATGTTAAATCGAGGTAATCCCTGGGTCCAGCTCTTTCACTCTTGCACGTCTGTGTGTGTGTGTGTATATATATAACTTGAATGCTATTGTGTTTATGCAATGACATCATGTTTCTAGTATCTAATTACTTGTGTTCTTTAAAAATGACATTTAAGCTGGAGCTTTGTGATTAACTTGTTTTCAGGGAAGAATAGTTGCTATGGATTTAAATCTCTTGATGTGGTTCTTTTAATGTTTGATGAATAATTACGATGGAGGAAAATAAAAGCTATTAAACTGCATTTTCCTGATGTGTTGGTACATACTTTCGAGAAACAGAAAGTTCCTGTTTAGAAAAGCTTCCCTTGGACTGAATCATTTGTCTGCAAGTACTATATTTTTTTTAAACAAACTGCACGGTTTCTTAACAGTGTGGGTTTTTTGATAGGATGGTATTAGACGTGGCCGACCAAGAGCAGACACAGTGCGAGATCTAATAAGTGAGGGAGAGCATTCATCCAGCCGAATCCGTTGTAACATCTGCAACAGGGTGTTTCCACGAGAGAAATCTTTACAGGCACACAAAAGAACTCACACTGGTAAGTGAAAGGAATGTAATGTTGTGCATAGAAAAAATATTTATCAAGTAGTTAAGATTTTAGCTTGGAAGTTCTTCCATTCTTACAATTAATATTCTGGTCTAGTTATTGAATGGACTACTTTTTTCCCTGAGGTCTGTTAGTGTGGTCAAAACATTGTTTAAATTTATCTTTGTGTAACTGCTTGTGTTTATACTGGAGTAATTGTGGCAGAGCAACCAGCATTGCTGTGATAAAAGGAAACATTTAGAGATTGTTTCCCTCTGCTTTAGTGACATGTTACACTTAGTAACTGAAAAAAAGGAGGATTTTTTTTCTTGGTTTTACTCTATATATGATGGTACTTTTCACTTTCTTTTCTCTGTTTCCCTCTTGTGTGGGTCTTTCACACAACAATGGAAGGGTGAGTGCAGAGAAGGAAAATGTTAATAAAGCCATAAAAATTGTCGGGGAGCTTTAGGCCAGGTATTATTATATTTTGAGCTTAAAAAAAAAAAATTGACTAGATTTAAATAGAGCTTGCCCTCTCTCATTTTCTTCATAAACACAAAAAGAAGGGGTGGTAATTATTTGATGATGTAATATGTTTCTGGGTTAAATTTAAGGATAAAATTTCTTCCTATGAGTAGTTATTTAATAATTGTGTAGCTAACATGCATTTAGATTAGGGGAGATCAGATTTTTTTTTAACTTTATCTAGATGCTCCGTTTTGCTCAGCTCTTGGCTGTTAGGGGGGAAAAAACTGCTGACTATTTTAACACAGACCTTTGACCACCGAACTGCATCTTTTTGGGGAAAAATAATGTAAGAGTGTTACAGAAAAATGGTTAATTCTTTGCTAAAACATTATGCATTGACAAACTGGACCCATCTTGCCTTTGAAAAGGAGATTCATTGTTCCCTTATACTAAGCATAATTGAACAGATTTTTCTTATGTACATGACATTGTATTCTGCAATAAAATGTCACAATAATTGATAATACCTTCAAAATAACTTGCCTCCTGTGGTTTATTTTTCTGGATCAAATAAGGCAAGTCTGCCTATCTGCCAGTATTAAACGCCAATTTCTCTATTCTTTTTTGGTCACACACAAGATGTCCTTGTATTTCATTTTCCTCAGTAACTTTAAACTTCCATCCCTGAAGTGCTAACCGATTCAGATTGTCTTAATGGAAAACTCGTTGAGTCAGATACATCTTTGGTGATGATACTCCATTGACTTATATAGATTTACTACGGTACTAGATTTGGCCAGTTAGATCTCACGAAAAGACTATTTGCCCATTTCATCTACTTTTGAAATTTCCCTGTAGAATAGGAAGGCAGAAATTATTAGCTGTATTTATTATTTGCAGATTTGTCTTCAGCTGACCTAATATTCTGCCTCTAAATCCTGATGTCCTTTCTTAGGCAAACTCCCATTGACTTTAGTGGTAGTTTGCCTGCATAACTGAAGGTCTTAACACATTTCTGTAGACAGCAGGCAGCAAATAGCTGGGAAGAGAAGAAAATCTGAAGTTTTTTTTGCAGCCTTCCTGGAACTGCCCCTCCTAGCCCTAGCTATTAGGGCTCTGTAAAGGACAGAAGCCTTCTTGGAGACATTCTACCATTGGTTGGGTCGCATATGACTGCTTAGTAGTAGCTGTCAGAGGCTTTGGAGAGGCAGGAAATACAGCTTAACGCTGTAGTATTGCTTCCCCTAAACCTTCACAGTGAAATTTGAAGCAGGGCAAGGTTCATCACCATAATGAGTAGCATATTGCCAACCCCATTCACAAGTCACTATGATTCTCCATCCAAATCCATATCAAGCTCTTGCTTCTGTGCAAGTCCAGGAAATGCTAACCGTGTTGTGGAGGCAACAACCCCATTTTCTCCTGGAAAGGGTAGGATCTGTGGATTTCTGTGCATGGATCAAGGGTGATCGGGCTCCATTTATGGACCTCAGGATTTGGCCATAGGC
The DNA here is from genome assembly GCF_965152235.1 of Eretmochelys imbricata. Lineage (NCBI taxonomy): Eukaryota > Metazoa > Chordata > Testudines > Cheloniidae > Eretmochelys > Eretmochelys imbricata. The sequence goes on from NC_135576.1 coordinate 88,429,197, forward strand.
TAGGGACTTAGGCCCAGATCCCCAAAGGTATTTAGACTCTTAACTTCCATTGTAATCAGAGCTTTATTTCTGAAATGTTAGCAATACTGTTTCTTTTGGTCAGTATTCTTTTGGCCAAACAGTATTTGTTTAGTATCACCTAGTGGTGGAATTGTGAACAGTGCTACAGATTTTGAACATAACTTCAGCCAAGTGCCGCCCTTCATGTACTAGACAAAAGGGGTGGCTCCAGCCTCTTCCCAGTGCAGGGCTGAGGTTGGCTAGAATGAAAATTGAGAGGGCGGGGGCACTATACATGCTGTGGGCACACATGCTTGCTTATTTTTTAACAATATGCACTTAAATGTGTGTTTTATCTGTTATCCTCAGAAGGGGAATAAAAATATAAACAGATTGATTGGTTTTAAACTTCATCTGTAGCAGCTCACCTGTGCAACATTTATTTACAGAAAACCAACAGGAAAAATAATTAAGCCAATAAACTAATAACTAACAAATGCAAACTTCTGGGGGAAAAAATCACTGGTTAAATAATATTAATAGCTAATTACTTTAAATTGGAGAAAGTACTGTATTATATTTCAAAATTCTGCCATTTTCACATGGCAAAGTAAGATATTTGGAGACTCAGAGCCATGATACAACTCACGCTGCAGTCAATCTGGAGCAGGGGGCCTCAGTGCAAGAAAGAGATAACTGAACACACAGGTGCTATAGAAGGCATTACCTGAACACCACCTGCTCTGTGCTCAGTCTTTAGCAACGGGAAGAGGCAGTGGGTGGGAAAGAGAATGGATGCTGGTTCTATGTCGCTCCTGAGCCCAAGCCAGATTGCAAACCAAAACGTTGTCGGCCTAAGCCAGAGCATGTTCAGCTGCAGCAGGCATGTGGAAGGAGCCACACTGGGGATGTGAACCATGTAGGGAGGAAGGAGGGGTGCCATTTCAGATGGGGGGCGGACTTTTACTGTGATTCCAGGGGCTACTTAAGTACCCGAAAACTCCAGGGTTGTGTTTTTTTTTGCAGATAACTTAGAAATGAATTGATAGGAGCAGTGTATCTAATTCCTATATAAAGAAAGAAAAACATATTTAAAAGCCCCTATTAAAGCCATATTTTAAGTTTAGAAAAATTAGGAGATAATACAGCAAGATAATTTCAAACCTTGAGGTATAAATTTTGGAGCCTTAGGACAGATATCAGAAACACAAGTTAGATGCTTTGTACGCATCTATAGTAGAGATAAATAAAATCTGCTTATTTTCTCTAAAAGACCTACTCTGTGTTACTGCCATTATCTACTCTATTTTAATCAATTATTTTTTTACTCCACTAAAAACACATTTAATTTTTAACGTGATTGTTTTTTTCCTTTTATTAAGGACAAGAATTTATTTTTCTAATTATTTTGGCATTTATGTTTACTGATCACAATCATGTATGTGACTCACTAACATTAGACTCCATTACCATTAGTATCAGACTTGGAACTGCATTTATTTTCGTACACATTTTAAGTTACGTTACAAATATAATTAAAAATAAAAATTGAAAAAAGTGACCATCTGCACAATGTTTAAAGTTATTAGTTCAGTTCATTTTTTTAAACTTGTACTGCTAAAGTGAGTACAAGCTAAATTTGCTTTCTAGAAGGACACTATTTGATTGTACCATTTTAAATAATTAATGACAAAGCACAATACGGTAAAAGTAACGATAATTACTCCAGCCAGGGCAGGTTAGGTATTTTAGAACTCACTACTCAAAGGATTAAATTTAAGCATAAGAGAAATAAAATTATGAAATGCACAGTCCAGTCAAAAAAACTAATTTAACAGTACTGTAATCTTTAATGAACTTTGAAAGAATGAAATTATAGAGAATATATGTGCATTGTGCATTTTGACAGAAAGTACCAAGAAATAATAATAGTGTGTGTGTGTGTGTTGGAGGGAGTATATGAGAGACTGTGTGTGCCTGTGAGTGCACTGTCTCTTTAAGCTGAGCACTCAAGAGCCTGAACAATTGTTCAGTGCAGCAGCTGCAACTCCCACTCCTGAGCCAGAGGCACCAGCACAGACAGGCTCCGTCCCCCCAGCTCAGCAGAGATCCACTCAGGCACAGCCACCTCTAATATCGGGCAAGCTCCCACAGCATCCTGCCAGCCATGAATCAGCTTCCCAAAGAAGGGGAGACTGTCAAGACAGCAGCTGGGTGGCTGGAGATTGTTGGCTGCTGGCCAGGTGCCCAGTTTGGGGGGTGGGGGGGCTAAGCCAAATTTTGGAGTGGCTGTAGCCTCTGCAAGCCCCCCAAGCCCTCCTCCTGCTAGAGAAAGATTAAATCAGTCACCCCGTAATATAAACATTTGTGCTTATGCATGAGGATTCCTACATTTTACCACAACGTAATCACTTCTGCTGTGTTAGGGACACTCAAATCTCTGTTTTGTTTGAAAATTACTTCTGTTATAAGTAACACCTAAGATTGTTGCAACTGAAAGTTACTAGAGAATATTTTTTTCTGTAGTCGCTGTTTACTTTGTGTTAGATCAGTTTATTATTCCTTTATATTGTCACTTTGTTTCTCATTTGTGTGGGTCTTTTTACATAGTAACATGGGAAAGGCTGTGTAAATTGCAAAATATCATTGTAAAATCACAACTGTCAAGAGAATTAGGGCAAGTGTAGCACCTAAGACTACTTAAACACTAACTCAGTTGACTAAATTTCAATTTGATGTCCTTGTGGAAGTGGATTTTTGCAGTTTCTGGGCTACCATTATCTTTCCACAAAGGATTTTTTTTTCATCATTGATTTAGGGGATCCTCAGCAGAAACACTGAGCCATGGACCATCACTAGATGGTGTCCAGACTTTCTGAATTTATAACTCTTAAAATTCTACTCAACTTTTTTAGGTGAAAGGCCTTATTTGTGTGACTATCCAGATTGTGGGAAAGCCTTTGTTCAGAGCGGGCAGCTCAAAACACACCAACGTCTTCACACAGGAGAAAAGCCTTTTGTCTGCTCAGAAAATGGTAAGCCATCAGAAAATAACTGGCAGTATCTAGAGCATGGGCAAGTTTCGCAGTAGTATTAGTACTACTATCTACATGTGCCCTGGATCTCCATTTTAGATAATCTTTTAAAAGGGGGGAAAATAAATCTGTGTGCAACCACATAAACATTTGTCAGTTTAAAAGCAAAGTTCTTAAAAGTATAAGCAGGTTGTTTAAAAAATTACTTAATTTTTTGATTATGGGGCATTCTATGGTGAATTGAATCCAGATTTTAGAGTGGGAAGAAAGTTAATTTAATAATGACTTAGTTTCTTAAATTTTGGGCTTACATGTTGGACAACTGCTTTTCTTGATTATTGTCCTTGCTTTTTTATTAAGGATGTTTAAGCAGATTCACACATGCAAACCGTCATTGCCCCAAGCATCCCTATGCAAGACTGAAGAGAGAAGAACCCACAGGCAGACTGAGTAAAAAACAAACAGCTGACAATAAAGCTGTTGCTGAGTGGCTAGCAAAGTAAGTTCTCTTAAACTGTGACCATCTAGAATTATTTATTAAGATGCTGAGAGCACTGAGATTTGAAATGTCAGTAGAAGCCAAAAACTTTTACACTCATGGTGTTTTTTGTCATCTCAGACTATTTTTAAATTCCTGTTGAATTATAATACTTTTTATACAACCTTTATGTGAAACAATTTTTAAAGACTCATCATTATTTCTCTGGGTCTTATTCACCTTGGCAGTTCTCGAATGTATCGATTCCTTCACACCCATGCCACAAGAGACTTAATCTAGCAAAGGGCGTATCCATAGAGCCTCTAAGAGAATTAAAATTGTCATCAGTATCAAATACGGACTTGGTACTTTTCACTGGCACAACCACCCCAAGTCAGACTTCTTCTTTTAGGCACTTCTTGTGACAGTTTCTCAGGAAGTTCTTAATATTCCCTCCGTGATTACACAGATGTCTCATTTTGATGAATGTGCTACTGCATGCTGTATAAAAGCATTGTACTCTGAAGATGATACAACACACTTCCTCTGTTCTTCATTTTCTCTTCAGGTTGAATGATTCAGCTGTTCCCTAGTGTGCTATTTGTTTAAATTCCAGAGGTTAGAATTAACTTCTCTAGTGGTAGTTGCTTCTGCTTTTTTTCTCATTGGGATGGATTTTTGATTTTTTCCTTCTCATCTGTTTTCCCTTCTCTATACGATTCTCCCTTTGAGTGGCTCTTTGCTTATTACAGCAGCTGTTAATACAGTGCTTTCCTTTGGTGCTGCAGTGTTCATTGTGTTGAATACGCATGTATGAGGGAAGGTGGTGGTAGGTGTAATAAGAGCTGACTCTCTCTTTGGAGAGAGAGAGTGGTCTTGTAGTGGACTGGGACTTGAGATTTGAATTCAGTTCCTGACTGCCACAGACTTCTAAGCTAGTCTTTTAATCTTAGTTTCTGAGACATTAAAACTTCTATCTGTAAAATGTGAATAACAATACTCCCTATCTTCCTGTCTTTGGAACAGTGTACATAGGGTTGTGGTGGATCCTCCATCACTAGCAACTTTTAAATCAAGATTGAGTGTTTTCTAAAAGATATACTCTAGTTCAAACAGGAACTATTTCAGGGAAGTTCTCTGGTCTGTGTTTATTAAGGAGATCAGACTAAATTATCACAGTGGTCCTTCCAGGCCTTAGAATCTATGATGGAGGTGTGGGAACAACATATAGAAAGGATTGGGGGGGAGGGGGGTGGTGGGAGGGTGTGGACAGGGAGCTGAATACTGAATCATCTTCCTGAGGTGGAAAGCCTTCTGTTTCTTTAAATACCACAAAATAGGGGCTGAGAAATTAGCAATTGGAATGAAATGAATGATCCAATCATGTTTTAAGATTCTGGTTTGGAAGATTCTTGTCAGCTTTCAATGAAACTTGTTGGTCAAGTTGGATGATGCTTATAAACTATGTAAAACTTTGACTTCACAGGTATTGGGAGACAAGAGAACAGCGCACTCCTACTCTGAAAAGCAAAACAGCTCAGAAAGCTGACCAGGAACAGCAAGATCCCATGGAATATCTTCAGTCTGATGAAGAGGATGATGAGGAAAAAAATAGTGCTCCCTCAGCTGCCCGCCGTCGTCTTCAGGAGCAGCGTGAACGCCTGCATGGTGCACTGGCTCTTATTGAGCTTGCAAACCTGGCTGGAGCACCACTGCGACAGTAGCATAGGAACTGAATCTGCCAGTATATAAAATGTACTGCCTGGTGGTACTTAAACAGTTAGATCCTGGGCATAAGCTAAGCACCTTATTTGCTTGTCATAGGCTGCTATTCTGTAGAATTTATGAAGAATGTTGTTGCCTCACAAGATGGGGTGAGAGAATTGCACTTTTTTGTATGGTAAAAGACAGATGTAAAGTTTTTAAGTATTTTGTAAATATGGGACTGCACAATGCAGGGTCGACAAATTGCATATTGTGGAAAGTTAGATTTTTTGCAAGGTTAATTCATTCATTTGAAGCAGTTCTCACAGGAAGCACTTTCTGAACATAATGCTTGTATGAATAGGAGAATTGTACAGTTAACAAGAGGAGGATTATTTATCTGACTATTTAAACAAAATTACATTTAGTACGTTTGATAATACTGTAAGCAGTGATGCAACCAAGTCTTCAATGGCAATATATTTTATCTGGTATCACTGAGAAGAGGGCAAAGGTTCTAACTTGTGGCGGCAAAGAAACTAGTTACATAGAAACTATAAGAGTTCAGGATCTTCACTGTGACTGCCGACTGCCCAAAGTATGAGACTGACTTCGCTATCGTATTTTAGACTTAAGATTTCAGTAGAATCTCTTGGTCTGAGTAGCACTTGTTATTCCTAGCACGTGATGTTGGGAACTTTTGCACATTGTCAGGCTTATTTGAAAATGAATGATTAGTCTTGCAAAGTCTAGACATAAAGGTAACAATTGGTAATATTTCTCAGATATTTTGGACCCTGTAATGAGATTTGGCACTTGTTTTGTTAATAAAGTGGGTATTTACAGGGTGGTATTGATTTGTAGTAAACTATTTAGACCTCTTATTAGCTAACACTAAGTTTTAAAGTTCTGCTTTTATATGACTATTAGCAAATAGAAGCCTCCATATTCTTTTGTTTTAAGTGCATAAAGCCACCTTATTGCTTTACTTCAGGATAAGATGTCAAGTTTGTGTTCACTAAGTGTAGTACAGCTATCAGTTAAACACTGCAGAAGAATACTTGCTGTTCAACTAGAAAATAGGCTTCAGAGATAGTTGCAAGTGTGTTTAAATTGTGTGGTTTCATATATCTTTCCCAAATAAATGAAGTTATAGAGCACTGCTTAGTGATCTCAAGCACAAACTGAAAAGTAAGGTTAGCAGTACATCCTCATCACCTCATGTTTTGTATTGGTTTTATCTGACTTACAATACAACAGGCTTGTCTCATGGTCTTATTTTGCCTTTCTTTTGAGCAGCATATAACCAGACATGTGTAATATGCTAACAGATGATAAAAAATTTGTTGAATTGAGCATGCCCAATTCACCAAAGTTTTTATATATAAATATTTTAATGTTGGGCTGCTGGTTTAGTGATAACAACTGGATTTTTTTGTTAATATCTTCCAAATTTATTGACCTACTGCTTCTGTAGTTCATAACATTACCCAGGCTATAGACTCTTCCCTCTTCATTTTTTTTTTAAACTGATTAGATGAGGACAGATGTTTCACAAATATAACATGATTATAGTAGAGAATGCAACTCTTGAATTCAGTTTTTCTAATAACTGATTCCTATAATGGCATGAATTTTATTAACCTGGTACATGTCTACAATTGTGTTGGTGCACTTAACTGAATAGTGGTCAGAGAGATTCTAACTTTTAAGTGATGGTGATTTTTAGATTTACCAATGCGGTTCTTAATTTCTTGTGTTCATTTCCTTGTTAATTTATTTGGCCTCAAGCTTTTTTTAAAAAAAACATTAAATAAAGCAAAATACTCTTCTGTGGCCACCTGGGATATTCTAACTACATACAACTACTTGGCAATTCAAAGGCAGTAGCTGTAAAACCTCTAAGACTAACAGTGTTGGGCCCTAATCCTTCAAGTGGCTGGACATGGGCAGACCTCCTATGCATGCCCACATAGAGCACTGCTGACTTTATAGGCACTCCATGTGGGCACAGGGATCTGTTAGTAGCCAGTTGCAGAAATCAGGACCATGTTTTGGGGTTGGGGAGGAGAACCAGTTTCCCCAATCAATTGTAAAAGGTTCAACACATTTATAGTACTGGAAGAAACTTTATACAAATTATTCAATACATTGAATTTGGTCTAACTAAACACGTTCAAGCAGCTTAACCTGTTTTGTATATGTTATACATTTTGGGAAAATACCAACTAAAATTGTTTGAGGTGTTGAAGACTGCTTTTGGAGTATTTCTTAACATAATTTTGAAATGTTCTGTGCTGCATAAGTGTCAGTTGTAGTTTGGCATGATTTAACAGCAAAAGAATAAAAGTGCTGTAATTTTCATAGGTGCTCCAAATAAAAGTTGGTTTAATTTTAAGTTTAAAATCCAAGTGTTAGCAGTGGTAATTTTTGATCATGTTTTTAACTGTATTGTGTCAAGCTAGTTGCTCTTGACTCCCACAGTTCAATCACTTTATAACTGTTCCTTGACTCTTTTTAAGGGTTTATTGGCCTCACCAATACATTCTTGTTGTAGGAAAAAAAAATTACTCTTGCTGTTTACTTCCTAATCTCCTAACTTGAAATTGGTTTCTGAACCTTATTACTGTACTTGATGAGTTCAAGATAATTCACTTCAATGAGAATCCTGTTTGGAGTAATTATGGTAGCCCAAAATGAATAAACATGGCAAGAATACGTTTTCTTGAAGTAGTCCAAGCTCGTGAAGTGTCCTACTTCATGACCAACAATTCAGTTTGCAGTTGATCTGTTCATTTTTATGTTCTTATTTTTTGTCAGACATGGTATGTGTGAAAGAGCTTATCAGCAGGGTAGATTTGATTTAAATCAAATCTATTTAAATCACTAGGCAGGAAGACTCAATTTAATCATGGATTACTACATAAAAGTGAATTCTTGTTGGTTGTTATAACCTAGAGAGATGTAGGTTTCATTTTTAGGAGGTACACACTATACATTTTTAAAGTGATTTATTTTGAAAACTTTTTAGACTAGTTTTACAGCTATATCAGAAAATGAATGATTGTTTGGTTATTTCATTTACCAAAGGTAATTGAAGACGATATCTATGAAGTCATTGGGAGGTGAACTATCTCCAATTCAACAGGTTAATCAATATTTGGAGGATTTTCTTGCCATGCTGTATTAGGAGGAGAACATCACCAGACAGACCTTTTAAATTGTTTTATTTAACTAAAACAACAATGTTATGTATTCTTGGTTTTTGTTCAACAGCAAGCATAGAATTTTAACAAAACAAGCATGTGAATTTTTGAATTTAAACATTCAAGTTTTTTTAAATCAGGTTTGTTTTTGTTTAACTAAAATAGTTAAATGAAATATTAAAAAAACAAATTAAATGGACTGTCAGCTAAGTCAACATAAGAAGCTTAAAATATTGGCTTCTGCAGCTAACTCAGTCATCTTCACCTTCATTTTCCTGTTCATAGTCTGGAAAAGAAAAAAAAGCTTTCCTGCTTTTTCGGGTCCCAACCGATTTCTCAATTTGGAATGAATTAGTCCAAAGGAAGAAAATATTTTTTCTATACTGGTAGAAGAAGCAACTGCTGTTAAAAGTGAGACTATCACTTCAACAGTCTCTGAATCCAAATGCTTAAGTGACTTCCACTAGTTCACTGGTGTGACTTTCTCTAAAACATCAGCAAACAAATTTCCTGAATTGTTCTTATTTCCAAACTGTTTTTTACGGCCTGCTGCTATTATAGGTTTTCCCTTCTAGTGAGAGAACGGTATGCTAGATCTCAAATCAATGAAGGCTACACTCAGAAAGACCTCAAGACTCCTGGAACATGCTGCTCAAACGGTTTCACTTTTGTTTCTACTGCCTGTCCCTCCCTTTTCACGTTTTATCCCCCGACTTCTCCTTGTCCAGATCTATTCTGCCCCAACAATCTTCTATTCATTGAACTTTTTGAAATTTTGCACTTTTAGAGAGAGGTAAGGGATTGATTGTGTACATAAATTTGCAGAGGGACAATAGGGTTGAGGTCTGTTATTTCTCACCTCTATATACTTAACAGCAAAAATGTTTTAAACAACCATGTTTATCTCTGGAGACACAAATCCACAGTTTCAGAACTGCAAAACTAAGCATCTCTGATGGTATCTTCTAGACTGAGCACTGAGTCCCATTTGGTAGATAGAAAGATTAACCTAAATACAATCTATACAGAAGCCTCCGTAATCCCATAAAATTGGGTCCCTAATCCATGAACTATTGAAGCTCATTTACAAACCTTTTCTTAAAAACATTACATGAATATATTGTCTCAGACTATAGAATTAGAATTTATAATCCCTATTCCATGATGAGATACATTAGATAGGTTTTTTCCTCAAAAAGCATTTTATCAAAAAAATCTGATTTTAATTAAAAAAAACATTGATTTTTATCCACCCTGCTTATTAGTATTTTAGATTAAGGTAAACTATGGACACTAGAAAACTAATGATATACAACTGGAATTGTCCTGCAACATTGTCCAGAATACTTAAGTGGCAAGACTGATGAAATTATAGTTTGTGTTATTAACCAGACTTCTATACTTGGTTCTCTGAGGGGACAAAATTGGTAAATAAAAGCATTGTTAAGGAAAATGAAATATTTTATAAAGATGATTTCCTCTCCTGAATGAGCAGGAGGAAAGTTCATGTTACCTTGAAGTGACTTTTTGTAAGTTATTACCAAGAGTGGCAATTGGCATGTGGCCTACCCACAAGAAACTGAATGGAGATCACTGAAAAATCTGAAAGTAACCACTCCTGTGCCCTACTGATCAAATCCATAGCTGAAACAATTACCTAAAATGAGCAATCTGCTTAGCTTTCTCACGAGGGGGCAGAACCTACCTAAAAGTCTAACCCTGGAATTTGTGTACGCTGTCTCTTTCTAACAGGTGCTCTTTTGTGAGAATCTTGCATTCCTATACAACAGGCTGTACAAATACTGTACAGGAAATTGCAGAATTGAGTCTTATTTGCATGACAGTACCACCTGAAGAAGTGTAAGCTCAAAAGCTTGTCTCTTACTCACAAAAATTGGTTTAATAAAAGATATTCGCTCACACACTTTGTCTCTCGAGTACCACTTAATCACATTTGTGAAGGTAGTGATACAATTTAGCATTATCAAATGCTTTAAGTGGACAAGAGAGTGCATGTAGATGAGCAGAGCAGTATATGAATGTCATCAGCATATTAGTATTCATATATCAGCAGCCCAATAGACAAGATTTCTTTCATATCAAATTAGCAAGAATGAAAGCCAAGAAGACTTGGAGATTTTGATTAAGTGTAATATACATGTTACACAATGAAAGTGGCCTATGCAGTTATACTGGGGACCAGTTTGGTAATGCAGAATGATGGCCTTCTGAAATAAAAGGGCTTTAGAACAAAGACCAGAGTAGCCCACTGAAGCAGCATGTAAGAAAGTCTGTTTCTGCAGACCTGGCCTCTATTCACACTGTACTTTGAGGCAGCTGGTGGTATCACTGTTTTATTACATTAAGAATTATAAATGTTTACAATTTTGGTTTACCTCAATTTGTGCTCAGGGTAGTGAAAAGACTACCAGTGAGATGACCTGTTTTTAAAAAAGTTGAAATTGCTCATTAAACATATCAAAAATAGTAAGTGTAATTACTTTTTTGGAAACTTAAAGTATCTTTGACCTTTGAGAAGTATGACCTTATCTACCATGAGAAAGTTGCACTGATTTATCTTCAAAATGTTTTTAAACTGATTTAGTTAATCTGGTGCAAAGCCCCATGTTGATACTCTTATTTCAGTCTGAGTAGTTCATTCTGATTTAACTTAAAACAGATATTAAATAAACTTTCGCTAAACTGAAATAAGTGTCCCACACGCCGCCTTGGTTTAACTAAGGGCATGGCTACATTTGCAGATGTAGAGCGCTTTGAGTTAAACCCGCCTTTGGAGAGCGCAGTAGGGAAAGCGCTGCAGTCTGTCCACACTGACAGGAATAAGCGCACTGGAGTGGCCACATTTGCGGCACTTGCAGCAGCATTGGGAGCGGTGCATTATGGGCAGCTATCCCACAGAGCACCTCTTCCCATTCTGGTGCTGTGGTTTGTGGGAAGGGGTTGGGGGGTGCAGGGCATTCTGGGTCCTGTCCCAACACCCCGTGATCCATTGGTTTGCATCCCAGCAATCCCTGTGTTTCTGTCCACATTTGGCACCATCTTTCAACGGTTTTTGTACTGCACGCTCTGTCTTCCCTTTCGGTCTGCAGGAATGGAGCCCGAACTGCTGAGGAATATGCTGACGAGTCTCACCAGCACATCACGTTTGGCAGTTGAGTTATTCCTTATGATCCAAAGTGACAGTGAGGGCTCTGACGATATCGACTTGAGTAATGCATATGACACGAGTTTGCTTGTGGCATTCACAGACATGCTCACCACCGTGGAATGCCGCTTTTGGGCTCCGGAAACAAGCACTGAGTGGTTGGATCACATCGTCATGCAAATCTGGGATGACAAGCAGTGGCTGCAGAACTTTCAGATGAGAAAACCCACTTTCATGGGACTGTGTGAGGAGCTCACCCCCCACCCTGCGGCGCAAGGACACGAGATTGAGAGCTTCCCTGACGGTGGAGAAGTGGGTGCAATCCAGAAGCTGGCAACTCCAGACAGCTACTGATTGGTTGCTAACCAGTTTGGAATGGGAAAGTCGACTGTTGGAATCGTGTTGATGCAAGTTTCCATCATGTCCCTTGATATCTGCCCGAAGGTATCGTAATTTCTACGGCTGGAGCGCAGCTGGGACTGGACAGCTTCCTCCCCCCAAACACTGATGAGGTCCAGCACCTTGCCATTGTTCCATACTGGGGCTTGCCTGGCGCATGGAGGCATGGTCACCTGGAAAGATTCACTGAAAGCACTCCACGCCTGGCTGAGCAAACAGGAAGGGGATTTTCAAAATTCCCAGAGAATTTAAAGGGCGGGTCTGATGGTTGGTCACCTGAGGGCAGGGCAGTAGAGTTCAAAGTGATGACCAGAGTGGCTAGCACAGGCATTGTGGGACACTTCGGGAGGCCAATCACAGCGCACTATAGGACCAGGGCGTCCACACTGGTGCCGCGGCCGCTCCAGGCGGGATGCAGCAAACGTTATTCCACTCGCCGAGGTGGAGTACCAGCGTCAGAGCGCTCTACGTACCTTGCCCGTGTGGACGGGTAATGAGCTAGTGCGCCAGGGGCTCCTTTATTGCGCTGTCACTCGCAAGTATAGCCAAAATAAGTTTCAAAAACACACCTTAAGTTAAATGGGTGCAATTCTTGTGTAGAGAAAGCTTAAATATTCAATCATTGCTTTTCAAATTCTTTATATTTAATTCATGTTTAACACTGGTGAGTATATACATAGTATATATTTCTAGCCACTCAATTCATCCTCAGAAACAAAAATTATTATATACACTTGTGGCAATCACTAAACTCTAGATTTGCACGTCCTTTTCCATTGTGGGGTTTTGGGGTTTTTTTTTTAAATCATAAGTACAGGCCCCATGCTTACATGCACCTTTATGTGCATCTCCCACAGACGTAGGAGTGAACATGTATCTTCGAGAGAGAGGAACAAATTCGGAAGGCAAAGAAGCCCACCTGGCTGGGACGCGGGAGGAAACCACTCAGCTCGCGTCTCTCTCCAGTGCGGGGCCGGGACTGCTGAGGTGCGAGTCTACCCAACTTTTCCAGGCTACAGCCTACGAGCTGGAGCTGCTGTTCTCGGCACCTCCCTGCTGCTTGGCTCCCTCCACTCCGGGGCTCAGCCTGAATCGGTGCAGCGGGCAGGGCTGGCATCCGGCAGCGCACCTGAACGATGGGACCGTGAGCCCGGGCGCGCCCTGCCCCAGCCACACGCCTCCGAGGCGTCAGCAGGAGCGAGACGGGGCAGCAGCGAGGCGCCCGCCTGCGGAGGGAGGGGACTGGCTGGGCGCGAGCTCTTCCCGTCTCGCTGCCCTGGTGCTGAGGAAGGAGGGGCTGGGGCGGCGGCTCTTGCCCTGGGTGCTGCTGTGGGACTCTCCCCCCCGGGCGGCGGGCATGTCCGGCGGCGCGCCTCGCCGCTCTCCAGGGGCTGGGTTTTGTCGTCCGCGGCCCAGGCACGTTGCACGTACGAGGAGATGAGCGCTCAGCAGGCCGACGAGGAGCCGGCTGGTGCCGCCCACCCGCCGCTGCTCAGGCTGCTTTCCGCCTTCTTCTATGGAACCTGCTCTTTCGTGATCGTCCTGGTGAACAAGACCGTGCTGACCACTTACCGGTGAGACGAGGGGCCAGGGCTCCCGTCCCTCTGTCCGGCTCCTCCCCCGCTTCACTTCCTCCGCTCCCCCTCGGAAAACGCCGCTCACGCACACACGCAATATGCCGGCTGCAAAAGGAATATTTATGCTGGGGCTGGCCCTGAATCCTCCAAAGCTGGCGCGGGAGCCAACCCCAATCCTAGCTGCTGCCCCCCCCCGGCTTTCTTAGTCCTCCGTCCTGTCTGCAAATCCGTGGGTAGGAATAGCCAGCTTTTGGAGGGGCCCTGAAAAAAGACATTTTGCATTGACCAGTCACTACGACGCTGTCATTCTTAGGATTTAGACTGCAACTCATTTGTGTTATATGCTTGCTTGTTTACTTTAACCTGTAAATAACTCTAATTTCTTTTTCTTAATAACCCTGTAGTTAGTTTATTACTGAATTGGCTACAAGGGTTGTCTTGGTGTGAGATCTAAGATACCAATTGACCTGGGATAAGTGACCTGTCTCTTGGGACTGAGAGCAACCTGAATATTTTGTGCTTTTTGGTGTTAGTGACTATTTATCACTAAATCCAGCTTGCCTGGGTGGCAAGATAGACTGGAGAGCCTAAGGGGACTGTTTGTGACTCCATGGTAAGACAGTTATAGTGATTCAGGAGTTCAAATTATTTACCAGGTTGGTAAGAACTAATTATAGAACATACCACCAGTTTGGAGTGTCTACCCTGTTTTTGACAGTCTGCCCTGAGGTAGGCACTCACAGTTGTGAGCCACTCCAGACAGCTTGACAATAGTAATACACTTACAAATGGTCAAGCACTCCCTGAAACTGACATTTACAAAGATCCAGGCGGGGAGTGGTTAATCCATTTAATTTTAGAGTAGATTTACTTCCAATATGCACAGATAATGAAAGCAGTGCAGTAAAAAATAAGGGTTTTTTATTGCTTTGTCCCCCTCAAAATTTTATCATAATGTTTTTTCAGAAATGTCGACCATCTCCATAGCTGGTCAAAACCCACCTGAAACCGTCAGGCAAAATTTAGGCTCTTTTGAAAATTTCTGCTTAAGTGACTTATTTGAGGTCACAGAGGGAGTCTGAACCCAGATCTCCTGAATTCAGTTCCAAAACAGATCCTTACACATAAGATCATTCTTCTACCTACATGCTCACAAAAAACCTCAGGGCAAATTGAAGGCCTATGTCCTACATTGTGGCTCACTAACACAGATCCCTGTGACCAATGGAATCCCATTGATTTGATTAGAAAACAAAATCAAATACAGAATTAAGCCCAGTTCAAGTAATAGAACAAGTCTAATAAAAAATTAATAAAAAAAGTGAATAAAGTCAGCAAGTGAATATGATTATTAGTGTTGTAATCTCATCATCAGTAGCAGCACAGAAGTGAAACAACTACTGTTGTTAAATCTTTCCCTCTTAGGTATGGGGGGAAAATAAAGAAGCACTTTCCTGATCTGAAGATTCTTGACAGTTCAGCAGCAAAACCACTGTTCCGTCAGATACAAAAGATTGGTATTCCCCTAAACACCAATTTAGCGCCTAATTATCTGTATACCTGAAAGTCCAGCTATTTGTAGGAATCATTGTCTCTCACAGACTGATAGATAAATTCTGCAATCGAGAATCACAACAATATACAAAACTTTAAGTGTTTTGAACTAGGGATGGAAGAATTTTTTTTTATGTCCTGCATTTTAAGGTATACAAAGGAAAACAATTGTAAAACTAAAAACAGGCTTCTTTAAATTAATAATAAACAAAAGATATTACATCTTTTGGCTTGAAACAATAATCACATTCAGTCACAGTCCTCTTGGCCAGATGTTACTTCCGGGATTCCGCACCCTTAGCTAAAGAATATTGCCATCTTTACAGAGCCCAGTCTCTCTCTTTTAACTTTTTTATTCCAGTATTTATCAGAAGCTGAGGAAAAAAAGGTACACAATTTCTGCTGCATTTGCTAAAAGTTAGTGCTCTTTGAAACATACAACTACGGTCTATTACATGTCTCCCAGATCTTCATATAATACAAACTTTCATTTGTTGTATAGATGAATACAGACCATGTACTCATATAGTGATGAACAGAATATGTAATACATCTATCAGTAAATATCCTGTCTCTTCCTTTCTGTATTTCCTGAATCTCATCTCTATTTCCCAGAAGTTTTATCTCTTCTGGACCTTCTTGACCCTCTCTTTATATTATGATTTGAGTATAGTTATGACGTTCTTCCTGCTCTGTTCAGATTGTTTCTATTGCTAACACTACAGTCCTGGTCTGAGGTCACTCAGCTGAGAAGGGTGCTTCCTTGTACTTGCTCAGTGGTGCTTTAACAGTTTTTAGCAACCTCTGTGATTCATAATCACAGTGTCATGGAGTGCTGGACACTGGATACCTGCACAATTAGAAAGCTTGCCAAGAAATCAGATGCTTGCTTTCTTAAGCTACATGCAGACTTGCACGAAAATAGGGTCTAATTAAAATGTTTTGCTATTGTGGTGAAAGTTTGAGTGCAAACCAACCCTTTTGCTGACCAGTCCTGCGAGATGCTAAGTGCCTCCTGGGAAGCAGTGCCCTATTAAATTCATGGAAAGTTGAGGTCTTTCAGCACTTAACAAGTTGGCACCCACAAATTCCAGCCTGTATTGCTATGGGATAAGAAGCATCTGTAGGAACTTGTTGCTAGACCCATCTCCTAACATCAAGATACCCATGGAGAATTAGTGCCTTAATTTTTTTTAAAAATTAATTTATTATGGATTAAAAAAAGATCCTTGGGGGCTTTATGATTCTACAAATATCCTACTCAAACTGCATCCCTTCCTTTGAAGTATCTTTGCTTTGGGCTGAAGCCAATCCAGAGGGTAGAGAAATAGGCTTTTTTTTAAGCAGCCAATGTATGTTTCTGCAACATTTATACAGCCTGTGATATGTTGCATTTTGGGAGGATGGGGAGGAGGGAATTGCCTTTGACTAGAATAGTGCAAGATTACCTGGGACTTCAGTGACAGTTGCCGGTTGCTCAGCACTTTTGAAAATTTGGCCAGTCATGTAGGTATCTAACATGGATTTAGATATGCATTTTTCATAAGCTTGGCCTAAGGGAATAGGAACCCTATTGCTTCCTCACACTTTTGTTGTTGTGATATGTATGTTTATAGTTCTCTTTTCTTTTCAGATTCCCATCTCCAATGGTTCTTGGAATTGGACAGGTATGTTCAACAATAAAACTTAATATACTGCAGTTAAGATTGATAATAAAATTAAGTGCTTTCATCTTACAGTGCAATACTACTGTTGTGGAAGAAATCACTCTTCCTCACAGTTTATCTGTTTTAATGCCCTGGAGGAAATTAGGATCCAATTCAACCCTTACGTGGGAAAACCCATGTAGAGGACTGGAAATGCCACAAACTTTTCTCTTGCAAAATTCAGTGAACAAGATGCTCAGCCCTCAAAATCTGCTAGTTCCCCAGATCCATATGGATCCCAGGGGATCCACTGAAGACCTGGAATGTATGTGTGGTGGCACTGTCTCTGCATTCCCTCACAGTTCTTTCTAATTCCCTTGCAGTTTGCTAATAGGGATCCACATAATTTTTATTCTTTGCCTACAGAGGCCGAGGTTCTCAATAAAGCTGAGGACAATGGTGTAGCAGGAGAAAGGGAGAAATCTTTGTTGAAACTGGTAAAAGAGAATCATAGAATCATAGAATATCAGGGTTGGAAGGGACCCCAGAAGGTCATCTAGTCCAACCCCCTGCTCGAAGCAGGACCAATTCCCAGTTAAATCATCCCAGCCAGGGCTTTGTCAAGCCTGACCTTAAAAACTTCCAAGGAAGGAGATTCCACCACCTCCCTAGGCAACGCATTCCAGTGTTTCACCACCCTCTTAGTGAAAAAGTTTTTCCTAATATCCAATCTAAACCTCCCCCACTGCAACTTGAGACCATTACTCCTCGTTCTGTCATCTGCTACCATTGAGAACAGTCTAGAGCCATCCTCTTTGGAACCCCCTTTCAGGTAGTTGAAAGCAGCTATCAAATCCCCCCTCATTCTTCTCTTCTGCAGGCTAAACAATCCCAGCTCCCTCAGCCTCTCCTCATAAGTCATGTGTTCTAGACCCCTAATCATTTTTGTTGCCCTTCGCTGGACTCTCTCCAATTTATCCACATCCTTCTTGTAGTGTGGGGCCCAAAACTGGACACAGTACTCCAGATGAGGCCTCACCAATGTCGAATAGAGGGGGACGATCACGTCCCTCGATCTGCTCGCTATGCCCCTACTTATACATCCCAAAATGCCATTGGCCTTCTTGGCAACAAGGGCACACTGCTGACTCATATCCAGCTTCTCGTCCACTGTCACCCCTAGGTCCTTTTCCGCAGAACTGCTGCCTAGCCATTCGGTCCCTAGTCTGTAGCGGTGCATTGGATTCTTCCGTCCTAAGTGCAGGACCCTGCACTTATCCTTATTGAACCTCATCAGATTTCTTTTGGCCCAATCCTCCAATTTGTCTAGGTCCTTCTGTATCCTATCCCTCCCCTCCAGCGTATCTACTACTCCTCCCAGTTTAGTATCGTCCGCAAATTTGCTGAGAGTGCAATCCACACCATCCTCCAGATCATTTATGAAGATATTGAACAAAACCGGCCCCAGGACCGACCCCTGGGGCACTCCACTTGATACCGGCTGCCAACTAGACATGGAGCCATTGATCACTACCTGTTGAGCCCGACAATCTAGCCAGCTTTCTACCCGCCTTATAGTGCATTCATCCAGCCCATACTTCCTTAACTTGCTGACAAGAATACTGTGGGAGACCGTGTCAAAAGCTTTGCTAAAGTCAAGAAACAATACATCCACTGCTTTCCCTTCATCCACAGAACCAGTAATCTCATGATAAAAGGCGATTAGATTAGTCAGGCATGACCTTCCCTTGGTGAATCCATGCTGGCTGTTCCTGATCACTTTCCTCTCATGCAAGTACTTCAAGATTGATTCTTTGAGGACCTGCTCCATGATTTTTCCAGGGACTGAGGTGAGGCTGACTGGCCTGTAGTTCGCAGGATCCTCCTTCTTCCCTTTTTCCAGTCATCCGGGACTTCCCCGGTTCGCCACGAGTTTTCAAAGATAATGGCCAATGGCTCTGCAATCACAGCCGCCAATTCCTTCAGCACTCTCAGATGCAACTCGTCCGGCCCCATGGACTTGTGCACGTCCAGCTTTTCTAAATAGTCCCTAACCACCTCTATCTCCACAGAGGGCTGGCCATCTCTTCCCCATTTTGTGATGCCCAGCGTAGCAGTCTGGGAGCTGACCTTGTTAGTGAAAACAGAGGCAAAAAAAGCATTGAGTACATTAGCTTTTTCCACATCCTCTGTCACTAGGTTGCCTCCCTCATTCAGTAAGGGGCCCACACTTTCCTTGGCTTTCTTCTTGTTGCCAACATACCTGAAGAAACCCTTCTTGTTACTCTTGACATCTCTCGCTAGCTGCAGCTCCAGGTGCGATTTGGCCCTCCTGATTTCATTCCTACATGCCCGAGCAATATTTTTATACTCTTCCCTGGTCATATGTCCAACCTTCCACTTCTTGTAAGCTTCTTTTTTATGTTTAAGATCCGCTAGGATTTCACCGTTAAGCCAAGCTGGTCGCCTGCCATATTTACTATTCTTTCGACTCATTGGGATGGTTTGTCCCTGTAACCTCAACAGGGATTCCTTGAAATACAGCCAGCTCTCCTGGACTCCTTTCCCCTTCAAGTTAGTCCCCCAGGGGATCCTGGCCATCCGTTCCCTGAGGGAGTCGAAGTCTGCTTTCCTGAAGTCCAGGGTCCGTATCCTGCTGCTTACCTTTCTTCCCTGCGTCAGGATCCTGAACTCAACCAACTCATGGTCACTGCCTCCCAGATTCCCATCCACTTTTGCTTCCCCCACTAATTCTACCCGGTTTGTGAGCAGCAGGTCAAGAAAAGCGCCCCCCCTAGTTGGCTCCTCTAGCACTTGCGCCAGGAAATTGTCCCCTACGCTTTCCAATATCTAACCATTTCATTCCCAGTCTACACTGGGAATGAAAAGAGTTGATTACTCAAAGAAGGAATGGGTGGGGAGAATAGAGCCCTAGATTGAAGTCTTATTTGTTGTTAATTTAAACAATTTAAGAGAGAGCTGTGATTTTTAAATGAGAGCAAGAAGATGCTGAGCTTAGAGAACAAAAGGGAAACAGTGGGCCACAAGCACCTCTCTGCAAAGTGATATAGAGGGAAGCAAAGTGGCCAGAAAAGAACTCAGATATGTGAAAGAAAAGAGCTGGACTGCAGTGGGATGCTCTCTACCTCCAGAGACTGTGGAAACATCTCCATACAACAAATGTATCTTTGGGGCTCCTCAGCCTTGAAATGGGAGTAGGGAACTCTTGTTCTCCATGGTATATTCTCCTCTGTACCATGCAGATTTCTGCTGGAAAGTTGGTGAGGTGATAATTTTTCCTATGTACGTAGCGTAGTGACTGATCTCCATGACCTCATTGAGAAGGTTGAAATGTAGAGGTGTCGGTGAAGTCCCAGTGATGCCATGGCTCCTAAGGGAGCCATGTTGCTGTTAAAGGGTAAAGAGCAGAAAAACCAGGGGAGCACTTCAGAGTGGGCCAAGTCCTGCACGGATGCAGCCAGATTTCCTCACAGAACCTAAGAATCCAGGGGGTTTCCATGCTTTCTCTCCATACATTCTCATTCTGACCATACATACATGGATTACTAATTGCTTTGCCAATATACTGGTCCACTCACAGCCCTCTGTCTCACACATCATTAGGAAAGCTGTAGGACTGGGTCTTCTTCTATTCATCTGCATTCTGATTGGTTGAGAGAATCCACTAGTAATAAGAAATTTGCATGAATAGCATGGAGCATTGATCATCTGTTTTATTTGCTCAATTACCCAATGAGTATATACATATGTTAAGGTGTCACACATGTTCTCATGCCAGTAAAGCATGTCATATTTGTATTGTAGTTTCAACCAATACGGTTGGTAAAAAAGAAAAATATCCCAGCTGTTTCTTTGTACTCTGTTACTGTCCTTTGAAAGTAACACTTAATTGATATGCTGTCTAGTGCTGTACTTGTCTAATAAGTGTAATGAACTTGTCTTGAAAACAGTTATTATATGTAAGTTTAAAATAGCTTTTGGCTCTTACATTGTGTCTTGCTTTTCTTTTCTTTTCTTAGATGGCAACCACCATACTTATTCTGTATGTGTCAAAATTAAATAAGATTATTCACTTCCCTGATTTTGACAAAAGTATCCCTATGAAGGTATGAAATGTCTGGATTTTGATTTAGAAGGAAATTGTACCTTTGTCAATCGTCTTCTTACTGTGGTTTTTCAAAAATGTTTTCTTTGGACAGAAGGTACAATGGAAAAATTGCAAACATTCTGATTTTTCCAGATGTTCCATGAAGTTTTGATTTTGTGTCTTTATTTTCTTAATTTGTTGTAAGTAGATAATTTAATTTCACTATAACAATCTTGCATTTTATAGAGACAGAATTAAATTGCAGTTTGATTATGTAGTTTGTGTTTGGCATGAGAGAGGATGCATTTGAGACGGTAGTGTCTAACAATAAAATTATCTTCTCAGATCAGCCCCACAGTTTGACTCCAGTATTCTGCAGTGGGAAAACACTATTATTATTATTATTTTATTTTATTTATTAATTATGTGCAAACAGGACCCGTTGTACTACATTTTGCTACATACACATAGTAAGAGTGCTTATAGTCTGAAAAGGCAAGACAAAGAATAGGAGAAAGGATCTATTATCTCAATTTGCCATACTGGGAACTGAGACACAGAGTGAATAAGGCACTGATCCTGCAGTGAAATGCACACATGCAGACTCTTGCACCACTGCAGAACACCATGGAAGTCACTGGGACTTTGGATGGGTGCAAAGGTCTGCCTGTGTGCATCTTGATGCAGGATCAGGGCCTAAGTGCTTTGCCCAAAGTCACACAGGAAGTCTGGGTTCAGTTCCCAGTTCTTCCATTGATCTCTTCTGTCCCAGCCTGGCACCTTAATTACAGAACCATCCTTCCTAAGGGCCTAAGAAGTTTTACCATGAACACACCTTACTACTAAAGAGCCTCATCCCATGAGCCCTATTTACATGGAATTCCCATTGAAATCAATGGCCCTTCTATGTATAGAAGTCTTGCAGGAACAGCTATGATCATGGGGGACACCTGTTTTTCTCCTTAATGTGGTCAGGGAAGAAGTCTCAGTGGGTAGGTTAGTACTAAGGGGCAGTAGCGCAAATGTCACAATCTTATCGGATCCTTGAGACCACCTTGTTCCCCATGCATACTGCTCCCCACATACATTCTTTCCTTGCTGTGTCCTCGGTGCCAGGCGTTTCTTTTATATTTTTCAGTATTAATGCTTTGGAGGTTTTCTGGAACTATATCTTGAGCAATCAGTGTTGCAACATTTCAGCAGTTATGTACCAGCCATAATACCGGATTTTCCTAGTCTCAGCACATCAGTTGCGTTTATATTTGTTGATTCTTTTACTTTGTAAAGTGTATTTAGGCTGTAATTAACTGTAGCACAGTTAGATTCCCTTTCACTTTCAAGTTCTCTTAAGTCACTTTGGGTTCTCATTCCCAGTATAGAGTACTCTAGCATTGGTCTTATCCATCATGCTGAAGGAGAGCCAGAGGCCACAAAATGAAACAAAAAGGCCTCCTGCTAGATGTGAAGCACTCTCAGCTCCTCTAGAGTTGAGGGTGCTCAGCAGCTGGCATGACTGGACCCACATTTGAGATGGAGAATCTTCAAATTACAGATAAATTTAATCCGAACTTTGAATTTGAGACCTGTGCCTGCAAACTGCTGATTTCAGTGGGAGAAGCTCTCGGTATTTGGCTGTTGTTCGGCAAATTTTTCACTGCCCTCTGGGATTGTGCTAGGTGAGATGCAGTTGTATGTGTTTTTTCACCATTACAATAAGTGAAAATATATTCTCTTTTCCATTGCACTCAGTTCCATTTTCACCCCATATCTAAAGTTCTCTTTCTGGATAAAATGCTGCAGCAGGGGGTTGTTATTGCTAAATGTTTGCAGGGTCATTTTATGAGAGATTTCCATGACCTCGCCCCGTTCCGCCTGCGTCTCCTTTGTTCTTCCCTTCCACTTGAGAGCAAATATGGCATACTTTTAAAAATAAATAAAATGTTCATGTCTATATACTTTTGTCACATAGAGTTTTAAAAGCACATAAGTCAATGTCTCTTGGGGAACACACACAGCAACACCAGGCATGGTTGTGGCATGTCCCTCCACCATGCCGGTCCAGCTCTGCTAGCTCATGTAGAGCCAGGCCAGAGCTATGGCTCCTCTCTGTCACCTCTGGTTACCTCAGTTGGCTTTAGACTCCCATGGTCTTTCTGTGTCAGGGATACATAGCTCCTTGCATGCTCTGTTCGGGCTAGATGCAATCTGTTGTTGTTATTTGTTTGTACTGTGGTAGGGCCCAAAGGCTTCTGTCAGAGTCATAGGGTTGTCAACTTTCTAATCACAGAAAACTGAACACTCCAGCCCCAAGGCCCCGCGCCCTGACCCGCCCCTTCTCTGAGGCCCTGTCCCCACTCACTCCATCCCCCTCCCTCCTTCGCTTGCTCTCCCCCCTACCCCTCACTCACTTTCACCGGGCTGGGGCTGGGGGTTGGGCTGGGGGTGGGGTCGGGTTTGAGGACTCTGGCTGGGGGGGCTAGGCTCTGGGGTGGGGCCAGGCATAAGAGTTTTGGGGTGTAGGAGGGGGCTCAGGGCTGGGGCAGGGTGTTGGGGTGTGCAGAGTGCAGGCTCCAGGAGGGAGTTTGGGTGCGGGAGGGGACTCCGACGTTGGACAGGGTTGGGGTGCGGGAGGGGCTTGGGGTGCAGAGTCCTGGCAGTGCTTACCGTGGCTGTCAGGAAGCGGCCACCAGGTCCCTGCCGTGCAGCCCCTAAGCACATGGGCGATGAGGGAGGCTCCGTGCGCTTCCCTCGCACTCACAGGTGCTGCCTCCGAAGCTCCCATTGGTCGTGGTTCCTGGCCAGTGGGCACTGCAGAGCTGACACAAGGGGAGGGGGCAGCACACGGAGTCTCCCTGGCTGCCCATGCGCCTAGGAGCCACAAGGACCTGGGGGCAACCTCTGGGAGCCGCGCGGAGCTAGGGCCGAAAACCAGACGTCTGGCAATCCTACAGTGTCAGGACCGCATTGTTATAGGTGCTGCCCTAAAGGGCCTACAGTCTAACCTAGCCCTAAACATCTAAATTTTCTTTTCAGCAGTCTGTATAATTTATATGATTGTTCACTAGGACTTCTCAATAGCTGTACTTAAAATAATCTCTTTTTCTATACATAGTAGTATGTGCTCTTCTGTGTACTCTACTGTGTCCTTACAGAAGATCAGTCATGCTTTCATTCCACTTGCTCAATTTCTTTCTGTTTTAAATCTAAATAAAAACAGTAGGTCTAAGCTAATCAAATATTAATTTTACAAAAGTGAAACCAGTCAAGTGCTGAGTATTTCTTTTTTAATTTATATTGGGCCAGATCCTCAGCTAATGTAATTTAGTGTTGCTCTATTGGAGTCAATGGAGTTATGCCAATGAACACCAGTCGAGGATATTGTTTAATAAATTCAATGGATGTGGGGTTCTTTTCCCCCCCTAAGAAAAATAATCTCTTTTAGGAATGAAGGAATTTTACACTAGTAAAATAACTCAAAGTTCCTCAACAGTAATTTAAAGCATAGGTCTAATCTGACTTGTGCTGTGACTTTATTGCAGTTGTTTCCTCTGCCTCTGCTTTATGTTGGAAATCACATAAGTGGATTAACAAGCACCAGCAAACTAAGGTACAGTAAGCACGGGTCATAGTAGACCATTTGGTTTTTATTATTTTATTCTTGTAGGTACAAAGTATAAGGTTAAAGGTTAAGATTTTCAAAGTAGTGCTGGGGATTTAGCTGCACATTAATTTTAATAGATGATGTATGACAAAATCCCCTGCACTGCTTTGAAAATCTCAACCAAAGCAGCTGATCAGTTTACAATCTCTGTGCTGCCTTTAGGAGGGATTAGCATAGTCTGTACCAACATAGAGTGCGAACGCAGTTTCACTGCAATAATAAATGTGTTTGTTAAATGTTTTCTTCTCTTCATGTGAATGGCCAGCATTCCATGGGTAGCCCAACAAGAGGGGTGAAACCTGTAAGAAAAATGCCTTTACATGCATATGAATAGTTTTGAAATCTATGGTGAAAAGCCCTATATAAGAGCTAGGTATTATTTATTTATTTATTTATTTATTATTTTTCTTTGTATACCAAAGTCTTGCATGAGTTACGTAGACTGGTACAGGGGATGGATGGAATTCACATGTAGTGGAACCAGCTTGGTTTTACTGGAAAGGAAGGACAGGCTGTGGAGAGGACATACAGAAGGCATACATACTTACATTTTCTGTATGCCCCTGAACACTGCTCCATGGTGGTTGCCTTCACACCAGGGCTGCAGGTATAAGGATTGTTGACAGGACTGAAATGACCTAGGATCTGCTATGTGAACTGGGGACTAAGCTCCCTGTGGAAAGGGATCATAGGCAGCATGGTAGTAGTAGGACCTGAGGCTGTAGTAGTGCCCATGGAGCAATTTCCAGTAATGTTATATGGGAGGGTCCCAAACTGTAGCCTGTGGAACGGGGCCTGCTGGTCCTTGTTTCCAGCTGAAAGAAACAGAGTACATGTGAGAGGGAGATGAAGGAAAAAAGCAGGGGTTAAATTTTCTCCAATAGAACTAAATGCTTAATGCATAGAAGACAACTAAAAACCACAAATACTTTCCTTAATTAACTTTTCCTTGTGTAAGCAGTAGGTTTGTTTACCCGTAAATGGTGTTCAGTTGTCATTGGGAGGGGAAGTGGTCTGTGTGAACATAAATGGGCAGGGCAAGTGCTCTGTGAGAGAACATCTGGTAAAATGTGGACCACACTTTGAAAAAAAACATGAAAACCCCCATCATAAACTTTTCTGTATTTTACAGTGTTTGAATGGTAAATTAAAATAGATTAAAATTAGGAATTAAAAATTAAAAAGGAATTAAATTTGGATGTGTGTTTTATATGTTTGAGAGGCTTTGGTGGCGTATATATCTTGTTCTTTTCTTTTTAAGATAACAAATTAATTTTCTATAATTTAAAGAGACTGAGGACCTGATTCTGAAACCCTTTACCCATGGTGTGTAGCATGTAATCACCAATAGTCCAATTAAAGTCACATGGCAATTTTCCAATGTGACTGATCCTTTTATAACTGTTGTACGGCCGGCAACAATATGGTGGTTAATAATTCATTTGCTCATGTGAATTTGGAAATGCTTTCAGCTCAACAAAATCTAACAGTGAGTATTGTTGTAGTTTGGTTCACAAATTATTTTGAAATACAAAGGTATCGGTTTATTATAATTCCAAATGCAAGACACCCATCTTCCACTGCAAAAATATACTTTTAGATTTACTCATCACAATTTTTCTCCATGATTTCATATAATAAATTAAGGAATACTGCAGTGTTTTAATTGTTAATATGTAATTCACCACATGGAATTTTTCACTTCACATCTGGTTTTTGAAAGAATTTGTCCTGAAGACAAGATATAGATGTATAAATCCAAGATTTCAGTGAGTTGTAAGCCTGAAACTAGGATTTGTATAATTTTTTAACATGACCACTAGTCATTACCTTGTAAAAGGGCTTAATTGGTCCAGATGGCAGAGGTGTCTCATTTGAAAACATCAGCTGCAAAGGCATTATCAATAAACACACAAGACCCCAGAATGCATCATTCTGTGTATCCTAACTATCTGTTATTCAAATGCCACAATTTTTTTTAATAGATAGGGTTACTACCAACTTACATGTTTCTAGTTCCATCTTTTTGGTTATGTTTCATTTTTTAAACACAAAACCTGTTTGATGTTAAACACAATCCCTTTAATTATATTTCTTTTATTCATGTACAGAGCCACATTCACTAGTCATCTTTAAACTTTATAATAAAGGCCCTCATTATTTCTTATAACCAGGATTTCTACAGAAAACATCAGTTCATATGGGCTTCATTAGGTAGAATTTGAAAATAACTATTTCTATTCTTTTTCCTCTTTTCAAACTCTGAGAAGCTTTGTAACAGGTAGCCGGGTTTGGGTTTTTTTTGAAAAATTGGCAGGCCTCTTTATTTGCAGTGATTATGTCATCTAATCTAACTCTGGTGTCAGACTGACATTTTTATGTATGGTAACAGGCTGAGAATTCGTTTTGCTAACTTCTTAATGCTAG
This sequence comes from Eretmochelys imbricata, assembly GCF_965152235.1. Taxonomy (NCBI): domain Eukaryota; kingdom Metazoa; phylum Chordata; order Testudines; family Cheloniidae; genus Eretmochelys; species Eretmochelys imbricata. The sequence goes on from NC_135576.1 coordinate 88,456,158, forward strand.
TCTGTTTAGTTCATCTTCTGCTTAGTGAAGTTAGGTAAGAATTAAACCAATAAAAATGCTTTGCATTTGACACAGTGCTTGGATCATTTTTTTCTTTTTTCCTTTTTTTGGACAGTTTGCCGATGTTTACAGTGCTCAGGAAGTTTACCATTCCACTTACATTACTGCTGGAAATCATCATACTTGGGTGATTTTTGTTTATTTGTTTGTTTGTTTCATTTGCAAAATACCTTTTATTTGATGTCATTACCAAGTGGAGGATTTGTCGTATTCAGTCAGGCTGTTGCATGGCTGATTTTCACTGATTAGAGAAACTCAGAGGAAAAAGTATAGAAACTAGTTAGAATTTATTTGTGGAAATAAAAAAAATATACACTTTTGTGGATCTAGGACAAAGTCCTCTCACTTTAATTCATATGAGTGAGTCTAGTGACTTCACTTCGCCTGAGTAAGATAAGCAGGGTTTGGTCCAAATTGTTGTTTGTTTGGTTAAGGTCTGCTCTTTTTAGACACCAATCCTGCAAACTGCTCCAAAAACGCAGAGCCTTGTGCCCACATGGAGCCCTGCTGAAGTCAGTGGAGCTATGCAGGAGTTCTGATCATGCAGAGCAGCTTGCTGGGTTGGGCCTTAAAATGTATCTGCTCAATAAGGCAAAGTGGGCATCTACCAATCTGTGTAAACAGCATTCTTTGGCCAAATTAATTAAAAATATATCAGGTATTTGGTATAAAAGAAATTCGAGTTGTAATAACCAGTCCCAGAATCAACAAACCAAATCATACTGTCAGTTACACAAATGCCACCCCATTGAAGACTGTGGTTGCATCAGTGTACCTGAGGCAGAATTTGTTCCACTCTCACCAGCATTGAAACATATTTTTCTTGGCTTTACTTTGGAAATTATGTAGCAGCAGAGGACTTTTGACAATTTGTGACACTGTTTATCAAGCTGTGTTTACAGAACCCAAAGTATTAGAGCATTAGCATTTTGTTACAATAACAATATCTGAAGAAAAACTATACTTAAATTATGACAAGATTAGCAAGTAAAACATTAATAAGAATCCTGTCAGACTGCAGATTTTATTACTTACTGGTTTTATATTTTCACAGGGTCAAATCCTGAAGGCCTTACAGGCAGAACTCTCCTTGACGTCAGAAAGCACTTTGCTTGCTTAGGGCCACCAAGATTTGTCCTTCTGTTAGCTATTTTCCAAATACTGATTGATTTTGAAGTCTTTTAAATGAACTGGAAGCCAATTAGTTTCTCTTCTAATATTCTAAATATGAACTTGTCTGATTTTTGTTTACAGGAAACGATATTCACTGGGTATTATAGTCAGTGTATTTGCCATCATTCTTGGGGCTTTCATAGCTGCTGGGTAAGGCTTTCACTTGATCTCATTAAGTAATGTTTAAAGTTTATTTTTTTCTTTGTTATTCAGGGGCTAATCTGCCCCTAGATGAGTGCAAATCCTAAATTAGAGAAGAGATCTACTTAAAGTGGATGGGGGGGGGGTGGTCACAATCGTATAAGGGCAAAATCTAGTTCTAACTGAACAATGTTTCTGTTAGCTACATTTTTACTAAGTTTTGCATATACATGCTAATATAAATAACACAGCAAGCCAAGAATACACAAGGGCAACTGTTTTTCCTTGATAAAATTCTAAATATAACATAATCAAACATAAGAACCCTTCCACCCCAATCCTTGATAGAAAGGGGGTAGTCTGTTGGTTGTCATGAAATTAGAGTAGGCAGTGTACATAGTTCATATAATTTTGTACAAGTTTAAATTTGAGATGGATCACGGGGGGGGGGGGGGTTCTGCTGTCTCCTCTGCCTTTCCTGTTAGAAAATTATATTATTAAGATGGAATTCCATGAGAAATGTAGCATATTTTGGTTAGCTACATACAAAGTATAAAGCAGTTAGGTATAGTTGAGTGAATGATTTCCATCTGGCATGAATTTAATGGCTCCACCATCATTTAAACAAATTGCCCTATTTGAGAATAGTAACCAAACAAAACAGAGGAGACAGTTATTTCCTGTCCGATTCTACTTATAAAAATTGGTTAGATTCTAATCTGTAGTTACTGCTTGTGTGAAAAAGTTCAGTAAGTATTGACTTACGAGGAGAGGCTGAGGGAACTGGGATTGTTTAGTCTACAGAAGAGAAGAATGAGAGGAGATTTGATAGCTGCTTTCAACTACCTGAAAGGTGGTTCCAAAGAGGATGGATCTAGACTATTCTCAGTGGTAGCGGATGACAGGACAAGGAGTAATGGTCTCAAGTTGCGGTGGGGGAGGTTTAGATTGGATATTAGGAAAAACTTTTTCACTAGGAGGGTGGTGAAACACTGGAATGCATTACCTAGGGAGGTGGTAGAATCTCCTTCCTTAGAAGTTTTTAAGGTCAGGCTTGACAAAGCTCTGGCTGGGATGATTTAATTGGGGATCGGTCCTGCTTTGAGCAGGGGGTTGGACTAGATGACCTCCTGAGGTCCCTTCCAACCCTGATATTCTATGATCCTATGATTCTATGTTGTCAGAACTGAGCTAGATGGAAAAACAGGGCAAAAGTAGAATGGAATAGTACTGATAGTCCTTTATTGTATGAATATCTGTGAAGAGCTGACTTGTTTGTAATATTGACATGTTTGTGGAAATGTAAAATAGTTCAGCATACAAAAAAGACTTAAGGCAAAACCCTGAATTTGCTGGGGTTTTCAAGGTTTATATTCTTTTGTGTGCGCATGTATATGTGTGTGTGTGTGTGTGTGTATGTGTGTGTGTGTGTGTATATATATATATATATATGTTTGTTTGTTTTTTCCCAGATCAGATCTCTCTTTTACTTTGGAAGGCTACACCTTTGTGTTGCTAAATGATATCTTCACGGCAGCAAATGGAGTATACACTAAACAGAAAATGGATCCAAAGGTAATTTTGTGGTGATCAGGTTGCACTTAGTCATTTTGTGCATGTGATAATGGAAAGTCATCTACTGTTATGTGACTTCTTGCGTACGAGCGGGGTAACACCAAATTTAACAAATAGAGTTAATTTCATTTGCCTTCATGTTCCAGTTAACTTACATACTCTTAATATAGATTGGCTGAGGGAGAAGCTGTTAGGAATTTCTCAGCCTACGCATGGGTGAATAACATATTTGATTTTCACCCAATTTAGCCTTTGAGGCAGAGAGTAACATAATCTTGTTTTACTAAAGAAGGAAAAAATAAACTTCGCTTTCTCAAAAAGTAATTATATCCAGAAACTACAGTAAAAGCAAAAAAAGGTTTATGATACCATGCGTATCTAGAAGAGAACAGCTTTTTGGCCACAAATGATCTTTATCAAAGCAAAAGATTATATAAAATGAGCTGGGAATGATGTTAATTTTAATCCAGTTTTTAGTAGCCAAGTGTTTTATATCACTAAATGTGCCAACTGTTGTGGTGATGATGCTGGTATAATAGGTGGCATTGGAGAGCCCCAGAACTGAATGTGCATGAAAAATGAACCATCTTGCCCCAGTGGGTGGTTCCACAAGAACATGTTTGAAGCATATAAGTAAGGACTTTGTGGAAGGTTGCCTCTTTCCATGCTGTACCCACCTGGGTGGTATTGTGACTACATTAAGCAATTTAATCTCACAATCATTTTATACTTTTTTTCCCAAACTAACAAAATCTTTGAATTTTACTCTGTTACTTTTAAAAAGAAGCCATTTTGGAGTTATAATTCTTGTTTTCTTCAGTTTTTCTTGCTTTTTTCTAATGCAGAAATGACCAAAACAAAATGGTGCAAGAATAAACTAACACAAAAAGAACAGATCATGCACTAATCCCTTGTAATTCAAGAAGCAATTTGCTCTTCAGAACAAGAAGTGCTATCAAACTGGCAGGTTATATAACCTTAAACACCAAGCATTAAACACTTTGGGTGAAATCCTGGCCTTACTGAAGTCGATGAGAGTTTTACCATTGACTTCACTGGGGCCAGGATTTCATCCCTACACTGATTATATGTCCTTTAGTAAACACAGAGGTCGAACTGAACTTATTCTGTGCATTGTACTCCATCTATTTCTGCAGAATTTAGGCTTTCATTTTAAACCAAAAATTAAAACCCAGATATTTGGCTACGGTCAGGGACCACACAGTGTAGCTAAAAGGTGACCTTTGGACTCCCCTGATTCTTGACTTCCCCTGTACCAGGCAAATCCGCCAACAAAATATACAGCAGCCCCAGGATTGCTCTAGGTTACATCAGTTGCCAGTGACTCAAAGTGCTCCATATTACCACCCTGGGATCATCCCTTTTGTCCTTGTCATACCCACTACACTGGGACTGGGGAGGTGATATAGGAGCCACTGTGTCAGCCCTACACTACTGAAGATTTCCCCTATGGTAGATGTGGTGAGTTCTCTCATGGACAGCTATGTCAGGCTAAATTCTTCAGCTGTGTAACACAAAGCAGTTAAAAATTTAGGCCTAACTGAGTTTCTAACTATATTGTTCTGGATATGTATGTTTGAATGTGAACTAGTACAGTGTTGCTTTACTGAGTCTGCAGACAGGCTAACTGAAATGGTAGGTCAGCTCAGTGTTTAGTTTTGAAACCTAATGATAACAAATTTGTCAGTTAAATTGTATTGCATGAAGTTTTGCACATTCATAAATAGATTGCCTGAAGGGACATTACAGGGATGTTGGTTGTTATCAAATGGTCCAGGTTTCCAAAAGGTGTGTTTCATTTTTCACAGGAGCTGGGAACATATGGAGTCCTTTTCTATAATGCTTATTTTATGGTGATACCCACAATGATTCTTAGCTTCTCCACTGGAGACCTTCAGCAGGTGAGCAGCACCGTTAGACATCTTACACTAGTACACTACCCTAATTATTTCACCCCTTTTAGTTATTTTGCTGTATCTAGAGTTCCTTGAAACAAAATGCTCTAGCCCCGTTCTCCAAATTTAGGGCCACCTTCTGCCCAGAACTACATCCCTGGTCAATCCTGTTAATTTCATTCGGATTGCACATGATGTTAGTCCAGCTATGTTGTGGCCATGAATTTTTCAGCCAGCTAGGAATGTAGTGAAGTTCAACGACATAAAGTGATGAGTAATCACATGGTATATTTACTTTCTCATTTTTTCTCCATGATAAAGAACAAATAAAGCTACCTTAATTAGCACAACAGTCTTTCCTTTTGACCTTTTCCCATTACAGTTAGAATTATGAGATTACTGCTCTCAGTATCTCTCATTTTGACTCTCTGCTTCATGGATTTTTACAAGGCACCTTCCCCTCTATTTGGAGGCCAGCATTTGGATTTCATATAGCTTGGGCTTTCTCTTCACCAGAAAGATCCTGCAAACCCTTACTATAATTAGTGGTCCTTAGCCATATTACTAGTCCTCTTCCAGTCAGTGTGTAAAACTTACTAATGACTAATGAATAACAGCTGGAATTATTGTGCCCAAAATAAGGTCCCAGCTGTGTCATGTGATTTATATGAGCTTTCAGTTTTGCCAAATGCTCTAAAATGAGGCTGAGAGTAGCCAAAGCAAGCAACTTCCATGCCATCTAGTCTTCTATCAAAGAGAGAATATTCAGAGTTAGCTAGACCCCATTTCCACTTGTGGCCTACATATAACTTAGTTATAAACCCATGATAGCTCAGTGGCCCTTCATAGATAATTATAGCACATCAGTGGAGGCAGTGTTGCACAGTGGATAGAGCACTGGAGACCCACATTCTATTCCTGGCTCTGCCAGTGGCCTGCTGGATGACCTTGGGTAAGTCACATTGTCACTGCTCTGTGCCTCAGTTTCCCCATCTGTAAAATGGGTTAATGATACTGACCTCCTTTGTAAAGTGCTTTGCGATCTACAGCTGGAAAGTGCTATATAAGAGTTTATGTGTTATCATTAATATTTATTATTATTCATTACATTGTTCTTTGCTGCATGTTGGACACTTAGTTTTTTGTGTCATTCATACTGGTGTGTTCTCAAAATTCTGCAGTTAACTGGAACATTGTCACCCACTACAAATATATTATGGCTTAGTTCAGTCCTCTGTGCAAAACATCATCTTGTGGCTTCAGTCCAGTGAACCTGTGTCCCCATCACAAAAAACACAACTTACCAGGGCCCTGGTTAGCAGTCTTAGTGGAGCCTAAGCTTATGTGGTTATAGGGATTGAACTGCTCTCTCACACTTAGATGTGATCCCTGTAAGCAGGGTTGAGGCATTTTGATGGGAATGCATGAGGAAGTCTGCTCTGCTGCAGTCTGTGCTATGCTTGTTCTGTGAATAAATCAAGGATTTCATTGTCCTGGGCTGTTGCTCTGGCACCTTTCACAAGCAATTTCATGCACAGTTTGTTTTTAAAAAGACCCCACCCCACAAATATATCATGGCTACTGAGAACACATATTTGTACCTATTAGAATTAAGTTCCGTTACTATGAATAAGAGACACTTGTGTAGCTGACCCAGCATGATGAATATACTTCAAATAATGGAAAATGCCATGGTAATGTAGAAACATTGATGAATGATCTGTAGATCAAGGGAGATACCTGTTTTTACCTGGTTGTCATGTAACAGAAATTTTTGTTGCTTTGGTGCTACATTACAAGGTTTTCTGCTGTAATCCAACATAGGCACTGTGCAGTCTGTGCCCTGTAATCAGAAGAAACAACCACATGCCAAACAAAATATTTGTGTTCAATCTGTGTGGAATGGAAACTGTTCCCACTCCTGCTGACTCATACAGATCTGGTAGAGTAAAGCATCCCATAGGCTGCTGTGAGGAAGAGGTAATCTAGGAGTGTCTGTTATTAATTTGTCCTTAACACAGCTGGCTGATTAATTGTTAGTGGAGTATGAACTAACAAAACAGAAATGAAGTCTCTTCAGTAACTGTAACAATCATGATTCCAGTTTATCATCAAAATTAATGCAAATGAATCTTATTGACACATTTAGTAGAGACTGATATGTGAATTTTGTGTTTAGTTGTGTTTCTTCCCAAGGAACAACCTTCAGAGTGATATATGAGCCTTTTGTTTGACTAGATAAATGAAATTTTTGAGATACAGAGTAGTCCTGCCCCTGCACACTGGGAACAAATCTTGTTAACATAAGCGAGAGTTTTGATCTCCCCACACGACACACAATTGCATCTTTTTAGGGAGCAGAGTCAGGGCTTCTTTTCACCTCAAAGGCAAAAACGTGCACTTCCAAGAAAATATTGCCCAACACCCATATGTGAAAATGGTAGAAAAATGAGTGTTCAGTATAGCTAGCCCTCCCTTTCGTATAGCTGTGCATAATGGGTGTTGAAAGGACAGAAGATCAAACAAATTATTGTTAATTCCCAAAGCAGCTACAGCTAAGAATCCAAACAAGTCACTTGCGGGGTCTGATTTTCAAAATATAGAGAGGCCAAACTGCAGTCCTTCTTTGCATGCACATTTACCATCTGTGCCCAGTAACTGGAGAACTGCATGTAAACAAGGCTAGCAGGTGCCTGCCTGCTTGTATGTGAGTAAATTCCTGCTTTGCATGCAACATGTAGTAAGTATGCCTGTAAAAGAAGGTGTGGATCTTAACTCCACTTATGAAAACCAATCCCTGGTTTACATCTGTAAAAGGTAGCATAAAAGAGGGTGGGGTATTCTAATTGTTGAGGAAGTTTCCAAAGGTTAAGATTTTCTCCCCCTCTAAATTGTATTGTATCTGCATGCTGAATCCAGCAAACACTTCCTCATATGAGTAGTCCCATTGAATTGTCAATAGTCCTTATGTGGGTTGAGTAGAATGGGTCTAATTACATGAATAAAGATGATTTGCACGATTGGGGCTATAGTCCCTTCTATCCAAGGATCTCCTCTAGTGCTTTACAAATATTTACATATTTTAGTCACAAAACACCCCTGTAAGATTAAGAATGATCATGTCCAGCTGTACAGGCAGAAATTGAGGCCCAGGCAGGTTAAGTGACTTGCCTTGGGTCACATCAGAAGCCTGTGGCAGAGAGGGGACTAGATCCCAGAGCTGTTTATATCTAATCTCATGCTTGAAAACCTTCTAAAAGACACACTAGTTTGTAAAATCTCACTGAAAAGAAGGATTAGGGTCTGATCCTGTATCCAGTAATACCTGTAGCAATGATCCCTTTGCTTTCAGTAAGTGCAGAATTAGGCCCTAAAAGCTGTAAATATGCAATACATTGATATAGAATAGGTGTCTTTTCTGGAGAAGGTTTAATTCTTTATCCTTTCACTAGTTTAGTGTAAATTCTAGTTTGTTGCATATTAATGATATGCACTATTAGGCAAGAGCATCCGTGAATGAGAGTTCAAAGCAAGATTCTGTATAAAGAATTATTGATTTGTTGCATAGTGTTTGCAACATGCAGTCTAATGTGACTGCTCTGTAAAGATTGCTATAACAGACAAAATTAAAGAATACGTTACAAATCAGTTGGGCTGTTAGCCGGCTAAATGTATAAAACTATCTCCCATGTGAATATAAACCCTCCATAATACTAGCGTGGTTTGTAATCTGTTGTTTTTGTTATTTTGAACATTTTCATTTTTAACAATGTTTCTATGAAAGTATATATTTAATTATACCGTATTTAATTGCATATTTCTTTCTTTTTAATAGGTCACAGATTTCAAGCATTGGACAAACTTTTTATTTCTCTTTCAGTTTCTTCTCTCCTGCTTCTTGGGGTAAGAAGGGCCATGATAAATGAAGAGGTTTTGGCAGCAATTTTATTTCATCTCTCAGAAATTGTAGTTAGTTAGGCAGAAAACAGTAAATCCTCAAGATAGTTCTCTGGGAATTTCTAGGAGAAAGTACTTCATTGAAATGTAAGATGGTAAAGCTCAGGAGATTTCTAAGAACATGGACTATTATCAGAACACTTGCTGGCATTTTTATATTTATCTTTTATTTTAACTGTGGTGGTCAGAAACATGAATCTAAAATGTCACCTCTCTCCAAATTATATGAGTTTATTTCACTGAGTTTTATAGATTGTATACTCTTTAGGGCAGGAACCATGTTTGTGTATTCTTTAAAGCACCTAGCACAATCTGGGTGCTATAAAAATTCTGAATGTGAATAAAACATGAGCCTTTGCTACAGTTAGCAGAGCAAATAAAAATATAGGAAAGTGAGCTGGATTCTATTGTGTCTTACCTCATCACCAACCAGCGTCAAGTAAGCACACGTAACGAAATTGGTACTACGGGTGGTGATTTAAGAGGCAAAGAAGATACAGCCTGATGCGTATCTTGGGTGGGGCTTGTACAGCTAACATTTATAAAAATCAATTTTAGACTTGTAATCTGAAAAAATTTGGTATGGGAGTCATTAAAAGAAACTAAACCATAACCCTACTATGTCTTCTTTTAGAGCTGTTTTTTCAGAATGTTAAATGCACTTTTAAGGAACTGATAAGTTTGAGGATTTCAGTAGGGCTTTGATCATGCAAGGTCCTGAGCACTTCAAAGTGCTCAGGAGCATCCTAGACCCCCATTAATGTTAATAAGAGATAAGGATGCTTAGCGTCTCTTAGAAGCTGTCAATGCCTTGAAGGATCATTTAGGGGCCTAGGTCAGTTTAAGGGTAGTCCACAAACCTATGGACAGAGCTAGAAACACAATCTCTGTAAAAGAAGCTATAGCACAATTTAGCACTAGAAGTGCTAATGTAAACCTCACTATCCTGGGTCACACTGAAGTGGGGCTATTCTGTATTGTATTTAACGTAACCCAGTGTCAGTCATATGTTTTTTTACTTTAAAAGTCATAAACCTTTTACTTTTGATTAACTGGAATACCATTGTGTAATGCTGAATTGTTTAATAGATTAATGTGGAATGAATTTACTAAGATTTGTTTCTTCGCCTTAGGTTTCTCTTAATGTATTCTGCGGTCCTGTGCAGCCATTACAATTCTGCACTTACGACATCAGTGGTTGGTGCATTCAAGGTAAGTGGTAGCAGGAAAAAAGAGTGAGAACATTGGAATAGTGAAGAATATTCAGATGGTGAAGAGTATTCAGTCACCAAGTGTCTTGCTGATGTTGTGAGTGTCTGTATGAGCTGGAAACTCAACAAATGGCTAATCCATGTCTTGGTGGCAGTGCTACATTTTGTCAGTACAGGAGATCCACATTAGGAGAATGAGTATAATTTCTCCCAAAACTAAATGAAGCTCAGATGTATTGTAGAAATGAACATGACTCAGGCCTTGGCTGCTTGATAAAGCTGCACCAGTGTAACTAAAGACCTGATTTTAAACTGATTTAGTTAATCTGATGCAAGCTCCTGTGTGAACACATTTATTTCAGTTTGAGTGACTTATTTTGGTTTATCTTAAACTGATTCCTAATTGACTTAGGATAATACAAACAAAGCATTGTTTAACTAAACCAATTTAAAATAACAAAAATGCAACTCCCTCATGTAGATAAGGCCTGAGTGTCCATGTGAGAAGGTCACTGACTTCACAAGCACCTCTTACCAGCCAATTCATGGAGGAGAACACAAGAGTTGTCAAATGAAAGAAGAGTACTGGTAAAAAAAAAAAAAAAAAAAAAAAAGCACCTGTTAAAATGGTTCTCAGTCTCAACAAAGGAGAGAACACCCTAAGCATCTCCTTTAGAATGGCCTTGGTCGGACTGGCTGCAAAAGCTTAGAGAAGCCCCAGTTGGATGGCTCCAACATGTTTAAATTTGTCAGAGGAAGATTGAAGTCGCTGTCTTCTGAATGTTTTCTTTTCTAATTCTGGCAAGCATTGAAGTGGAAACCCTATCTCTCAGATATGATCCATGCATTGTTGTTTTAAATTTTGTACATGTGCCCTGAGACATCTGGGTAGGACACCTTACAAATCAGAAAATAACTAAATAAATGCAAATCATTACAGGCACAGTAAAATCAATGCCACAGCCATGGCTTTCTGTACTGATTCACATATACCCACCCCAAATTTGCAGTGACATAAGAATCCTTTATGCATTCCATCATATTCAAGGGAACAAGGATCTTCCAATACATGAAGATGCAAATAACATACCGAAATTCTGACTCAAATCTACTAAATCTTTTTGGCTTGCACTGCAAGAGCTCCGAAGACTTGGATTTTCCCTGGAAAATCACTGGTGAGCAAGGTGGAAGAATGCCAAAGTCCTGAACAAACACTTCATCAAGGACCCAGTGGTTTTTCACTCCCCTAGGAAATATGGTCCACTTTGAATGACATCCGCACATCACAAGGCAGATGCTCCTACCTTCCCCATAAATGGGGACTTAGATGCAATCCTATTTGTGACTGTGGAAACGGACTTCAAATTAGGGAACACATCATCAATTAATGTCCCAAATGATCTGATCCTATCTCTGCCATCCATTCTATGTCACGTGAAGCAATTAATTGGATTGCCAGTTGAGACTTGGATAGCTAACATTTCTGTTTTAAGCCACACGAAAGAAGACAACGACTAAATAAAAATAGCATAACTAATTTCTGAAAGGTTTTTTGAATTTTGAAAGGCACTTAGTGACTCTAACTCCGAAGAGAAACAAGGTCATTGACGGTACTAGATGCCAAAACTTGTGAAACAAAAGTGTTGGCAAAATGAGCACAGTGCATAATACCTTTCCTTCTGTCTCCAGGAAAAAAATTCATTTTTTGAAACTTAAATTTTTTTTTATTAAAAGATGTGTTCATATTGACCTACAGCCAAATGGTCTGACTGCCTTTTAATTTTGCAGAGCAAACACTGAACCTTGTAGAACAACAATAAATCATTTTTATTTTATTTTCCAATATTCCTCCCCCCTCCCCACCCACCCTTTTTTGGAGGACATGAGACCTATTTTCAGGAAATTGGAGGTGAAATGAATCCTAGAGTATGTCTTCACTGCGAGAAAGAATGTGTGCTTAGCCTACCTAATCCATGTTAGCGAACTTGACTTAAAATGGCAGTGAAAACATGGCGATTTAGCTTTTAACTCAGGTTAGCAGTGCGAGTTAGAGCCTAAAGGGGAGGCTAGCATTGAACTTGAGCTTCTAGCCCAAATTAAAGGCTGAGTTGCTGCTGCATCTTCACTGCTATTTTAACCTGAGTTAAGAATACACCATTTTGCTGTGAAGAGGAACCCTCCTTATATCGCAAAAAGTAGCATCCATTTTTGGGGGGAGAGAGGGACAATTTGTGCCTACAGTTGAATAGCCAGTGCAAATATGAATACCTGCACTTCTACACAATTGCAGACATAAATCAAGAAGCTATAGACACAGATGCTGAGATTTTCACCTGAAAAAGAGAGGTTGGGCTCAGCTGAAAATGTACCCTGCAAAAAAGGGACATAGCAAAGTATTAAAGAAATAGTCCTTGGAATTTCCGGTCCTTCCAAAACATTCTACCCGAATCAGCTTGTAGTGAATTGTCCCATATTTGGGAAAATGATGAATGTTTATTATATATTATTGTTTTTACATTATCAGTAAACTTGCCACACTGTGAAACTGATTTTAGTAATAGTTTTTGAAGTGAGAACAGCTGAACGTGTTCAAAAGCAAATTGACTTGATGACATTTAAGATCTCAGAGGCTAAAATTGTTTAGTAAATGCATGGCTTTTAATTTCTTTTCAGAATATATCCATCGCTTATATTGGAATGTTGGTTGGTGGAGACTACATATTCTCTATATTAAACTTTATAGGGCTAAATATTTGGTAAGTGAAATCTGAATGATCTTCATTGGGTGAAACTGAGAAACTATTCCTTAATGAGGACTAGTGTGTTTTTGTTTCAGCTGGCCAATTTGGCTGAGATAATTGTGAAACCTGTGACTGGGCAAGTGCTAGATGTTGCCTCAGGATGTAAAATTCATTCGGATCAGTTCTAATTTTTATGTCTATTTATGTTTGTTTCTGTATATTTATTTTGTCATGTTAAGATTGTACTTATGTAGATATGCCTACCATTTTACTACTGGGAGCTGTAGCTCATTAGTTTTTATGAGCAGAGGTGGGTCTTGTCAGTTTGGGGAGAAGCCATCTAAGGAAACTCCAAGTATTGCAGGAAATGGGAATGTTGATTCAATGAGATGTGATCATTCCTGTGACTTGTTACTGAATCTGTGTGCCAGGATGGTGTACTTTCAGTAGGAGTAATCATTCTTCATTTCCAGTTCTTAAAATCTGTTGTGTTACCTGCATCCCACCCCATATGGGTGCTATAGAGTGGTTATTTATTGATTTCCCCCATATAGTCAGGGCCAGATTCTCTGTTCATGTAAATCAGTGTAGCTCTACACTATATAAATTTACACCAGCTGAGAATCTGGCTCTCTGTCTGTAAAGCACTTTGAAATCTTTTGGAAGGAAAGTTGTTATATGTATATATGATTTTTGTCAGCAAGTATCCCTGATCCTGTGTCTGCTCTCTCTTCTTTAGCATGGCAGGAGGACTGAGATATTCATTTTTAACATTACGAGACCACAAGAAACCTAAGCAGCCTACAGATGAAGAAAACATGTCTTGATTCAAAGAGCTAGCAAAAATGAATAATGTGAAAGGCAGTGAAGATGCAAGCCCACTAAACAGCACTGCCACAAAGTTAATCAAGCACCTGCAGCAGGAATGTATCTGAAATGAGAAAAATCTACCTCAGTAACCATTGTGCACACACATCCTATAGGCTCAGAAGTGTTCTTACACACAGTGTCACAACTTATTTTTGTTTTATAACCAAGCTTCACTTATAATATGGGAACATCTATCCAAAGTAATTGGCTAGTTGTGACCGTCTTTATTCTTGCTATTGACAATATTTGTACTCAGCCAAATCTTAAATTTCTTGCTCAGTTTTCATCAATCCTTGTGAGGCAAAACTCCCACAAAGACAATGGGGGCTTGATTCGTTTCTGTCCAGTACTGTAGCAGATCACCAGCGTGGCATCTCTTGCTGGTCGTCCAGGAATTAGCTCTCTCAGGACTGGAGCACTATCTATGGGCCGGTGGCTCGCCCTCTGTTACCTATTCTCTGCAGTCCCTTTATCTCCACCACATATAGGCCTCACTCCCTCTTAGACCACAGTGCCCCTTATCTTGGGGTGCTGCCCCTCACCCAGAGAACCCCACTCCCCTGAGCCCACCTCGCCTCAGTGACCCACTGCCAGTCTTCATCTAGCCCCTTTACGCAGGGGCAAACTGCAGTGTGCAATGGCCACTCATCATTGGCTAGGGGGCTGGACCTGCTCTCTTTTCCTGCAGCCCCTGTACCTCAGGCCTTCCTGTCAGGCCTCAGCCTAGGAGGTCACCAGGCCTGAGCTTCCCAGCTCAGCCTGCCCCTTCCCCAGCACTGCGCTGTTGAAGGTACCCTGTGCTTCCAGGCAGCCCGGTCCTTCCCACCCCAAGGCTGGAGTAAGACTGCCTGCCTCCTAGATCACAGTCCTTTTTATACCAGCCCTACAGGGCCCTGACAGCAAGGCCTTTGCCTGGGGATTTGCCAGGCCAGAGCTCCCCCAGCTCCTCATGCCCTTCCCCAGCACTACACTGTCCAGGGTACCCTTTTCCTCTTTCAGGCAGCCAGATCCATCTCTCTCCAAGGCTGGAGAAAGACTGACTGCCTTCTGGCCCTGCAGCCCTTTTATAGGGCCCAGCCTGGCCCTGATTAGCTGCCTCGTAGCCTTTCCTGGTTGGCTCTCAGCCCCAGCCCTCTCCAAGGGCTGGCTTTTAACCCTTTCAGGCCTGGAGCGGTGTGACCACCCTGCTACATGTACATTGTGGACTTATTTACACCTACAAAGAGGGTGTACAATGCTACCAAATCAAAATGGTTTTACACCCACTTTGCACTAGTATAAATGACTACACAACTGGATCCTGGCTCACTACAAAAGCAATTTTTCCTCTCTTGGTATTGATACCTCCTCATCAATTATTGGGAGTGGACCAACCTGACTGAATTGGCCTTGTCAGCACTGGTTCCCCACTTGTAAAGCAACTCCCTTCTCTTCATATGCCAATATACTGTATTTATGCCTGTATCTGCAATTTTCACTCCATGCATCTGAAGAAGTAGAGTTTTTTACCCAGAAAAGCTTATGCCCAAATAAATCTGTTAGTCTTTAAGGTGCCACCGGACTCCCCATTGTTTTTGTGGATACTGACTAACACAGCTACCCCTCTGATACTTGAATCCTGGGTGTTCCCGTATAAGGAGTGATTGAAAACTGAATAAGGAACTCAGGGTACAGTCCATGTTTTGAAAAAGGAGTTCTCTCTTATCCTACCAATTCTCTGCTTCATTCTTTCAAAGAAGCTATCATCCTCTGTGGTATCACAGTCTGTTGCCACAATCATGATTGTTTTGTCATAAGTGGATTATTCTGACTTTCTGCTGGATCAAATGAAAGGAAGAGAAGGGCAGCGAGAGAAATATTTATTGTTTAAAGAGAAATACCTTGGCTGATTAGCCAGTACTGCATGGAAAAATCTGAGAGAGACCAGAAAGGGAAATTCATTTCTGTTCAGGTATGCATACTTAGATATCAAAGGTTCCCCTCTGCACATTGTTTGTCAGCGCGTAGCTTGGAACAATACAGAGCAAATGCAATTACTGTGCACTGACTGGAGCAGAAAAAAATCAATGGCACACTGAAGACTGACTTTAAGCAATAATGTTTCATTGATGCAGAATTGTTGATGTTCCACGGTGTACCATGTACATAATAATAGTTGAAATCATCTAGAATATCTGGTTTTGTTCTGTATTCTAAACTCAGACTGTGTTCCCAAGGATTCACTAAGGAGGGGAGGATAGTCCAGTAGTTGAAGTACAAACTTGAAATTGGGTGAGCTGAGGTCTGTTCTTGCTTCTGTCATAGATGTTGGACAATAGCATAACTGCTGTCTGTCTTTTCTTATCTGAAAAGGCAGAAAATATATATTTACCTACATCATATAGTTAAGTTCATCAATTTTTACAAAGCATTTGAAATCCTCAGATGGTGCCATGGGGTGTACAGTGATTATTAGGGTTCTCAATTTCAGATATGCACGAGCCAAGTTATGATTTTCTGTTGAAATCATGAGAAGTGTTGAAGTTTCACAAGATTTTGACATGGAACCAGGTAGATCTGGATAGTATTGATTGACTGAGTTTCAGTTTGAGATTTGAGGTTCAAACTCAGCAAAACTTGGGGAGTGCAAACCCATGTGGACCATAGGAAGTGGCATTCTGAGTCAGCAGCAGTCCAGTATCCTCTCTGACAGTGGCCAGTACCAAATGTTTCAGAGGAAGTTGTCAAAATCCCACAGTCTGCAAATGTGGGATATCTGCCGGTCTCATCCTGATCTCTAATAGATAGAGGTTGGCTTAAGCACTGAAGCATAAAGTTCCTAAATGTTTGTTTGTCATTAATTATAACTCTGGATATTCTTGATAGCCATGTAATTATCCACTCTCTTTTTGAATCATAAGTTCTTGGCCACAATGACTTCCTGCGGCAAGAAGTTCCACAGCTTAAATCAGGTGTTGTGTGAAAAAAGTATTTCATTTTATTGGTTTGAATTTCCCACCTTTTTAGTTTCATTCACTGTCCCCTTGTTCTCGTGTTGTGAGATAGGGAGAACAGAAGCCCCGCTCTACCTTCTCTATACAACTTGCTCTTTTATACAGTATAATTCCAGTTATCCAAATACCGTTTTTCAAAAAATCCTAGTTTATCTGAATCCACAGTGTGGCCCCCCCATGTAGCTCTATCTTCGTGAATCACCAACTGATAAGTTCTCAATTAGCCTCTTAACACCCGCTAGCACTACTCAACAGCTTTATATCTGTATAGCGGTTCTTAGTGGTTATTGCAGCTAGTGAGATCTAATCTTGTTTGCACAGCTTGGCAGGACAATGTAAAAAAAAAAATGTGTGTGTGTTAGGATCTCAAGCAGCAAGTACACATTCTCAAGGTCCTAGGCCTGGCCTACACCTAAAACTTGGTCAACCTAGCAACATTGCCCAGGGCTGTGAAAATTGTCATGCCTTCAGCACCATAGTTAGGTCAACCTACTCCCCTATGTGGACGTGGCTAGGTCAACAGAAGGATTCTTCCATCCATCTACCTACTGCCTCTCGGAGGGGTGGATAACTACATAGATGGAAAAAATCCCTTCTGTTGATATAGGAAGCATCCACACTATGGCACTATAGTGGCACAGCTGCAGCATTTCTACCCCTAGAAATATCAGCATTACTGCCTGTGTTCCCTGTATTTCTGTATCTGTGAAACTGCAGCTCAGAATAGCATTTCTGTTAATCTGAATGCCCAGTTATCTGAAAGTTTTGGATGTACCCCAGGCCAGTCAAATAAACGGGAATGTATCGTATGCTTCATGCCACCATTTATCCATTTCCTTTCTAAGGTCTGTGTGGATCAAACCAAAAATAGTGTTTGTGTGAAGCTTTGTAAAGTGAAACCACTGCATTTTGAACAGTTCAAAGAACGGCCTAAGAGCTTGTCTACACAGCTAAGTCAATAAGTTTCACTATACTGGTATTATTATATTGGCATAGCTATCCCAGCAAATTTCCCTGTGCAGACAAGCCCTAATCCAGAAACCAGTATGTGATCTTTCCATCTCCATTCTGTGAACTGTTAAAGAAAAGCAGAACAGGTATTGAAATGCCGTTTTATCATTATAATGTTCAAACAACACCCTGGTATTTTGTTAGTATTAGAGAACCATGTATTATGAATGTAGATTTAAAACATCCCCTGAAGTTTGGGAGGCATTTGTTTCCATGGTTATGTTTCAGCCTAGAAAAACGGAGGCCATTTGCAAAAACCAGAGCCAGGTTTGGATTTTAAACCCCACAGGTTGGGGGTGTTAGATGCAGCATTTGGACTCTGGTCCATCTCTAGTCAGTGTGTTTGCTAACTTAATTTAAAATATAAGCCATGCTGCTTGATTGTTGAAATCTTTTTTGCAGGGTATTTAACCTGCTGATGAATAGTTTTTAGCATGAAACTGAAAATTACCTCAAATTCTCACAGGTACTGTATAACCCTTTTCTGCCAGCCCTACATCTAGACTGGAGAGCAAAGAGCCTCTCCCCACTCAAGATCAAACACATCCTTGCATTCCCAGGACCTGTACTGTCGTTAGGGCAAGCGTCTCGAAAATGAGGAGAGCAGAGACACTGCACCTTCCCCAAACGTGGTACAGTTGGTCTCTTTCTAGCTGTGCAAG
The DNA here is from genome assembly GCF_965152235.1 of Eretmochelys imbricata. Lineage (NCBI taxonomy): Eukaryota > Metazoa > Chordata > Testudines > Cheloniidae > Eretmochelys > Eretmochelys imbricata. The sequence continues at coordinate 88,474,468 of NC_135576.1, forward strand.
GTATTTTGCCTGCTAGAGATACAATATCGTTCATCACTCCTGCTGGGTGATGCAGCTCTGCACTTCCACTGTCTGCAGTTGAGGCTACATACCATGACCAAGCCCATATTGTAATTCTACCTTTCATATCCCAATCCAGAAAGCAGCTATGACTAGATTGTTTGTTTGTTTGTTTTCTGGTTAAACTAATTTCCCTTAGGGCTTGTTGACCTGGTAGGTTACTGTGCAGTAAACCAGGGTGTGGATCCACAGTTTCCAAGTTGATTGCACAGTAATGTCCCACATGGACACTCCTACAGTGCACGGAGGTTAAAATTAAAAGCCTGCGGCCGGCCCATGACAGCTGACCTGGGCTCGGGCGAAGGAACTGTTTAACTGCAGTGTAGACCTTCGGGCTCAGGCTGGAGCCTGTGCTCTAGGCCCTGTGAGTGAAGAGGGTCCTAGAGCTCGGGCTGCAGCCCAAGCCTGAATGTCTGCTTCACAATTAAATAGCCCCTTAGCCTGAGCCCTGTGAGCTCGAGTCAGTTGACCCAGGGCAGCCACAGGTTTTCAGTTGCAGTGTAGACATACCCCAAAAGTCTCAGAGTGTGACTTGGTATACTACTACTTGAAAGCATGTTCATCACTTTCACTTTTACTTTCTGGCTATTATGATCTAGTACAATTCTGCCAATTCAGGGAAATATTTAATTTTTAAAAATGTTTTCTTTTATATTTTAAAAAATTCTTGAACATTTTTCTGTTCCCGGTGTCTAGTAAAACTTCCTTTGCCCCACCACTACCACCAGAATTTTGGGGCCTAAACTACCTGACAATTCAACTTTAAGTAGGTGTCAGGATGGCTTTCACCGATAATCAGAGGGTTAGCACAGAAGTGGGATTACAGCACTGCTTGATGTTTAGCAATTGCACCTCCTGAAATGAGGCACACTTAGAAAGAGACCCTCGAGGAAAACAGCTATGTTCAACTTGGTATGTGGCTTAATTCTGCAATATTGTTTGCTGTATGCTTGTAAATACATAAATGAAATTATTGTTACTATTTTTGTATTTTTATTATTGGGTGCAGAGGGAAGATACTTCTAAGTCACAAGTGAATCCTAGGTCAAATGCATTACAGTAAAAAAACCCATAATCATAGCTGAAGTAATTTTAATTAGCCAATTGTGCATACCAGGCTTCTGATAAAGGCTTTGAATTTTGGGTTGCTTAGCTAAAGTACAAACCTTGATCATTCTTATACATATGTATGTTTTATTAATCAAAGTAGATGTAAAAGATCATTAAGAAATTAAGACAATAATGTAGGATGTCAAAACTTATCAAGAAGAAATCAAATCTAATCACACAGTGGCAAACAATAATCTACTATTTTCTTTCTATATAGAAAATTTTTATCCCTAATTCTAGTGCTTATCCATTTGCCAGTCAAGTTTTAGATCAGTGAAAGCTACAGGAATGTCAGGGACTGTACAATCAAATGTAATTCTTAAGTTAGAAATGTAAACAAATATTGAATTATTGAAATGCTAATTAAATTCAGAATTATTTTGACAGATATTGGTAACTTTACATATCTCACCCCAAAGTATCCATTTACTATATCAAACCTAATTCTAATGTCTCTTGCCATACACTAGTAGATAACCCTACTCTTAGTTTTATACAAACTCATAGGTTGTTTTAACCAAGCGTGAACGTGTTTTGTAAACTCTTAGAACTCACTGCTCTAATCTTTCTCTTTTTGCGGACAGGCCAAGATTTTAAAAAATAGGTGCCCAATTTTAGGCTTCTAAGTCCATATTTAGGTACCTAAACAAATGGCCTGATTTTTCCAAAGTGCTAAGCAGCTGTATGCTTAGCACGTCTGAAAATCAGGCCACATGTTTAGGTAACTGTAGGGAAAGATTCTGTACACAGAGCTTGGATAAGCAGTGACTGGGTAAGGAAGGACATTATAATTGGACAAATATTTATAGGTTTTAAAGATCAAGGATGGATAAGAATTGATTGTCATAGTATTAGCAGTAATTGGATGAGAGCAAGAAAAGGAAAACTGATGCTGAATATCAGGAGACACTTTCTGACAGTACAACCTGTAAACAGTTGTTGTAAACTGAGTCCCAGAAAAGGGAAATCCCCAAGGTCACTGTCAGTCATTGGCAGAGCTGGAACTAGACCCTAAGAGTCCTGAGGCTCATGTTCCAGATCTGACAGCAAGAAAGACAGCATGTTTAAGAAGGATGAATTCAAACTGGAACAGGTACAGAGAAGGCTACTAGGATGATCCGAGGAATGGAAAACCTGTCTTATGAAAGGAGACTCAAGGAGCTTGTCTAGTTTAGCCTATCCAAAAGAAGGTTGAGAGGAGAGATGATTGCTCTCTATGAATATATCAGAGGGATAAATACCGGGGAGGGAGAGGAATTATTTAAGCTCAGTACCAATGTGGACACAAGAACAAACGGATATAAACTGGCCATCGGGAAGTTTAGACTTGAAATTAGACGAAGGCTTCTAACCATCAGAGGAGTGAAGCAGTGGGGGCAAAAGACCTATCTGGCTTCAAGATTAAACTCAATAAGTTTATGGAGGAGATGGTATGATGGGATAACATGATTTTGCAATTAATTGATCATTGACTATTCATGGTAAATAGGCTCAATGGCCTGTGATGGGATGTTAGATGGGGTGGGATCTGAGTTACTACAGAGAATTCTTTCCTGGGTATCTGGCTGGTGAATCTTGCCCACATGCTCAGGGTTCAGCTGATTGCCATATTTGGGGTCGGGAAGGAATTTTCCTCCAGGACAGATTGTAAGAGGCCTTTCTCTATAGCATAGGGCACTGATTACTTGCTGGAGGATTCTCTGCACCTTGAAGTCTTTAAACCATGATTTGAGGACTTCAATAACTCAGACATAGGTGAGAGGTTTATTGCAGGAGTGGGTGGGTGAGATTCTGTGGCCTGCATTGTGCAGGAGGTCAGACTAGATTATCATAACAGTCCCTTCTGACCTTAATATCTATGAGTGTATGAATCAATAGAATATTATAGAATCAAGAGACCTCAAAAGGTCATCTAGTCTAGTCCCCTAAATTCATGGCAGGACTAAGTATTATCTAGACTATCCCTATATAAGTTTATAGTATAAGTATAAGTATATAGTATAAGTATAAGTATATAGTTTTATATACTATAAAACTAGGTGTTTGTCTGACCTGCTCTTAAAAATCTCCCATGATGGAGATGCCACAACCTCCCTATGCAATTTATTTCAGTGCTTAACCACCCTGACAGGAACTTTTTCCTAATGTCCAACCTGAACCTCCCTTGCTGCAATTTAAGCCCATTGCATCTTGTCCTATCCTCAGGGGTTAAGAGGAACAATTCTTCTCCCTCCTCCTTGTAACAACCTTTTATGTACTTGAATATACTGTAGAAAACAATCTGCTTTGGTAGGGAGATAGTCTTGATAAAAAATTTCCATCTGTTATTATGGAGATTCTGGTGGCAACTCCAAAGTCAAAGTTGTACTGAGATTTTGTCTTAAAGAAGGGATTCAATCTCCTTGTTATGTATGAAGAACACTTTATCCTCTCCAAACTTACAGCACTCTGAGTACATAATGAATTTCATGAGAAATTGCAAGTATTTTTTAATAATTTTGAGTTGCAAGTAGTTAAAAAAGGAGTACTTTAGGAAATTTAGCACTCAGATTGTTTTTGAGAATGATCTGAATTGTGGAATAACACAAATATCAAACACTTCAAACTTTCCATTTTGGTAAAACTCACTGGAATCTCATGCACAGTTTACCTTTGAAGAAATCAGGTTGCAATTAAGTGAAATTATTAATTACTGTTATTGTTTTAATTAGAAACTAATAGACAGGGCCTGCAGTAAGACCACTGTGATCAATCATCACCTTTCCTCTTTAACTAATCTGCATACTGCAATTCTCTTGGCGGAAAGTCAGCAGTGTGAGGGGAACTATGCACATGCCAGGATTATTTGGCTAAAAGAGTTTTAAAATTTGAAAGTAATCCATGCAAGTTAAAATATGTAAATGCATAGTTCCGGTACATAAACAACCTTTATTCTGCTCTGTAATAAGCATATGATTAATGCAGTTTGGTGTTTCTGGTCCCAAATTAGATGAAACTGACATTTAAAGATTGGTTTTTCATTTCTTTTCCCTTCATGTTGTTGCTACAGTGGAGAGTTAAGGTTGTCTGCGTGCCTTAAGTGTGTATTTCCATACTTTAACATGTTTGGCTTTATAATAAGTTTAAACGTAACCCTGAATATTCTATGTTTCTAGTGATTCTTCTTGGGATAATTACATCATTCTTGTATATTTCTTATCCTTAAGTTACTGATATACTCTCAACCTCAAAAGCAATTTAACATAGAGGTTTTTGTCTGGGAATTTAGAGAAGAGACCAGGCCACAGAGTAGGATCCTAGTTCAACATGAATATGCCCAATATTTTGAGGTGTCTGCATCGAAGATTTTAGTTTGTCCAGCAGCAAAAGATCTGGATGTGAATGTCCCCCAAATTTGAAGGTGTTCTCATCCACGGTTTTGGGTTAGGCCCATCTTTAGTCTCTATGAAAATTCTTTTTTGTTCCTGGATGTTTTCCCAAAAAAGGAACCTTGTCTAAAACAGGTATTAGAAATCCTAGTTTGGTTTTATTTTTTTCCAGTAATTTACCAATCTGAGTGTAGTATAGGGAAATTACTTTAATCTAAACCCTTGGCACTCAGTGGGGAAAAAAAAAATCACATGACCCAGTGGATTTGATTAGACTGTACACTTCTCTGCCAATGCTCAGAGAGTAGAAGTGAGCTAGGAGGCAGTTAAGGGGAAGATAGTGTTGGTATTTCATCCAAGCTCACTGGATCTGTTCACAATGGAAGAGTTCCAACAGCAACTTCTCACTCTTTTTGGGGGTCTAATTTGTCTGTTTACTCTGGTGAAATGCATTAGATTTTTGAAGTATTTTTTCCCACGTATATGGAATGCTTTGCCTCAATCTTTCTTTCGGTCAATGGGAGAATGGGCAGGTAATGGAATTTTCTTCACATTTTTATTGCTATAATTGAGTGATGAATTTCTGTGTTATTAATCATGAGTGGTTCTCCCCCTAACCCTTTTAAGAACTAAGCTTGTAACTTTTACTGGGGGGCGGGGGGTTCCACTGATTTTAGTTTTTATGAACCAGACATTTCAGTGTACTTGGGAATACAAGAAAATAATCAGAATGGTATCAAACACCATATGTTCTTTTTTTAAATACATATATATGGAATTTAACTCCCTCCTCATCCTTCCCTATACTGCACACATCCCAGTTCTGTCACCTTTTCTCTGCTGGAAGTGCTTTAGTTTTATAATATTGCCTATATCCTTAGTTTCCTGATATAGCATTTATGAAGCAACTAATTTACCATGAACATCTGTCCCCATCCTCTGAAGGTAGTTTCCTATGTTCATGATAACTTGGTTCCCATGTAATTTGCCTGAAGTGGCTACCTGTCAATAATAATATCATTGACATCCACATTTACAGTAGACTCAAAACTTGGCTGCTCCATTTTAAAGGTACCACATGTCCTCAAAAGAAGAATATTGGTGTTTAAAAATAAAACTTTTTCTTGATATTTAATGCAGAGATTTTTTTTTTTTTAGGGTTGTTAAACTGCTAGCATTAAGCAGGATTGAGGATTTATTGCAGTTTCTGAATTCCTGTATTACAAGTGTCACAGATGAGGTTACTTAATAACAAGATGCCATCATTAGCATCAAATACCAACTTTGGTGTAAACACCTTCCCCTCCAGATTGCAGTCTCAAGAGCCTGGTCTCATTTACTTTAATGGGAGTAGATCACATCTCACTGTACATGTTACATTTTGTTATTGATGGGTGGCATCCACCCCTTTTCAGAAGGCCAGCACAATGCCCAGTCACTACTGAATAACCTGTAAACCCTATAATGAAGAATTAAGTGGGACTTCAGTGGGGCACAAGTCTAGTGCTGACTCTCTGTGTGGGGAGTGGATTTCATTAAGTGGAAGTTCTCTGGTTGAAATCCTGACCCCATTTAAGTCAATGGGCTCAATGAAGATTGGTAGGTTTATTTAAACAGTTCATTGCATCACATGAAGCAGGATATTCTAAGGCACTAGAATTAAAATTGGCAGATCTAGACCTGTCAAGTCTGCTGCTCTGCCCAGAAGACTATGGCTTTTTAATTATTGGTCTGCTGGGAAACCTAACCAATCACTGCTTGTTTTGTTGAAGGGCTCCTGGCTCCATATGACATAGGGGAGTGATGTGTGTATTAACAGCTAATCTTGGCATTAAAAACTCTCTCTTATAATTCAGGCTACCCAAATCCATATTTTCCAGAGACTCTCACAAAACAAAATCCTTTAATGCTCATAGTCCTTTCATTCCATTTATTATGAAAACTTCTTGGGGCTACCTGGGAATTGTTCACTTTGTTCCCTATGGTCAGATTGTTTATATGGCACCCAACGCATTCTAGTTGCTGGGTCCCTGCACCAAGGATATTTCAAGCCAAATGAAGAGATGATGGGAAGTGTGAAGACAAAATTGAAGAGAATGGGTAGGAGAGTGGAGGGAGAAGGGTTGCACGTACATGATGGCAAATTTGATTTGGTTGTGGTCTATGTATGTCCTGCTTGGGGATCATAGCATCTTTAAAGTTGTTCTCTAAAAAATTAAGATATTGTATTTTAAGGTTTGGTGGGGTAGAAGTGGATTAGATGGGACTGGAGTGGTGGGGAAGGATTTGCCAGAGCAAAGGAGCATGGAGGAGACACTAAAGGGAAGATGGAGGCAAAAAGAGAGGGATGCAAGGGGACAGGGAGATGAGGATGAGGAACAGGAGAATGAATGGAAAGGGTCATAGTACTCAATGGTGCGGTCCGTGAGCAGAATGTGATAGTGCAAGAGGGGTGGTCCAAGACACCAGTAGCTCTTCACTGGGCCGTGGGGAATAGTGGGGATTGGCAGGCCTGGATTCACTCCCTGCATCCCCTGCACTAGCTGGAGACTGGGGGAACTACACCTGCTACTGTGATTTACAGGCCACCTAGGCAGGGTATGTCTTACTGCAATGAATAATCCACAGCTGGCCTGGGTCAGCTAACTAAGGCTTAGGCTGCGGGGCTATAAAATTGTGCTGTAGTCATTCAGGCTTAAACTGGGGTCTGGGCTCTGAGACCCTGCAAGGCGGGATGTGCCAGTGTCCAAACTGCTGCAGTGCAATTTTACAGCCCACAGCCTGAGTCCGAGTCAGCTAACCCAGGCCAGCTGCAGGGTGTTTTATTGCAGTGTAAACATACCTGTAGGCTGGTCTGAGCCATGTAGAGTGGGGAAGAGGCAAAGGGCCTGGCATGCTACTCAGCTCCGGTTGTGTCTAGGGTGGGGAGAAGTTGAGAGGGGCAGGACCAGATTCATTCATTGCACCTTTTGGTTTTGCTACTAGTTGTGAGGAGGAAACTCTGTGGCATTTTTATAGGTCACCTGAAGATTCCTCCGGGCTGGTGGTATTCATGACAGGTACTTAAACATGGGATAAGGCTGGAATTTTCAAGAGATCCACCTCCCATTACTTTCAATCAGGTTGTGTGCCTAACTGCCCCATTGTGCCACCGAAAAATCTCTGAGAGATTAGAACATTTTGCTCAAATTCTTTTGCAGAAAAGAATTGAGTCTATTGGTTTGGTTTGGTATCCTGACTCAGTTTCTCCATCTATAATGGGGATAATACTGATCTAACTGTACCTAATAGGGTTGCTATAAGGATTAATCAGTCAATGTTATTAAAATACCTTGACATTGAAAAGAGCTAAATAAGGTGATAATTATACTTATTGGCATTGTGACTTTTTCAACTAAATGAAATATCTAGAATGAAACACCATTGGTACAAATTATTGTTCTGCTTGCACTTTAAGGGGAATTATAACCCATACTTTCTGTACAATGTGTTTAATCACTGATTAGTGGAAGCAGGTTCCTTGGAGAAAAACTAAAAAGAGACTAAAGTTTGCACTTTTAGCCCAGCTCTTTGAGCACTGGACATTAGTGTTTAGGAAATTCTGAAACAAAAAGATTGAATAATGAAAGGACGAACAAAAGAAGGTTATAAATTTATTTTTCCCCCTAGTGGTCACGGGAGCAGGAGATGGAATTGGAAAAGCATATTCCCTTGAGGTAAGTAAAGCATCTATAAAATCAAATGTTGGTGAATGGGAAATATTGGTGAATGGGAAATTTCCTCCCTTCCAACATTCTCTGCAACTTAGTAAACTGATTCTACAGTTAAGAACATTATATGCTTAGGGACCTAATCTTTCTTCTGTGTATGTGCATAACTCATGTTATCACTTAGAGATATGATATTCACTTTCAAAATTAGAAGAATGACATGAAATAGCCCCAACTGCTTCCATAGTGCCAAGAAAATCACAGAGAAATACTGAGTGATCCTAAAGATTTAACACATTCTGTAATAATTATATAGTATAAACTTTAGGAGACAGTATAGTCTAATAGACTAGGTTTGGGACTGGAAAATCTATTGACCTGGGTTCCATTCTCAGTTAACCTGCTGTTTGGTTTTGAGCAAGTCACTTATGCCAAGTATTTCAAAGTTGGGTGCCTAACCTTAAACACAAATTTGAAAGTGTTGGCCTTAACCTTTTTGCCTCAATTTCCCCAGTTTTAATACTGGGATAATAATATCTACCTCACAGGGGTGACTATTTAATAGCAGTGCCAACTCCCACAATTTTATTGTGAGTTCCATGCTGGGTTACTTAATGCCCCTGCTCCTGGAAACAAATGTTTGTGACAGAATCTCAGTTTTAATTGAATTTTTTTTTCTAGCCCTCATGGTTACAGAGAAAAGCTTGAAAATGTTATCTGATGGCACAAAAACCAGAAGGCATAGAAAAAACATATTAAAAACATTATTTTTAAGCCAATCTTAGGGCATTAAGGGCCTGACGCATGGTTTTGAGCATTTGGGGTTGTCAGTATTGTAGTTTGTTTGAACATATAAAGCATAAACAAAAGTCTCTAGTATTTATAATGTAATATTCATTGGTAATTATTATTATTTTGTCCAAACCAGCCTCCATGACCCATGGATCACACCCTTCTCATGCAGAAGAGTGGGTCAGTTTCATTCTCTGCAGCATTGCTCCCTCCCTTGTCTTTGGTCCAGTTCTCAGTGAATGGGCAGGTGTGGGGAGGGGATCATCTAGGAGAAGAATGTGCAGAATAGGAGGAATAACTATGCATGCCCAGTTGCATCTTCAAAACCACATTTATGAGTGCAAATGCCTACACGTGGAACTTGGGGATCAGTGCATATAAGTGAGTGTTTGGATGACATTTAACCAATGTGTCGTTACAAATGCTGTGTTGCCCACACAAATGTGGGTTTTGCATGCATACAGAGGTACACCTGCAAATGTTATCTGTCAGACTCAGTGCACACTGCCTGCTTTGTGCTACTTGAGCAATAGAAAGCAACTGTAAACCTGGCTTAACAGGACAATTAAAACACATTTATGCTGCTTTGTGTTACTGGGGAGGAGTAGAACAGCTTGAGTGTGGTTTTGGAAACTTTGGCTGTTACTGACCAGTTACTGTGGAGCATTTGTTAATTATTTTGGCTTTTGTTGTATGAGTAAGAGTCAGATTCCACCATCTTTATTTATGCTTAATAGGACCTTACTCCACAAGTAGCCTTATTGATTTAAACCCTGCTCAGCTAATCTATAGGGCAGATGCCAGGCACAGGCCTCTGTGAGCTCACTGCTCAGCATCTTCATTTGGCTGGCCCAGGATTTTGTGAGGCTACTGGTTAAATACCTCTGACCCTTTGAAGTTTCTGTCATGGCTCCTCTGCCTTGCTGTACTGATATCAAAGTATAAACCCCTCTGAGGTTACTGACTCTGTGCCTCATGTTCTCTGGGCAGATGTGAAGGCACAGGTCTCACTGATGTCTCCTCCTCAGCACCTCTAGTTTGTTGGGTTGAAGCCAAAAGGCCTTTATATGGGTATTGGCTCAACACCTCTGCACTTATGGGTTTATAACAGAGGACAGATCTCTGAACATAAGAATGGCCATACTGGGTCAGACCAGAGGTCCATCCAGTCCAGTGTCCTGTCTACCGACAGTGGCCAATGCCAGGTGCCCCAGAGGGAGTGAATCTAACAGGTAATGATCAAGTGATCTCTCTCCTGCCATCTATCTCCACCCTCTGACAAACAGAGGCTAGGGACACCATTCCTTACCCATCCTGGCTAATAGTCATTAATGGACTTAACCTCCATGAATTTATCCAGTTCTCTTTTAAACCCTGTTATAGTCCTAGCCTTCACAACCTCCTCAGGCAAGGAGTTCCACAGGTTGACTGTGCACTGAGTGAAGAAGAACTTCCTTTTATTTGTTTTAAATCAGCTACCCATTAATTTCATTTGGCAGCCCCCAGTTCTTATATTATGGGAAGAAGTAAATAACTTTTCCTTATTCACTTTCTCCACACCACTCATGATTTTGTATACCTCTATCATATCCCCCTTTAGTCTCCTCTTTTCCAAGCTGAAAAGTCCGAGCCTCTTCAATCTCTCCTCATATGGGACCTGTTCCAAACCCCTAATAATTTTAGTTGCCCTTTTCTGAACCTTTTCTAATGCCAGTATGTCTTTTTTGAGATGATGGGACCACATCTGCAGGCAGTATTCAAGATGTGGGCGTACCATGGATTTATATAAGGGCAATAAGATATTCTCCGTCTTATTCTCTATCCCTTTTTTAATGATTCCTAACGTTCCATTTGCTTTTTTGACTGCCCGCTGCACACTGCATGGACGTCTTCAGAGAACTATCCACGATGACCCCAAGATCTTTCTCCTGATTAGTTGTAGCTAAATTAGCCCCCATCGTATTGTTTGTATAGTTGGGGTTATTTTTTCCAATGTGCATTACTTTACATTAAATTTCATTTGCCATTTTGTTGCCCAATCACTTAGTTTTGTGAGATCTTTTTGAAGTTCTTCACAGTCTGCTTTGGTCTTAACTCATCTGCAAACTTTGCCACCTCATTTTTTACCCCTTTCTCCAGATCATTTATGAATAAGTTGAATAGGATTGTCCTAGGACTGAGCCTTGGGGAACACCATTAGTTACCCCTCTCCATTCTGAAAATTTACCATTGATTCCTACCCTTTGTTCCCTATCTCTTAACCATGAAAGGATCTTCCATCTTGTCCCATGACAACTTAATTTACATAAGAGCCTTTGGTGAGGGACCTTTTCAAAGGCTTTCTGGAAATCTAAGTACACTATGTCCACTGGATCCCCCTTGTCTACATGTTTATTGACCCCCTCAAAGAACTCTAATAGATTAGTAAGACATGATCTTCCTTTACAGAAACCATGTTGACTTTTGCACAATTTATGTTCTTCTACATGTTTGACAATTTTATTCTTTACTATTGTTTCAACTAATTTGCCCGGTACTGACATTACACTTACCGGTCTGTAATTGCCAGGATCACTTCTAGAGCCCTTTTTAAATATTGGCGTTACATTAGCTATCTTCCAGTCATTGTGTACAGGTGCTGATTTAAACGACAGGTTACAAACCAGAGTTAATAGTTCCACAATTTCACATTTGAGTTCTTTCAGAACTCTTGGATGAATGCCATCTGGTCCCGGTGACTTGTTACTGTTAAGTTTCTCAATTAATTCCAAAACTTCCTCTAGTGACATTTCAGTCTATGACAATTCCTCAGATTTGGGAATCTCCCTAACATCCTCAGCCGTGAAGACTGAAGCAAAGAATTCATTTAGTTTCTCTGCAGTGACTTTATCGTCTTTAAGTGCTCCTTTTGTATCTCGATCGTCCAGGGGGCCCCACTGGTTGTTTAGCAGGCTTCCTGCTTCTGATGTACTTAAAAAACGTTTTGTTATTACCTTTTGAGTTTTTGGCTAGCTGTTCTTCAAACTCCTTTTTGGCTTTTCTTATTATATTTTTACATTTAATTTGGCAGTGTTTATGCTCCTTCCTATTTACCTCACTAGGATTTGACTTCCACTTTTTAAAAGATGCCTTTTTATCTCTCACTGCTTCTTTTACATGGTTGTTAAGCCATGGTGACTCTTTTTTAGTTCTTTTACTGTGTTTTTTAATTTGGGGTATACATTTAAGTTGAGCCTCTATTATGGTGTCTTTGAAAAGTGTCCATGAAGCTTGCAGGGATTTCACTCTAGTCACCGTACCTTTTAATTTCTGTTTAACTAACCTCCTCATTTTTGCATAGTTCCCCTTTCTGAAATTAAATGCCACTGTGTTGGGCTGCTGAGGTGTTCTTCCCACCACAGGAATGTTAAATGTTGTTATGTTATGGTCACTATTTCCAAGCGGTCCTGTTATAGTTACCTCTTGGACCAGATCCTGCACTCCACTCAGGACTAGATCGAGAGTTGCCTCTCCCCTTGTGGGTTCCTGTACCAGCTGCTCCAAGAAGCAGTCATTTAAAGTATCGAGAAATTTTGTCTGTGCATTTTGTCCTGAGGTGACATGTACCCAGTAAATATGGGAATAATTGAAATCCCCCACTATTATTGAGTTCTTTATTTTGATAGCCTCTCTAATCTCCCTTAGCTTTTCTTCATCACTATCACTGTCCTGCTCAGGTGGTCGATAATAGATCCCTACTGTTATATTCTTATTAGAGTATGGAATTACTATCCATAGAGCTTCTATGGAATATGTGGATTCATTTAAGATTTTCATTTCATTTGATTCTACATTTTCTTTCACATATAGTGCCTCCCCCCTACCCCCTGCACGACCTGTTCTGTCCTTCGATGTATTTTGTACCCCGGAATGATTATGTCCCATTGATTGTCCTCACTCCACCAGGTTTCTGTGATGCCTATGATATCAATATCCTTCTTTAACACGAGGCATTCTAGTTCACCCATCTTATTATTTAGACTTCTAGCATTTGTGTACAAGCACTTTAAAAACTTGTCACTGTTTATTTGTCTGCCCTTTTCTGATGTGTCAGATTCTTTATGTGAATGTTTCTTGTCTGATCTGGCCCATACTTTATTCTCTTCCATCCTCTCCTCCTGACTAAAACCTAGAGAATCTCTATCAATCGACTCTCTCCTAAGAGAAGTCTCCGTCTGATCCATGTGCGCCTCTGCAGCAATCGGCTTTCCCCCATCTCTTAGTTTAAAAATTGCTCTGCAAACTTTTTAATGTTAAGTGCCAGCAGTCTGGATCCACTTTGGTTTAGGTAGAGCCCATCCTTCCTGTATAGGCTCTCCCTATCCCAAAAGTTTCCCCAGTTCCTAATAAATCTAAACCCCTCCTCTCTACACCATCATCTCATCCATTCATTGAGACTCTGAAGCTCTGCCTGCCTACCTGGCCCTGCATGTGGAACTGGAAGCATTTCTGAGAATGCCACCATAGAGGTCCTGGATTTCAGTCTCTTTCCCAGCAGCCTAAATTTGGCCTCCAGGACGTCTCTCCTACTTTTTTCCCTATGTCATTGGTACCTACATGTACCACGACCACCTGCTCTTCCCAGCACTACACATAAGTTTATCTAGATGCCTCAAGACATCTGCAACCTCTGTGAGGGGCGGCCCCTGTGAGGGTTCCTGGCTCAGCATATCTAGTTTTCTGGGTTGATGTAAAGGCATAGTGTTACTGGCATGACAGTTATAGCTTTCTAATGTCACAGGGCTTGTGGAAGCAATTGACTCAGCACGTATAGTTTTCTGGATTTGTATTAAAGTTCAGGCCTCTGTGAGTCCACTGGATGAACACTCTAGCGTGTTGGGCTGATGTGAAAGTCCAGACTCCCATGAGGTCTCTGAATCAGCATTTCCAGCTTCTTGGGCATCTGTGACAATACTGGCTGAGTTCCTCAAGCTGACTAGTCTGATATCAAGGCAGAGACCGCTCTGAGGTTACTTGCTCTAGCTTGCTGGCTGATTTCACGGAACAGATTTCTGTGAGGCCCTTTAGTTTGGGGGCTGATGTCAAGGCTTCAGACTTGCTAAACTGATCTCAAGGCACAGGTCTCTATGAGAATTACTGGCTCAGCAGCCACAGCTTGCTGGGATTATGTGAAGTCTTAGGCCTCTATGAAGTCACTATGCTGCACTTTTAGCATTGGTACCTACATGTACCATTACGCTGCACTTTTAGCATGTCAAGGCACTGGCCTTTGGCAATTTACAGGCTTGACACTTCTATCTTCCTGGAATGATGTCCAGGGACAGACTTCTGTGAGTATTACTGGCTGAGCATCTCTAGTTTGCTCAGCTAATATGAAAACCCGTATTTATGTAAGGCTTGTGGCTCAGCATTTCTAAACACCCTGAATTTGCTGAGCTGAAGTGAAAGCATAGGGCAATTTTTGACTACAACTTTTCTTGTTTATTAATAGCTTCATATCTTTAAACATTTAAGGTTGATTTGCTTAAATCAGGGTTTCATTAGATCATTTTTGAGAGCGAGGAATTTCATATAATATAAGCTTTGGTGTTTGGGAAAACCTTTGTGTGATTTGTTAAAACTTAGCCTGTTATTTACAATCTGGTGAAAATTAATTATGGCTTGAGTTGCCCTATTCCAGTTGATTCACTATTTTACAGTGTTGCAGGAGTCTCCCATTACATCCTTCTGCAGACACAAATATTTTAGGTTTGTTTTAGCAGTAGAACCGGAAGAAACATTTTAAACCAGTTTTGCAGAATCCATTTCTCCTTTTGGTGAGCTTCATTTTTGCAATCCTGCTCTCCTATCCTACTTCCTCTGGGCCACATATTTGTTGAGAGATTTGAGTCAGACAGGTCTCACAGGGTTGAACCGCGAGAAATTAAAAGAAAAAAAAATGACTGGGGTGCCAGTCCTGCCCGAAATCCCACTATATAGACCTTAGGAAAAAAAAATCTAATAGCTTTTACAAACGTCTAGAAATCTAGAACAACGGTTCCATAAATCATAATCCTGCAACTTTAAGTTCTTATGATCTAGTCTGAGTATGGCCAGTTTGTGTGTGCAACGTCAGTAATAACATGCACAAATGAGGCCCAAAATCTGTGCAGTTTTGCATGTGGCTCTAGCTATTTGAAAACTTGGCTCATTCTGGAAGCTGCAAAAATGCACTATAAGGCATAGTGGTTTTTTTACTGGTTTGATGTGTGTGAAAGTCTTTTGTTGCACACTACAATGCGTGCCTAAGCCTTCTATTAACCTGTTTCAACATGCTTAGACATTTGTCACTGCTGGAAGTAGTCATGATGATCTTGCCTTTTAGGAATCCCAGAATTTCATGAGCATTTAAATCCTTTACCACTGGGAGTCAGGATTTCCTAATACAAACAGGTTTATGTTGCATAATGCTGGAAGCTGGGGCTTGCTCTCATCCGCAGTGGGAAATTCTATTCTCTAGCTGCATCACAGGCCTTGTCTGTACTAGGAAAATGCATTGTCTTAGAAAGTATTTTAACAAAGATGTTTTTACTAATAGAATGTTAAACATGACTTTGCCCTTCAACATGACTGATTAAAAATGAATTTTCTCAATACAGAAAAGGCCATAGTATTACAAGCCCAAGTAGAGTGGTATTTTCCAACTCTCTTTTGCATTAAAAATTGGCCATCATCACGTCACATTTCCAGCCTGCTATAGAGAAGCTAAAATGATTCCTGCTCTTGTCTAATGATCACTGCTTATTAGGGTTTTATTAGCTGGCCATAAACATTTATTCTTGGCTGAAATTTGGCATTTCATTTAGCAATGAAAATCATTATCATTTACTTTTTTCAGCAAACTGCAATAAAAATCAGTGAAACGCATTTATTAAAACCAAAGTTCAGAAAAATAGCTCAGTTTTTGATGATGATATTTATATTACTAGCATGGATCTGAATGCTTAAAAAACCCATCCAAATGGTCCCCAAATTACAACTTGGAATGAGTGACCATGGAAACAGCGACCATGTCTCCGTTGCCTTCCAAATAGATTGGAAACAGCTTGAGTCAAGCCTAATGTGGACAAAGGGAAATTTGCCAGTACGTAGACAATTAGAGTTCTCTTCCTGAGTACTTCAAATGCAGCCCTTAAAATGAGCTTTCAAAACGCCACAGTGTCTAAGTGTTTGCATGTTTCTTTGTGGCACCGGACAATTATGTAAGAGTCTCCAAAAGCTCAGAACTGTGAGAATGGTCTTTGTGCTTAAAATGCAAATGGTTGTTTCCAATACATTTAGTGGACAATCTCCCCCTCATACTCTCGATGTAGCAAATTTTTAAACAAAGGTCCTTATTTCTTAACATTCTTTTCATTGTTTCAGGGAAGCTCAATGGGACAAACTTTCCCTCAAATAGATTTAGGGGGGAAAGCATTGCAGGGAGTCAGTTACAGAAATGAATGCCTTTTCAGTGTGTGGGGTTTGTCAACTAGTTTCTTACTCTCTAAGTAAAACCTGGTACTTTCAAATGAAGTTGACCTTATCTTTGTGCACATTTATTTAACTCCGCCTCTCCCTGCTTCTGTGGGCAGCTTTCTAGCTTCAGCTCTCTCCTCTGATCATGCACCCAAACTCTAGTGCAACTTCAGCTTGTTAAAAACATACACTCCACAAGCTGGGGTATATTCTCCTTTCAATTTGTGCACAAAGCTCTAATTGGGAGTGGAAATGTTTATGTTCATGAAATATATGTACACACAGAGAGAAGTTAGATAAAAACATAAAATACTCTTGCTGGAAGGTTGCAACCTAACACTACTTTATTTCTTAGACTTCAGAATTATAACACACAAGACCTCAAAAACGGAGAGAGAGAGAGAGACAAAACAGGCTGCTCCTTAAAACAGAGAGCTACAAATCACCCTACTTTACTCTAGGCTGCCTGCCTGCAAACTGACTGCTGCTAGGCCTAGAATTACCACAAGAAGCCATAAGAATAAGGGGAGAATATGACAATTTGTTTTGCATTATTTCACATTACCTCACCAACTATAAACAGACTTATGTCAAGAAGCGTTTGCATCTACAAACCTAAATTCTTGTCTACATTTTTATGGATGTGCTTTTGTGTGCACAAAAACTCTTGCTTGTTTATTTACTTCACTTTACTTAAAAATTCTCTCATTCAAGTTTTGGGGGCATGATATATATATTATATAATATAAATTCTAACCGAAGTCCAAAATATATAATCCTTTTAAAATTCATCCCAAAGTTAGGACCCTCCCACTATTCAATACAGCCCATTTAGCCCCTTTTCTCAGGGTGGTGGGGGGAGGGAAGCATGTTGGAAAAACATGAAATATTATAGAGTGACCTGGAGGTCAACAAATTCAGGTTCTGGTGAATTAATGGGGAAGTCAGTTCTACAGCAGAAGGCCCCTTATTGGAAATATCAGGTGGAATTGCTCTCCTTCTGTCAATTAATTAGAGCCTTTCCGAGAAGGGCTCAAGGGACATTGTTTTAGCAAATCTTTTGTTTGGCTATAGGTTGACGCTCAGAGGGTTTTGTTATGATGGGTCAGGATCATATAGGGAGGGGGATGTTTGTGCAGCTGCTATAAGCAGTTTAACTAATGTGTTGCTTGGTTTTAATTTTTGTCATGTCTCCAGATAGTACAGTGATGGGTACTTGAAAGTAAATGAAATATTAAATAAAATGCTTAGTGCTGAAAGCTAAAAAAGTCATTTAATGTTCTCATCACCAGAATGTCATCGGTTTTAATCATTTTAAACACCTCTTTTGTAGCTGGCAAAACGTGGATTAAATATTGTTATGATAAGCAGAACACTTGAAAAACTGCAGAAAGTAGCCACTGAAATTGGTAAGTGTTTAAATCTGAAGAAGACTGTGACAGGCAGCATGGTGTAATAGGGCACTGGATTCAGGAGACCCAGGATTCTGTTCCTAAAGTGTTTACAAAACATTAACTCTCATACCACTCTGTGAAGTAGATGAGTATCTTTACCCACAACTGATGGCTAGAAATACTTTGCGAAGGCACAGAGATTAATTTTTAAACAGTCACATAAATGTGTGGCAGCGCTGGTTATTGAACCTACACCTCCTTATTCTCAGTCCAGTACTTTAAAAATAGTGAACTCCTCCTCCTCCAGTATAGGAAGTGAGTTGAAAAGGATTACTCTTTTGACACATTCAGCCCCATGAATTATAGTTGTGCCATAGGAGTTCGCAGAATTGGAATTCTACATGGGCAGAAATCCAGAATTAAAAAAACACTTATCTCCAGTGTTGGAATGTAGAGTGAAATTTCCACCTATTCAGACAGGAAGGCCTTTAAAAAAATCAAGATAAGATTCGAGAGAAAAAAAGAGATTGAGTTTGTGCAGACAAGTAGAGCCGTTATGTCTATTAGGCTCCTAATGTAACACATTTTGTGTCGTGTATGTAAAACATTGATCAAACCATAAAACGAAGGCTATGTTTATACTATAAACCATTGGATGGCAGTGTGTAAAGTATGTATAGCTAGATGTCACATAGGGTGTCAACTTTCTAACCACAGAAAATCGAACACCCTTGCCCTGCCTGCCCCTTCCCCGAAGCCCCACCCCTGCCCTGCCCCTTCTCTGAGGCTCCATCCCCCCTCCCTCTATCACTCGCTCTCCCCCACCGGGTTGGGGTGAGGGCTCTGGGGTGGGGCTGGGCATGAGGGGCTTGGGGTGAGGAGGGGGCTCCAGGCTGGGCCAAGGAGTTTGGAGTGCAGGAGGGAGCTCAAGGCTGAGACAGGGGTTTGGGGTGCGGGCTCCGGGAGGGAGTTTGGGTGCAGCAGGGGGTTCTGAGCTTGGGTAGGGGGTTGGGGTGCCGGAGGAGGTTTGGAGTGCGGGCTCCAGACGATGTTTACCTTGGGTGGCTCCCAGACCCTCAGGGCAGAGGCACGTGGAGCCCCGAGGGCCGTTCCTGAGCCAGAGGGACATGCCAGTTTCTTCCTGGGAGCTGCGTAGACCCTGGCAGGGAGCCAGCCAGCCCCGCTGCGACCAAATGGACTTTTAATGGCCTGGTCAGCAGTGCTGACCAGAGTTGCCAGGGTCCCTTTCCACACTATGGTGTGCAGCTACGTCAGTCAGCGAAAGGTTCCGGAAGAGGGGAGGCAGCAGAGAAAGGCTTTGTCGGCTCCATGCCGCCCGAGACTTTCACTGTGGTGAGGAAAAGTGCTGCTGCTGGAGTCTTTCCCTGTACATTTAGGGCTAGATTCTGCAATTAGCTCAGGCTCCTTTGTGCTACTCAGGTGCAGGGATTCAGCTGGTACAAACCTGATGGAGCTGGCTCCTGCACCAGCCATTTTCACCCCACAGCATACTGGGCGGGGGCAGGGAGGGAACAGGTTGGAGCTCTGCTCCACTCCATTACACTGGTTCTCTAACTCATGCCAGGCCTGGCACAGTCCGGCCCGCAGAATCACGGAGCCATAATTGGCTTCCTGACAGCCTCCCTGTTGTCCTGCCCCAAGCAGAGCTCAGATGTACAGAAGAAGCAAGCTCTTGCCAAATCTGAAGATATGCTGATAACTGAAGTGGAATTAGAAGCTTGCAATTTCTGGGGAAATTAGGGTCTCTCCCTTCTCCCCCCACCAAAAGGCCAAGCTCTGATGACACTAGCGGATGACATAAAAGAAACACATAGGAAAGTTAGATACAAAGTCCAATTCCGTATAGCTATAGAATCAGTTTCCATTTCACCGAAGGAAGCTCCTAGACTTTCTGGAGTCTGTGTGCACCTGAAATGGTCTCTGCATTTCCATTGTTGACAAATGTGTGTGTTCAGATCACCGTTCAAGAAAGGGAGGAAGAGAAAGCCTTTCAACTGGTCCTAGATTCACTTAGCAAATCTTTCAACAAACCTGGTCGGAGGTTCAAGATGATCATGAAACCTGAAAGCAGGTTTAGTAGTAAATATTTCTCATGTGAGCCCCCTTGTTAGCAGAGTTATAATTTGAGCTCTCCAACAGAGAATTTCAGCTTTCATTTGTGAAGTCAGTCAGTCAACCTCTCTTCTTTGTGAAGACAGCATTGAAAATGTAAACGGGATATAAATCAAACAACTCAGAGACAGGATTCTGCAGCTGGATTCCACTTTTGCAGGAGGAGGGGTAGGTGTTGGGGAGGGGGAGAGATTATAGATCCTCCCATTTCCCTTTTATGTAAAATGAGTCAAAGTTGAGGTGTTGCCCAAAGAGTTGCCTCAATAATCCTTCCCAAAATCCTTAGCCTGACCCATTTTACAGTGGTGTGATTATGAATAACACAAATAGGCTATATTTCAGAGGGAGGCCGCAAAATATTGTTTCACAACCTGCACCCAAAATGCCAAGTCCAGTTCTGCTTGTTAAAATGTTCATCTTACAAAGAAGCAAACTTTTTAAATAATTGTATAAAACAGAGTTTACATCAAAGATCTGTCAGCATGTTCTTTTTCAATAAATTGCAACCCTTCTCTTATAAACATTAAAATAATCGGGGGAAATGTTAGAAATTTTGCATTATTTATAGTTAGGGGGCTAAATTTTGTCTTGATATTTGGGCAACGCTCCACAGATTTCAGGGCAGAAACTGACTTTACATTTTCCTTAAAAAATGTGTTACAGAAAGTGCCTTTTGCTTATATTTTGATTACTGTTAAAAAGCAAGGGAGTTGAAACAGCTGCATGTAGTACAGAGTGCAATACAAAAGGGTGAACCAAGTTCTTTGGCTCATTCCTCTTGATTGCAATTCTCTCTATTTATATATAAAGACATTTTGTGTTGTTAATTACAGAACAGGCCACAGGTAGAAATGTGAAGATCATACAAGCTGACTTTACAAAAGATTACATATATGAGAATATTGAAGAAAGTCTTGAAGGCTTAGAAATTGGCATTTTGGGTAAGTTAATTAGACCCATTAATTGAAGAGTATTTTGATAATACATTATATAAATACAAATGCATTTAAGTAATTGCAGCTTACTATGGAACTACAAATTGGCATCACTGGTTTTAGAACATGGTGTATATGACACTAACAGCTGGTTTTAACATGTAGATGTTATTAAAACTAAGTGTGCACTTGCTTAATAAACTGGTTTTGGTTGTTTATTATACAGGTTGTAGAGGTGAATCAAGGCCCTCTCTGGGTTCCCTATTTCTCTAATAGGGTACAGTAATTTATTTACCATCTAAGCCAATCTACCACCTGCTGAGTAGTATCCATTTTATGTGGTAACTCTGCCTGTTTAATCTCAATGAATTCATTTTCAGCATTTGTTTTACAGCTGTGTGGAATTCTTGCACTGAACCTGAAAGCCGCTAGAAATGAACTTTTTGTTAAAGCTAACGGGAGTGATATGAATAGGAACAAAGTATTTTTTAAGTATCCCTTTAATGAATTAAAAAAACCTAGTAATAGCCTGGTTTTGCTTCTACTGAGGTCAATATCAATGGCTTTGGTTTCAGTGGGAGCAAGATGGGTCACTAACGTAGCATTTCTCTTCACATATAGCTTAAAAGCATCTTAAGGAGAAACCTTTTGTTTAACCAGCTAAACTATGCACTTCATCCAAATACAGTTCTTCTTGTTCTGTTTCCTTCCTGACTAGTTAACAATGTTGGAATGCTTCATAATTCTCTTCCATGCCGTTTCCTAAATGGAGCAGACACAGATGAGGTAGGATTACGTTGTAGTACTGTTGTTTTTTCTTGCAATGTAACAATTAGGGCCGGAGGTTCCATTTACTAAGGGACAGATCCTGCATCCATTGAGGTCTGTGGAAGTCGCACTGTTGAATTCAGTGGGAGGAGAACTGGGGCCTAACTAAACATACTTACAAATGAACATACAATGACAAATGGATAATTGTGCAGGAAAATAGTTATTTGCATGTACAAACTTGGTAAATATGCATGCATTTTTGCAGCCTCCTTTTGAATTACTTTTTACCCTGGATGTTCCATTAGAAGTCTGTGCGAACTGAATCCTCATGTTATAAATGCCAGCTAAGTGACCCCTCAAAATGTGTTTAAATTTGCATTATTTTCTTGTTTTCAACAGAACCTCATCAACTGCAACATTATCTCTGTTACCAAGGTATGTACAACACACATTCAGTGTATAAAGAAATAAATGTATTATACCAGAGAAAGATATTGTTTCAAACAGTGACAATGAGTTTTCTTATCTCCTTGCATTTTGGCTGGCTTCTTAGCTGCTCATCCTGAGCCATAATGGAAGCATTATTTTAGGAGTCTAATTAACTTGCTAGGTTCTGCTACGTGTGAAACATTTTGATTAGAGCTGGTCAGAAAGTTCTCAACAAACTATTTTTGGTTGTCTAAATAGGCTGTTGTGGCAAAAACCAAAATGTTTTGCAAAAAGGTACCAATTTTGACAAAACCTTTGACAGGAAAGCTTCTTGTCCACACTGGTTGGAGAGAGAGAGATTGAAAATCTGACCTTTTTGCTTCAAAAATGGATGTGATGCAATTCCACCTTGTGAAAACATTCATTGCAGATTAAACAAACCTTTTGAAGACAGATTTCAAAACCTCATAAGTTGTTTCAAAACAAAACTGTTCTCTGGCCAGCTCTAATTTTGATTAGCTACTTCCCTTTCAAGCACAGTTAGTATTTCACCACCTCCCCAGCTCTGATTAAGGTTTGTTGCTCTGCTGTTTGGGGCAACATGTTAACCTGAGCTACAACTAAATGCTTCATAGTTCATCTCAACCTTAGCTAATATCTTTATAAACATGACATGAGAGGCTTTTATCGACAGACTTTCCTCTTTAATTGTTGAGAGTTTCCTCCCCCTATCTAACATACCTACCTCCCCCAGTTTGGCCTGTTTGATCACACCACATATTTTCTCAAAGGCTATGCTCTGAGAATTGCTTTGACTGCTTACCAAAGAATCTCTCTTCTTGAAAGGTGTCTGGATTTTAAAATCCAGCACAAACCCCAAAATAATTCTTGGTGGGGGGGGGGGGGGAAACAGCTAAAAGGCTAAATTTAAGTGTGTAGAAGTGGGACAAGCCAAAATAAGCTGTGTTAGCTGGTTAGGCAAATGATTTCTTCTTCAAGGTTTGATGTATAAATCCTTTCATATTGTTCAACTAAAATAAACTATTTATTTCTGGTTTCAGAGTAACAGCCGTGTTAGTCTGTATTCGCAAAAAGAAAAGGAGTACTTGTGGCACCTTAGAGACTAACCAATTTATTTGAGCATGAGCTTTCGTGAGCTACAGCTCACTTCATCAGATGCATACCGTGGAAACTGCAGCAGACTTTATATATACACAGAGAATATGAAACAATACCTCCTCCCACCCCACTGTAATAGATAATGTAATAGATAAGCTATTACCAGCAGGACAGTGGGGTGGGAGGAGGTATTGTTTCATATTCTCTGTGTATATATAAAGTCTGCTGCAGTTTCCACGGTATGCATCTGATGAAGTGAGCTGTAGCTCACGAAAGCTCATGCTCAAATAAATTGGTTAGTCTCTAAGGTGCCACAAGTACTCCTTTTCTTTTTATTTATTTCTGCCATTTCTTTCTATAAAACTTCCATAAAATCTGCCAATTCCTCTCTACCCCTCCACCAAATAATTCCCTTTCTCGGCCTGGATGATGCCTTCCCCTGGTTACTGCAACCTCCACCTCTCTGGCCTCTCACAAAGCCACATGCCCCCTTCAGTCTATTCCAAATGCTGGTACAAGAATTAATCATGTCTCTGACTAGATCCATCCTCTCTTCAAATGTTTCTGCTGATTTCTCATTTTTGTCCTGATCATATATAAGCTCTTGACCTCCTGCAAGCTCTAAACATCATGAGGTGAAATCCTGGCTCCAGTGCATTTAATTGGATTTTTGCCATTGTATTGGGTAGGGGCAAGATGTCCCTTGTGGCATCTGCTTTCATTGATACTGTAGTCTCTCTCTTCTGCCCTCCTTGTTCCAGTGAAACTTCATGGCAAATTTCCATATTGATGTCTTCCAGCCACTCATCTCTCGACCTTTTTCCACTTTGTCCACTATGACTGGCACCTTCTCCCTTCACCCACTCGGACACGAAATGGCTCCATCCTTTCGTCCATAAATTCCAATTTGAAAATGAGGCTTAAACCCCCGAATGCACATTCTCACCCCCTTCACGCTGCTGACCGGAACTAAGCACCAGTATGTTTATCTGCACTAGTTTACAGTGTTAGCCTTTCCTTTCTTTGTAAGTTGTCTATCAAGGCTCTTCTCCTTAAAAGCTAAGCACATGTGTAAGTCTTTGAACACTGAGGAGTCCCATTGAGTTCAAAGGGACTCAAGTCCATACTTAATGTTAAGCATGTGCATAAGTGCTTCACTAAATAGGGATGGACTTGAGCACATAACTAAGTGCTTTGCTAAAACAGGGTTAGAGTGATAGAGATGGTGACTGAATATTTAAGATACAACACAAACCTTTGAAATTCAAAATGAACCTAAAGCTTTTATGCTGCGGCTTGAAAAAGTTGAAAAGATAAGGAAAAACATTGTGTTTTTGCACTTTCTGATCCTAGTTGGGACCAGAAGTGGAAATGCTGAAATACCAAGAAACAGATTGAGATATTTGATCCAATATTACAGACTCATGAAATTCAGATAGTTTGGAGAAGATTTACATAAGCTGGAGAAAGTTGCATATCAAACTGACCCTTGGAAACTTTGGTCAACAATTCAACTCAATGTGTTCTAATCTGTGCCAGTAAAATTTCTAGTCTTTCCCCAAAATTTCAAAGTATTTTTTTTAACCTACCTGCTCTGGCTCAGACCCCCCCATACTCTTAAAGAACTTAAGGTGTTAGCACATTTTCTTTGTTTAAAAAAAACAACAAAACAAACAAACAAACAAAAGACACAAAGCACAGGGAGAGGGAATGTAACTCATAGCTGTTTTATTTCTTGTAGATGACACAGATAATTTTGAAACAAATGGAGCGAAGGTAAAAGCACATTTTTTCCCTTAAGCTTTCTGTGGGTTCTAATTCTAGCAA
This sequence comes from Eretmochelys imbricata, assembly GCF_965152235.1. Lineage (NCBI taxonomy): Eukaryota > Metazoa > Chordata > Testudines > Cheloniidae > Eretmochelys > Eretmochelys imbricata. The sequence goes on from NC_135576.1 coordinate 88,499,613, forward strand.
ATACTTGCTAGCTCCAATTAGTTCTGCAGTAACTACTCAAGTTCCAGTGTGTCGATGCTCAGTATCATTTATTTCTCCCATTGCTGTGTGAACAACTGGTAGGAACTGTAACAAAAAAGTAAAATATAAGGCAGATCAGAAGATGTAATATACTGGGTTAAGTTTACAAAAAAGATATGCTTGTATAGCATATGTAAACCTGCCTTTTATGAGTCTAATTAAACATGCAAATGTCTTTACGCACATAAGTATTTTTTAAAGGTAGCTGTAGAGTTTGGAATAATAATATTTAAGTGTTAAAGATAGGTTACAATAACTGGATTTACTAAGAGCAATTAATTCAGCTCCATGAGTAAAGGGTTCGTTTTCTTATCTGTTTCAAGGGAACATATATTTAAGACATAATTTTGATAACTAAATTTCCATCTGTTACAATTTAAAAAGGGTGAGAAGAAAATTTTTATTTTAGGATACAGTAAATTTTTGTTTCAGCAACAATAAAGACAAGCTTTTACCTTTTACTAGTTTTCCCTTTGGTTATTATGAAAATAGCTGAGAGATGCTTTTTACTGCGTATAGGGAAAATGAAGGCACAAATGAAGGAAGTAGGAAGAGGAATGGTTTGGTTAAGGAGCAGTTATAAGCATAAATTCTTTTCTCTGAATTTTTCAAATATCTGACAATATTCATGCTCAGATGTAAAACACCATGAGCAAAATCCCCCATGGTTCCAGTTGCACTATTCACTTAAATTACACTTCTACAATTTTCTGTCTGTGTATTTGCTGGTGCCTAATTAAGCTCTAAAGACTCTCTTTGAGAATGTAGCCTATTCTGTTTGTATAATAGAAAAGTTCTGCCTTCTAGAGGAAAAGACTGCAGATTTAATCTTGTGCAGGACCCAGATCCTACTGTAATATAGCAAAAGGAAAATTTAATTTTAACAATTTAATTTGAATTTCAGACGAAAAGGACTTATTCTGAACCTTTCTTCTGGTTTGGGCACCTTTCCTTGTCCATTATATACTATATATTCAGCTTCTAAAGTAAGTCTTTCATATTGCTTTGTAAATCAGTGTTGCTGAAATGTTTTACACCTCAGCTGGTCTAAATCAGTGTAGCTCCATTGAAGTCTATGGAAGCAATGCACTAGCTGCGAATCTGACTAATAATATTGATATTTTCAGATACAATTAAACACCACCACCACAATATTCATAGTATCCCTCTAAACTAAGGCAGAGAATAGGGCAATCGTGAACTTCTGTAGGGACAGGCTAACTGGTGTATTCAAGACTGAAGATGCACAAAATGTGACAGATTTTGTGGAGGGTAAAATTTTGTGTAGTGGAAGGATAGAGATGGGAGATGCGTGGCGGGGGAGGGCAGGCAGGGTCGGCCCCCCAGTTTCCCTCACTCAGCTGCCCCACCATCAGCAGGTAGGGGTTGCCTTGCCTGTGTTTCATTTGGAGGCTTCACTTTGAGTTAAAACTCCCAAAATTTTAACTTCATACTGATAGGATTCACTTTGATGATTTCCATTCAAAACCATAAAATGCTGAAACTCAGCTCTTGTTTGGGTGACGTTCCACCCAGGCTTCCTCAAAACCCAGACAAAACTCACACAAATCTAGCCCAAGTTTCAGCTACATTGAAACCTGAGTTTTTAGGTGGGGTTTTTTGGTTGCCTAAGTTTCTCATGGCTCTACTCAAAAGTGAAATCAAATTCAATAAAATATTTTTAGATTGAAAAAAACGTGGTCAGCATTATCTAAAAATTTCTGATGACGGACTGCCATGTCTCTTTTTAGGTACTTATTATGGAAACAGGGACCATATATCTGAGAACCTCACACTCCAATATATAAATACTCACAAGATCCGATGAAGTGAGCTGTAGCTCATGAAAGCTTATGCTCAAATAAATTTGTTAGTCTCTAAGGTGCCACTAGTACGCCTTTTCTTTTTGTGAATACAGACTAACATGGCTGCTACTCTGAAACTTGTAAGATAGCATTTCCATATCATCCCCATTTTATAGATGAGAAACTGAGGCACAGAGGGGCTGTGACATGCCCATTGTTACACGGATGTCTGTGGTAGAGCAGGGACTCGGACCCAGATCAAGTCCTAGGCTAGTATCCTAAAAACCAAACCATCCGTCATCTCTACTTGCACTTTGCATAGTCATTGATCTGTGCAAAGTGGATGTAAAAATGTTACCATTGATGTAAATGAGTGGAGAATTCTGACCTGATAGTATTTTACACCCAGTTTTGCTCAGTTTGTACAGGAGTAACATACTATACAAGGTGCACGGCAGATAAATCAGGCCCAAAGTTGCCAGACTAGAGATGGTCCCAACAGGAACAATATTGAACTATGGGTACATTGGGATCTAGATTCATCTGTGGATCTTAATTTTGCAATTTGGGTCCATGAAATATGTATCTCAATCCAGAGCCACATTTCCAGGCTTGGGTTCTTCTCTACTCTAGAGTTTTTGAATTTGGCTCTTGTCACTGTTGCAAGATAAAGAGCACTGCAATATGTGACAGAAAATGGAGAGGAACTAAAAGGCTAACACTCGTCTATCTTTAATTTTCAGGTTTTTTTCCAATCCCTTCTCTTGTTTTTCAGAGGGCCTGTCTACCAGCCTCTACTTGAGAATCACACACACAAAATGCAGCCCTTATTCTCTGGTGCCTAGAATGGCTTATTCAGCTGTCTAGCCTTTTGGTGATTTTAATTTTTTAAATAAAGTGAACCTCAATTCTATTTAGGGATTAAAATGGCATTGTGGGCCAAAAAAAGCATACAAATGATTTATCTTCTACCACTATATAGTTAATTCCAGTTTAAAAAGGGACCTTTCCTCTCACTGCTCATAGTATATTTTCAGATGCTGGAATGAGACTATTGAGGTGTAAAACACCAGTTGCCCTCTGCATAATATCTAAAAAGCACCAGAAAACATTATCTTCAGCACTGATTTTGTGCATCTAATTACTGATGAACGACTCAGTGTTGCCGAGTCACTTGATATTTGGTGTGTCTCCATGCCCCAGCTACTGAAGTCATGAGACTACTCTGAAACCTGAGATTATGTGAGACTCTTACTACTTTTTTTAAAAAATGAAAGCCAAGTTTCTAGCCCTTCTGGTGTGGAGAGAAGCCTGGAAACACTAAAACACTAAAGGATCAAGCAACAGAAAGTATCTATCTCTCTTTCCTCTGCCAAACGTACTGTTTTTAAAAGTCTAATTATTTGCAAGCCAGGCTCATGATGTTATGGGACCTGACTCATGATTTTTGGCAAGACATTTGAACAGCAGCAATACAAATATGTCCAAATTCCAGCCCTGATTTGGATTTCACTCACAACAGTAAATTGGGACTAACTCGAGTGGAATCAATGGTTACTCTCCTGTAAGTGCATTGGCCCAGGAACTGCACTACTCACCACTTGGCAGTGCCTCCTTGTGGCTAAGATGGGGAATTAGCTCTGCTATCTGGTCTTAAAACCCTTCCTGTAGTTACTCAGTCAGTCGTTGTTCTCATTCACTCACTAGCCTCTCATGCTCCTGGAGCTGCGGCACTTTCCTCTTCATAGCTTAGCCTGCCAGTCAACTCACATTAAAGTTCTCCCCCTATCTGAGGTACTGTAAGGCAAACTGTCTCAGGTGCAGTCTGCTCCTCACTGCCTGGTCTGTGCCACTCCTCCAGTGGCTGGTAGGGGAACCTGGGCCTACCCTCTACACTGGGTTCCAGTCCAGGGACCCTCAACCCAGCAGCTCTGGGCTTTTACTCTTCCAGCCCTTACTGCTTCTTCCCTGGACTGCTTCCTACTCTCTCCTTGCAGCTTCCCACTCTTCCCCCTTGTATAGGGTTGCCAACTTTCTAATCGCACAAAACCAAACACCCTTGCCCCAACTCCTGCCCTGGGAACTCACCCCTGCCCTGACCCTTCGCTGAGAGCCCACCCCTGCTCACTCCATCCCTTCTCCCTCCATCGTTTGCTTTCCTCCACCCTCACTAGGCTGGGATAGGGGGTTGGCTAATAGCCATTAATGGACTTAACCTCCATGAATTTATCCAGTTCTCTTTTAAACCCTGTTATAGTCCTAGCCTTCACAACCTCCTCAGGCAAGGAGTTCCACAGTGTGCTGAGTGAAGAAGAACTTCCTTTTATTTGTTTTAAACCTGCTGGCAGGGTGCAGGAGGGAGTTTGGGTGTGAGACAGGATTCAGGGCTGGGGATGAGGGGTTGGGATGCAGAAGAGAGTTCTAAGCTGGGGCAGGGGATTGGGATGCAAGAAGGATTTTTTCAAAGTGGGGGCTCTGGCCAGGCGGCGCTTACCTCAGGTGGCTCCTGAAAATGGCCAGTATATCTGGCTCCTAGGCAGAGAACCCAGGGGATTCTGCATGCTGCCCACACCTGCAGGCATCACCCCCGCAGCTCCCATTGGCTGCAGTTCCTGGCCAAAGGGAGCTGCAGAGCCGGCGCTTGGGGCAGGGGCAGCATGCAAAGCCACCATGGTTGCCCCTGTGTCTAGGAATCAGACATGCCGGCTGCTTCTGGGAGCCGTGTGGAGCCATGTCAGGCAGCCTGCCTTAGCCCCACTGTGCTGCCGACCAGACTTTTAGCAGTCGGGCATTCCAGTCAAAAACCAGATGCCTGGCAACCCTACCCTTGTATCAGGAAATGCAACTGTAGGTTACCCACCCCACCCACCTCCTTCCTTTCTTTACAGATCCTGCCCAGCTCCTCCCCCGAGCTGGACTTATCTGCAAGTAGGCCCTTGTACACCCTAGGTTTCCTCCAGGTCCAGCCTATAGGTTATTGGCCTAATTTCCCCCTGCAGGCCTGGTGTGGGGTGGATGTCTCAGCACATGTGTCAAAAGAAGAATGTGTTATATTCCAGCAATGGTACAACTGCACCTGTGCTAGCAACTGGTGTAAACACAGCTCAGGCTTTTTTACCACTGTGTCCTCAAAACTGCATTTTCATAACCTGGGATACTTTTGAGTCTCTTGTACACTAGCGCTTGTTTCATGTGTGACTTGTGCTGGAATATGGGTACAACTTTTTCTGTGTAGAAGATCCTGTGGGATCAGATTCAGGCCCTCCTTTTCTAAATGTGGTACAGCAGGTGGATGCACTAAGTAACTCATTGCTAGGTTTTGCAGACATGTTTGTGCTCTAGCTTGGATGATAGTTGGGTCATTTTGGTAAGGGGTATGTGTGTATATGCATGCATGTGTGCACACAAGTAATTTCAGTTCCTTATGACTAAGTTTATTCAATTTTGTTATTCTAGGCTTTTGTATGCACATTTTCCAAAGCACTTCAAGCAGAATATAAGGCAAAGGGAATTATCATACAGGTGATATAGTATCTTTGTTATTTGCCTTCATTTTCATGAATATTTGAAGTCCAGTCACAGAGCCCAATCCTATGAAGTGCTGGACACCCGTGTGGAAGCGTTGGGTGGCCCAGTGTCCCTGCTAAAATTTCCTTCTCGCTGTTGTGAAACAAAAGCTTCCTCTCCTCACTCCACCCGAGAGGTGGCTGCCCTTTCACTGATGCTCCATATACCTTCATTAATGTGTTAAGGACCTTTCTAAATGAAAGGCACTAATTATTGTCAATAATGATCTTTTATTTCAGGTGGTGGCTCCTTTTGCTGTTTCTACTCCAATGACAATGTACCAAAAACCCAATCTCATAACAAAGACTGCGGAGGAGTTTGTTAGAGAATCACTGATGTATGTAACTGTTGGAGAGGAGACATTTGGTTGTTTAGCCCATGAGATCTTGGTAATTAAATTTAATAATTATTACAGGGCTCTCAGGGACTGATCCCAAAGCCCATTGAAGTCAACTGGAGTCTTCCCATTGATTTCATGGGGTTTTGGATCAGGCCCCAAATGAAAAATTCTGTACAGGCTTAATGCTGATTGTGAATTGTTGATGCTTATATATGTCACCAATTAACCGTAGTGGGAGTTAGGTACAAGCACTGATATGAGTAGATTCCATCAGTTGGAAACTGAAAAAAAAACCCTCCCCACACTGAAATATTGACTGTAGCAGTATCACAAAAGTTTTCAATGCTAATTATTATAACCTACATGAACACTGATTTGATTTCTTTATAGCTACCTGTAATGACTTTTCTTTTACACCCCCTCCCCTTTTTGTTTGTTTGTTTTCCTTTTTGTTCCACTGTTTGTAAGGCATGCATCGTGCAGCTCATTCCGTTGTGGGTATTCCACAGTGACAGACTTCAAGAGGTGTTTCTGAACACATTTTCGACTTACCTGAAAAGGAACTGGAAGAGGCCCTAACAAAATCAACTTTTTAGACCATGTGAAATTGTGAATTCTAGCTTCATACACTATAATTCTGGGGGCTAAATTCAGCTCTGGATGAATTTGGCCCAGCATGCTTAATGAAGAAGTTTGCTAAGGGCCTGATCCAAAGGCCATTGAAGTCAATGTTTTTCCACTGACTTCAATGGGCTTTGGATCAGTTACAGAGGGATGGGATGCTACAGCTGCTTTTGCTTCTTTAAACTGAGCTTGCAAAGGGTGGGTAGCTACAGCTGTTTAATGTTTACAAATAAGACAATTTGCATTATTTCCAAACATAGGTTTGTTTGCTTTGATGCTTTTAGGAAGATTCACCTGATCTGTGAAGGGGCTTTGGATTTTTGTGGTAGGACACAGAGATTTTTTTCTAGAGGAGGAGGAGATAGTGGGAAGAGGTTTTAGATGTTGGAGGGAATCTGTGCATAGGGGCTTTGGAAGTTTGCAGGAACAGAGTTTATTAGTGGAAAGGGCTTTGGAGTCCTCCAAAGCATCTTATATGAATCACTGTCAGACAGGATACTGGACAAAGTAGACCTCCAGTATTGTAACTTCTATTCCTGTGTTTGTAGGAAGATGAAAGCTGAAGGTGAAGACTTTGAATCTAGATAGTTATTTGGAAAACTTTACATGTTCAGAACTTCTCTTTATTTTGTGAAGAATTAGGAAGTGAGAATCTTTGCACTTTGCAACGTTGTTTTGTTTGTGCGTTCCAAAAAGCTATTCAATAAAGAAACAGTCAAATATCAGAAGTCTTATTTAAACCAGCAGGAGTGAATATATATTTGCATTTGTTGGCCAAATGTGATCTGAGGATGTCCCTGTAGTGTACACAAGATAGGAGGTAAAGCTGTGCTCCCACTTAATTCAACCACTAAATAGATCCTAATGACTCCTGCCATTCCTTTAAGATGCCATGTGACAAAAAGCTATATAATGACATATGCCAGATACTGCCAACGCACTGACATAGTACAGCATAGCAGCTCCTTTCCATAAAATACAATGTTAAAATCTCATTGTAAGTCTGACTTACATCAGAAGGACGAGACAGGAAAGATCCTAACTCTCCACATATGTCAGCACAGAAACCAAATTCTGCACTGTTCGGAATCCTCATTCAAAGGCACATTAGGGAACACCGCAAAGCGTACTACATGTTATGGTGTGTGTGTGTGTGTGTGTGTGTGTGTGTGTGTGTGTGTGTGTGTGTGTGTGTGTGTGCACATACGTGTTTAGAAATAGTTGATTCTGACGTTTACATACTAATGTCTATTTTCAACCCCTCTCACACTGAACATCATCATTAAAATAATTACTTCAATCTCCAGGAAACGATGAGCATTCTTCATGGTCATGTAATACCCACCACACCACCTGTAAGGTACAGCGAACTATGTTCTATGGAAATTGTAAAGCAAGGCCTCACAGGAGCATGCTAGTAACTCTATGTAAATAAGTCATTCCACTGAGTTCAGTGGGGCTATTTCTCATGCTTAAATTTACGCATGTGCATAAGGGTTTGCAGGATCGGGGCTAAGGTAGTAATAGGTCACCCAGGTCAGGATTGCCAACTCCAAAGCATTCCAAAAAACCATGAGCCAACGCCCAAAACCACAGAGGAAACTCTACAATTGTGACACTTGGCAACACTGCTAGGTCCTTCCTACTTTGACTGCTGAAAATGAAACATTGAGAGAAAAGTGAGCCAGATTCCTCAAGAACAGCAGAAACACAATTAAGGCATGAGAGCACTAGCTATGAATTTTGGCATCTCCCATTGTTTGGACTTCTCTTGAAAGGAATAGTTACATTTCAGTAAGAGATTTGGGGTTAGTAGATTTGAATTTCTAACTCCAGAAAAAATTTTGCCAAAGTTTTAGGAATGCAGATAGCAGTTGTACAAAAGGCACTGTGTATTAAAAGATCACTCTGCTGTTTTGTGAAGAAAAACAAGTGAAAAATTTAATTAAAAACAGTACTATATGTAGGGTGCTTCATAACTGTTAGAAAAAGTCTAGAGAGACATTTTCCAAAGCACCTACATGACTTAGCTGTTAAGTCCCATTAGGACTTCGAAGTCACTTAGGCCCAGATCTTCAAAGGTATGTTGGCTTCTAGCTACTGATTTCAATGGCAGTTCTATGTCCATGTATTCTGTGACCAACTCAGTCATAGGGGCATCATTTCATGATGTTTCAATGGGTGATATTATCCTAGCAGTCCCTATCTTCTCTGGGATCCCTTACAGATAGGGAACTAAGGCATAGACAGCCTAAGTGACTTGTCCAACACAGGCAGTCCATGGCAGAGCAAGGAATTAAACATGGGTCTCCTATGTCTCCCCAACTGCTGGGTCATCCTTTCTCCCCTCAGTGGCAGTTAGGAGCCTAATTACTTTTGAGGAGCTGAGACATAAGTGCTTTTGAAAATGTTACACAATATCATAACACAACCCAAAATGAATGTTTCTCCTGTTTATGAAATTCACATACTGTACATTGGAACTGAATACCTTGTCTGTCTTTCTGAGTACCCTGTTATATGGAAAATATTTCCTACATTTTATGCCCATTGAACTTGCTCAGTTTGTAAATTAAACAGTCTTTCTACATTACTTATTTGGTTGTTTCATAGTTGTGTTAAACAATTCATAGAATATAAACTACTGAATATTCACACCCAGTATAAAAAACATCTGCAACTGGCAATGAGACACTGGTGTTATACATATTAACTTTGTTTGAAAAAATGAGGAATGGACATGGTTTGGTCATCATTTCATAAATTACCATTTTATATAGATTAAAAGATAGTCTCTAAAGTATGCTACTTGTACAGCTTTACAATAAACCAACAATACATGATAAATATTACATGTGAGCCAAAGCCTACAGGCCTTTGGGAAATCCCCTGTTCAATTCAACAATTGAGGGGGACAGACTGACTGACACACTCTCTCTCTTGAGATATGAAATTAAGTCTGGGCAAGATAAGGAAATAAATAATATTCTTTCTCTAGCCCTACATCCATCTAGAGCCACAAGTAATTATATACATGCTTAGTTTTATGCACGTGAGTAGGCCCATTGGCTTACTCATGTGAGCAATGGGACTGTGTTTTAGTGTCTAATCCTGACCCATCTAAGTCAATGGATGCTCTATATTCACATCAATGGTGCGGAATGAAGCAGAGAGGGCATTTTGCCTTTAATTTAATCTACTAACCTATATGAAAACTCCAAGCTGCTTTAGGATTATTCCTCGAGGTAGCTAATGAGATAACTTACTTTTTTCCTCAGTGAGGACAAAGCCTAAATGCTTGCAGGACTGCAGCCTCAGAGTATGTCTACACTCTGTGCAAATAAATCCCTGCAGCAAGTCTTGGAGCCCAGGTCAACTGCCTTGTGCTCGTACTACAGGACTAAAATTAGGAGTGTTGACATTTGGGCTTGGGCTGGAGCCCAGGCTCTGAGACCCTGGGAAAGTCTACACTGCATTATCACTCAGGCCTTCAGTTTCCTCTAGCGATGACAGTGTTTTTTGCTTGTTGGTAAATCAAATACTGCCTTATTCAGTAACACAAGGACCCGCCCCCACACACATGCTGCTGGAAAAGGGTGGGACAGAAATGGATATTTTGGGGAATTGAGTGACCTGTTCAGGAAGTGACTAGATCATCAATAAAATTAACATATCAAGTTCTCCAGGAGTGTATAATGCAAGAAGAAATATTTGCTTCTAGCAGATAGGATTTAAATTAGAAAAATTTGGATATTTGGCAAATTCCCTGTTGAGTTTCAAAAGTGAAAATGATCAATCTAGTTTTGTTACCCAAGCAGAGCGAAAATAGAAAGCTAGATAAGATGGGCATATGACAAGAAGAAAATAAGGTTTAAAAAAAAAAAGGTAGTTTTAAGAAACATGGGTAAACAAGAATGTGTGTTTGTATGCACAAACACGAAGTCATTAGTCATCTTGGGTGCCTTAAATTCTGGGTGTCCAAATTGAGGCATTTTAAAGGGCCCTGACTTCCACAGGGTGGGTGCTCAGCACTTGCTGAGAATCAGACCCCATTAAAGTGTCTCAATTTGGACAAAATCAGTCTAGGCCATACTATTTTATCTGGACAGACTTTCCTTAATAGTAAGATTGTGGCCTTTGATAGCTCCTGCTCTCAGTTAATGAGTGAAATGCTGACTAGCTCTACTGAGTCTGGTCTACTGACCTAAAAATGTAATACACAGTCTTGAAAATGTGAACAACCCTTACTTACAAAACATTTCAGTTATTGACTTAGCCTCATGCATGTTTGTACAGGCAAAGGGGACATTGTTTCGGTAACAAAAAGTGCAGCCAGTCACCAAGAGTACTACATTAAGGAAAAAAGAAGCAGTTCAGGGCACGATTGCTTTTAACAATAACGATGTAATCCACTGATTGAGTATATCAGTGGCATAGTACTAAGTCAAAGTCTTACTTTTAAAGAGATTGGAACTGCAAATCTGTCTAGACAAGCCATTTAGAGCACAGTACAAAAAATCGAAACCCTTGAATCCCAATGTTGTAAACACTATTATCAAGACTGGTAATACTGACAGGACCCTACTGTTCTTAAGGACCACCCGCAACAGAAAGAATTTTATGTGGCAGCTTGCCCAAAATATTTATTTGAGATATATTACTATGTGGCAACAATGTAAAAGAGCTGTAGGAGTGAGGAGTGCTTACTGGGCGAGCAGCTGATGGGGTTGGCCTTGACAATGGCTGCAATACATATTTCAGAAAGTGATACAGTCCTCCTAAATGAGCAACATTGCGAACACGCTCTCTCAGGCTATTCTGACAGATTAGGTTGTCTTCCCATCCCAGCAGAAGGGCAAGGCTCACACATTGATGGGAAAATGCATGCAGGGGTCAGTTATCCAAATCTTATTGGGAGGAACATCTTTAGTTATAAACACGCTCGCACATGCTATTCATGATCCTTAAATTTGTGCACCACATACACTTGCACTTTTGGGGTGCTGGGAGGGAGGCCAGGCTAAGAATTCAATACCGTGTCCAGGAGTTTCCAAACAGTGGCAGCTGATGGAGCAGAAGTGAGAGACTGGACTACAGCTTGATGCATTAATCAGTACCCTTCTCCCCTCTCTATGGGGAGCTGTGGGACAGTGAGATCTGTCTAAGCCCAGTTTTTAGTCTTAGATGCCTAAAGTTATGTACCTAATTCTGTATTTAGAAACCTACATTCTCATTTTATAACTATAGATGGAGTTTAGGGTCAAATTTTTGTCCTGCTTGAACAGTGGCACAAGGGATTAAGGGGGTTGCAAGGCATCTGCCTGCCCGCCCCCTTTTCCCACCCCCCCCCCACCTCCCCATGCACTGCGTGGCCAGAGACAACTGGAGGCTTGTGGGGGCTTTAGCTTCTCTGAAGAGTTAGGGATTCTATTAATAAATAAAGGAAGCACTGAGTTCGGGACAAAAAACTGATTTATCACACTTTAGTAAAATGGAGATTTACTACTCATTACTACTCAAACTACTCATTAAAGTGCTAGCCAACAGAGAGAGAGAGAGAGAGAGAGAGAGGGTGTGGGTGGGTGGGTGGTTAAACTCTAGTCTCCCAAATGAAAAAAGTTGTCCAGGCCCTTGCACTAGCTACCCATGTCTTGGGGCACAGAAGAGGAAGCAGGTTCTGCAGAGCTGGTACATGCCATCCCTTCCTTCACAGGGGGAGGCAGGAGAAGTGCCGGAACCTGGATTTCAATATCCATGAGCCCAGCAGCATAGCTGTGCCAACATGCTGAGGAGCATCTGTTGTACTGGATATAGACCCAATGTAGTTTACTCCCTCTCCAGAGCAGGTAGCAGATGGTTACTCTCCACAAACTTATTCATTTCATCCACATTAAAATGAGGCAATTATCTAAGATGATAATATGAAAACTATTCCAGTGCAAGCAGAAACTGTATTGCAAGGTTCTCTCCTTGAAGCAAACACTTCTGATGCAAAAAAACTTTTGCTACACATTGCCAGTACTCATGAGAGTTCTGATAACCATTCATTGCAGAAGTGCCCTATGTGGAAACCAAATAAACTAACTAAGCAAATGGATGCCACAGGAGATGTTATACAAAGTAAGTTGTAGAACTGGTTAATGGTAAGAGGATATTAATGTAATAATAGTTATCAAGGAAAGGGAGAAGTCAAAAGGAAGAATTATGTTGGACCAGATTAAGTACTCGAGGTAGCAAGATACTCTGCTGTCTTAGAGGCCTGGAAGTCAGGAGGCCTGGGCTATATTTAACTTTAGCAATGAGTGATGGTCTGACCTTTGATGAGTCGCTTAAGCCTCTCTGGACCTCAGTTTCCCCAGTTTCTCTATTTTACATCTACCGCATAGGTGAGAAAAAAAAACCCTTCTTCCCCCCAGTTTGGAGGCTTTTATTAATGTGTGTCAAGAATTGAGATCCTTATATAAAAGGTGCCATGTCATTATGAAGCCATATTATTATTGCTATTTGCTTATTTAGATTGCTGTAGTACCCCAAAGGTGTGGCACTTTCTAAACAGAAAAGTGTACCTGAAGAACGCACAGTCTAAAAAGAGTACATACTAATATTTTAACTTACTTCCATTCAAGGTAGAAGGCCCTACTGAGACCCCCAACAATGCTACAGGAACTAGTATCAAAACCATGGGCAATTATTTCTGAGACCTCAGGACAAGTGAGGTCCTAAGGAGCAAAGCCCACTGAAGTCAGTGGAAAGACTCCCATTGATTGCAGTGGGCTTTGCACTGGTCCCATAGTGACCAAGGGACTACTTGTGGAAGAAGGAACTACTCAAGAGGTGTATAGCTGGCAGAATCTGACCCTTGATTTCTATTTATGACAGGCTATAAAGCCTGTTCAGTAGTTCTCCGTGTTAACAGAGTATTTGAGATAGTTCCACATAACTTGCTCAGAGGGAGCCAGGTAAAGGTAGATTCAATGGAACTGCTCTATGATTCAGGCCCGTAAGGGTGGTTAAAAGGCAACTGCTTAAAGAAAAACAAAACAGTGCCTCAGTTTCAAGAGAAAGTCAGGGCCACTGGACCATTTCGCTCACCCACAGTTTGGATATTATCCCTGCCACCTTGGGTGGACCTACAAATAGCTAGAATAATTAAATCCCTGGATCAGGGGTTCTCAATCTTTTTCTTTCTGATCTCTCCCCCTCCCCACTATAAAAACTCCATGGCCCAGCTGCGCCACAACAATTGTTTTGCTGCATGTAAAAGGCAGGGCTGGCATTAGGGGGCAGCAAGCAGGGCAATTGCCCAGGGCCCCACACCATAGGGGGCACTGTGAAGCTAAGTTGCTCAGGCTTTGGCTTCAGCCCCAGGTGGTGGCGCTTAGTGTCCCAGGCTGCAGTCCCATGCAGCAGGACTTCTGCCTTCTGCCCTGAGACCTAGTGTGTCTAACACTGGCCATGATGGCTCAAAGTAGCTGAATATTGCAGAGAAGGTTTTTGTGCAATAGGTCATGTACAGTAATCTGATTTCTCTGGTGTCATTCTGAAATGTATGAATGTTGCTTGCTGCTCAGAGTCCCCCCGTTGTGTAACAATAACTAAAGGTAAATTCACCACTAAGGGGCACTAAAGGAGTGCTTAATTATAATATCCCTGCAGCACCTGTTTAGGAGAAATACCAGTAGTGTGTGGATAAGAACTGCAGAAAATGACGCCTTAAAGTAATTGAAGATCTGACTTAACTGTAAAAAAACCCAAGAGAATTCAGGATTATGGCTGAAAACTCAGACCTTTCGTGTTGTGTGTTCAGTACTTTAGAGTTATTAACTAATAAATATTATGGCAACAATTGAGAATCATGTTTAGGAGATATTCTAAACACAATGGACATATTTATACACTAGCTTTTGGCTTGTCTGCCTTTCAATAGCTCCTACACTGCAAATAAAATGAGTTTTCTGCTGGCTGATTGTGGGATTATTTCTCAGATGCCAAAGCATAGCAGTTCCAATCAGCCCAAAGTTTTATGTTCAGGAAGACAGGATTTTCTTATTTTAAAATGTTTATTATTTACAGGCTGCATAGTCAGCTGTGTAGGTTCACTCTCTCCCCAAAGAGAAAAAGTTATTCTATTAATTTCACGGAACATGTCAGGCTTACTCTTGCAGCTATCCTACTAAAGGAAAAGCAGTCTAGCTACTGGTTAATCTTAGAGTGCTGTTGGGGATGTTACAGCAGCATGAATTGGCTTAGATATACTGCACCCAAGGCTGTTGTAAGAACCTGAATACAGTAGTGTAGTCTTGTAGAAGAGGCGCAGGATTAGCAGTCATGAACTGAGTTCTGCTGTAAGGCCTTAGGCTAATAATCTAAACTCTGTAAAAGCGGGATAATACTTACCTACTTGGATGGATGCATTCATTAATAGTTGTATAGTCCTTTGAAGATGTCATCTACTATTTAAGGGTAAGCATGTTATGTTGTGTTCAATAAGACCATTGCCTGAACTAACTAAAGTGAATTTTAGGCTCATATTTTTGAAAATCTCAGTATTGGTTTTTTCATTTGTGGTTAGACGTTTGCCCAGTGGAATGGGCACTGCAGACATATCATGTTTTAAGGTTTCCTTTGCCTAGCATTATGAATGTAGGTAGACATTCTCCATTCATTCAATACCAGTATGCCTAAATTAGCATGCAGTTACTGCCAGTGGTGTACAAATGGCAGTTTGCATGCACAATCACAGTAAATCCATATACAATTCTGTATATATTTTCCATACAGACATTGGGCCTCTGAGAATTTTACCCTAGGAGTGCAAACATCAGCTTCTAGGAGCAAAGTTTTTAATATTTATCCCTATTAGCTTTAAAACCCAGGGGAAAGCCATGTTTCAACAAACAACAAATATGTGTAATTTCTTTAACAGATATTTTTATATTTCTCCAAACATTACCGGAAGAGGGCACTATTGCCTCATTCTAACAAATTCCAGGGGGATTTTGCCATCACGATCTAGCCCTTCCCTGTATGTCATGCTAACTTTTGTAGGTTCATCTAGCTTATCTTTCTGAGTTCAAATGTCAAATAGTAGATAAAGTCACATCTTGACTTCAGTGAGTATTTTGCTTGTATAAGGACAGAGTAAAGACACTGGGATTTGAAATCCAGATTTTATGTCCTGTCCTGTGCAGAACTCAGACACCAGCACTTTCTGGCACTTTTCAATTCAGTGCTACAGCAGAGTATTAAGTGTTAGCGTTAATATACCTATCAATAGAATTTAGTTCACCCTAATGTCAGAATGAGCCAACTGAGCATGCTCAGACAGAAAGACCACCGATATCAACACAATACTGAGGAATGACCAACACTGCAGGAACTCCACCTGTAGGGAAACACATGGTTCTGGTTTATGTCTGTTCCGCTAGCAGGCTCTGGTCTAAATCTACTGGCCTCTTCTACTGTAGACGTTTTATTATTTACAGTATGTAGTGCTGCTTAAATCCATCTTCTTTCTGGCTATGGTTTTGGCAGCCTCTGCCCTGATGTGTGGCTAGTAACTGAATGTTCACCACCCTGATATAGTCTAGTCCAGGGGTCTGCAACCTTTCAGAAGTGGTGTGCCGAGTCTTCATTTATTCACTCTAATTTAAGGTTTCGTGTGCCAGTAATACATTTTAACGTTTTTAGAAGGTTTCTTTCTATAAGTCTATAATATATAACTAAGCTATTGTTGTATGTAAAGTAAATAAGGTTTTAAAAATGTTTAAGAAGCTTCATTTAAAATTAAATTAAAATGCAGATCTTATCAGTTTAGCGTGATCCTTGCCCTTGCTTTTCCTTGCTGAGTTTTCCAATGTCTGGCACGTATTTGGATACTTTAAGCTGCACACAGGTTTCTGAGTGATCAGTTGTTAACCGGCTCTGGGAGGGACAGAGGACAGATTTCATGTGTGAAAATACCTGTTCACACAGGTATGTGGATCCAAATGCTGAAAGCATTGCAAACGCAATTTTCTTCAAACAGTTAAATTTCACTGGCAGGGACGTCCAGCAGGTCAGAATAGTGGCCCCAGGATCTCTCTCGGTAGCTTCAAGTGCATTCTGCAGAACTACAAACTTTGATGCCCACAGTTCTGAGCTTTTTAATTGAATGAGCTGCATTTCGAAATCTTCAACACCCATCCACTGAAATATAGACAAATTCAAGTTGCTTTCGTTGAACTTTTCAGGTTTAATTAGAAAAGAAAGCATTGGGCCAAATTGCTGGAAATCTGGAAATCTGTCAGAAAATTCTGATTCCAGTTCTTGCATGTACAGTCTAATCTCAACATCAAACGCAGTGCGCTGTTCTACGTGGCGTGATAGTGATGTAAGCAACAAATCAGGACTTAAAAATATCCCAGTACAGTTGCGCTGGAACAATTTTTAAGGTGGGGGTGCTGAGCTGCGCTCCCTCTTGCCCTGTCTGCACCCCTTACTGCCCCAGGAGCCGTTGGCCAGGACCCCAGGCCGGCAGCGGGCTAAGCGGGGCCGGTGGATGGAACCCCGGCAGGCAGGGGGTTGGTGGCCGGTCCCCCAGGCCAGCAGCGGAACCCCCAGGACTAGTGGCCGGGACCCAGGGAGTGTGAGTGCCACTGAAAATCAGCTCACGTGCCACCTTTGGCACGCATGCCATAGGTTGCCTACCCCTGGTCTAGTCAAAGGCTGAAATGTTCTCATATGCAGTGAACATATCTCCTTTCTCTATATTATGGATGCATTACTAGTAACTTCCATAGTTAAGGTTCGTTAAACTTTGCGGGATCTCCTTTTCATTTAAAGACATACGGGCAGAGTGGTGTTCCCTGTGGTGAACATGGCAGTGTAGGTGAAGGGCTAGCTGCTGATTGATAGGAGACAGTGCCCAGGCAGCCCATCAGTTGCAGAGCACTATGACAGCTCAGCTAGGCAAGGATAAGGAGGCAGGATATCAAAGACCTGGGAGCATGGCTTCATCCTGCCCTCTCACTCCCCACCAGCATAGCTTTGAAGGCACAGACCTCAGGGTTCATTTTAGAAATGCCTGGTCCCAAATATTCATAATTAAAACTACCGGGCTAGCTGTCTACAAACATGACTCGAGTTCCAAGTCTCCGTGAGATCTATAAAACAGGCAAAGTTTGAAGCTTATCACATGAGCCAATTCTGAGTCATTTAAGGGCAAGGTTTCTATTCTGAACACAAGGGGGCTGATTTCCCAGTATGCTGGGGCAAAGCAGCCCTAAGGTCAGTTTCACCAGACACAGGAGCATTGCTCCAATGTAAGAACACAGTAGCAGTGGCTACAACTGCTGCTGATTTGGGAATTATGTGACCCTAGCAACATCCTGGTATAATCAAGCAAGGGGTTTACTGCTACCTGGGAGTAAGTTTCAGCTGGCCTGGCCAATTCACGGTACCCCAACTTACTGAAGTTCCATATCTGAAAGGTGGCATGTAAGATATTACTGAAAACTAGTAACTCACTGATCACATATAATCATGCATGATCATGCATAGGCTGTGTACAAGAAAAAAAAGTGGTGTCAAAAATGTGTTCGGCAAGCAATGCATAAGCCCAGTATGCCCTAGCCAAATGGGCCATGTATTGGGTTTCTTTATCCAGCCTGGTTCTCAGTCAGAAACAATGAAGGTCTATTTACTTATAAAGTAAACAAAGCCATCAAGTAGGGAGGAAGACAGAATGGTGTCCTCGCCTCAGCAAGAGAAACATTATCTGGACTATAAAGACAGCAGGTCTGAACCTCAAATAAGTAATTGAATCAACTGATTGTATACAATATTACTGTATTAGAAAAGTTTATCAAGTGAGGTCTTTTCCGAAAGTTAATGGCACACTGGTGATTAATATCACTGTGAATGTTTTTATTAACACTATATGAGGAAATATGGATACTTAATGATATAATGCTTTAAAGGCTGTGACCAAACACAGAGAGAAATGGGTCTCTCTTCCCTCCTCCCCCGAAACAAGAGGAAATGCAGCTACCTACGTATCTCCAATGAAATTAACTCAGGTGTGACCAAAAAACAAACAATGGAAACTCCATTTATATACATATCAGGAAGGAAATTGGAAGGAAGTAAAGCATGAGGTCATCCTTAGTCTGGGGACAAAACAGTAAGTTTGTGAAGATATAAGAGAGTGGAGAAGCCATCTTGGCATCCACTACCGGGCAGACAAAAAGTCAAAGCCAGAGGTGAAAGTGGGTTGGTATGGGCCGGTACGGCACACTGGTAAGAAGTGGCTGCCGGTACCAGCCCATACACAACCAACGTTAAATCATTGCCGCGGCAATGCTTTAACGTTGCTGCCCCTTTTTCCGCCCCCTGCCAGGACTGCTGCCAGGGTGGGGGTGAAAAAGTGGCAGCTGCCCTGGGGCCCATCGATTTAAAAGGGCCCGGCCTCCCAGCTGCCACTACTGCAGCAGCGGCCAGAGCCCCGGGTCCTTTTTAATTGCCACCAGAGCCCCGGGCTGCACAGACTGGGCAGCCTGGAAGGGCTGGCTGGGTGAGGCTGACCTCCCCAGCCCTGCTCCTTCCTCCGGAGGCCCCACCCCTTCCAGGGTCCTGGAGCCGGGCCCCCATCCCAGTAAGTATTTTATCTTTCTTTCACCCCGGTCAGAGCTCTTGTAAGATGAGAAAGATGGGCCCTTCAACCAAGGAGGCTGAAGTCTCTGGGAAAACAAGATCAGTAAAGACTTTGAACAAAGACTGTAGCTTGTTAAGTTAGGTCTTAGCCACCATGCAACAGAAAGTGTATTTTACTTTTGTTTGTAACCCTTTCTAACTGTATTCCTTCTACTTGGTATCACTGAACCCGATGTCCTCTGACTAACAAAAATGTCTGATAAACCAACTCAGTGCTGTGTTTGAAGGGAAGGGTGTATTTACCGCACGGGTAACCAGACTGTGGCTGAGGTGTAACAAGCCAGCTGCTGGAATCAGAATTGCTGCGTCATAGAGTTGCTTACCTCACAGACGCTCAGTGCAGGTTTGTATGCTGGCTGGGAGCATCCAGACAAGAGAACCACAGCAGCCGAGTCTTGTGAAGCACTCAGGGTTACAGGGCCAGTGGTGAAAACTCCTCACCAGCCTGGATTGCATCTCAGAATGTGACAGTGTCTGACTGGGGTAAAGGTTGTTTTGGGGGCCTAAAAGTGGCTTAAGGAGAGGTGTGTACGAAAGGTACTTTATCTGTGTCAGCACTTCTTGGGCATAGCCAGTATGTGAGCCATCATGGGGCTTTTTTGCCTTTTTTTCTTCATGGTCAAATAACTTAAGTTGCTCAAGCTTGCCCTGAAGAGACCACTGTAGGGATGACGGTGTAGTTCAGATCATACATATTTCATCCTTGATCTTGCAGCTTTGCCAACCAGATTGCCACTTAGTGCCAGTTGCAACCCTGGGATTTGTGATGTAGACAACAGTCTACTACTTACCCATTCTAGAAAGACCACCAAATGGTAATGATCAGTACTGACCTGGGCTGTATTTGAAGTAATGATCTGTAAGTGAAAGACTCCTGGACCGTCCATTCTCCCTCCATCAGCATTGTCAATGTGTGACCTCACAACGCATGTGTATTAAGTAACATGAACTGCTAGAACTTATCAGTTCTAAAGACAATGATATTTTTAACTTCTCCACCCACAGAAGCAGAATACAGAGCACAATGGTTATGTATTATTAACATTAGAGCTGGTTGAAAGTGGTAAGTATTTTCTGCTAAAGATTTCAAGAAAAGAAATCCCTTCCCCCAGATTTTTACAAAAATGTTTCAGCCTTTGGTTTTCATGTTCTATAAACCTTTAAAAAGTTTTGTATTTTGAAAACTTTTTTCATTAAAAACAAAAATTTGAAAAGAGTTTGCTTGAAGATTTTCACTTTGATTCCAAGATGTTGTTTTGAATAAAACATTATAACCAACTCTGTTCAAGATGGTTTAATGCATTGGACAGTCTGTGGCAAATCGAAGTCAGAAGATACAGGGCTAAGCTTAGGATCATGATAGCCATCGTGCACCCAATCTGGGGGTGCTTCTGTGACACCTTTCCCTTTGTTCAGACAGGAGCGTTTCCCACCAGAAAAACCCAGCCCTCTAAAATGACATACTGTCACATAACATGTGCTGAGTGGAGATTGCAAGGGCGGGATTCCTCTTGAACTCTCAGTCTCCTTACTTTTAATGGTTTATGCTAACCCCTTCTTACTGTTAAATGTACCTTTTCATGTGATTCCGGGGTGGTGCCATTTTCATCAATGATTATAACACATCCACAGGTCTTAATTAAAAACTTGTCATTTTTTGGTAAGGAAGTTATTCAGACTCTGGTGATTGAACGTAAAAACCTTCAGAAGTTATCTCTCTTAATCACTTGCCTCCAAATCCAATACATGATCTGTTCTGAATGGGTAAGCAAGGCATTCCACTTAATTTCCAAAGGGAGTGACAAAAGTTTTGAAAGGGATGTTTAATGACATTCTGTACAAAGAAATATCAGAAACCAAGGACTGCTGCTCTAAGTGTTCACAGAGCAGCCTCTAACTATCATCATATGTTGATGATATACATACAGGCTTTAGAAGACAGTTTTCTTCCAAACAGCCCACCCACCTCATAAATCAATACATAGATCAATAAAGTGACAAAATGTCTCTGCTGCCGCTGCACAGTACATGCCAATTCTGCTTCATGTTCTATCTGGCAGATCCCAATGAATGGCACTGTGTGGGTGGCCTGAAGGAGAACACCTTGATTTTCAGAGCTGCCTGCCTTACTAAACCATGTCACCCACCCCATCTGGATCACAGAAACCAGTGTACTGATGAAATCACAGAGGATGTCAGTAAGAGTTGAATAATATTCTTTTAATACTGAATAACCATGTAGGCCTGGCAGAACTTACAACATATGCATATGGCAAACACATGATCAACATATTATACTCTGAATCAATTGCTTTAGTTTGTTTTCAGCACAATTTCAGTCTGAGAAAATCCATTGCCAGTAAGTGATGTATGACAGTTTGTTGGAAGAAAGATATCACAGTAGAAAAAAGAGAGCTGTAATCAAGTCAATATTAAATAGAGGCTGTACTTTTACATAAACAGTTTATAATTAAAAGAGGGCATTTGCATGACAAAACTGAAAATGCATAATGAATTCAAGTGCCTGCAGGACAGTTTACTTGTTAGAGCTGGTTGAAAAATTTAGCAGAGATTTTTTTTTGGACAGGGACACATTTGCAGTGACAATTTTTGCCAGAAAAGTGACCCTTTTTTCAAGCCACCTCTGATCTTTTACACTGCCCACAACAGAGTTAGGGGCTTTACAATAAAAATGAAATAAAAAAGTTCATTCCCTGGAGTGGTTACATTCTGCCATGGTAGATAAATTACACATGCACACATCAGGAGAGCTGTGCTAAGACTCTGGTCATTCACTACCAAAACCATTTGCCTCTTCTTCTTGAGAAGCTGGCCTCTCCCATAATGGAGCAGACCCCCTATCCTCTCTCTGGAGCAGTCATTAGACTACATCACGCCCGCCCCCACAATGTTTTCGATCATACAGAGGAGACAGTATTTTCAGCTAGGTAAGGCCAGAGACTAGGAGGCAGAACTATGGCCTGGTTGTAGGAAAGTGGATCCTAGCACAGCTAGATGCTGAGGTTTACCCATCCTACTCTTTCACTTTGGTATTGTGAGGTTTAACAGCCCATCTCTTTTACCACCACTCATCAGAAAACCTGCCCCAGTGGGGAATGAGAAGAACAGGTCAGAAGACATCCAGTCTTCTACATAATGACCTTTGGGGAGGTTTGGGGGAGAGGCTGTCGAGGCATCCTCAGCCACAATACACACAAGCAGTTAAGTTGGTTAAAGAAAAATATGTACTTACGTTTTATGCTTCTGTCTCTCCATTTCCATCACATTCATTACACCCTAATGCACAGTCCCATGACTCACCTCTCTCTTCCCTCAACTCTTCACTATCCACTCCTTCACTAGGGTGGTCATAAGTACAGCAAGCTAGAGATGATTGACCTTGTAGCTGAACAGGCACCTTCATTGGCTTCTGCTCTCTCTCCATAAAAATAGCAGTGGGATTAGGGGAGACAATAGGGAAACTGTACGGTAGAGACTCAAGTTCTTTAGGCTGCTACCACAGGGCAGTCTGGGGGATTCCTGGCTTTCCTCTCTCAGGTATATCCCTGAGTCAGCAGTCAATGCTGACCCTTTGTATAGGGAAGAACATGCAGGGGTTTGCAGCAATTTTACCTAACTGGGGTTTAAGATGGTTTAAGGAGGCTAAATCTTGATTCATTGTACATTCTTTTCTTCACTTAAGAGTACAGGGACACCAAGGCTGAATATAGGCTAATCTAGACAAGGTCTCTTCCTATTCACTGTCCTCTAAATACCTCTGAAGCAATCACTTCCAGCACAAAATGGTCCCTCCATACCCAGCCAAGCAATCCCAATAGGGCTCTCCATCCCCAGCCTGGCTACAGTGATTTCAGCATGGTTCAGTCATCCAGCATGGACCCATCCACAGAGACTGGCTAAACAGTGTCAGCCCCATCCACTTCAAGACATGCTTGCCTTACAAATAAGAGAAAGGCTTTTAGAAGCTCCATCTATCTCCATCTCAGCTAGTGGTCTGCCTCTCCAGAGGAAGGCCCATTTCAGCTATCTGCATTGGAGATTAGGCTAGGGTTAACTTGGAAGAGGGCAAATGTGTGCCTATGTTTTACCTGGGATGAAACAGCCTCATAAAAGCATTTTTAAAGAGGGCTTCAGGCAAGCATACCTAAGGAGGGAGCTAAGGATTAGAGATGCAGTCCAGATAAGCACTCAAAAGTCTAGATCAAAGCTTTCTAAGTGCTCCAAACCTCATCATGGGTCCATAAAACATTGGATGACATTCACATCACCTGCACTAAGCCCTTGCAACCAGTATGTTGATAAGTATAGGATGCTGGGAAACAAAATTCACCTCCCCAACTCAGAGCCAGGCTGTGGAGTTCCAGCTCATTGCTTTGGAGCCACTACTGCCCACTACGGGTTGGAGAAGTGGTTACAGCCCCTCCATACATTTGCACACTGTGCTAGGAGCATCAGATCTATATAAACATGGATCCCATAGCCCATCCCCTGGCTATGGAGGAAGGCCATTCTCCATACCATGTGTGGGCTGGTGCAGAGGCCCACTCTGCAATGAGCACATACCTGTGTGCAACTACTTCACCTACGACTCCCCCCTTCCCTACAGCCCCAATATGGTGCCTAAGTATAGGGTGTAGAGGGCCTTGTTCTGGCTCTGTGCACCAAAGTGAATTTCACCCACTCTCAAAACAGATTATCTTGTGGTACAGCACTATATCCCTTCTATACGGGGAAATGGGGGAACCTGGATGTGCAGAGGCATGTAGACATGACACACTGAAAGTCAGTGAACCATATCAGACTCACTGTCCTCCCACTAGCTACAAACAGACCAAGCCACTGTGACTGAACCAACTGGGTTAGTGAAAGAGTAATTCAGCCTCCATGCCCCTTCAGACACTGCTATCTGCTGAGGTTGCTAATTGTAGTAGTGTAGGGTAATGCTCAATTACAGAATCAGTGATTTATTGGTATACTGCAAGTACTAACTCCAGCATGCACAGGAATAACTCAACTTCCTGCTAAAACCCCAGATCAGACAACATATAAGATACCACTAATGACTTGTCTACATGAACATTTAGCTTACTGCATGTTAGGGGTGAATCTACCTCATACTAGCCCACCAGGGACTAACTGTCTGTGTGGACCCTGCTGATGTGCATTAACTATTTGGTTTGCTTTGAGCTAGTCCTCATTGCTTTGATCTAGTTCTTTCAAACTAATGAACAGTTAATTCATGGCAAGCTAGTGCAGGGCAGATTCATACCTCAGCTGGCCACGCATTAAGTGTTCATGTAGACAAGCCCTAAGAGAAAGGCACAGCATCATATAGTGGTGCAGGTGCCATCTGCACTATTGATTACAGTATTTTGTGATGTAGGGACATATCCACCAGACAGCTGATCTGTCTCATTTCATGTACCAGTAGGTTAATGAACAGCCATCATCTGGTAATGACTGTTGGTTACTATGTCTGGCAGGCCTGCATTCACAGGAATGAGCCAAAGGTAGTCTTATGCCACCTTTCTCTCGTCAATTCTGGCATAAGTTAGAGCAGCCCCGTGGCTGTGTTACTCTCTTTCCACTTCTGAAAGCACACACACGTGTTGTTGGGGGAGTAAATCTCTTAGAATTCACAGGAATAAAGGTGTGAATATGTATTGTACTCCCCTTTTCCCCCTTCCGCTCCCCTCAGCCCATCCACACACACTCAGGATACAATATCCGGAATAAAAGTGAATACTCTGAGGCAGTTTTCTGATGGTGTCAAGTCATTTACAATGCCTTTTGGTATTTATTACTAAACATACACAAAATTATTCCTGTACATATCTTGCATGTTCATAAATGACTTTCAGCTGCTTTAAGGTAATAAAATACTTCCATGCACCTGGTCACAATTACAGTGCAGTTCATACTCCATTTGCCTTCCTCCTATCATTTTCTTTAAAAATACAGTGCTGTAAACTTTTAAACTTTGGAAACCAGTGTCTAAACAAGCAAGCTCCCCTTCCTCACCCCCCAAAAAAGACTTAGCTGGAGAAAACTATAAACTCACTCAACACATCCCACAAACAGCTATCACTTATTAAAGAATGCCTTAGACTGCTAACCTATGGGACTCAACTTTTTTTTCCTGTCAGAACTGTCTTATCTCTTTGATTTGATTGTTAGCTACGGGGACCATCCATACTTATGGCACACCATAATCAATACAATTGCTAGTAATGCTATCAGAAATAAAGGCTATAATGCTATAGAATATTTGGAGAAAAAAGTCTTTTGAAAGAAGAGAAATTGTCTGACGAAATAAAAGAAGTGCTATCAAAGGAGTTTAAAAAGATGAGTGACAAATCCTGCTGATCTGCAGGAGTAAGATTGTGACATAACAGAAAACAAATTTATACTCTTGAATTTTTTTTGTTTAAAGTATCCTGCTTGCACAAGAAAAAATTAAGTATAAACACCCTTTCTTTAGGACCACACATACTGTAGCATTTATCAAATCTAGAATTCAAAAAGATTGGAATCTGACTTGCCACTGCAGTATCTGGAGTGATTATGTACTGCCACTGTTTACCATTTAGTAACCCAATGGATGCTTCTATGCAAAGTAGTGTCAGTGAATTACAGGTGCCTTTGTTTGAAGCTTCATTTCTACTAGTACACGTGTGGTTTTTAATGCTTTTAATTAGCTGCTGCTGGAAAGAGAACAACTCGTGTTATTCTAACCAAATGTTTTCCATTGTGGCTACTCCAAGGTATGCATGAAGTTTTCAAACAAAAATGAAGTGGCCCTACTGTGGTACCAATACAAGATAACATATTGTATTCATGACTGTTCAATATTGTACAAAGAAAAGGAGGACTTGTGGCACCTTAGAGACTAACCAATTTATTTGAGCATGAGCTTTCGTGAGCTACAGCTCACTTCACCGGATGCATACCGTGGAAACTGCAGAAGACATTATATACACACAGAGACCATGAAACAATACCTCCTCCCACCCCACTGTCCTGCTGGTAATAGCTTATCTAAAGTGATCATCAAGTTGGGCCATTTCCAGCACAAATCCAGGTTTTCTCACCCTCCGCCCCCCCACACACAAACTCACTCTCCTGCTGGTAATAGCCCATCCAAAGTGACAACTCTCTTCACAATGTGTATGATAATCAAGGTGGGCCATTTCCTGCACAAATCCAGGTTCTCTCACTCCCTCACCCCCCTCCAAAAACCACACACACAAACTCACTCTCCTGCTGGTAATAGCTTATCCAAAGTGACCACTCTCCCTACAATGTGCATGATAATCAAGGTGGGCCATTTCCAGCACAAATCCAGGCTTTCTCACCCCCCCCCTTCCCGGGGACACACACACACACACACACACACACAAACTCACTCTCCTGCTGGCAATAGCTCATCCAAACTGACCACTCTCCAAGTTTAAATCCAAGTTTAACCAGAACGTCTAGGGGGGAGGGATAGGAAAAAACAAGGGGAAATAGGCTACCTTGCATAATGACTTAGCCACTCCCAGTCTCTATTTAAGCATAAATTAATAGTATCCAATTTGCAAATGAATTCCAATTCAGCAGTTTCTCGCTGGAGTCTGGATTTGAAGGTTTTTTGTTGTAAGATAGCGACCTTCATGTCTGTGATTGCGTGACCAGAGAGATTGAAGTGTTCTCCGACTGGTTTATGAATGTTATAATTCTTGACATCTGATTTGTGTCCATTTATTCTTTTACGTAGAGACTGTCCAGTTTGACCAATGTAAATGGCAGAGGGGCATTGCTGGCACATGATGGCATATATCACATTGGTGGATGTGCAGGTGAACGAGCCTCTGATAGTGTGGCTGATGTTATTAGGCCCTGTGTGTGTATGGGGGTGGGGGGGGGTGAGAAAACCTGGATTTGTGCTGGAAATGGCCCACCTTGATTATCATGCACATTGTAGGGAGAGTGGTCACTTTGGATAAGCTATTACCAGTAGGAGAGTGAGTTTGTGTGTGTGGTTTTTGGAGGGGGGTGAGGGAGTGAGAGAACCTGGATTTGTGCAGGAAATGGCCCACCTTGATTATCATACACATTGTGAAGAGAGTTGTCACTTTGGATGGGCTATTACCAGCAGGAGAGTGAGTTTGTGTGTGGGGGAGCGGAGGGTGAGAAAACCTGGATTTGTGCTGGAAATGACCCAACTTGATGATCACTTTAGATAAGCTATTACCAGCAGGACAGTGGGGTGGGAGGAGGTATTGTTTCATGGTCTCTGTGTGTATATAATGTCTTCTGCAGTTTCCACGGTATGCATCCGATGAAGTGAGCTGTAGCTCACGAAAGCTCATGCTCAAATAAATTGGTTAGTCTCTAAGTACTCCTTTTCTTTTTGCGAATACAGACTAAGATGGCTGTTACTCTGAAACCTGTTAATATTGTACAGTAATTCACAAATGCAGTGCATGTTAAAACTGCCATTTCTCACAGGGGTATGTTCCGAGCCTCTCTCATCCACCGTGGATTGCATCCTGCATTGTGCACTGAAGTTAGCTGGGAATTGTGGGCACTCAGCACTGCACCTTGCGGCATCCACCACATTGTGGGATTGAGCCATAAGTGTCAGACAGGTATCCTTTTCAATTGCCAAGTTCTGAAGCCAGAAAAAAAATGGAGAGAACACATCTTACACCGATACAATTACTAGAGAGTGAAGTAGTATGAACTACTGAGAAAGTTCAAGATATTTCATCTCCCTCATGTCCTTTGCTTTGACTTTAATTACTCTTGGTGTGAACTCTCTTCATTTTTGGATGAAACAATGAGTCTGAAACATCATGCACACATGACCTGGATAACACTTATCAGCAAACAGGAAAGCAGGACAATTCTGAGAGTATGAATTGTACTCTGAGCAATCAATATCAAACATTTACTCTTGTAGGAAAGGGAAATTTACTTAGCCTCCAACACAGTAAGTCAAAGATACCTTAAAACTGTCAAACTGATTGATATCAAACCTTGTCCCATATGGGTTAGTCAAGGAGAACAATATTTTAGAAGTGGTATTTGTAAGCTAATATGAGGTGAAGATACAAATCCCTCAATTTATGAATCTGGATATGAAGGCCAAGAATGACCTTTTGGCAGTAACCTAATAGCAAGGAGGATTATGGTGGATTAGAATAAGAGCTAGAATACCAGTAAGGGTACTTTTGACTCCTGCTTTCCTGTCAAGGCCACATCATCCCATTTGCCAGGACGGATGTTGTTGCATTAGAAATACTGAACGGCTGTTACTATTCCACCATTGCCATAGTAGGATATTCTAGAAATGGTTCCTGTAGAGGGCATGGGCCATCCCAATGCAACCCTCATAGGCAGGTGTAGTACTGCACGTATACCTCACCCTGGTTTATTCCAACTGGGTGACAACAACTGGTCTTGCTCAGATCAGGGCAATAAGAAACCAAACACACTAATTAACATAAGTACATCTCCCTTTAACAAAGCCCCATGAAAGGAGCACTTGGAAAACCATTTAAAGGGCCTCACTTCAGGATCCAGGTTCAGAACTCCCACAACTTAAAAGTCCAAAACAAAAGTCTTTGTATCCGGCCAGGACAGCCGTCAGAGAGCTGAAGAGCACTCACCACCCCTGGCCAGCTTACTCCCTACCCAGCTTCCTCTTCCTGTTTAAATAGGTCAGTCCTAGTGTGGAGCAGGGAGCCTCCTTGATTCTATGCAGGTGGTTCTGACTGTGGCTTTTGGCTGGCTCCTAAAGTGGTAATACACTCCATCACACTCCTTCTAGAAAGTAACAGCACAGTGTGACTATTCTGTTTGTCTGAAGATATGATGATACCTTGGAGTGCTCATGCAGCAAGTTATGGTGTATCTGTAGTAAAATCAATATGCACAGAAGTTGATGGCATGAGGCCCAAATATAAAAGAGACCCAATGTATTGAACACCAGAAAGGAGATGAAGAGAATACATATGAAAATACCTACCTGGAAAAATAAGAATGATCAAGAGACTACCAAACCTGGTAAATAAAGGACTGACAGGTCAATAGATGTCAATGGTAAGTTTAATTAAAACCCTGACTGACTGATCACCATGACATACAAAAAGGAAAATGCAGAGACTTGATGAGTTCTGCCAGAGTGCTTTACAACACAAATTTACCAAGGGAATGATAAAGTGTTAAGGGGAATGAAGGCCAAGGACTGAATGGGAATGGATACTGAACTATCTTCTCTCCATTAGAAATGGTCTCCGCAGAACCGTTCTGAAGCACATTGTGGAGAAGCTGAACTACTGCTGCTACTATGGTCCCTGTCATGTGGCTGGAGGATCTCAGGCTCCACAACTTTAATCTCACACCTTTTTGCCAATACGAATTTGAAAACTGTTGTAAAGAACAGAAGCAAAGCAAAATGACTAAGGCCTTCTAGTTTGCACTGTTTGCCTTCTACATGCTGTGTTCCCAGTAACTGCTGTGCTGTTCAATCAGTGAACTCCTGGATTATTCACAATTTCTGAATATGAACTAACCACCAATGATCTGATTAGGGGGATTATTTATCGTCCGTGGTGATTCTCAGGGAGAAGACCATTGGTGCCTGCTCTTACAAAACTCAACTGCAGGATTTTGTCTCCTCTGGCCACAGAGCCACTAATGGAAGCCCAACCCTGAACAGACTGTAGCCTTTTGGCAAGTGATGGAATGAGTGGCGCAACCTAGGGAGGAGAGGAAAAAGCAGGAAAAAAAGAAAAATGAATAAAAACTGAAAGCACATGAAGATTAAAAAAACAGATAAGGGGAAAAGAATGGAGACAGGAAAGAGACATGATGGTAAGAGAGAATGAAGAGAGACAAGTATAGAGATGGCAACTGTGCAGGGGCCAAGTGCAAGATGGGCATGTGTGGGTGGGACCCATTCACCAACATATTGCAGGAAGGGCTCCATTAAAAAAATTGTCAATCTCTTGCACTATCCAGTTCCTCCATGTCTCTCAATATCAACATGGGAAAAAAAGCTGCCTAGAAAACTGTACTTCTGGGAATGTCATCTTGGGGCAATGGCAAGACTCAGTGGTGATTCATGTGTAATTTATGCTTACTCAGCATGGTTCTATCCCCCTTTCGTGTTGAATGGACCACTTAGAAGTTTATGAGTCTGCTACAGCCTTTGAGCTAACAGAATGGGATATTACCACAGCAAGAATCATTGGCAAATACTTTGTGACATTATACTATTTTCAGAGGCCATGTCTTCTAGAACCCATGCTCTGCATGTCTATAATCCAGCATAATGACTCAGTGTGGTTTCTGTAGGAGCCTATTGTTCAGAAGAGTCACATGCAAAACTCCTCAGTCTCTGCATTACAGAGCAGTACAGGGTTAACTGCATGTAAGTATTCAGAGTATATTCAACTGCGTTTCACAGCTGTGAATGCTCCAAATGCTGGGGAATTATGTTTATACAAGATATTCTAACCCCCAGGTGTGCTACAAATGCCTTTTAAATAGTTTCCTCAAATACATTCCCAGCTTGATCTCCGAAGAAAGAAACAAATAAAAAAAATCTGTATCAGGTCTAGATAGGAGATGAAGATCTTAAAAATACTCTTTTACCCCAGTCTCACTTTTCTGTAAACACAAGAGGATTTCTAGCTGTTGTATGGACATGATCTCAGATACTATGGTGATGAGGGTGATGAAAGAACCTGTGTAGAGTAGAATGCCAGGACTAGATTAGTGTGATGTCATTCAAATAAATTCTTGCTGATTGACTTTTGGAGGGGATGAGACAAATTCTATTATTACACCAGCTTAATCTGGCCAATTCCTCCTAAACCAGTGGTACCCAAACTGGGGTTCGTGAACCCCTGGAAGTTCGCAGAACGTTACAGGGGGTTCACCAGAAAAATATCACTAATGGTGGCCAGAGGACCCTGGGCATTGGAGGTAGCAGGTGGGACCTGGTTGCAGGGCAGACAGCCTGAGCCCCAGGGAGAGCGGGGCAGGGCAGTTGGGGCTGGCAGTCCGAGCCCCGGCGATTAGCGGGACCTACAGCCCGAGCTCAGTGGAGCTCAGTTGGCCGGGGCGGTCAATGTGGTCCAGCAGCAGGAGCCCCACGGAATGCGGAGTGTGGAGGAAATTTAAACTTAAATCCCTGGAAATATTCATTTTTAGGAGGAGGTTCACGAGATTTCACAATTTAGTGAAAGGGGTTCACGGGCTGTTAAAGTTTGGGAACCACTGTCCTAAACTGATAGAGTTGCTCCAGCTTTGCACCTGTGTAACTAGGAGCAGATTTTGGACCCCTGGAGCAACTGCCAACCACCCAAGGCCAGGCTGTGGTTGTCCTTTGTGTGACAAGTCTTGCCTATATAGATGCTGATCATAATAATAGATAATACTTAGTCCTGCCTTGAGTGCAGGGGACTGGACTAGAAGACCTCTAGAGGTCCTTTCCAGTCCTACAATTGTTACAGCAGCAGCAGGAGAGAGTCCTAACATCTTACTGTGGGGAAAGCCCAACCTGCAGAAGTGAGCAGGCACTGACTTATGTGGGAACAAATTCAGCCATGGTGTAGCTTAACTGGAGCTCAATGGAGCTACTGCACACATGAATTGGGAAGTTCCCTGGTTTCCCAAAATTATACTATGACCATGGAATGATTTCTTCTGGGTCATGTCTCCCCAACACTCCAGAACATGAGACTACATATGACAAACAGTATGCACACTTCTAAATTTGCCAATACACCACTGTCCTTATATATATATTTCCTTCTATGGCTAAATACTTGGTTTTGAAATGTTTAAATAACCCTGACTGCTCCCGTTGAAAGAGTCTGATGCTTTGGATG
The DNA here is from genome assembly GCF_965152235.1 of Eretmochelys imbricata. Lineage (NCBI taxonomy): Eukaryota > Metazoa > Chordata > Testudines > Cheloniidae > Eretmochelys > Eretmochelys imbricata. The sequence goes on from NC_135576.1 coordinate 88,531,610, forward strand.
ACTGGCTAATACTAATAGTCTTTTAAAATATCTCTTTACTAAGTTTTCCAAATTAATTAAAACAAAATCAACAGCAAGAAAACTCAGTGTCTGTATCAACTGTTATACTTCTAAAAGATGCTTACAATGGGCCAAATGGGCTGTGCAGGCCTCTTAACCCTACAGATATGAGTTCTGGGGCAGGCCACACCAATCCTGAGGAGGTCAGGCTGGTGCAGCTGGGTGCAGAGAAGCCGCTCCATGTTCAAGCTCCATGAAGGCTTAACATGAGTTTCCTATGTTTGCCATTCTGGCCCCTCTTTCTCTTCTGCTCAGTATACTGTAGCTGTTGTGGTGCAGCAGGACCCATGGAGCACTGCCTCTGGTAACATCGCTCCTCGGCAACCTCACTGCCATACCCAGCGGCAGCAGGAGGCTGAGGCACAGACTTCACCTGTGGGAGAAGGGTCAATGCTGTACAGCTGCCAGCACCTCCGGAGCAGCGCACCTTGCTGAGAGTGGCGGTGACCCTTTTCCATCAGAATTCCACTGGTTCAATGCCATTCCAGGCTGCAGAACTCTGGCTGGTCTACACGCTTCTCAGAGGAGAGTCAGGATTTGGTCAAATAGTTGTATAAAATATGTTAACATGGAACCTAACCTTGTTTATCCAAACAAACTCTCATTTGCACCTGGGGCTTGATTTCAGCACATAACATTTCCCATGTTGGAATGACCACTTAATACTGCACAGTATATTACACACACACAAAATACTTTTTCCCAAATTTTTTTATAAACTACAGATCCTTTTCGTCTGCAGAGCTTATGACTCAGTCTCCTGAAACCAAAAAGATCATTGTTATATTAATGTGATTGTCCACAGTAATTTCATATCCCATGTTGGATCATCAAGTTTGTTTTGTATTCTCACAAGTCAAAGGAGTCAGTTTAGAATATGTTTCAGTGTAGCAGCCGTGTTAGTCTGTATCCGCAAAAAGAAAAGGAGTACTTGTGGCACCTTAGAGACTAACCAATTTATTTGAGCGTAAGCTTTCATGAGCTACAGCTCACTTCATCAGATGCATGAAGTGAGCTGTAGATCATGAAAGCTTATGCTCAAATAAATTTGTTAGTCTCTAAGGTGCCACAAGTTTAGTTTAGAATATGTAGTCTGAGAAGCAGAGGAAAAAGAGGATGAATCCTTAAATCCTAACTCCATGCAAGGAGTCCTACTGACCAAAATTTCATTTCTGCTTTAAGTTGTATCTGTGTCCTGGTAGTAGCAATAGCAGGAGCTCCAGTGCAAACAAGGTCAGTCAAGGCATTTATATCACTATTATCTAACCCTGCTCAAAACAAGACTAGATGACATGGTGGTGAAAACATGGATGGTCACTAGCGCTTCCACTGTTGTTGGTACCATTAGTGGAATTGCAGCTGTGGAAGTGCAATGGTAGGAAATTTTAAGTAAAAGTTCAGTGTAGACAGGACTACTGTTTCTGGAGAATGTCCAGACCTACTGAGATGAAATTCTTGATAATGCAACTACTAACAAAGTAGAAGACATCCACTCACCACCAGCAGCTTCTATAAAGTACATACAAAAGTTAATCAAACTGAGAATTTTTTCCTCTAATTTCTTTTTCCTTTTTAGAACAGCTAAATCCATGCCAAGCCTTTTGTTTTTCCAGTACCTGAAAGACGAGAAAGCTTCTTAGAGCACAGCTTAATCTGTGGAGAAATGGGGAACTCAGCTCACCCACTTCATAAAGAAACCTCGAAGGAAACATTCCTTGTTAAAATTCCTCTTGTTAAAAAGCTGTGAAGTCATAAAATTTTACCGAACAATGGCTTCCCATACAAAAGGGCTCTTCAGTCAATAGTTTCCCTCTAAGCTGTTCCAAATCACCCTGGCTTCAATAAACTCAGCTCCTCGAACAATCAATGCAGGAAACAGTGTGGCTTCTATAGGTTTAGCAGCTGTTCAACATGCTCTGTTGTGGGTCTGTCTGTCTCTGTGCAATTTTGCCATGTTTTTCCACAGCCTTTTATTATCTTGCTTATTAGAAAGAGACAGGAAAAATCAATTTTAAAAATAGTTTTTTTGGGACCATCTTAGATTCTCTTTCCTTCTCTATGTAGTATGTTACTCAAGTTAGAAATGGCTGATCAGGAGTATGGTGATTTTAAAAAAAGGAGTTTAAGCACTGAACTGAAGTAGAGAAGTGATTTGCAATCCAATAGCACTATTTAGATCAGTGTTATTTGTTTATTTCTAGAACACCCCTGTGAATTCCAAAAATGCAACACAGGGTGTTCTATAGAACCTGCCTGTGTCTAATTTCTTTCAACAGGAAAAAAAATTCCAGTGTGTGTGTGTGTGTGTGTGAAGTAGAAATATAGTTGATATGTATTTCCACTGCATACAGTTGCCTTGCTTTCTCAGTGTCCCTAATGGGAAGGGCACGTGAAGTAGATCTGACTAGCATTCTGGCAATCTATGAAATAGGTTATTATTTTTTGCTATGAGTGTAGTCTGACATACTACTACACTGGCAGTTTTATTTCCTAGGACAACATCCCTTCTATTACACAGGTAGGGTTTTTGTTGTTGCAGTTCAGATGTTTTATTAACATGCAGCATATGTCATTGCACTCCCATTTTAGATCCATACAGACTCACAGGTTTTAAGGCCAGAAGGGACCATTCTATGTAACCAGGCCATATAATTCTCCACAGTAATTCCATCATCAGTTCCAATATGTTCCCAGGGCTTGAGAATCTTCACTTATAGGGAAAAAAGATCTGTAAATTACACCTTAACTGTAAGAAGATTCTAGTGTAGTGAGTTAATGATTCTCCACAATTGTTTAAAGATTCACAGCACAGAATAGCAAAATAGCTATGGTGAAATGGGTGTTTGAGCATACAACAGTGATATATAAATAGTAGAGGTAGGTGGGCTTTATCTCTGACTGTAGGGGCTTGGGAAAAATGTAATACATTTTGCAGCAAATGTTCATGTACTGTGGGCCCTGAATACACATGCTGTCTCCGCGGTAATGTAGTACAGGTACACCCAGATTATCCAAATGCTGGTTAACCAAATTTCAGGGTATCCAAAATTCAGATATGTCCCTTGACTCGAAACTTCATGTGGATATCAGTTTCATTTGGCTGAAACTTTGAGCACTGGATTATTTTGAATGTTTCCTGAGCTATTTGGCTCATTGGGATTTACTTGCATTCTAACTATGCCCGTTGCTGGTTCCTATAAGCATTTTGTCTCATGACTAGATGGCAAGTTACATATTAATTTATGTAGCTCTGTTTTGCTCTGAACATGTGAGGATTTAAGCCCTTTCTTCTACTTTTCATTAAACAGGGGAGGATATGGCTCTTTTTCACGTGTCTGTATCTATGATAGTATTTTTCTTCAGATTTCCCACTGTTACACCGGTGCATCTCCACTCTGTTGTCTAACCCAGTTCAGAGAAAATGTAGACAACATGGGGTTAAAACATCAGAAGACTGTCTACCCTGGTTTTCCCACTGTTGTTGCCACCAATGGAGCTGTACCAATAGTAATACAATGGTGAGAAATTTGAAGGAAAATGCTAGTGTAGACAAGGCCACGCTGCATTTAGTGGTCTATCCATCTTGGAAGATGTGGGCATGCAGAAATCAATAGTTAAGCTTTTGTGTATACAGATTTCCAAGCTCTACCTACCTCACCACTCCTTGATAACGGGTATTCACAACACCACTGCAGTCTCTCCTGCACTAAGCCTTGAAATTAGCTCTGCTAATTTGGAGGTTCATTTTTCACTTCAGGTTTGTGAACAGGGTTCCAGTTGCTCCTCATATGATCACTTTTAGATTGGCCAAAGTTCGTCAAGTAAAACATGAGCCAATTGGTAATTGTTTGGACTCAGTTGTTTTTTGTCTAATATGAGCTTCTTCCCACTGATGCAAAGTGCAGAAGAAATGTCTATTTAAAAATCTGGACTAGTTTCCTCTTCCCTCAGGGATAATATAATACTCTGATTATAATCCTACCAGGGGAATGTTTGTGCTAAGATTTATTAATGAATCCTAGAAGAGCTTATTTGCCACAGTTCAACTATCTGACCACTTAAGATGCTTGCATGGTAAGTGCTCAGAGCAAATGTTTTAGCGGGGGAGACAAAGCAAGGTAATGATGGTTTATAAATGCCCTTTACTCATGAATTTTGAGTAAATTTGAGCATTTAGCAGTTGGCTGGTGCTTCACTGATGCTGTGTACGAGAGAGTATCCATTGCACAACAAACAGTAGCAGTGATGAGAGAAGTTCTGGCAGCAGCATAACCTAAATGCTCTTTTCCTGCTGCAGGTCTGAGTTAGGGCTACATCTCTCAGGCAGACATCTTGGTAATGCATATAAAATTCTTTGCATGGAGAGAGCAGGAGAGATTTATTAACGCAACTAATATTGTAGAAAGAGGGAAAGACAGCAGCTGCAATGCCAACTATCATCCCATTTACTGGTTTCAGTAAACAAACCAATGAAAATTGGCTGGCATTAAAAATCATGCACCATTCTTAAAAAGCAACCGGCTCTGGGGTGGAAGTAAACCATGAGCGTTCAGCACACTGTGCAACATTGTAGCCTGGAGATATTTTGTCCAGGGTTTTGGAGCAAACCTCTGCTCTTACAAAAGGATCAAAGGGATCTTTATTGTCCATGCAAAATAGATGGGACCTTGTTGTTCAAGGTCTCATTTGAAAGACCCATATATACTAAACTGTAGGGTACTGCATTCTGTCCAGCATCATCTGACAAGAATAATTTTGTCAATAAACATATGGGGTCTGTATGTATATTATTATTATTTTATTTAACATGTATATTACAATAGCAACTAAAGCCCTCTACCCAGTTGGGCTCCCATTGTGCTAGGCACTGTAGATTGATATTGACAAGGGATTCCTCATACACACTATGAGAAATCATTACAGACTCCTCCCCTTTTACTTCATACTCTAAAGTCTTTTCAAATGGTTTATCCTCAGCTGAACAGTAACATTTAGTACCTGGCCATTGTAGCACCACTCCCCTTTGAATGGCCCGTCTTAGAATATGTGCCAACTACCTATGCTAAACAATCTGTTCTACCTTAAATTTAGCTCTGCCGCGCAGAGTACCTTTCTCAGACCTGAAGAAGAGCTTGGTGTAGCTTGAAGGCTTGTCTCTCTCATCAACAGAAGTTGGTCCAATAAAAGATATTACCTTACCAACCTTGTCTCTCTAATATCCTAGGACCAACACACTTACAAAAACACTGTATACACATAGATATATACACAGTGATGAGCAGCCAAAATCTGAAGAACCGGTTCCTTCAGTTGCCCCAGGTCTTCGGCGGCACATCCTTCACTCGCTCCGGGTCTTCGGCGGCACTGAGGGACCCGCCGCCGAAGTGCTGCCAAAGACCTGGAACGAGTGAAGGACCTGCTGCCGAAGTGCCGCTGAAGACCCAGAGTGCCGCCGGGTGAGTAAAAAGGGATTCTCAAGGGGAGCCTCCCCAGCTGAGAACTCAGGCGGGCCGGACAGGACGGTCCTGCAGGCCAGATGTGGCCCTCAGGCCGGAATTTGCCCAACCCTTTAACAACCGGTTCTAAACCAGCTTCTAAATTTAACAACCGGTTCACGCAAACCGGTGCTAACCGGCACCAGTTCACTACTGTATATACATACATGGCCTAGTGACCTAACCACAGTGCTCTTATGGGTCTGTTCCCAGTTCTGCCACTGACTGTCACTTTTTCCTTTGCAGGTATATTCATGTGCACAATCGACCAATTTGCACACAGAGTTGTGGTAATGACACATACACACATAAGTATAGAAGAGTGTATATGTTTTTGTGCCCAGATATCAGATCTTCCTTTCCAAAAATGTTCTGTCTGTAACTCAGATTCACCATCCGTAAAATTGTGTAAAAATATTTACCTACATTACAAGGGTGTTGTGAGAATAAGATGGTTAATCTCTGAAGGTATAAAGCACTATAGAAGTGCTAACTCTTTAAGCTGGTCTCCACTTACCGTGCATCAACTCTGCAGCAATCGATCCACCAGGGGTCAATTTAGCGGGTCTAGTGAAGACCCACTAAATCGACCGCCAATCGCTCTCCCACCGACTCTGGTACTTCACCGGAATGAGAAGCATGAGGTAAGTCGATGGGAGAGTTTCTCCTGTCAACCCAGCGCGGTGTAGACCCCGCAATAAGTCAACCTAAGATACGTTGACTCCAGCTACGTGAATAATGTAGCTGGAGTTGTGTAACTTAGGTTGACTTAGCCCCGTAATGTAGACTTGTCCTTTGTTAGCACTCTGTAATATTTGTTATGGCAGGATAAGACACAATGGTTCCAACTTCAAGAGCTGTTTTCATACAACCTGTAATGGGGTCAGCACCCACCTCTCGCAAGGGGCCCCTCTGGTTGGGTGTGTCCCCGGTCTTCAAACCAGTCCCAGCCCTACCAACAGGCCATACCCCCAGGGCTTCCTCCCTGGAGGCAATGGTTTTTCCCTCTTCGTCTGTTTTAGCCTCAGTCTTCAACTGGGCCTTCTGACAGTTCAGTCCCTTTCTCGGGGTTTACTGATGTCCAACTGTAGGCCCTTCCCCAGTGGTCTAGGGTGGGGGGAGACCCAGGCCCACCCACTACTCTGGTTCTCAGCCCAGGAACCCTAAGAATAGCATGTCCCTTTTGTAAAAAGGTCTTCAGTTCCTTGGGCCATTTCCCCATGACCCCAGCCCTCACCAATGCCTCACCCTTATCTCAGTGCTGTTTTAAGGGCCCAGTAGCCAGCCAGGAGCTCTTCCTTGCTCCCTCAGTCCCTACTAGCACTAGGCTGTCCATTGTGTTCCCTGAGCCATCTACACTCCTCCAGTGCTAGTGAGGCACTGAACTGTCACTGATGCTGTAGCTCCTTTTTATAGGGCCCTCCTCAGCCCTGACTGGCTGCTTCCCCTGCAGCCACTCTAGCCTGCTTAGAGGACCTCTCCATTGCTTCTTACCTGGGATGAGTGTGGCAGCACCCTGAAGCCTCTAGCTGTTGTCCACACTATCATACAACCCAATTAACTCTATTCTAATGTCACATACAAGGGGTCACTTTCATGGCTCACCCACAAAAATCAAGAATAAATGTGGGCCAGATCTGGTCTAACAGCTTTCTCAAGAATTGCCTCTGTGCGGGGAAAGGGAAGTAATATTTATTTATCAGCACCGCAGCTCCCTGAGAATCTATTATCACACCAATGAAGAGTGGATTGCATCTTTGCATGCGTTCAAATTTCCTGGACCTATAACTGGCTGTCGGGTGGGTCAGAAGGTTTGTGTCTTGGGGAGTAAGTGTTTAGGGCAGAAAAAGAGCATTAAAAACAATCAAAAATGTCCTGGAAAAGGAGCAGCATGGTGGAAAGTTGTTCTGTTTAGAAGGGTGAGGGAAAAAATAAAGTCACTGGGTTGCTTGTTAAGTATACATAGTCCCCTTTGATTAAAACTCTAGAGGGAAAAGGGTGTTACGCTTTCTACCCTTTGTCTGTCTTGTTTATTTAGATTATAAATTCTTCAGAGTAGCGACTGTCTCTTGCCATATACTTCTACAGTTCCTAGCATAGTCAGGCCCTGATCTCAGCTGATGCTTCTACATGCTACAGTTTTCCGGGCAAAAGCAATAGAAATAACCCTTCCACCCTCACTGCCTGCTAGTTCCACAGATTTATCATCTACGCATTTTTTTAGATGAAGCTGTCCATTGCCACTGTGAATTGGGAGCACTGGATCAACCTCTTGATCTTTTTAAAATATAGGCTTGATTTTTCAAAGGAATCCAAGGAAGCGAGGCTCCAAAATCCTATTGAAATTCACAGGGAGCTGAGTGCCTCATTCCTATAGATGCTTTTGAAAATCCAAGGCATAGAAGTGAAAGAAAGGTCCCTTCTGCCAGAGACACTAGTGGACTTGAGCAATGGTGGGAACTTAGCCATCCCAGCTAAGATGAAGTTTAACAGACACAGAGTGTGATTCAGTCCTGTTGGTGCAGAGGCAAGGAGTTTGCACCTCCTGTCCTCTCGCACTGTTAGGGACAGTTTCACTGGAGGGGGAAATCACTGCTGGTAATGAGCAGGTGGTCGGCCTGCCTGCATGCACCCTCCCAATGTGTTTCTGACAGGAGTGCACGGATCTAACCTATGGCTGCTTTTTTATAGGAGGCCCACTGATGGAGGTGGCCTAGGGGATCCTCTCTGACACAGCACATCTACTGGTGCCCTGGTCTGGTCCACTCCCTTAGCTGGTCCTATTCCCTTTCTGGGCTATGTCAGGCAGCTCCAAGACCCAGGCAGAATGGAAGCTTGCATTACTGTGCCACCTCCAGGCAGACTTGCAGCATGTCCCAGAGGTCAAGAGACCAGAGGTATTTTGGACTGGGCAGCGGGGAGCAGCTTATTCCACAGTCCAGACCCTTCACAGAGACAGCTCTTCCACCAGCCACCTTTCTTTTAAATGGAGACAGACCTGTCTGGAGCACCTTTGCTGGCATGAGGAGAAAGTCTTTCAAGTAGGAAAGTCGCAAGTCATTTCAGCTTTGTAGGTCAAAACCAACACCTTAAATTCAATCTGGAAAACCAGCAGGCATCAGTGCTGATCCTGGAGCACTGGTGTCATGCTTTGCCATTCTGAGGAGCTGTCAGCACAAATCCCAAATCCAGGACTCACTAGAAAAACAGTGGAATATTAAGGTTATTTTGCTTCAATTACAGCTGGGTTGAGAGGTTACCAGCCTTTGCACAGTGAGGATGATGACTGTGGTATACATTTTTATAGTCCAGCAGAGTTCAGAGCCCTGGTAAAAATCAAGGCCCTGCATGGTCCGCTACACACAGACACAAGAGTTTAAAGGTTACTGTTTATCCCCCTCTCATTTCATTTAGTTTCCCAAGAGCCCCTTTGTTAATTTTTGCTGTTAAGACAAAAGGTCAGTTTTGATGTTGCTCCTAGAAATGTTCTTGTTGCTTTGTTTGTTTTGTTTATATACTCCCCCCTCCTTTCAAGGAGGAATGTTAGACTCCCCTCTGCTGCTTACTGCCAGCTGCAAGCAGGATGGCGAGAAGAATGAGCGCTCTAAAGAAGTGGGTGGGAGGAAAGAGGGAGGAGGAAGAGAAATAAAAGAAAATAAGGAGCAGTGTTTTGCCTCTGGCCATTTGCAAACAGCTTGTGGGATCCTCACATCACACACATTGTTGGGCAGCCTGTGACGTTTCTGAACACACAAGCTGTCATTTCCTTGCAAGAAGTCAGCTCTGTTAAACCCTTCAGTCTACGTGGGTGGGCGCCTGCAAAGACACACTGTCTCATCCCATTCAGGAACTGCCCTCTGTCACTGCACTCATGGCAGGCTGGATGTTTGTTGTTTAAGTAAATAAACTGGTCAGTGTCTCAGGCTAGCTGTGAATGTGCTGTCCTCCCACCCACCGCTGCTTCCCGGCCACTCTGGGGGAAGAAGAAAAAAAACAACAACCAAAAGCAATAACAAGATGAAAAAGTTCACAGAGAGATCCAATGCCACCCACTAAGCCCTAACCTTCAAATAATCACTGACCAAATGGTGTCAGTGTAGACCCCTGCATCCTGTCAGCACTCAGCTTTCCAATGAGGAGTGCATCATAGAGATGCCTTTTAAAGCATCTTTCCTCAAAAGGGAGACTGGGAAAGTGCAGTCCCAGGACACTGATTTTCCTTGTTCCTGTAAAGCCTCCAGGTTTGGATCTGGAGATGAACTTCCCCAACGTTCAGGGTTTTAGTTCAGGTTCCTTGATGCGCTTGGCCCATGGTCAGTCTGTCTCTCTTCTAGACTAGAGGCCAGATTCAGTCCTGGTGTAAGAAGGTGCAAAACCATGAATCTGCACTTGTTAACACAAGCCTATACTTGACCCTCAGTACATAAGTGAGATTTTAAGCCAATTTATTTCCCATTTATTCTTTTGCATCCCCCAAGCCTTTGTTTCTCAACCATGTACCATTCCACAGCAGGGAGAAGAGATTTGTACCACAGGAAAGACTACCAAAAACTGCAAAGAGCATCACTTTCAAAAGCATCCAGGATGGCTCGGGTCTACATATCGTCAAGTACCTCTCACTGAAGTGGGGAATCAAAATAAAATTTTTGTCTCGCTGGTGCCTCTGACCAGTGTTTCTCAATTAAAACATCATTTTTGGGGAAATGGCTGAGAATTCATGGTTAAAGCCAGAGTTAATTAGGGTGAGAAATTGAGCATAAAGACACAAATACCACAAGATTCAGCCATATGTACATCCAGATCCCGTCACTTTGCCAACTAACAAAATGCAGCCACCTGTTTTACAGAGAATACACTACAGGCACTGTGAGCCTCAGCCCCAATGGAGGTAGAACTGTACCACCAGAAACAACGAGGAGTCCTTGTGGCACCTGAGAGACGAACAAATTTATTTGAGCATAAGCTTTCGTGGGCTAGAACCCACTTCATCAGATGGATGGAGTGAAAAATTCAGTAGGCAGGTATAAATATACAGCACATGAAAAGATGGGAGTTGCCTTGCCAAGTGTGGGGTCAGTGCTAACAATGCCAGTTCAAGCTTGGTGGATGTGGCCCATTCCCAATAGTTGACAAGAAGGTGACCCAGCCACTCCCAGTCTTTATTCAGGCCTAATTTGAAGTTTACAGACTAACACGGCTATCCCTCTGAAACCTGTACCACCAGAGGCATCATACATGTCGGGGAACACAATCACTCAGACTACCCCAAACTCCGCACTTGGGAAAGTGCAGTGTTAATGCCCCCTATGTTGACTGCAGTCATCATGGGGCGGGGGGGAATCTATGATTTAATACAGTTGTTTACAAATAATCTGATCTAGAACAAAGACTTTTCCACAGCCCCACACAAAAGCCAATTATCATGTGAGTAATCTTTCCAATCTTTCTTTACCAAGAATTACCTCGTGTTTAGTGAGACCATCAGGCCCTGCCTGGGTGTCTGGGAGATAACCCTAAAAATACATCATGTCTTTTCAAAGCACAGATATCCATTCCTGTTAGTAATGACACAGCAGCTGGCTTTAGGATAATAACAAGTGGTGTGAATTAAGACATTCCATAAAGTGCACATTCTATTTAGAGGCAGGCCTGCTGTCCGAATGATTTATTTTCCCACATTCCTTAGCTTTCCTGCCCATTTACGTGTATTTCTGTGTCCCATCTTCAGAGAAGCAACGTAAAAGAAAATCAGTTTATCCCCAGATTTAGGACACAGTGTAGGAAAGCACACATAGTGACTGAACAGAGGTTTGGCTGCTCAGTAGCAGTGTCTCTGATGGTTTCACTAGGGCTGTGTTCACCAAATGTTCACAAGAGAACCTAAGCTAAATTCCGGGCAAGTTTTGGGTAATGGGGCAAGACGGGAAGAGGAGATTTACAGGGGAAAATGGGACACTTTTATATGGGATTTTGACCTGTCCCAAAACAGGCAAAGCTTAATATTTCAGTTGAGATCACCTTAATTGAACCAAATTACAAAGCAAAAATGGATCCAGACCAAAAGGTGTTTCACCAAATGTCCTGTGAACCAAAACTTCCAAGGTACCTGAACAACTATAGTAGGGCCCAAAGCAAAACTCAGCTCCAGGATTCCGTTTCTCTCAGCTGGCACGGTAAGCCACCATTACAGCCCCTATGCACTAATGGAGCAGTACAAATAAGCTACCGCAGACCAGAGACTCTGGCCCAATGTAGTTTAAAGTACTTAGAAATAACACGGGCTATAGGAATCAGGATTCCATAGTTGTGGTTACAAATAGCTGGAATAGGCTGCCCCTTCCTTTGAAACAGGAGTCCATTTTGTTTGGTTTTAAGACAATTTTTATGCTTTATTTTAAGAAATCTGTGTGAAATGAACTGAAATGGACTGTTCAGATGTTTTCTGTTATTTTAGACTGAGTAGCCTACATTACATAGTGTTGTACTGAAGTATGTTGGCCTAGTGGTGCCTCCTGAGGAGCCCCACAAGAATAAGATGCATCACTCATGAGACTCTTCCAGACAGCAACATTTTAAATCAATCGAGGGAAACCTTCCATAGGACAATTCAGGCTTGCCCAAAGAGAGGAGTTTGTGGAAAGGTGGGTGGTAGATCACTCATATCTCATGTTCAGGGGTTTGTTTCAACCCATGGCTGAATCCTGACAAGAGAGAGAACGTAAAAGGAATATTAGGTTCCTGTCTGAGCACCTCAGGATGATTGCCAACATATGAAGGGCCTTGAAGAAATTAAGAGGTCCCAGTCAACGGGTATATAACCAGGAGTGATGGCAACATCATGTACGGGCCGAGATATCTGGTGCTTCTCTGATCGATCGCACTACTAATCCCACAAGAAGAGACTGAAGCTAAAGCTTTGAAAATCTCAAAAATTTTAGGAGGTAGCTGTCAGACCCAAATCCAATGCATTTGTGTACCAGATACTAAATGCACAACTGGTTGCAAGTGGCTGGTGACTCTGCTCGCAACAGGATAGATGATTCATTCTATGATGGCTTGTTGAGAGAAATCTAAGGGTATGTCTACACTGTATAGCCAGATCCTGGATGCAGATTTGCACCCAGGCCCCTTCTGTCCACATACAAATCAGCCTGACTCGGGTCAGCAAGCATGTAGGATCTGGGTCCAAGATCCTCTGAGGGGTGGATCAGCAACCAAGTCCTGTTCTGAATCAGATCCAAACCCTGTGATTTTGCAGCGTGGAAGCAGCTCAAGCCACAGACCTGAGTCAGAAGTTTTGCGCAGTGCAGTATGGATGCATTAACATGGCTGTGAGACCCAGGTCCAATTATTGTAAACTTAGGTTTACAATATAGTGTGGATGCTCAAGCACAGGCTTGGATATACTGAGTCCACAAGACCTGGGTTTACAAAGCAGTTCCCTGCTCTAATCACTCAATAACACACTCTCCACAGTAGAAGGATGTTCTTATAAATATAGCACTGTTAGCCATGGCATGGTCATTCAGATTCTCTTCTTTTTCCTTAGTTCAGTAGAGAAACAACATGTTTCTTTGTATGTTTGTGTTACAAGGGAGGTGGTTTTCACTTAAGGTACATCTCTGTTTTGATAAATGACTGTGAAAATGGCATAGTGGATGTGCATGTCAAAATCAAATTTGCAGCATCTTTATTGGTGCTGATGTCCTGTGAGAAGATCCCCCCCGCCCCCCAAACCACAGATTGGGTTAGCCAAGCAGGCATTTAGGAAAATTATTCTATTTATGTGTAGACTGAATAAACTTGACCTGGAATAATTTCAAAACATGGAGCCCCATAATGCCATGTTCACGGAGTCACTTTTCAGAATAGAACTTCTTCAAAGACAGTGGCAGTGATGTTGACTACTGATGAATGTTTGGGCTATTCGTCATCAGAACCATAATATTTCAGTAATAAAATGTCAGGTTACACACTGATCCATGGCTCACAGACAGTTGGACTATTTTACTTGTGGTAAATTTCTAATAAAAAAGCAAAGTCACACACGGGACCATTACAAAATATTTTAGCTGGTGTGTTGTCTTTTTGTGACGTGCTCCAAGCACAATGGTGGTGTTCATCCAATACGGAATAGCATTTAAATTGTGACATGAAAAATAAAATGAAATGAGCCCCTCCAAAACTCAGCTTCATAGAAGAACCAAACCAGGGCAGAAAGTATGTCTGTGAATCTATTTCAATGTAATTAACATTACACTAGTTACAAATGCAAACAGGTTCCCAAGCATGCTGTTTGGCTACCCTCCGCTCTGTGGACTCAAGTTTGACTCCTTGTTTTGTTCTAAGGGAACAAAGACGGCAAAGAACAATGTGACCCTGACCCGTCTTTACCCCCTCACAGACAAATGAGCCCTTTTAATATGCAGACAAGCTGTGACATGAAGAGCACCCGTGAGAACAAACACCTGTCATTTCTCTGGACAGCACTTTGACCAGACTTTGCCTATCTAGTTTTTAAACAACTTTTATATTCCTGTGGCTGTGTTGAAAAGAATATGTTAGTATTTTCTTTCTCGGGACATGGTCTGTAACTCAACACAGACATGCACAAATGCATGTTCTCTTCCCAGCGCACCACACACACATATCCTACACCTGCAAAATCAGCAGCATTATTTTTCTGCTTGATGAACCCAATGGCAAACATGAATATTGATGGCCCCAGCACTGGTGCCCCCAAGTCCTAACACATGTATCCACACACATTTTGGGAGTGTTTGCATGTATGTTAACATATCCAGTCTGTGCCCTGCAGTTTTGAATTCCACCCAGATCCAAATACTCACTGCTGCTTCCCTCCCCCTCCACTTAGGGGGTGCAGACTATGGTAGGGGTGTGGGGGAGGAAATATGGCTTTCAGCTTCGGTGGATAAGAGGGTGTCTCAGAGGTGTGGGTCTGAATGGGAGAGAGGGTGATGAGGGAATGTATGACAGGTGCAGGCCAGGGTAGGAGGGAGGGTGCGGGACGACAGGGGCTTCATGGATAGAAAGCTGCTTGTTAGTTTCTTTCATGCTCCTGGAGAAAATACAACAATAGAGACTTTGCCAAAGCCAATACATTGTTGTCCAATTCCATCTCTGCTCTGATGTGTTTTTTTCAGGGATCACAAGGAGCATTTTCAGCAGCTCTTCAATCTAGCGTAAGCACTTGTTTTCCTTCAAGGTTTTTCTCCCAAAAAAGCATTTATGTTGCCACATTTTACTGGCTGGAGGAGCAGGGGACAGAAGGCCCAAGATGAATACTGACAAAACACTGTAGGGTTACATTCCATTTCCTGCCAGTTAACGGGAGACACAGTCTAGGGGATTTTGAGTGTGAAGCCCTGAGTGGAATGGATTTCTTCTGAGTCCATTTGTTGAGGAGAGCGCAGTTGTCCATCTTCAACAGTAACCAAACCAAATATTTTATATGATGGTTAATTTTTGCTGAGCACAGCAAGTTTCAGCGCTGTAAACCACCCGTGTAGAGCGTGCACCAGCACTGGTAGCCATGCCCCTCGTCGAGGTGGGATATTTTGGCGCGCTGGGAGAGCTCTCTCCCCGTGCTCTGCCGCCACTACACAAACCATGTTAAAGTGCTGCTGGAGCAGCGCTTTAACGTTGCTAGTGTAGACTAGCCCCTGAATCTAATATATATTTTAGCTGGATCAGAATGTAGCGAGGACCTGTAATCGGGTGTTCAGTATAAGTGAGGGGGCCAGATAGGCACAAGTAGTCAGAATGCTGGACACAGACTCAACTACTTGCTATTTCTCCTGTTGCTATTAATACTAGCTGCTTCTTCAGGCATGGTTCTCAGCAGGTGATGCAGAAGCCTCCAGGCTGGGGGGTAGGACCAGCAAACACTTCTGAGTTGCAAAAGCAATGGTCAGACTGCCTGCATTGCCATGAGAACAAGGTTCTCACTTGAGGATGGAATGTCTGGAGTCTTGTTTAAAGGGTTCAGAGTAACAGCCGTGTTAGTCTGTATTCGCAAAAAGAAAAGGAGTACTTGTGGCACCTTAGAGACTAACCAATTTATTTGAGCATGAGCTCACGAAAGCTCATGCTCAAATAAATTGGTTAGTCTCTAAGGTGCCACAAGTACTCCTTTTCTTTTTGTTTAAAGGGGCAGCTCATCCACTGCCCTGAGGTGAATGAGCAGATTAACTGTTCACCTCAGAAAAGACAGCAGCCATGTATTTTTGTGAGCTGCCCAGCTAATCAGTTCTAAAGCCCCCCCCAATCCTGGAGGCAGAGCAGCTGTCAGACAGTCCATCCAAGAAGACCTGCCACCAAGTAAGAAATGTGCATGGGATGAAGGAGGGCATAGGGAGGGTGAATATACTAAGAGATTATAGGGGCCAATTCCTTCTCCTTCATAGTGGGGAACCTCAACCAAACGTTTCATAATGTTTGAGGAATAGCATCTGTGGCCTGACTTTGGTCCTTTTGCACTGCTCCAGAGGCCAAAAGGGAGAAGTAGGGCTCACATCTTCCTAGCTGGGACGAGTGTCACTCTTGCAATCTGGCTCCTAGCGTGAATACTTATGCTTACAGAATCAGAATGTGGTCACCACGAATAGTTGGGGAACTTTTTTTAATAAAAATTGTTGCTTCTATGAAAATTCCCACCAATAAACTCATTCTCCAGAATATTTATAGCAAATTGCTATAAAAGGGATGCAGATACATTTGAAACAAATTTGTTTAACAATTCAAAGGACTAGAAGTGCGATTTTTTTGGCAGTATTCATCAGGGTCTGTTTTGCTTAGTATTTTCTGCTCCCATGCCTGGCTGAAACTGGCAACTATGTCAGAGCGCTTAATACATTTTACTGACTTTTTAAAACCACAACATTAATGACACTAACACTTAAGAGTTTTCAAGCACTTTATCTATTCAAAGTACTGTATTTTCTTTACCCAATTTGTTCTCCTATTTCTCATAGCGCCCCTGGCAGGTAGGTCCGAACTATTGTCTTCATTTTACAGATCAGGAAGCTGTGGTGAAGTGAAGTAACTGGCTGAAAAAAATCTACATTGGAGACAGGATTAGGACTTACGAGTGCTTGACTCTCATTCCTCTAGACAACAATGCTGTCTCTCAACAAAGGTTCAGGGTCAGATTCACCCTGAGGTTTAGATGGAGTTTTGGGCTGGAATTGTAAATGATTTACTTCTCTGTAGCGGGAGGGTCCTGCTGAGCATCTGAAGATGTGCATCGGTGGGGCATCAAGGAGTTTTGACCTCAGCATGTGTCTCAGATGCTTAAATTCTGGTCTGTGTTCTCAAATGTCCACTAAAATTTGGTGGGGCTACACTCATTCTTTGTGGGGATAATCTGCACCAGACCCTGGGTGGTGTTACAGGCAGTATATACATTCCTTCAGAAATCTAAAACATGTAAATACACTGACAGAAATTGTCAAAGGGATGTGAGAAACTTGTAAATTAACAACAAATGCAGGGAGAGAAAGGCCAGAACAAACACACTGATGTTTTCCACAATGATGGAGGAGTTTAATCCACTGTCTTCAAAAACATGTGGTGCACTAAGCACTAGATGGGTAAAAGGTTGAGAGATACTTGGCAGTGAACCATGGAAATATAAACGCATCACATTTTGTTTCATTGTGTTTTTTCTTTAAATATTTACGTTTTGTGTTTTGCCAGGGTACAGTTTTCCATCGCATATGCATGACAGGCAATCTTTTTGAACGGGATTTGGGAGCAGGACTGGATGCTCAGGGGTTTGGCAATGGGACCTGGAACCTTCCCCTCTATGTTGCCAGTTTGACTCCAGCCTGGTTTGCTGATGATACTGGCTGATGGCTCTTTGGTGACCTAGGTCTGGAGCCTAACAGCTGTATGTTCCCCTCCTTTTTTTTTTTTTTTTTTTTTACAAGGCATGGTGGGAAACTGAAAGGCCTAAATCCTGTGGCAGAGTGCTGAGAGGAGGGCTGTATGGAGTGGAAAGGTAATACTTGTTATGTTCTCTCTTCACCATAGAGAGCTGCTTCTCTGATCTCTGCAGCTGCTACGATAGAGCTCAGCTTCATAGCTGGAATGTTACAGAGGACAGGAGGTCAAAGGTACTGGCACTTCAAGACAGCATGTTCTTCAATCCCATGATGTATAATGCATTATAAATTATAAGTTAACAGTGGTAAGTCCAGATCACTGGGTTTTTAATACTTTAGAAGAGGCCTGGGTGTGCTATGTGGCAATGCTATTGGAGTGAGGTGGGGATGTCAGGAGAGTTGTGGAAGCATGTTACTGCTACAAAGAAAGCCAGGAAGCCATAGTGTTTTCCTCTATAGTTCCAGGACTCCACCCTTTTTGATGGCCCTTCCCAGACATGCTCTATGCAGACCTGGGGCTGAATTCATTTTCAGCATATGAGTACAGTTTCAGCTGAGTCAACTGAGTTTTACCTGCCAAGGGCAGTAGTGAATTTGGCATCACCTCACCAAGAGGAAATGGTGCAATGGAGCAGCAGCTTGGGAGCCCCAGATCTCCCTTCTCCGTATACACCTTCAAAGTTGTGAATTGGAAGATTTAGCACTTTATGACCATCTCACATCTAGGTTGGTCTCTGCAGGCCACACATGAGAAACATGTTTTTTGGTGGGGGGCAGGGAGCATTCCACTGCTGCCTTTGCTCTACTGTTTCTGTGAAAAGTAAAGGACTTCAATCTCCAGGGCTTTCAGCCCTGTCTACATTAAGGAAATACCATAAAACTACACTGAAGTAATTATACTAGGGCAGCAGTTCTGAGGCCCCTTGGGGGGCCGCAAGCAGGTATCAGGGGGGGTCTGCCAAGCAGAGCCAGCATTAGACTGACTGGGGCCCAGGGCCGAAAGCTGAAGCCCTGCGACCAAGGGCTGAAGCCAAAGCCTAAGCCTGAGAAACTGCTGTAGGGCCATGGGCAATTGCCCTGCTTGCTACCTCTTAATACTGGCCCTGGCTTTTATATGCAGGAAAACAGTTGTTGTGGCGCAGGTGGGCTGTGGAGTTTTTATAGCGTGTTGGCGGGGCCTCAGAAGAAAAAGATTGAGAGCCCCTGTACTAGGGCAAACCCCCGAACAGGGCCAGCTCTACCTTTTTTGCCGCCCCAAGCAGTGAAGCAAAAAAGAAAAAAAGAAGAAGAAAAAGCAGCCGCCAAAGAAGGAAAAATAAACCAAAGTACCACCGAAGAAGGGAAAATGAAGAAGTTGCCGCTGAGGAAGGAGTGCGCCCCAAGAACAGCCGAAGTGCCGCCCCTTCTGATTTGCCGCCCCAGGCACCAGCTTCCTGAGTTGGTGCCTAGAACCGGCCCTACCCCCAAAGCCGATACACTGTGCTGACCTAAAGTGGGGTTTACACCAGGGCAGTGGTGGGGGGACAGGAAGCGAGACTACTGACAGGCCCATTATATATATATGTGCGTGTGTGTGATTATAATAGAAGTGTTTTTTTAAAAAAAAACTTGGGAATGGGCAATGCGTTGTGCTTGACCCAAAGTAGAAACACACCAATCTACTTACTCTCTTATTAATGTACATTTCCAAACACTTTTCCAAGCAGAAGATTAAGTGTTTACAATAATTGGATATGACCAAGGCACTGTGCACTTCACTTACAGGAAACACACTGTTACAATGGACAATCAGGTTTAGCAGAGAAATGCAGATGTCCCAAACCAAGGGCCAGCTCCCCAGTGTGCAATCAGCATAGCTCTATAGACTTCAATGGAATTATGTCAGCTTACATCAGCTGAGGAGCTGGCCCTTGTTGGAAAAGTGTAAAATTCAAGACATTTTAGACTGATTGTAATGGAGAGCAATTGTGAATATAACACACTCCAAAGACATTTCTGAAGTTTCCCTATTGCTCTGTGTGAGCAAGTGTTGCAATTAGATGGAGGAACTTCATTCATTTTCTCCACCAAATGATTCTGTAAGTACTATGCAAACCTTCATTAGTTAACTACATTCTTCTAAAGGACTAGTTGACATTTTTCAATGCAACATAGTTTCCTTTGTTTTTTACTGTCCAGGAGGCTTAAACAACATTTAACATTTACATGTTACCCTCTTGTTTCAGCAATAAAATACAACCTGTGCTGTGACTGGGAAGTAAACAGAAGATAAACTAACACAGAAGAAACTGATTTATTAACACTTGCTCTAGCCCTCCTTTAGTCCCCCATCTCATCTATTGCAAGGGCAGGTGAGAAACTAAAAAACTTGTAGAAAATGTTCGCTCTGCTGGAGAGGATTTATTCACTCCTATTCCACATTTCAGCTGTATCTCATTTTAAAAAAGTGCAAGATACTCTAGGTTCTTCTTTTATTAAATTTAGGGACTATTGCAGGGAGAAAAGCAAGAGCAGCTTGGCCGATGGAGAGTCAAATACTGCATTGTTCAGAAGTTGGTGGAAGGAGCTGGAAGGAACCTACATCCAAGTGCATGCATGAGCACATATGTATGGGGACATTAAGAGCTCCCTCCTTATTCTTGACTCATCTTCATCCCAGTTCTCCTCCTCACTCAGAAAGCATGCTTGCATTCATCATGAATATTTGTGGTAGGATGAACTAACTGATGCACTGATATATTGCATCATTCTGCCTTTAAAATCTCATGTGAACTAATAAAACAAACTGACATTTAATAAAACTTTTTAATTCAAACATTTGAAGGGGCCTCTTTCCAAGGACGTGCGTCTGTCTTTTGTTAAGAAAAAGAAAATAACTTGGAAACAGGTATATTTAGTTATATAAATAACAATAACTGTGGTATTGGACCACAACTTGCATATCTACTGTACTCTGGTGTGAAGATGGAGTGGGCTTTTGCATCCTCACTTCTGTCTAATAAGGCCCCAAACCATGTGCAGAAACATAGCAGGAAAAAACCCCATACACTTGGCTATTACGAAGAAAATAATTTAACCTTTCTAGGAGTCTGTTCTTGCACAATTGACTTCAATGAGAGTTTTGCCCTATATGTGTGTATATATATATAAAATAGATATACCTTCCATGGAAACCATGTAAAGGGAATGATTGGTTGAAGAGATCTGTACTGGGATTAGAGCCTTCCATGGGTAAATTGCCTATTTTAAACTAGCCCTGATTGGTATGACTTTGTAACAGGCAGTAGTTATCATCTGAAGGCTGCTTGGCTGTATAAGTGAAATAAGTTGAATGCTCAGTCTAATACCTACAGAGCCTGAAGTGCACATCACCACAACTGACAGTGTTTTGACACCCCTACAACTCACAGTCTCAGCAGGGGCCAGTGACTGAATATGTGTGGGACTGAATTACCCTCTCATCTCTTGAGGTGGTCCTTACATCTCAGGGTTGAGATATTTTGGCAGGGTGGGGTGGATAAACTCTCTTACGGGCTCACTTTGGTTACCACCCATCTTGAAATTCACAGGTTCATCATTTGCAGACTTGGCATGATTGCACTGGGGAAACCCTATGTCCTGTAAGCACTGCTTGAGGAATACAAACAATTCACTTTCCATGCCCATGGAACATCCTCATGCTACAACACAATGCCATTTTGTCTCAGCATCATTACACTGCCTCTCAGTAGAAAGATGTTGGATCATAATCTCACAACATGGACAATATGAAAGCACAGTGGAGGTGTCTGTCCCACTGGGATAAATTCTAAACTTGGCAGCTGTTTGGGAGAGACAAAGTGGGTGAGGTAATAGCTTTTACTGGACCAACTTCTATTGTTCTGCTGTTAGTGACAGTCCAGCTGCTTTAAAAAATACTAAATTCACTTTGAAAATGTAAACTCTTTAACCAGAGCTACATTCTTAGTATCTTTAAAAACAATTCCACATGGCTTAATTGAATCATTATTCACTCTTACATAAATGACTGAGGTGTAAATTCAAACCATAAAAAGTTTTATTTAGTATGCAAATGATGCAACTTTTAGCACAAATTAAATGTCATTTTTTTCTTTGATCAGCTTCGTTTCTGGAGCTCATTGGGATCATATACAGAAAGCCTAAATATAAACCCCCTCAGAGAGATTAACACAATATAAATTGTCAAAAGGGGGAAGATTGAAGAATGTGCCAATAATGATGAGATGGCTAACCAATGTCATAAAGGCAAAGAATGACTGAAGCACTTACAGAACCAGGCTCATACAAAAAGAAAAGGAGTACTTGTGGCACCTTAGAGACTAACCAATTTATTTGAGCATAAGCTTTCGTGAGCTACAGCTCACTTCATCGGATGCATACTGTGGAAACTGCAAAAGACATTATATACACAGAGACCATGAAACAATATCTCCTCCCACCCCACTCTCCTGCTGGTAATAGCTTATCTAAAGTGATCACTCTCCTTACAATGTGTATGATAATCAAGTTGGGCCATTTCTAGCACAAATCCAGGTTTTCTCACCCTCCGCCCCCCCAAAACACACACATACAAACTCACTCTCCTGCTGGTAATAGCTTATCCAAAGTGACCACTCTCCCTACAACGTGCATGATAATCAAGGTGGGCCATTTCCAGCACAAATCCAAGTTTAACCAGAACGTCTGGGGGGAGGGGGGTAGGAAAAAACAAGGGGAAATAGGCTACCTTGCATAATGACTTAGCCACTCCCAGTCTCTATTTAAGCCTAAATTAATAGTATCCAATTTAATAGTATCCTACAACTGCACCTCCTTTGTCATCATGAATAGGTCGGAATATGAACAAGAGGCTGCTCGGCAGCTCTCCAACACCACTTTCTACAAGCCATTACCCTATGATCCCACTGAGAGTTCCCAAAAGCAACTACAGCATTTGCTCAAGAAACTTCCTGCAAAAGCACAAGATCACATCCGCACAGACACACCCCTGGAACCCCGACCTGGGATATTCTATCTACTACCTAAGATCCATAAACCTGGAAATCCTGGGCGCCCCATCATCTCAGGCATTGGCACCCTGACAGCAGGATTGTCTGGCTATGTAGACTCCCTCCTCAGGCCCTACGCTACCAGCACTCCCAGCTACCTTCGAGACACCACTGACTTCCTGAGGAAACTACAATCCATCGGTGATCTTCCTGATAACACCATCCTGGCCACTATGGCTGTAGAAGCCCTCTACACCAACATTCCACACAAAGATGGACTACAAACCATCAAGAACACTATCCCCGATAATGTCACGGCTAACCTGGTGGCTGAACTTTGTGACTTTGTCCTTACCCATAACTATTTTACATTTGGGGACAATGTATACCTTCAGATCAGCGGCACTGCTATGGGTACCCGCATGGCCGCACAGTATGCCAACATTTTTATAGCTGATTTAGAACAATGCTTCCTCAGCTCTCGTCCCCTAACGCCCCTACTCTACTTGCGCTATATTGATGACATCTTCATCATCTGGACCTATGGAAAAGAAGCCCTTGAGGAATTCCACCATGATTTCAACAATTTCCATCCCACCATCAACCTCAGCCTGGTCCAGTCCACACAAGAGATCCACTTCCTGGACACTACAGTGCTAATAAACAATGGTCACATAAACACCATCCTATACCGGAAACCTACTGACCACTATTCCTACCTATATGCCTCCAGCTTTCACCCTGACCACACCACACGATCCATCGTCTACAGCCAAGCTCTGCGATACAACCGCATTTGCTCCAACCCCTCAGACAGAGACAAACACCTACAAGATCTCTATCAAGCATTCTTACAACTACAATACCCACCTACGGAAGTGAAGAAACAGATTGATAGAGCCAGAAGAGTTCCCAGAAGTCACCTACTACAGGACAGGCCTAACAAAGAAAATAACAGAACGCCACTAGCCATCACCTTCAGCCCCCAACTAAAACCCCTCCAACGCATCATCAAGGATCTATAACCTATCCTGAAGGATGACCCAACACCCTCACAAATCTTGGAAGACAGGCCAGTCCTTGCCTACAGACAGCCCCCCAACCTGAAGCAAATACTCACCAGCAACCACATACCACACAACAGAACCACTAACCCAGGAACCTATCCTTGCAACAAAGCCCATTGCCAACTGTGCCCACATATCTATTCGGGGACACCATCACAGGGCCTAATAACATCAGCCACACTGTCAGAGGCTCGTTCACCTGCACATCCACCAATGTGATATATGCCATCATGAGCCAGCAATGCCCCTCTGCCATGTACATTGGTCAAACTGGACAGTGTCTACGTAAAAGAATAAATGGACACAAATCAGATATCAAGAATTATAACATTCATAAACCAGTCGGAGAACACTTCAATCTCTCTGGTCACACAATTACAGACATGAAGGTCGCTATCTTAAAACAAAAAAACTTCAAATCCAGACTCCAGCGAGAAACTGCTGAATTGGAATTCATTTGCAAATTGGATACTATTAATTTAGGCTTAAATAGAGACTGGGAGTGGCTAAATCATTATGCAAGGTAGCCTATTTCCCCTTGTTTTTTCCTACCGCCCCCCGCCCACCCAGACGTTCTGGTTAAACTTGGATTTGTGCTGGAAATGGCCCACCTTGATTATCATGCACATTGTAGGGAGAGTGGTCACTTTGGATAAGCTATTACCAGCAGGAGAGTGGGGTGGGAGGAGGTATTGTTTCATGGTCTCTGTGTATATAATGTCTTCTGCAGTTTCCACAGTATGCATCCGATGAAGTGAGCTGCAGCTCACGAAAGCTTATGTGCAAATAAATTGGTTAGTCTCTAAGGTGCCACAAGTACTCCTTTTCTTTTTGCGAATACAGACTAACACAGCTGTTACTCTGAAACCAGGCTCATATAGTTTTTTCCCCAAATAAATTGATTCTGTCCCCCAGACTGCCATCAACTTCCACCTTTCTTCATGAGAAGCAGTCTCTGGGAAAGGGACTTTCTTAAAGAAACGTATAAAAGACAGCAAAAAATAATTCCACTCCTAGACACCATTGACTGGCAGACGCTTTCTGTGGGGAACTCATGCAGTACTTGTAGATGCTCTTCGCACGCTGCTATTGCCAATCCATCTGCATTCTGATAAGGGCAGCTTGTGAATGTCAGCCTAATTAGCCAAGGCTAATGTCTGGTTTCCTGTAGAGAGCTTTTGTGGAGTAATTACCTTCCTCTAGGTCAAACTGCTGTAATTATAGGTCTTTAACTAATCGAGATAAACAGCCTTTGAATTCTTGCAATAAATAAGCGAATCACAGTGAGGCACTTTCATCTAGACCTACAACAATACAGGATATTATGACAGGTGATAGCAATGCCATGCATTTCTATACATTTTTGGCTGTGGTCTAGGCATTAACATCTCTTAATAAAACCTTACAAATGATTAACATATATAAACTCGGTGCCCAGGCTAATAGAGTCATTGTTATGCATTTGTCACAGGAGATATTATTTTTTATAAACAAAAAGTGTATGTTTGAATAGAATTATACAATATGGAGACATTAAAAATGGGAGAGACGTATTTGGAAGGCTAGCTGCTTACTCCCCATCAACCCCCCCGTTTCCCTCCTCTCCACCAAAGTTCCCTCCTCTCCTCCTGGAAGTATAACATCCTGTTCAGTTTAATTAACGAGGCTTCCCTTTGAAGACTGTTTCTCATACTAATAGATCTCCCTTCAAAGATTTTTTTCCTGATATTTTACATATTTGGTGGGCTAACAAGCTGACTTCTATCATTCATGTTCAATAATAATCTACAGGAATCCTGAAATGTGGTCAAGTGTTGAGTCACCATCACACCCATTACCAGTCTTGTTGAGTCTACTAGATGTTATTTCCCCTTCCACAGTGGCTCAGGCTAAAGGGAACTCCACTATAAAATCCCTGTTTTATAGTAGTTGTTCTTTGGCATAAGTAAATTTTCATTCACACAAGAGGATCACTTGTGGCACAAGTACTCCTTTTCTTTTTGCAGACACAGACTAACACGGCTGCTACTCTGAAACAAGAGGATCAGAAGACCACAGGGAAACAGAAAACATATATGGAAAAAAATGTCTTGTACACAGTACATGCACAAATATTGTATATAGTGTGTGAAATGTATTGTAAGAAACATACTAATAGCTCATTTAGAGGAAAGGATGTGAGCGGACATTTGATATTCATCGACTTCAATGGGCTTTAGATCAGGGCTGTAGAATGTGAACTATGTTTGGGTGACTTAACTCTTCTAGTCTACATTCTACTAAACAATAAGAAAATCATGTAGATCAAGCATGGATTTGCCTATTACAGATCAAAACTGATATTTAGAGCTAATTGTTATCATACTGTAATCTATCAGCCAATGCCATTGCAGGACAAAGAACAATCCAGAGCTTCCAGGATCTCATATAGCTATTGAGATCTGATTTTTGAGAGACAATCAATAGAAGTTTTCACTAACTCAGAATTGGCATTTGGCTTTTACTGTGAATGCCTGGAACTGTGGGTTGAAAATGGCTTTTTTAAAAGCCTGTCTCGCTTGATAATCATTCATTTCTGTCATTCCGTTACTAGGTGAGTTTGACTTACTTAGCTTTCAGTTCCTCATTTAGGTAGGAAGCTTCTTGGGGCAGGAACCAGATCCTCCTCTCTGACTTGCTATTAACATTGTAAGATCTTTTCTCAGACTGTAAACTCTTCAGGGCAGGGACTGTGTCATTATATGTGGTTGTACAGCATTGAGCACAGTGGGGCCTGGGCTCTGATTGGGGCCTCAGGATGTTGCTGTAATATAAATCTGAAATAAGAAAATAACAATTGTAAGAGTGTTTAAAGAGCTCTGAATGAAAGACTCTTGAATGCAAAGTTCATAAATAAATAACAATCATATGGCTTATTTGTATTACCATAGTACTTCATAGTCCTACTCATGGACCAGAACCTCATTGCACTAGGTGCTTTGTATGTTCTTATAAGCTGCACTGTCTAGCCCAGTGGGTAAATTCTCCTCTCTGACTCATACTGCAGATCTCTTGCATAGTCTGAACCACTAACAACTCAATCAAAAACATATTTAGATGTCAAATGGATTTCCATGTTAGGAACTATAATATTTACCAGACACTCACGAATCAGGTTTGTCAGGAACAGTACTTTATTTTTATTAACTCCTTGAACACATAGATCAGTCTGAGTCTGTTCAGGCTTCTGGTAACATCTCTCTCTAATTGGGCATGCTCAAAGGCTTAACAGACCAATGAAAATAGTCATTTTCATATTAACATTACATCACCTCTATTTGTATAATTGTGCCAACTAACTTTGTGGGTGTCTGAGAGCCACTTATGGTAAAATAAGAACCAACTTATGTCTATGTTCAACCCCAGAATCAAACCTAAACTCTTTTGATTTTTACAAAGAGAGGAGATGAGAAGAGACATACTTCTTGTTGGGAGTGGAAGGAAGAATCTGAATTTTTTTTTGTCAGCATATTTCTCTGAGATTTACAGACTGATATTTTAGACACAAATATTGATTTAATAAGATCTGGATAAACAACTGAACCATTGAGCAGAACCTGGGGAGTTTTTGCAGATCTCCCATTCTGACTCAGCGTGTTTCATTATCTATGAAATTCAGGTTCAATTTTGATTAGACAAAATCCTGGGAAACTAGCTGAACTGAGACTAGTAGTAGTAGCCTGTAATACCTTTCATATTTAGGCCCTCTTTTCAACTTTGCTGTGTTTGCCGGGGAGAGCGGCAGCAGTTTATCTAATAAAGAATCAGGATGGCAGAATCAGGCAGAATCTGCAAGATCAGTTGCATTGATGGAAAACATCATTTCAAGATGCTCCTCAGTTGTCTGCCACCTGGAGTCCCTCTTGCGTTTGAAGAAGGGCAAGAAGTCCCAGTACAACCATCTTCCTTTAACCAAGAAAAGATCCAGGTCATAATCCATGAACTGAAATCTGGGAAGGCATGAGGGGTTTGTAACATGACACCTGAGTTGCTGAAGACAGGCGAGAGCACTGTTGTACTGCAGTTGCATAGGCTTTTCCAGACCATTTAGTGCACTAATATC
Source organism: Eretmochelys imbricata (assembly GCF_965152235.1). Taxonomy (NCBI): domain Eukaryota; kingdom Metazoa; phylum Chordata; order Testudines; family Cheloniidae; genus Eretmochelys; species Eretmochelys imbricata. Next base: position 88,559,249 of record NC_135576.1, read on the forward strand.
ATCCCCGATGACTGGAAGAAGGGAGTTATTCGGTCTCTGTTCAAAAAAGGTGAGAAGGCCAAATGTAACAATTATAGAGGTATTATGATGTTGTCAGTCCCATAGAAAGCCTTTGTTTCCATATCAATGTCTCAAATCAACTATCTACTTCATGGCAAAGGTCAGGAAACTGACTGTGGCATTAGACCTGGTTGTTCTACTGCTGACCAGATCTTTACCTTGAGACAACTTCTTTGACAAGGTTGCTAAATTTAATAAACCAAGCACAGCGCTTTTTGTAGACTTCCTTCAGGCCTTTCACTCAGTGCAATGAGCAAGCTTGTGAGGTCTGACGAGGTGACTCAGAGTCTCTGGAAAGAGAGTATCATTGACAGAAGAGCTCTATAATGGGACAGAAAGCTGTGTTCGAGTCATGATAGATACACAGCGTGGTTTCTCCACAGGAGCCCAGCAAGGCTGCCTTCTGTCACCATAGTTTTTCAATACAGTCATTGATTGGTTGGTGGATAAGCTTGAAGAGGCAGCTGGTGGTGGTACTGAGCTGCTTTGAGTTCTCAAATCCACTGATTACATTGTCTTGTTGGCTCAGTTTGGTGAATCACTGCAGCTGATGGCAGACATGGTCAGGCAAGAAGCACTGTGTATTAGTCTGTTATTAGTCTGGTTATTAAAACTAAGTCCCTCACCATCACCATCAAGCAGTCTCCAGCTCCAGATTACAACCAGCTCAGTATTAACCTGTCCGCATGGGGCCATCAAGCAGGTGGTAATGGTACAATATGTGGGCAACGTAACAGACAGTTCTGGAGGACACTCAAAAGATGTGGACACTTGTACAGCACCAGCTACTGTCATGTTTCAGTCTCTTCAGTGGCCTCCATAAGGAAGTTGTGCCATCAAGCTTGATAGGAAGCTGCAGATCCATTGAACAAGGGTTATACCAAGTATTGTACAGAAGTGAAATGTGGCTGCTGAAGCAGGCTGAAGAATACTAGATTTATGCTTTTGATTTTCATAATTTTTAGCAGCTGCTCCACATCAAGTAGCAGGGCTAAACCAGAAATGAGGATATTCGAAGCTGAACCCAGAAACCACCTCAATCAGCACTAGTTTGGTTTTGATGTTTCTTGGTTTGGACATATTATTAGAATGAACAACCCATGAATTCTGAAACATGTTTACCATGGAATGCTGCTACACAGCCAGTGATCACATGGGTGCCAAAAACTTTGATGGTGCTATAAAATTGCCAGTGATGACTGTAACTGGTAATAGCCACTGTAACTGGTAATAGCTCACCTTACCTGATCACTCTTGTTACAGTGTGTATGGTAACACCCATTGTTTCTTGTTCTCCGTGTATATAAATCTCCCCACTGTATTTTCCACTGAATGCATCCGATGAAGTGAACTGTAGCTGACGAAAGCTTATGCTCTAATAAATTTGTTAGTCTCTAAGGTGCCACAAGTACTCCTTTTCTTTTTGCGGATACAGACTAACACGGCTGCTACTCTGAAACCTAAAAACAGAATGAAATCCTCAAGGCCAAAAGCCCAACATAAACCAAATCTTTAATTGCCTTTATAAAACTGCAGGTTTTAATTTACAGGGTGATATCATATGAGAGGTAGTAGACTTTAGGCATATGAACAATATTCCAATTTGCTTAGGTTATAAAGTGCTTAGTGTAACAGTCTATGGCACAGGCAGGAGCTGGGCACTTATGACAGCTGACAAGTGCTCTTAAAGAGACAGGAAATCCACAAGAGACAGCTATGCAAGGCACCAATGAAATAGAGAAAATCAGAGATAATATTCCCCAACTGCATATCAGAACCGTAGTCATTGGAAATGGGTTTGATTACTAAGTGCCAAACACAAGATTTTTGTGCATGACAAATATGACTCGTCCACATAACAAACATGCTCCTGTTCTTTGTAGATTATGAGTGGCAGAGGATGAAGTACTGACCATAGTCAGTGTGATTGCAAGAGCAGAAATTGCTCCAGCATTTTCAAGAGCCTAGAAATGTGGGAAATTATTTCACCAGGATGACACCAAAAAGCTCTAAGGGTGATGCATTGCATTCCCTGAATTTACCAATTTGAGCAGATGGGAAGGCAATATCTCACAGTATTTTGGGGTACCAGGTTTTTCCCCCCAATCTGATTGTGCAGGTCTAAAAAGTTCTGTAAATCTGTTCTCCTTCAGAAAGCTCTGGGAAACTATAGTAAAAACATATTCAACAAATAGATCCATTAGATGCTTATATAGCTTTAATGCACCCAGGATTCTGATCAGAGGGAGCACTTTTAACATGGGAAAGAGTGAAAATTAGTGGTTTCAGCAGCAAACTGGAAGTGAGGCAAACCAAGGTTTTATTCTTCATGTCTGCAACTGTCCGTCTGTCCTTGGGAATGTAACAGCCTATCTGTGCCTCAGTTTACCATGTGCAACACTTCTTTACCTCCCCTAGGGGTGTTGAGAGACTTCATTCTCCAGTGACTACTAAGTGCTTTGAGCTTCTCAGATGAAAGATGGCATATATGCAAAGTATTATAACTGGAAGAAACAAAACTGGTGACTCACTTGCTCTTTAGCAGCAAGAAGTGCTATTGTTTAACACTGAAACAGTGTCTGTGCCATTTTAGGGTAGCATGTCAGTTTAGTGACATGTTGTGATCAAGAAAAAAGCTTGGACAAACATGCCCTCCTAATTAAACAGAAATCAAGGGCTGCAATAAAATTTTAAAAATACATATAGTTGCCTTATCCTATTCATACACAGTACTTGGACTTATTAATTTGAAACTTTTTGCATCTGGCTTTAGTGTTCCCCCCAAATATTTACCTTTTACAACCGTGTTTGTTTATGTAAAGAGGGTGGATTTAATGACTGTTTTTTAAAGCCACCAACACTAGGGTTTTTTCCTCTCATTGGCAAGACTTATCTGTAGCTTCCACTTCTTTCTAGCAAGAAATCAATGTCTGATGACATTTTGCAGTTAAGAGGATATTTTGGTACCCATAATGTTAAAGTATTGATTGTAATTTTGAAAGAAAAGAAATGCACAAAGTAAAAATGTATACCCACAATGTTATCTGTGGAACACATCATACATACAAGTGCTAAACAAACAACACTAATACCCAGAGTGCTCGTATTTTGAGATGATGTAGCAGTCCAATGTGGAAGGTGTGGGGAATGCTTCTGTTCCTTCTAGCTGATACCACAGACCAGCCTCTACTGGGCCACTTCTTATCTGCCCTCCCACTGTGTTCTCCTCCAACTGGGCCATGGTCATAGCCCTCTGCTTCCCTCACAGAGGGGTTGTTCAAGCAGTTTCAGTGATTCAGGTAGTCTACCGGGGCTTCCCAGCTCCCTTTACAGTGATTTCTCCCTTGTGAGGGAGAAGGAAAGAGAAACAGAGTTCAGGCCCCTGGCTGCCCGGTTGAGCTTTACCCACAGTCTAGGTCCTTCCCCTGTGGATTCCTCTGTCCCAGAAGGTACTAACTGACTTCCTACCTGTAGATAGCCTCTCCTTCACTCTCCCCGAACTTGATTGCCAGAGTCCTATTTTAAGCAGGTCCTTCCTTTGGATCATGCTTTGCAGCTGCTGAGGGATGGACCTTCTTGGCTCAGCACTGCTACCTCACTCCTTTAGTTTTGGTCAGGGGTGAATCCCATCATAGATGAGCAAACCAATTTGGGTGAAGACAGGACCTCCCAGAATCACCTTGTGAAATTCAAATTGAATCTGTCTGAAAGCCTGATAATGTTTGGTTAAGGGTTTCCATGTCAATCACCTGGAGTGACAATACTCTTGGACAGGACAATCCTTCTGGTGGCAGGTCTCCTCTTACAACCTGATCCCAGATTAAGCAGTAGATATTTTAGCATAGTGAACAGTCCTGTACTGATCCCTGGGAATAGTCCAGTTGGCCTAATAGGTCTTTTCCATTTCTAATTTCTGTGATAAGGTAGCAATTAAAAGTAATGGTCAGTGAATCAACCATCAGAAGCATGGAATCATTTTTCAATGATCACAACTCAGACACAGCATACAGTTAGGACTGTACTTATATATTGTGACAAAGTTGATCCTCCTCCACCTTGGTTAGTCTTGCACTTATTGGAGGATTTGCTCACCTTGGAGCTTGACGGCAGCCCTCAGTCTTGCCATTTTTCTGAACCCACAGTCCATGTCGACTCCTCCTGTATCTGACCAGGGGTTGGGAGGTTTGGGGGGAACCCGGGCCTGCCCTCTACTCTGGGTTCCAGCCCAGGGCCCTGTGGAATGCAGCTGTCTAGAGTGCCTCCTGGAACAGCTGTGTGACAGCTGCAACTCCCTGGGCTACTTCCCCATGGCCTCCTCCCAAAACCTTCTTTATCCTCACCATAGGACCTTCCTCCTGGTGTCTGATAATGCTTGTACTCCTCAGTCCTCCAACAGTACGTGTTCTCACTCTCAGCTCCTAGCGCCTCTTGCTCCCAGCTCCTCACACGCACCACAAACTGAAGTGAGCGCCTTTTTAAACCCAGGTGCCCTGATTAGCGTGCCTTAATTTATTCTAGCAGCTTCTTGATTGGCTGCAGGTGTTCTAATCAGCCTGTCTCTGTCTTAATTGTCTCCAGAAGGTTCCTGATTGTTCTGGAACCTTCCCTGTTACCTTACCCAGGGAAAAGGGACCTACTTAACATGGGGCTAATATATCTGCCTTCTATTACTCTCCTGTAGCCATCTGGCCCGACCCTGTCACACAATGATGTATGAAACTATGATGTTCCTTGTCCACCTCCACTGGGTAGTTTGGAGTGGGAGTGGGTTGGGAAGAAAACAGTATTGACACAAAGATGGATACTACCATCACATTTTAACAGTAGTTTACCATGGAGAAGTGCAGGATAGCGCACAAGAAGTATCCACCTCTCTGGGTGGGATGCCCAGCACCACACATAGCTTTACTGTGTAGGACTGCAAAGTTCAAAGGAAGCTTTGGGTTCAGAGAACTGTGAATCTCAGTGTTGTGCCCAATATGCTGGACCACACATGGCTAAAGTACACAGTATCACGAGGAGGACTTCCCTGAAAGTACAAATGGTGCTGGGGTTACTATAAATATCCTGAGAAACAGCAATGTTTCCCTTTCAGTTGTAGGATCAACTCCACCTCCTATGTAGCTTACAAGTGTTCCCTTAGTTTTAATAGTCCCCATCATCATGTGCATTACATAGCAAAAAGGATTCATAGCAAAAGAGCAAAACACATGTGGTCAGATCCTCAGCAATGGTTGAATTGTTCACAGCCCCCGCTGCAGTTGTATGTGAGCCAGTTCTCCTACTGCAGATAACAACCCCAAGAGGTTAAAATTGTAGCCAGCGATCTGCCTGGTATGGGGGCATCCTGACCTAGCCCCCTTTCTTCTGGCTCTGCAACCTTTTCCATGCTATGCAGACATCAGGGAAAAGAAATAATCTAAGAGCCTGTAGGCTGGCTATACACCAGAGGATTTTCATTGCACTGGAATGATCTTCCTAGGGCTGGATGTGGCCCTTTCGGTCCAGATCATGTTGATGATGTAGCATAAAAAGATCATGCTACATAGAATAATCTGGCCCAACATCTCACCAATAATTTTTAGAATGAGCTCAGTAAAACTATATTAGAACTCAACAGCAGTCTGATCTGAAATTAATTTTAAACAATGCAAAGCACCAACAGAGCATGAAATATGAAACAGGTTTGCCTACAGATATACATGGTTTCTCTCAAATAGAGAGGAAGCCCAGCATCTTTGTTTTTCAATTTCCTTAAAGAAAGGAAAATTCAGTATCCATTTTGCATCTACAGGAACAAATTTAAATCAGATGGTTAATATGTTAGGACACCCTGAAACAAAGAACAACAAATACTTTGTGGTCTATAAACATACCAATTTATGATCTGTTACTTGAATCAGGCAACAAGTTAGGAGACCCACCACTACACATTTTCATCTGTAATTTGAAATCTTATTTCTACCTGTGTATGACTCAAACATGTTCTTTACCAGTGAATCAACTTTAGGTAACTCCTGAGCTGCATCATGGAGAAGGCACCAGGGAAAGAAGAGATCCAAGTTCTGTTCCTGGTTCAGTTGCTGACATGCTGTGTGACTTTGAGCAAGTTACTTAATCTCTCCATGAGTCAGTTTCCACAACTGTAACAAGAGGATATTGATACTTACACAACTTTTTACCATGCTTTGAGATCTATGGAGAAACACTGATATGTAAGGGCACTACTACTAAAACCTGCATCAGTTTTAAACAAAAGCTCTATATTCCATTGCAGAGCATCTGACCCATCCTCTCTATTTATGAAATGTTAGGTTATTATTAGAGGTGGGCTTAAACTGCAAGCCTGAATATGCACCCTATTGAATGTCCTCTTGGGAAGGGAGTGGAAAAAACATGCCCTCATGGAAAAGGTGTCTAAAAAGTAATAGAGGATTTTTAAATCATCCTATAAAACTTATTAGTGAATTATATCTCTGCTACAGAATCGGATGGTTCAAAACACTATGTAAGGAGATCAAACTTTCCCATAGGACTATATCAAATTGATATAGAACCCGACTGCCTTCATTCCTACTGAATTCTATAGGACTTTTCCATAAGAGTTGGATTGGCTTGAGGGGTAGAGAGAGTGGGATGAATCCCTAGATCTGAATCTGACCCATGGTTGTGGGTTACATCCAAAACCCGAAGGGGCCTATTTTTTTCTTTGGGGTTAGGATATAGAGAACATTCCCTGATGATGGCTATACTTGTGATATTCTGGCCCAAGGCAATGGAAATCTCACAAAAGAACAACTGTTATCTTGCATGAGATTTCCACTATTAGAAGTTGCAGAAATTTTGCAAGATCAGCAATCTCAAGCTTTCTACACTACTGAGCAGTGAGGGAGATTTCACCATGACCTTGAATTTGAACATGACTCCAGGCCCTGATTTTGCCTTGAACACAATCCTAACCCTAATTGAAATCTGTATACCATCTCCACAGTCCACCCCTACCTCTTTAGGCTCCAATTCTCATGCTTAATTTTACACCCCAGGAATAATCCTGTTGAACTCAATGGAACTAGTCACAGTGTGTAAAGTTAAGCATGTGTGTAAGTCTTTGTAGGATTGTGGCTTTATACTTTAAAAATATGCCCCTCACATAGGCTTTGGGTGCATTTACCCTTTTAAAACACCATGGGCCAAAGTCATCTATGATATACCTCCTTTTGACCCATAGCCTTGTAAATAATACTGTAATACACTGAAATTCCGTAATCATTTCCCCCTGCTTTTATATCAGTTTAGTACTTTAAAAAGATAGAGTTGATAAAGACAATGAGGCCCTCTAAGGTTTCCTCCAGACATACTTTACAGGTTTGATCATGATGTACTTTTCAGGTATGATTACCCTTTTCCTCCATGACCCTGATGTTATCTTCACCCTGCTGTAGACTCTTATTGTTGTGAGATGAAATATCAGTTTAGTTTCCTGCAAGAATTACATGCTCTGTCTTCTCTCAAAGAAGGAACCTGGCTATGACTTATTCTTTATGAATGACTTTCTGTCATAAATATAAAGGGAAGGGTAACCATCTTTCTGTATACAGAACTATAAAATCCCTTCTGGCCAGAGGCAAAACCCTTTCACCTGTAAAGGGTTAAGAAGCTAAGATAACCTCACTGACACCTGACCAAAATGACCAGTGAGGAGACAAGACACTTTCAAAGCTGTTGGGGGTGGGGGGGGGGGCGGGGACGACAAAGGGTTTGTCTGTCTGTGTGATGCTTTTGCCGGGAACAGATCAGGAACGCTCTTCATAATTCCGTAAGTTAGTAAGTAATCTAGCTAGAAATGCGTTAGATTTCCTTTTGTGTAATGGTTGGTAAAATAGCTGTGCTGAATGGAATGTATATTCCTGTTTTTGTGTCTTTTTGTAACTTAAGGTTTTGCCTAGAGGGATTCTCTATGTTTGGAATCTGATTACCCTGTAAGGTATTTACCATCCTGATTTTACAGAGGTGATTCTTTTACTTTTTCTTTAATTAAAATTCGTCTTTAAAGAACCTGATTGCTTTTTCATTGTTCTTAAGATCCAAAGGTTTGGGTCTGTGTTCACCTATGCAAATTGGTGAGGATTTTTATCAAGCCTTCCCCAGGAAAGGGGATGTAGGGTTTGGGGGGATATTTTGGGGGAAAATGTCTCCAAGCGGGCTCTTTTCCTGTTCTTTGTTTAACATGCTTGGTGGTGGCAGCATAGGGTTCAAGGACAAGGCAAAGTTTGTACCTTGAGGAAGTTTTTAACCTAAGCTGGTAAGAATAAGCTTAGGGAGTCTTTCATGCAGGTCCCCACATCTGTACCCTAGCATTCAGAGTGGGGAAGGAATCTTGACACTTTCTAACATGGAAACAGCATGTGGTAGGCAAATAGAATTAAATGGGTTATCTTCAGCTCATGCTGATAAAAGAAAATAAAGGTAGTATTAGATATATCCATCAGTGTGTTTTGGGTTTTTCTTTTAGAAATCTGCTATGATGGACAAGAAAGAGAATTTTAACCCTAGCTTTATCATTTACTACAGTTTTCCTGAAAAAGGCCTCATAATTCTGAATTCACTTTGGAATAAAAGTCTGAATTCCTAGGGACACTGTTAACTTAGCCTCAAAATTTAGGTTAATTTTAAAATAAATCAAATCAAATCATTGAAACATTTCTCATTTTGGGTTTGGATTTAAATATTCTTTTGTAGTATTACAGTTCAATCAAAGAATAAAACTCACTAGTAAAAACTAAAGCCGACTGGACTATCTTCATTTACCCAATGTAGTGAAATGGATAAATACATGAACACAGTGAACAATAAATTTGATTTTTAAAATTCCTTTCATTTTTACAATCTGTGGTATATTAGTCATCAGGAAAGAAAATATTTTTCTTTTAACTTGCATATGGATTTTTAAACTGACATTTTCCCTTTAATGCAAATTCTCTTGTTCCATTTGCAATGTCACTTGGTTGGTAAAGTACCAAGCACGCTGCAGTTCTAACACAACAATAATAAGCATCCAGCTCAAAATGCACTATCATGTGGGGTTCTTCCTCGAACCGGATGCATGTGAAGACATTGATTTGATTTAGGGCTTAGGCCCCCTTAAACTGTTAGCTCGTTGTCTAATAGACAGCCATCCTGGACCGACTTGTGCATATACTGTATGCTTCATTTTGCTCCCTTAGCACTGGATTCACGATCCACTAAAGTCAATGAGAGTCTTTTCATTGATTTAAATGGGCTTTATAGAAAGCTCTTAGACCCAGATCCTCAAAGGTATTTAGGTGCCTAACTATTAACCTTTGAGGGTCTGGTCCTTAGTGCCTCCTTTTTGTATCTATGTGCAGAGATTTCATTAGATAGCTGTGTTCTAATGCTATCTTGTTTTAGGAAAATATAAAAGAAATTCACCAAGGGAAGCAGTGGATTCTCCAACTCTTGAAGTCTTCATACCAAGATGGGATGCCTCTCAGGAAGAAGCGTTAGTCAAGCCAACCAGCGGCAAGGTGTTATTTCCAGCTTCAACATTTCTTGAAGGACATATTTGGTCCTGAGGTACTGGGCGCACCAGAGACTCCAGGATAGTCGTTGATGTGGAAGGAGCTTTATAGGGCACCTAACCAATTGTAGCCTGTTACACCTTCCTGGCCCAAAAGACCTTCCCTAATTTATATTGCCTGCATCAGGCCTGGAGCAAAGATTTGTCTAGATCCTTTAACCCTAGCCAATGGGAAAGTGCCTTGTGAAATATTAAAACTCTACTGTTGACCTATGATTAAGGCTGATCCACCAGAAAAATCTATTTTATTCACAATGGTCCTCACTTAGATTACAGTCCATGGGCCTTGCCAAAGACTTGCTGCTGTAGATAAGGGTCACCCAGAGCCATTCTGGCTTACATGTTTTGGGACTGTCCCAGGATACAATCCTTTTCGCTAGAACTAGGTAGGAGAGTTAATATATTAATGGACATAGCCCTAAAAATGACTTCCCAGAACTGTGTTTTGGGATATATCCCATCAGCTTGGAAAGGCATGGACAGCTTGGTTCTAGAACAATACTTGTAACCAAACGACTCATCTTGCATCAAGGGAAGAGCAGCTTGCCTCCAGGGACAGAAATTAGCACAGCATCTTAAATCAGAGGGGTAGCCATGTTAGTCTGTATCCACAGAAATAACAAGGAGTCCAGTGGCACCTTAAAGACTAACAGATTTATTTGGGCATAAGCTTTTGTGGATAAAAAACCCACTTCTTCAGACGTATGGAGTGAAAATTACAGATACAGGCATGAATATATATTGGCACATGAAGCATCTTGGCTGATCTCGCAGCTGAAGAGTGGGAAACATTTTGGAGAAGAGGGAACTCAGACAAATTTTAAGAGATTTGGTCTGACTTTTTAGAAATCTTAGCTTTCATCCCCTAGGAATTAATCAAAGATGTCCCTATCCTTTCCTCTCTCTGCCTCCCCTTCCTTTCCTTCCCTTCCCTTCCCATTCTTCTGTTTAGTTTTCTGTTCTTCCCTTATTTTGGGGGAGGAAAATTTCAATAAAAGAAAAAGAAGGAGAAAAGAAAAGCACGCTTTAGTCAAACACACATTATTAGGCTGAATATTGGAGTAACTGGATGAAATTCTCTGGTCTGTGTTAATCAGGTCATACTTTGACCAAAAGGCCACTTCTGGCTTTTAAAATCTATGTTTTAAATGGTGGATAGCACTTCATTATAATTGTAGTTTGAGCAAGCATAGTCTCTGTAATGCAGTTCCCCATTCAGTGACATGGGGGTACTTAAAAATGGCACTTTCTTCAGAAAATGCTTTGTGATCCTTAGATGAAAAATACTATATAAGCACCAATTACTGTTACTATCATGGACACAACAGCTGTTGCTGCAGTGGATATTATCCTCTTCTGGGGTTTGCACCTCAGATATTCCAGTAAAGTCATTACTTTCAAATCTTCACATTGCCAGAGTATTTTAAAATATCTTCTGCATATAGGCCCTGATTAAAAAAGCATCTCTATTCAGGAAGGGAACACCAGCATGTGCTTAACGCTAAGCATGAGCTTAGTTTGCTGTAGGTACTTTTAGAGTTTGCCAAGTATACAACTTGTCATAACAGAGCTTATTATTCATACTGAGTCATCATAAAGAAATCTGTTTGAAAACAAAAACATCCCCCAGTGCGTTCACACAAGCTTAGTTTTACTTCCATCATCACCAACAATTATTATTTTTCTATTATTATAAAGAACATGATTTCTGTGAGCACAATCAAGAGATTTGCTGCAGCTGTACCACCTTGGGCTACAATTTTCTCAAATCTCACAAACAAAGCAGAGTGAAACCTGCTCAGCACTTAGAGAGACTTTTAAGAAAAATACAGAGTGCAGCTTGGAAGCAGATTATTCACTTGGTTCCTCCCTTCCCTTCTGCATAGAATTAGGGGCCACCATGCTGGACATTTGGTTTTTCTGAAGAAGTCATACAACTGATGTCCTTACAGCATGCTAAAATTAAAAGGCCCTTTGGCACTTTTTGCAAGAACTGGGGTGTTGCCCAGGTCAGATTACTATTCGCATAAATTACATTCTGCCTAATTAAAGCCCCTCTGTAGTTTCAAATGGATACAGTATTCTTCACTTTCCACTTTAAAATGCAAAAATGTTGTATGCTTTTAAACAGCTGTGCTCCACCCCACAGGTGACTGCACTTCTCTGACGGGTAAAGGCATTTCTGTATACAGAAAAGTCAGCTTTTATAGATTGTAAATGTGCTTAGGATCCTTTGGGAGGAAAGGCATGGCATAAAAATGTAAGCTATTTTGATTATTGTTATAGAGATGGACAAAAAATGCTATTGGAACAAAATCAAAACTGAAATCCTATAAAAATCTCCAGGTGTAAAATCTCTAAGTGTAAATACAGAGCACTAATAAAATGAGCGGCTGTGATTTTAAGGTCAGTTTTGTAGCTTTAAGATGCTAAAAGATGGCAGAAAATGAACTCAAATGAGATTTTTGGTAACCAGAAAGACCCAACATCAAGAATTTACATGAAAGCAAGAAACTCTCTGAAGTGCTGACAACTTGGCTGAGAATGTTCCCATGTTACAATCTAGGGTCAATTCTCCTCGAGACCATTTGGCTAGAACTATATATACACAACATTTCCTCTAGGACTGAGGTGGTATTCATCAAATTGTGATCCACTGGGATTTATTGTCCTGAAGATGATAATTGAGGTCTCATTTACCATGCAAGGCAAACACAGACAGCCCCTTTGGCTGTTGGTGTTGGGCGTTACTCTTAGACAGGCACCCTTGGTGAGCTCTGAATTCTGTCGGCAGAGCTGTGAAGAGGGCTGTCTGAGAGACAGCCCGAAGGCAAGCAGAGCATGCTACTAAGTGGGAACGAGACTGTCTTTTTAGTACAGAATGTTTTTTTTCCCAACTAAAAGAAAGCAATCTGGTATTTGAATAAACTTGTTAGATTTTGATCTGTGGGCTTACATCATTTTTTCCATACTTTCCCTTGGAGCAACTGATTCCACAATTTAAACAACAAAGTTCCAGATACTTGTAAAAACATTTACATTGAGACCATATCCCAGAATCCTCCCATTTACCCTTAAATGCTCTGTGTCACAACAACCATTTGGGCTAGGTAGGCTCCCTCTGGCATCTGCCAACACCATTCTAAATGTTGGCTACAGTAACTTATTTTTGGTCTTTCAGTGGGGGAGTTGGATGCGTGGACTCACATGCAATTCAGTAAGCAAGCCAGTTATATATTTATGAAGGGCAGTGAATTGCATGATGTTTAATGCTTCTGGGAAACAATATGCTTTGCAATCCTGGCTCCCCCCCTTTTTAAACATTATGCTGTTCATGTCTTATGTAAGTTCTAAATGAATAAACATTTGGATAATCAGGGTTTACCTGTGCTTCCTGTAAATTGTTCCAGGAAAGCTTACTGATGAAATCTGTAAAGAATTTAAGCTTCTGTTGCGGTAGCAACCAGAATATTTATGAATGAATGATTATTTTAAAAATTACTTTTACCCATACACCGGTTTCTGTCTGGCTGAAATGCACCAGCACTCTGTTCTCTAAGACTGCGTCTTCACTGCAGAGTTAGCTCAAGTTATACACACTTGCATTAACTCTTCTTGTGTTAGCCTCGCTTGAGTGAGAGCAGTCACACTGTGAAATAACACTGATTCCTGGTATACACTGGAAAATTATATTGGTTTGACTACGTCAGTCAGGGGTGTGAAAATCCACACTCCTGAACGGTGTAAGTAACCTGACCCAAGTGCTCACGTAGAAGAATTCTTCCATCAACCTGCCTACCATCTCTTGGGGAGGTGGCTTACTTACAGTGATGGGAGAACCCCTCCCCTTGGCATAGGTAGTGTCTATGTTACACTAATAAAAATGATACCAACAGGATCTTGTAAGAGGGACAAGGCAAGTTGCCATGTTTATTGTAAATACAACAAAGTATTCCTATATGCAATTTCTATATAGATCCATTCACACACACAGACATTCACACACAGGTTGTACAAAAAAGTTGTTATAGTTACCAGCCTAGACATTGCTCGTGCCAAGTCATTGGCCAGGTGGCCTGGACACAAGAGTGGAGCCGAGTCATTGTCAGATGCGCATCCGATGCTCCTGGAGGGTGGTTGTAGAACCAGACTCAAAGAACACAGTCCCTGGACCCAATTTTTGTAGGTCTCTGGTTCAATACAAGTCTATGGAAGTTGCTTCATCATGCTGAATTTACAATTGAGATGACCATCAATCAGCTCAATCAGTAGGTGGTACATCCATGATGGCTCCATGATGGCTAGGTGTTATCTTCTTGTTCTTCCTTGATGCGTTTTGCATGGATTCCAGTTCGCTCTCCGGGGTCATCCGATTATCTCCACTTTGCATATTCTTCGGCCCATCGATACCAAGGTTGAAATTCTTAGGATTAGGCTGGCACCAGTTACTAACCAATTATTTCCCTGCTTCAGGCTCTCAATTCCATGCACTCATCATCCATTCTTTTACTTAACAACACAATCTATGATTCTTGATTCATTGAACAAGTTTTATCCCACTATCTATTTTTCCCTCTTTGGATACCAAGATTTACATAAGCATGACAAGGGGCCCCCGTGGGGAAAGAGCATCAGAGTGTTGTTTTAAAGAACAGCGTTATTTTCTCAAAGTTCTTATCACTTTTCAGCACAGACTCTTTGTCCTGTTCCGGTCTGAAATAATTAGCACTTTGGCCTTGCATTTGTTACAGAGTGAAATTCAACAGCATGGAACTGATGTTCATACTTTTTTACAATACCTATATACTCTTTTGTCTATCTTTATTTCTACTACTACATAATGATAATTCTATCATACTTATATAACTTTGAGGGCAACCCAACATCTACAGTGAGACACTACAGTGGTACGGCCCTGATGGCTCAGCCAACTTGAGTAAAAAGCACCACCACTCTCAAGTTAAGGGGTTTTATGTGTGGATGGGAATTGAGTTAGGAGCTCCACTTGAGTTATAACTCCACTCTGTAGTGAAGACAAGCCCTAAGACAACCTGGAAGCAGATTTCTGTAGTACTGGTAGTTCAGAGTGAATTTGAATAAAAATGTGGATACAGATGAAATTTGGCAATTTTGGATTCAAACAAGCAATTATGTATTTGAAAAGAAAAAATATTGCTCATCTAGCTGGATAATTAGCAGTAGTTTATTCATCAAAGGCACAAAGCCAGATCTTGGGTGCAGCAAAGAGGGGAATAGCTGGCTCCCTGATTCCCTTCCTTAGATCTGGCACAGAATAGAACAGCTCGGGGGCTACTCTATTTTATCCAGCCGGCTATGGTCTTCTGCTTTGCTCTAGCAGCAGGAAACATTCTTCTGAGGACTTTTATCCACTACTCTTTCCCCTCACCCCCCTCTCGTGAATGTGTGAAAAAATTGGGAGGTTGTTCTAAATTCCTGTTCTGTCCTCCTTCAAAAGTCTCCGCAAACCCACCTAAATTGTGGAAATGCTGCAGCTACAGCGACAACACAATGATCTCTGTTTGTCTGCATGATACCAGGCCATATTAGTGGGACCAGGACACACAACAGTGCCTTTAAAGTGTAAACTCTTTGGGCAGGCATTGTGTCCTTTACTTCTCAAAGGAATGGGAGAATGATTTTGTGGTTAAGGCTACTGGCTTGGGACTCAGGAGATATGGGTTCCATCCTGACTTTTGCTATGACCCAGGGCAAGTCACAAAGGGCTAGATTATGCACCCCTTCTTCACATTCACATTGGGTGACTTCATTAGGACACTGTATGTAAATGCTCATCAATGTGAGAAATTGATACTAATCTTTAATCTTTCTGAGCCTCAGTTCCTGATACGTAAAACGGGGATAATATGTCCCTACCACACAGAAGTCTTGGGAGGGTAAATTAATAATATTTGTAAAGGACCCATATACATACTTAGACATATTACTTATTGTGACATGCCTCATACATTTACAGTGCTATATAAATAATGAATAATACTATCAGCAAGTTGATAATAAATTAAGCAAACTATATAAAATAGACTTCATATTGCAGGGAAAAAAGGTAAATTATTAGGTGTTAGAGTTGCAAACATTTTGTTTTATATGCTACTTCCAAGAACAAAAAAATTATGGCCAAAAGAAAAAAAGGTGTCAGCCAATTGGCTCTCTGGATGGCTGTCCCTTCTTTTAGCAGTAATAGTACTGTCATGCTGTTTTACAAGGCAGTAATCCAGTCACCAAATGGAGAAGCTATGAGACCAAAGCTCTCATGGGTTATGCCAACAAGGGGACTGAATTATGGCCTTGTAAAAGAGCGTGGCAGTACTATTGCTGCTCTTCTGCTATAGTTGTTTTAAAAATAGAATTTTAAATAATTTTAAAAAATAGTCTCAGTAATTTGTCAAGTAAAAGAACCATCTAAACCAGTAGTATGGAGCAAAATAGGGCAGAATTTCTCCAGAATAACATAGTGCAGCTAGGAACAGGTTCCCATAAAATGACTCTCCACTCATCTGACTCCTGAGACAAACCCTAGCCCGTTAGATTTTTTCATTATATTTTCAGCCTTACTCATATCTGTAACTCATGGTTGCAGGCAAAACAGGAAACACAAGCTACTTACGCTACTTTCATAATGTTTCAACCCCTGTTCTGAAGGATAAAATGGTTTGGATAGATTAGGGAAGGCTTAAAATAAGCATCTTCAAGTCCCGTTTCAAACTACTACCCAGCTTTTTGAAGTCTGCCCATCCTTCAATACAACAAATATGAAGAGGAGTCATTTTGTTTGAATTTGAAATACATGAAGATAATAACAAGGGCCTGAGTTGCAGAGCTCAGATCTGAACTTACCCTAAGTTCATGGTTTCTCAGATCAAATGATGTTAGCCATGACTCTAATGTTTATTAGGAGAGAGAGAGAGAGAGACAATGTTTTTGGGTAGCGCTGATTGAAAATTTTCTGTTGAAACTGTTTTTGGATAAAAAATTGGGTTTTTGACTAAACAACCTTTTGTCACAGAAAGTGTCCTGCTTTCCATGGAAACCTGACTTTTCATTAAAAAGCTGAACACCTAAAAAACCAAACCATTTAAGTCTAAAACTAAAACATTTCAATTTGGAAATGCTGCTCTGGTGCTATATGGGAGTTGTTATTTTGCTGCCTCATGCCTCCATTCTCCTCTATGGGCTAGGTTCCCCAGCCAGACTACATCTCCCACAATGCACTGCAGCTAGGGATTCTGATGAAGCACTGTTCTATGCTCAGCAAGAGGAGAAACTCGAATGTATCAGGGAAGATATAGCTCATCCAGGGAGCCTGGCCCATAGAGGAGAATGGGAGTATGAGACACCTGAACTACAACTTCCATGAGGCTCAGTGAAGTATTTTCAATTTTAACCTAAAGATTGTGGCCAAATTCGCCCCCCGCCTCAACCACCACCATTTTTTTTTTTTTAAAACAGAAAAGTAAAAAATTTATGCAGGAAGAAAAATATTTTCCACTCAGCTCGGTTTTGGGGAAACTGTTAATATATCATAACCATTTAATTGGTAAGGACAGATCATGTTCAGCAACATGTCATTAACCAAAATTGAGCCCTCCTGGGACCAGGTCTTAAACTGAATAGCAGACAGATTTCACCTCTCAGTGGTGGCACTGTGCCAGTGAGAGCTGCTGTAGCCAGTGTGTCTACCCATCCATCTACCCAAGCATTTATATCACACCCATCGCGGTGGTATCTGACTGCATCAGACAGTGCAGCGCTCTGGGTGTACCAGGAAGAGTGGTCCTGTCACACCTTTGAAAAGTGGTGCATGCACTTCCTTCTTTGCTGGCCCCCTTCTGTTGACTTGATAGAGTTGGAGGATTGGACTCTTAACTTGCAAACCATTTAAAGTTCAACCACCACTAACCTGTGGATTTATTTCTGTCCATCGCTAGACACTACAGATTCTTTTCAATAAGAGGTACTGATTACCAGTGCATCAGTTTACACTATGAAGACTGCTTCAGACATTCAAAAGAACTAAGAAACTAACTGAAACTGTATAGGGTATAAGTCAGCACAGAATTTATTCATTAACCATTTAAAAAAAAAAACCTGAATGCTTCAGTTCTGAGAAAAGCAACAATAACTGCAAAATCTACATTTCAGTCACACCCATGATTTTCTGCTCTTCTAAGCAATGAGAAACAAATTGGCAACAGGCTGACATTGAAGGGGATTGGAAGGCAGATTTAACATCTAAAATTTGTAAATATTCAGGAGAGGAAATCTAATCACATTTAATTCTGGGTTCATCTTGTTTGCTGCATCCGCTAAATTGAATTTCCAAATAAAATTACCAATATGCTTATGTGAGATCTTTTAAATACATCATTAGGTAAGGAACTTGGCAGGGTTTCAACTAAAATAAACAATATGCAGTGAATTGTGTTCATTTTAATAGCTTGAACATATCCATAGATGATGATAGGGAAAGCAAAGTCCAGATGTACAGGCCCTCAGCAATTCTCTTTAAAAACAAGGCATAATTAAGGTTTACTCACACTGTCCAAAAAAGGGTAAGAGTGAACTAAGAACCAGGATTTTGTTCAAGGCCTCAGAGTAATTATATATTTTACATCTCTTTCAACGCAATGCTTTGCTTAAGCATGGGAATGCTCTAGCAGACTTGTAACAACATTTCCATACTGTACATTTATTGCAGCTACTCATTAAGTCAAATTGCTAGCACATGAAGTCATGTGGAAAAAGAAGTATTTAAGACATAACATTTGCAGGATGCAAACATGAGAAGTGAAGATTTTTTCATCAACTTTTGGTTCCCAGTCAAAGCAAAATTCCAGGGAACATGCAAAAGGGAGCGAGAGGGGGAAGATTAATATTAATTTGAAAATGATTTTGAATTCAGTTTCTCAGCAAATTGCAGTTCTCCACTATGCCATTGTTCATCCAGGGACAGATACAGTTGCTTCAAAGCACATGAAATGAAAATGATAAAGGCCCATTAGTAACCAAAGCTGTGTTTTTTTTAAAAAAAGAAACAAATACGACTACAATCAATCTTTTACACTCACTGTAAAACTATTATTTGTTACCTCAGTAATGATACTTTTAGAGATTCAATATCATAATTTGACATAGTTTGCTACAAACTTATATTTTATAAGTATTTACAGATAATTTATTTTATCTGATGTGTAAAGAAAAAAAAAACCTTACTAATGCTTTTTCCCTTCTAAGCTAGGCTTGCTTTTACAACAGCAAACAATTAAACTTTCTGCACCATTACACCTTTTTTACAGCAGCATAGGTCCACTGATACCAATGGAGTTACACATATAACCAGAGAAACACCATGGCGAATCAGAACCTTTATCTGGAAAAAGTCACATGCAAGAAATATCACAAAAATAATTTACAGCCTGTAGAGAAAAAGTCAGATAAAGGGCTATTAAAATTACTGGTGCGTTAAATGACAAAAATAATAGAACCATCCAAACACACACACACACACACATATATGCACCCATATTGAGTAACTGTTTTGGCATAAGTTGGTCCCTTTATTACTTTCATTAATTTTGGAAGAGAAGTTAGATGACTGGGGAAATATTAGGAGACAGAATACAGACGAGAAGAAAATGAAAGAAATGATCAGGGTGGAGAAGTTTGGGGAGTATCTGGAGATTGCTAAGTGACCATGAGATCCTTGTTAATAGAACCGGTCCCTGGGCCCTGTAAAGGAGAATCTCAGCTTTTTGGGTTATTTTTAAATAAAGTACCTCTCCAGACCATTTTCTTGAGGAGATGGCAATCAGTTTACATGTTCAAGGCTAAGACTGAAAGGAATATGCAGCTGAGCTCCACTTCTGTTCTGCAGCAGGAAGCAGGGAGGCCCTTAAATCTCCTACCTGCCTCTGTACAAACATACCCACACAATCGCTAAGTAAAATGAATCAGTAGTGTTTTGGGTGTATCTCAAAGTATCATGGTGTTTGAGATCCCTGAATCCTTAGGCTGGGCCTATTCATGGTTGTGTGATCGTGACAGTTTGGAATCTCTTACATTCAGGATGGAGATGGCAAAAACTGTTTGGCAACCAACTCCAAAATGACTATGGCCAGCTCTGCCTATTAAAAATGTTAATCCTCTCTGCTTGCATCTTTCACCAGTGCCTCCTGGTGTGCCTTGGGAAGCAACCAAGTAGTTCCAGAAGCCCCCCATCCCTCTCCAGTACTATCTGAGGAAAGAAGGGGCCAAGCTACTGCTGAGAAAAACAGGTGGACCTTGCAGCATGTCCTGAAGGTCAACAGATTCAAGACATTTTAGACCATCTTTGTTATTCATGGACTGCAATCCCAATGAATGCCCCTATCAGCCCATTCGCAATCCAAAATACCTGCACTCTCCATTTGCCTGCCTTCCTCCCCGCCCCCTTTAATTTATATGCTTTTCTTTCCAAGGACTTTTTTCATGTGAGCACCAAATTTCCTTATGCTGTTTTGAGCCTGTCTCTTTTCCTATCCACAACTTTCATGGCATCTCAGTGTGGTTTCTCTGTGCTAGGGCATATAAAAGCTTGAGATGTCTATTAGTCACATCTTCATTTTTGATTTCTTTTATTCCCCACTTCCAGACAGATAAGCATGATGCATCCCGGCTGTCTTTCGGCCAGTGCCTCTCTTCCCAGCCTCAGCTTGGAATTTGAAGAAATGGTACTAGGAGGGTGCTTGAGACACAGTTGCCTCACCAACCACCAGCTAGTGGAGATCTACCTCACCACTCTGGGGTGATGTGCTCCATCTTTCCTATCCAGAGCAATTGAGAGAGACCTTAAACAGTCAGGGGATACTTGCGTACTTCAGGAACCAAACAAGATCCCTTCCTCAACTGACTACATAAGCCCATCGCCAGACGTGACCTGCTTCACAACCAAGCAAGCAGCCAGCCAGAAACCTGCCAACCAACACCACTGCTGCTGCTGTGAGGAACACCTGACACCTAGAAGGGCCTTAATAAGATAATGAAGAGAGGGGAAATAGGTGGGTGAAGAGGTAAGGGCTAGGTGTGGGAGTGGTGGCTGAATTGATGGAGTTGGGGGGATGGAGGGAGGGAAGGAAGAGTATGGAAACAACAGATTTTTTGCAGAGGACAGAGAAGCATGGAACTGATGGAGTTAAAATGTTGGCAGCATAACACTAGTGGGGAACAACAGCTATTGCCGCACCAAAAGGAACAACCATCACCCATATGACTGGCACCTGAGGTGGGTGTTCAAATGTCTCCCTGTTCATCACATAGCAATCTGACTAAAACAGAGACCTGAAAGAGAGAGCCTAATGGGTATTATTTAGTGTGTAGTACCACCACGGGGTGGGGGAAGGGAGGAAGGAAAGGCAACAGCAGCTGCAGTAGCACCTGAAGTAACAGTAAGTGGGAGGGTGAACCACAGACCCTGGGACGATGAGTGCCCCTCTCCTGTATTTTATGAAGTCCCTTCTGAAGGGGCAAAGAAGAGACTGCACACAGAGAAGAAACCATCGTACTATGAGGACAGAAGTTAACAAGAAAAAAGCAGCCATTGCCCTAAGAGTCAGGACAGGATCTAGTGCATTGAATCAGTGACAACAGCTGGAAAACTACGTACAGTACAACAAAGAAGAAATAGCAATGTACAGTAAAATAAGGTTGTTCTCTACATCCATCTGAACCAAATGGAAGCAAAATAAACTGGCATCTGACATTTTAGGCAGCTCAGAGCTTTCAGATGTAGGTGGGAGGAGACACAAAATTAATCTACATTTTCAGAAAGTCCCATAATGCAGGGAAAGAGAGTGATATTCTGCTTTCATTTAATTTTAATATGCGACTCCCCACTCCTCCCTCATCCTCAGAGCTCTACAGTCACTTCAGTAGAGTCACACACTAAAAGATTTATGACTCAAAAAAGTTAAAATATTATTTTCCACACACATGCAGTTCCCCTCATCTCGAAAATCAAATGTCTATTTTTATTTAATTCAGCAGCTTATCACAACAGTGTGGGAATCAATGCGGCCTAGTGGACTGGGACTCAGGAGACCTGAGTTATAGTCTCAGCTGTGTCCCTGGCAGATGGGTGACCATAAGCAAGTCACGTCACTGCCCTGTGCCTCAGTTTCCCCACCTGTAAAATGGGGATAATGACACCGACCTCCTTTGTAATCAGTAGAGAACTACTGATAAAAAGCTCTATATAAAAGCTAGATATTATCATGGCTAATTATTTTTCAGGAGTAAATACTCCATGTTAGACAGCATTGCTACAAAGCAGCTATGTATCTATTATCCCTGTAATTCACAAGCACTGTGGATTTCAAATAAAAATTATTCTACAATACTTTTTACTAGCTATTGAAGTACATTAGTGTTCCTGCATCTTTGAACTATGTATAAGATTACAGCTATTCCTGTGAATTACTGGACGTCTTTATCTAAAGTGAGTTTTAATAACCTTTGAATTTTTTTAGCTTTAGGATTTAGTGATGGCCCAGAATAGCTCTTTCAGTGTCTCTGTCCCAGCTCATTATTTGTGGGAAAGGACAATACATGTGTCCCACTTTCTGATCTGAGCAGCTTCATAAATCAGATCCCATATTAGATGGTGATGGTGAGCCAAATGGCAGCTGTTGTTGGAGGAGCTCAATAAGAATGAAAGCCTGTGATCTTTCCTGTCACTTAACAAGCCTAATTTTTATGGCTGTCATCATACTTGGAATGTCTGAGAGGAGATGCTATGAGACACAAGAAATGAGGATCACAACAGGGAGAGGGAGCACAAGTGACTTTGTGAGCTTTTCTTGCTCCGGCAAAAAGACTCTCTCTCTCTTCCCCCCCACCTCCCAAGGACATTAGGTCTAGTGTTCTAATATGACATTTAAGAGCAGCAAATTGGTTTCCAAGTGCTTCATGTATAAACCACTCTAGGCTTGATCCTATAAGATGATGAATGCCCTCAATGTCTATGGACTTCACTGTGAATTGAAGGCACTCAGTGCCTCTGAGGAGTAAGTTTCTCATCAGGCAAACACCATAGAGTTATGTATAAACTCTCACTCTTCAGGAAAAAAGCCACCCATTAATTGCCTATGGCTAGGAAGAAACATCTGCTATAAGCAAGAAGTTCCATAAATACCCACTGTGACCCTGGCAGACCAGGTGCCAGTTCATGCCAAGGCCCAGGGACTCACTGAACACTGACAGTGCACAGCTGGAAACCAGTCTGTCGCGCCTGTGTGTTGATACAGTTAAAATAGACATTGCTATAAGAATATATTTAGACTTTATGGAATGCTTTTAGGATGCTATGTGTATTAGTCTTACTTATAATATCTGTATCCCATGGTATAAAGTTAGATTGAGTGTTTGCATTGTAAACTGCTGTGATTGTATAACTCGCCAAACAGGAAAAGAAACATTAATTAAGGTAAAGTGCTCGTCCTGCACACAAGATGGCCCATTGAAGGTAAATGAGATGTTGTGTATTATCAAAAGGACAGAGATCTTATTGACTGTGTTCCTCACTCCCACCAGGAAGGGGAGGCCTTCCCAGGAACTTATCACTTCATCTTGGATTCTGGGGTAAAGGGGATAAAAATACCTGACCAGAAGGAATCGAGATCTCTTCATGCTGTCTGGATTCTGAGGGGCAAAGATTCCTAAACATAAGCAAGAGATCCCCATGCTGCTTGGCATGGGTCAGCTCTAAAGGGCACAAAAAGCTGCTTTTATTAGAAGCTAATGTTACCTTTTGTAAATCTAAGCCTGTAACTTGTGCATGTGTGTGCGTTTCCTGTTTTAATCTTGTAAATAACTCATTTATTTTCTTAGTAATTAAATCTTTAATTAGATTATTACAGGATTGGCTTCAGGTGTTGTCTTGGTTTGAGATTAGAGTACAAATGACCAGGGTAAGTGACTGGTCCTTTGGGACAGGGAGTAACCTGAGTATTGTTGTGATTTTTAGTGTAAAGTGACCATCTATCACGTAGTCCAGCTTGCTTGGGCAGCAAAAATAGACTGGATTGCCCAAGGGAACTGTCTGTGACCCCATGGTAAGACTGTTACAATACTTTAGGAGTTCACAGTTGTTACTGGCTTGATGAAATCGAATTATAAAACATACAACCAGTCTGGGGTTTCTGCCTTGCTTTTTTACAGTCTGCCCTGAAGTTGGCACCCAAGGTCCTGAGCCACTCCAGACAACGTGAAACCCACTACAGTGTTTATTGTACTTTCCTCTGAAGTAACTGTTATTGGCTGCTATCTGAGACAGGATACCAGGACTAGTTGGACCAATAGCCTGATATAGTATGGAAATTCCTATGTACTATAAGGGGACTAGATAAATAATATATTTAAACAACACAATTCAAATGTAGCAACTAGAATGTGTTCAACTAAAAGCAATATTAAGAAAAGTTGTCTGAATTTTACTTTTTAACAGATTTAGTGTCAAATCATGGAGAGTTTGCTCAGTTCTTAGGCAAAACTCTCACTGACTGTAACAAGAGTTTTGGACTAAATAAGGACAAAGGATCTCTGTAAGGGAATCTTACCTGAATTTGAAGAGTAGAAACTAGGCTTACACACAGAAGGGATAGATTTGCAAAATGTTCATTAGCTGAACAAAAGCTGCACTTGGAAACAGAGAACTGCCAGTCTTATGCCGAAGAACTTCAGAATCCTCACAAATGTAGAGAGGCAAGAGGGAATAAAGCAGCACAAAACCCCATGGAGGGTGTAAAAGTAACTTGGACCCAAGGATAAACAATTTATTAATAGTCCCAAGTAGTCACTTAGGAACTGGAGACATGTTGAATATCACTCAGCATCCCCAGGAAAACAGAGTGTGCTGGAGGGCAAAGGATAGGGCTGTATGACTGACCAATGCTCAAGAGTCCAGGAGAAAGTCATACTTAGCATCTCATTTAGGAGTTTCATAAGGTGGTGCATGCTCATTTTTAGTACATTCCTCTTTTGGAGACACTCTGTATGACTGTCTCCTGCACTCTAGGATTGAGGTTAGCCACACGCCTCTGGTCTTTCACTGTGCAGTATTCCCAGAGACCCAAAGAAGACAGTCATATGATCTAAGCTACTATACTGTAAATGATACTTTATAGGAAGGTACCAGAAGAAGCAAAATATTTAAAAATGAATAACTCAAGAGCTAATGTAAAACTTGAAATAAGAATGAAGCTTGCTTGTAATTAATGAAAAGATAAGGGTCCTGGAACTGGCCAATAATTATATTCTCTGTTACTGATTACTGGCTGAGAAATTATAAGAATGATAATGAGCATCAGATTAACTTTTGCCTTCGAGGTGAGACTGAAGAACTGCTCTCTCCTCCAATTACAAAATTAGTGTGAAAAATAACTTTTACAGAGAAGCGGGGAACAATTCTTTCTCTAGTTTTAGCTAGTGAGCACAATAAACAAAATAAAAACAAAAACCAGGCCCCATACCTCTTTGCATTACATCATTTGAGTACCAGATGTGGTTTAGTCTCTACTGGTGTGGTAGAAACGAAGACTGCAGAGGCACATTCCTCCAACTAGAATATCATAATCTGAAAAGCAGAACACAAAATATTGCAATCACCCTATCTCATCCCATCTCTTGACCTTCTTGCAATAGAAGAAGTCTTGCAATAGAATTCTGATGGTATATGAAGTCGACATATTTCTTTGACTCCAAAATAACCTGGTTCCAAGGTCTTGGTGTGGTGCTGGTGGTAGTGGTGGGCTGATCTCCTGGTTGGGGAGGAAAGTGAACGCTTTATTCTTTTAGAGTTATCAGGTGCCTCTTGATATATTTGCTCTCAAATGGCTCCTCTCCTTTCTCTGTGAGAAATCCCAGCAAGTGCTCTTCCATACCCAAAGGCTTGTAGGATGTCATGGATATGTATTCACTCCTCTGGGTGCAGTTCAGACCAGTGAGAGCTTGTGTCACTGCCTGGCCTGTAATCTTGCATGCCTTAAATGCTCTGCTGCTATGGCTCACAGCCTGGCCACCAACACTCAGCAGCCAAGCATACAGTTCCTGGAGTATCTGTGTGCTGTGCAGCCTGGATTCAGCACTCTGTCCCCAGCAGCCTGCCTACTACACCACAACCCCGCCTTGGTCTCCACAAGCCTGGGTTACTACTTGCAGGGTGACTCGAACATACTCCCAACCCCAAATTTCCCCACAGGCATCTGCCATGAAGTGTCCAGCCCTCTACCAGAACATGCAGAGAAGTCAATAAGGTTTGTTGTGCCTTTGAAGAGATAAAAGCTCAGCGTATTACTTTAACAAGTGTTCATCACTTCAATTCAAACACAGCACTGGGTTGGTTTAGATTAAAAGTAAAACAAAATTTATTTATTCAAAAAAGAGGTAGGTTAAAAATGATTTCAAGTACAAACGATAAAGACAGCGAATGAAAGTAAAATATGCCTTCTAGTGGCTAAGACTTAACAAGCTACTGTCTTTGTTCAATCTTTCTTCTTTATAGCCATGGCTGACCTTCTTTCAGTCAAGAAGTTAGAAGATCAAAGTACTGGCTTTCCTTGTCTTCCTAGGTGAAAGATCTCTGTCTAAGCAGGTTTTTCACCTATATTCAGTTCCCAGAGACTTTCTCAGCTTGCAAAAGCTCTGGCCCCTTTTGTCTGTTCAGTGATGGATGCCATGACGGCTTCTTCTCTCCCCTTATATCTTTCCAAACTCACTATTTTGTCCCCAGACTCAGATGACTTCATGCTGTTCTTCCCTGCCAGTGGGCGTCTGATCCCTCTGCTGATATGTATTGTGACAAAGTTCCTCCTCTACCTTGGTGGGTCTTGCACTTATTGCCAGATTTGCTTATCTTGGAGCTTCACGGCAGCCCTCAGTCTGGCCATTTTTCTGAACCCACAGTCCAGGTCGACTCCTCCTGTGTCTGACCAGGAGTTGAGAGGATTTGGGGGGAACCCGGGCCTGCCCTCTACTCTGGGTTACAGCCCAGGGCCCTGTGGAATGCAGCTGTCTAGAGAGCCTCCTGGAACAGCTGAGTGACAGCTACAACTCCCTGGGCTACTTCCCCATGGCCTCCTCCCAACACCTTCTTTATCTTCACCATAGGACCTTCCTCCTGGTGTCTGATAATGCTTGTACACCTCAGTCCTCCAACAGTCCGCGTTCTCACTCTGAGCTCCTAGTGCCTCTTGCTCCCAGCTCCTCACATGCACACCACAAACTGAATTGAGCTCCTTTTTAAAACCCAGGTGCCCTGATTAGCCTGCCTTAATTGATTCTAGCAGCTTCTTGATTGGCTGCAGGTGTTCTAATCAGCCTGTCTTAATTGTCTCCAGAAGGTTCCTGATTGTTCTGGAACCTTCCCTGTTACCTTACCCAGGGAAAAGGGACCTACTTAACATGGGGCTAATATATCTGCCTTCTATTATTCTCCAGTCGGGCTTATTTATTTATTTAATTTATTTATTTATTTGGTGTCCAGGTCCTGTGGATCCCCCTCTTAGGCTGGGGGGGGGGAAATCCTTTAGCAGTGGGCGGGCTTTGCCCACCCACTTCCCAGATCCCAGTAGGGATTACTCTCCTATAGCCATCTGGCCCGACCCTGTCACAGCATGTAAATGGGGTTTCCATTGTTTTAGGCCACACTTTGCTTAATTTCATTGGTCGCTTTTGCTAGTGATAGTTGAGTCATTACCTCCTCCCCTTGTTAGCTTGAAGGCTTTGTTTATCTCTCATGTAAATGCACCATCATTGTCTCTGCCTGATGACCAGACTGGTCAGCCATGCAAGTACACGTTCCATTGTCTAGGGCCGCCAGGGCTTATGCATTGCTTGCTTTTAAGAGCATAATTCTAGCACATCTATAACTCTTTGCACTCACATCGTACATACATCACAGGAATATTAATGATTAGTGAGTTATTAGTTTTCCAATAATATATATACACACACTCAAAGGTGGTATGTAATATCATAACAACAGTGTGTTGGGTATAGTGAGTACATCAGGCCTGACAAGAGCTGCTGACAAAAGTAGTGGACCACACATGGAACTCTGTGTTGCACATATGCAAAGCTGTTAGGATGGTTAGTGAGGAGACATGGATTATGGTACCTTCAGTAGTTAGATCATATTCTCTGTCTCCTTCTCCCAGACTGGCTGCTGCAGCTGAGAGCTGAATGCGACTGGGTCTTCAATGTTGATTAACTGATTGAGGCCCATTCCAGACAAGACTGATAATGGTTGTTTGAGGAAGCACCTGGCAGAGTTGCCTATCCCTTTTTAAGGGAGTGTGCCTGCCATCTGTTAAACCTGTCTGCAATATGAGGATGCTCCTGCTAGATCCTTCAGTGATCCATGACACTCAGGTTGTAGCTGTGGCATACAGTGCTTTTCCAAGGGGAACACACAGTGTAACTGAGAATTCAACTATAAAATTCATAATTCATGCTGTATTGGTTATGCTGAATTTTGAAATGCAAATTTTGCAAACAATTTTTTTCCAGTGAATATTCAAACATTGAATAAAAGTTTTCCCTAAGGATTTGCTCTAGTTAAGCTTGAGCAGTCAATGTTTGCAGAAAGCAAATGCAAAAGGATCACAAGACACTCTCAAACAGAAACTCAATTGGAATCTGAACAGATAGTAAGGGGGAAAAAAATCTATCCCCTATTCTATCAGTTCTAATTAGTATATGTTCAAATTTTAAAATAAGGAAGTCCAGACATAGTTATACATGTATGCATATATTTTTATGTTTATACATGCAGTTACCACAGCTGAAAGTGCAAACTGGTCTTTATCTGGCACCTAAATATTATTTTTACATGCAGCTGCCTAATTTGCTAGGTAATTGCTGTAATTGTACATGCAAAAAATGCAGAAAGCAAGGAGAAAGAGAGACATACAAAGGATACAAGAATATAAGATTTTGTTAATATCCACTAATAATGAATGTTGAAATCAGCCAGGACAGGTGTGAGGAAAGTGATCAATAGCTGCAAGTTAGATCACAATGCAGAGTTCACAGGACATGCTGAAAAATAAATTCTCTTTGAGATCTGTTCAGCACAACTACTGTATCTAGAAAGTTGACAGAATTGATTACAGACACTAAAACCATGGTTAACTGAACCTCTCTGTAATTCAAAGGTTGATTATATCCTCAGTGGTTTACTGAGATCTGGGTTCGTGGAATTCAGAATGCACTCAAAATAAAGACAGATTGCTTCGCAAACCCAGCCAGCTAGAGAGGAGCTGACTAGAGCTGCCCATTAGTTGGGCTTCCTCAAGGCCATGTGGAGAAAGAAAAGAGCACAATCAAGTGAGGTTGTAGGCATCTGGTTTCTCCGGGCTAGAAACTGCTAGTGTGCCTGTGTGGTAGTATTTGTGATGTACACCAAAATATTAGGGTGTGACGTAAGATTAACCTCTTTTTACTTGAACTCAGGAATCCAGAATTGGAAAGCCTCATGTGCCTTCACCCTACTTTTTTTTTTTTTTTTTTAAATAGTCCAGGATATATATTACTGAATTCTCTCTGTAAATCCTCATTCAAGGCCTGATCTGAAGCCAGTGCAGTCATTCCATTGTTTTTCCACAAGCTTTGGAACATGCATAAAGTGGCAGGATCAGAGGCCACAGAACTGGCCAGTTCATATCAATGGAGATTTTGAAACATTTTTGGGTATTTTAAGAGGCTGCTTTGTAATTTCAGTGTTGCCATTCTCATGATTTTATTGAGAGTTTCATGATATTTGGTGTCTTTCTTGAGGCTGTAGTTCCTGGAATCATGACATTTCATGAGAATCTCAACTTTCATTAAAAAGCTCTACATGATTGTGGAGAAAAGCTTAAAAATGGGACCTGAAAGGCTCACACAGTGACACCAGAAGTCACATAGAAAGAACCCAACATTTATGATGTGTTTTTGAAAAAAAATAACCCTGCTTTTAAGACACTCCCATGCTTTTTTGAAGCTTAACCCATGATTTCTTAATGCCTGTGGCTGGCAGTACTATAATTTCCCCTTTTAATTTACATTCTCTGTAGTCACCTATAGTAATAGTAACAATTACTGCAGTTTTTCATTAAATTCTGAGTGTATTGGGCTTAAACTTGGATGACACTTATTGCCTTCTGTGATGTGATGTGCAGCCTCAACTCTTGTTGATGTCTTCTCAGGGTTAAATCTGCTCAGTATCTCACAGGAAGCACTTGTTACTCTAGGGCCCATTACTGCGACCTGTATTTGCTGTATAGGGGACACAAAGTATAGGAATCAAAAAGTTGTGAAAAATGGTGTCTCAAAGTGCATCTGTTTCAGTAACAGATTTCAAATTGATATAGTGCAAAAAGAAAAGAAAACTAGAAAATGGTTTGGAAATGTAATAAACTCCAGTAGCTGCCTTACAGCTGGATAATTTTTTTTTAAATACTTTAGATTAGTACAAGACAAAAGTTATTTTAAGTGTCTTTGTGTGTTGTCAGACTCTCAGTGGAGTATAGGGTATCTAAAGATTAGGAGCAGCTGATAGTACTGCAGTTACTTGGGTGTATTATATTGTCACGGAAGATCTATAAAAGGTGCACAGGAAAAAGCAAAGTCTATTCTCTAGTTCAGTGGGTAGATCACAAGGGGGATGAAGAATTCAGGTCTTGTGCTTATTTCATTAATTGTGTGTCAGTATATGTTCAAAGTTCTTTATTCCCCAGCAACATAATGGGCCCAGTTCTGATCTTAGTTAAACTGATATAAAGTCAGAGTAGCTTCTCTTAAAGTCCCCTAGTGTAAATCAAATCAAAATGAGGCCCTCTCTCTGACAATAATAGGGCCAATGTGGAAAAACAAGCTTATATTTATTCATAAAAACATCATCAAAATATGTAGGATTGCTCTGTGGTCATTTAATAAATGACATTTGATTTTGGTGCATTGTTGGGGTGCACTAGTCTTCTTAAGAAGGCACAATGCAATTTTCACTTCTACCTGAACAGTTGTTGGAAAGGACATCTGTTTCATGTTCCACCCTAGGATGTCACCTTGAAAGGAAAAATACTGTATGCAACTGCACTTCAATGTCAGTATAGGTAGATCTCAAGTCCTAATGTGGAATTTGAACCCAATAACCAGGTGTCCCAGAAATGAGAATGTTACCACCTGAACGTACTCTCATGTTTAATGGGGTATTTTATTTTTTTTGCTGCATAAGTGATACATTAACTAATCATCTGGCCATTTTGATCTATGGGTTTAGAACAGCCTTGCAGGGACAAACATAGCAGGAAGCTCTTTCAGTGAGTACATTCAAAATATGGGGATGTGTCTGAGTATGTAATGAAGAGACAGCACATCTGGCATGTGACATGTTACACACTGTCATAACAATGTAAGTTAAGATTCTCTGGAACAAAACAAGGTAACCTAACCTTTCCACACTCTTGCACCAGTTAAGAGGATTTCAGAGCTGTGGAGTATAAAATGTGCATACAATGGAGCAAGAAGACAAGGGAACTATGTTTCAAGATATTAATTAATTAGAAAAATATCAGAAGTGAAGACACACACGAATATTATTATTGAAAAGAGGATTTTGCTACAGAATTTTTATAAATGGAAACGGCATCAAGTTTAAGCCATGCTTAAAAACAACCATATGGGACAAGAGAGCAACAGCTGTGCTCAAATATTTTCTTGAGATGAACATTCATACTCATTCATTGCTGTATCAAAATAATATCTGCATATATCAGTTTAGTTCACAACTGTTTTTGAAAGGGTCATTATTAACCCATTCTGAAGCCATTGTTAGTTGCAATTGTCATTGTTCGCTCTTCCATGGTGGCACAGAATACGGTATATCCCACTGAGTATGGTAAAATATACCTTTTCTGCCAGTAGAGAGGACATTGGTCCCTCAATACTGCCTAAAGAAGCAAAAAGAGGGGATTTGGGGTTTCCCAAAATTGTTCCAATATTTTTCCACCTTGGAAAAAAGAAACATTTTAGAAAAAATGTTAAAATGAAATGTTCAAGCACATGGTCATAAGTACTGTATTTATGACTTGGAAAGACAATTTGAAATATGTCCTTGTGACAGGGCTCCACTCACCATGCTAGCACCTCCTGCCAGTCATCTTGGGGATCAACTCTGTAGGTCAGTACGCCCACTCCAGGTGGTGTCTTGCCTGCTATCACTTCTTCTCCCACATCACTCCAAGGATGACAGCGTCCTCTTTGTGACACAGTCCTCCATCCATGCTACACTCTGCGCTCCCCCCTTCCGGGGAGCAGTACTGCAGTCCAAATGTCCAACCACTTCCTCAGTGGCGAATGGCTGGAGGGAACCCAGGCCCGCCCTATTTCTGGTCCTGGTCCAGGGACCTTGTACATGGCAGCCACATGCTGCGTTCCCTCCAACTTCTCAGTACATTTCCTGGGCCACTTCCCCACAGCCCCAGCACCTTCTTCATCCTTACCTCAGGGCCTCAGCAAGCCAGTCTTGGCAGCCAGCCAGGAGCTCTTTCTCTCACTCCCCTGTTCCTGCCCAGCACCGCTCTGTCCAGGGTGCTAGCTTTCTACCACCTGCAAGGCAGCCAGTTCTTCCTCCTTGAGCTGCAGGGAGCAACTGACCCTGCTCAACCCTGCAGCTCTTCTTATATGGGCCTCCCAGGCCCTGACTGGCTGCTCCTCACAGCCCACATCTTAGTCACGCAGCCTCCATAGGGCTCCATTAATGCCCCATCACAGTCCTGCACTTACAATAATAAATTATACAGCACTATACATTGACAGGGCATTTATAAACAAAGATATTTTCCCTGTCTTGAAGTCTAAATAAAACATACTAAACAGACGATGTGATGCAGGACCACAGTTCAGGAGAGGAATGGTGTTAAGAGGAACGATTATTAATGATAAGAAGGGAGTGAGCATTGCTTGAAGTGATGGATTTTAAGGAGGCATATAAAAGAGGACAAAAAGGGTCTCTCTGTAGGTGAAGACAGGAGGATCATTCCAAATATAAGCCCCAAGGCCAGGAGACTTACAGCTGGAATTCTTTGCTCAACTTGTAGAGAAGAAGGCGAAAAGCCAGCTTTGGCCAGCTTTATTTACATGAATTATGTTGTTGCTTACCCATAATTCCACCTACTAAGCTTTGTTGCTTTTGTTGGAACTTATTTATGTTTTGATTATTAATAAATTATTATTAAGGCTCCGTGTTTGTCATGGAAGTCACGGAAGTCACAGATTCTGTGACTTTCCATGACCTCTGTGACTTCTGCAGTGACCTGTGTAGCTGGCCTGGGAGCCGACTGAGCAGCTCGGGCAGCCCCTGGGCCAGTCCCACCGGCTGCTGCTGGGGCAGTCTTGGACTCCCCCACCCCACAGCAGCAGGAGTTTGGGTGTGGGAGGGGCTCAGGTATAGGGACTGAGGGGCGGGTCAGTGCTTACCTTTGGGGGGAGCTCCCCAGAAGGGCGACAGGAACTCCTCTCCCTCAGCTCCTAGCTCCACATGCTGCCTCCGCCCGCAGGAACTGCCCCCACAGTTCCCACTGGCCGCAGCTCCCAGCCAATGGGAGCTGCAGAACCGGGGCTTGGGGCGGAGCAGAGGCAGCATGTGGAGCGAGGAGCTGGAGGTCACTGCTTCCCAGGAGCCAGGTAGGGACAGGGAACCTGCCCCATCCCCGCCAACCCCCCCCCAGCACCCATGGTGCCCCAGGGCTGCAATCCCCGCCCCCCACCAAGGACCTTCAGTGCCTACAGAACCACCCCCCTGAGCCACCCCACCCCTCTAAGTTTTAGTCCGGGGTATATAGTAAAAGTCAGACAGGTCACAGGCCATAAACTTTTGTTTACTGCCTGTGACCTGTTCATGGCTTTTACTAAAAATACCCATGACTAAAATGTAGCCTTAATTATTGTTATACTTGTACTCATAAAAAGACACAGGAATTGTGTCCTCATACCCTAGAGTAAATGGGTCACCCTGAGTGTATGAGTTCACAAAAATCTCATTTAATTGAAAATCCAATTTTTTGTTGAAAAAAAGTTTCAGAAGAAACCTTTCCAGCAGCCCTACTGGGAGGACTGTAGGGAGCATATCAAATATGGGACTGTGACTGACACCGGAACTGATAAAGAATTGCCAATATCTCTTCACACTTCTATTTAGCTTTGATTGCACAGTAAATGTTTCTGTTAATATCTATATTAACTAGGGGTCACCAAATGAAATTAATAGGCAACAGGTTTAAAACAAATAAAAGGAAGTATTTCTTTACACAATGCACAGTCAACCTGTGGAACTCCTTGCCAGAGGATGTTGTGAAGGCCAAGACCATAACAGGGTTCAAAAAAGAATTAGATAAATTCATGGAAGATAGGTCCATCAATGGCTATTAGCCAGGATGCACAGGAATGGTGTCCCCAGCCTCTGTTTTCCAGAAGCTGGGAATGAGTGACAGCGGATGGATCACTTGATGATTACCTGTTCTGTTCATTCCCTCTGGGGCACCTGGCACTGGCCACTGTCAGAAGACAGGATACTGGGCTAGATGGACCTTTGGTCTGACCCGTAGGGCCATTCTTATGTTCTTATGTTATATGTCTAGGTTCTTTTCTCCAGCTTATCACCATAGTATCCAGCCACCTACTAAAACTAAATAAACCAAGAACCTTGCTACATTTTCCCCTTGTACCAAGAAAATTGCTGGAATGTGTATGAGAGAGCTTCTCTTCCTCCATTTGTCTGCTTTTCTTTACTTGAAAGTCCAGTTGTCATAGAAAGGCTAAAGAACTGAGTTTTGCACTTTGTTCTGAAGGTGGTGAGGTCTGTGGTCTTGATCTTGGCAGCTAGCCCAAGACTGTGGAAAGTTCTGTTCCCAAGTCTCACAAACTTGATCCTTGAGTCTGACAATACCATTGCTTCTGTGGAATGTAATAATTGAGAGAGGTCCAAGGGAAAGAGTCTTAATCCAATGCCATGGACAGCTCTAAAGATGAAGATGAGTACCTTGAAAACTTACCCAGTGGTTTTTTTTTGTTAGTTTTTTTTGCAGGAAACCACTATAGCATGTGGAGCACTGGGATGCTGACGCTGTCAAGCAGCCAATGTTGCTCTGGAGGAAGGCTGCTGCACGTTGGACCAGCTAGCGATTTTTGGAACAATCTTTCTGAAGTATTTTGACTCACAGCAATCCAGCCTAGAAGTCAATAAGACATGGTTCACTGTGACTAGGGCATCATGGAAGTAAAAGGGGGTAGGCAAAGATTTCTTTCCCAGCCAAAAGGTGGAAGGCAGTTTTTTTCCCCCTCAGTCACTGTTATTAGGCTATCAAGAAATAGTGACAATTCCAACAGAATTCCAAGGCTATGAAACGAGTTGACTATTTGCTGCTGAACTCCTTCAGTAGCTGTTCAAAATGCCTCCCTCTTCCCACCAACTTTGCTTCGGGACTTTCTCAGAGTTATTTTCAGCCAGCTGCCTTATACCCAACTTGCTGATCTCAGAACTCTGCATGCTCATTGGAGGCTTACCTCAAACCTCCAAAATTGTGAGTATGCAGACATGAGATGGAAATTTTAAGAGAATAGCTCACTCACTAGAATTCTATTTAAGCCAGAAATGTCATGGAAACAGCATTTCTTGTGGCGTTTCAGCATTCTACTACCAAAGCTGGAACTGCGAATGTAATGTAGAAATATGCTAAATCCTGATCCCAAGCTGAGTAACTGGGCTTGGTGCAGCAGTGTTTTATGGGGCTGTGGGAAAGGAATACTCCTCTCAGGCTGTGCCACAGTGGCAGCATTGATGCTCTGGGGCCATGGCTGTAACAAGGAGATTGCTATAGTCCTCATTCAGAACTGGTCAACAAATACAGTTTTGTTGAAATTATAACCTTTATGGGAATGTGTAAATTTCAACAATGTTTTCTTTGGCATAAAGTACAAAACTTATTCCTACTATCATTTCGAGTAATTTGCTTTTGACCTTTATATTACATAAAATGTTTATTATTACATTAATATATTATATTTTATGTATATATAATACAATATATTTACTATTTAAATATAACATACAAATTGAAATGAAATGAAGCAGTACAAAAATGGAAACTAAACATTTCAGCACTATCAAAACAATGGCTCCAATCCAAAGTTTTTCTGAACTGTTTCCTGGAAAATTTTGAAATGGCCTTTTTGTTCCAATTAAAAATGAAATGTTGGAAATTCCTGTGGAATGGAAATTCTGATTCCTGACCAGCCCGATCTTCTTTGCGCCTGTACCTTAGCTTCAGGGATCCCAAGAAAGTAGCTTCATGTGCCATCCAAGCTCCTATCCCACTGCACGTCTCTGTTCCACCTCTATGAGCCCTTCTGAGTGGGTTTGCATAGGAAACTGTTGTAGAGCAGCAGGCCATGTGCTCAGAAGATACAAAGCCTGACTTCCATGCATAGCAGAACTGCACTACACTAGATTCACTGTGCCTGGAGCTCACTACAGCAGGATCTGCCCTATTTCTGATTAAGTTAGTGGAGATTATTAGTGAAGATTAGTGGAGATTACTATTTCTGATGAAGTTAGTGGAGATTATATATGCACATGGCAAAGAATAGGGTCAAAAGTGGAATGTGGACAAGACAAAAACTATGGTGTGATGCAAGGATCCTGGGAAAATGTGCAAGATTCCACTGAATGACATAGTTGTACAGCACGTGAGAAATTACTACTAGTTAGGAAGCATCATTACAGAAGATAGAAGATCAGATACTGAAGTCAGCACCAGAATAGCAAGACTGAAAGACATTCCAGAAGTATAAACATCTGATGAGAAGAGACATAAATCTGAAGACTGAATTCTGACTCTTAAAAATTCATGTTTGGTCTGTGTGAAATTACAGTTGTGAAACACAGACATTGAAACCATTGATAATAAAGTAACTACAATCCTTTGAATGACGGTTTTATAGAAGACATGGCTTGACCAAGTAACCAATGACAAAGTATTGGACATGATTGGAACCCAGCTAACACTAGTCAGAGATCTTATGAAAAGAATCAATTTCCAGGGCACACTTTAAGAGTTTCAGCAAGCAATGGATATTTATGAGCATTGGAAGGGAAAGTTGATGGCAGAAGAATTCAAGGCAGAAAAAGAAGATCTTTGATGGATAATGTGGTATTCTGGGTGGATCAAAAGGACTATTCATCCACAGAGCGGTTAGCCAAGGATTGTACAGAATGGGATGCCATGGTTGTAAACCTCCAGAAATGGAGATGCCAGATAAGAAGGAGGTGGTCTGTTGACTACACTAACCACAATCTTTAACAGGAAATTGGGTGTATGTCTGGTGAGTGGAAAATAAAACATACCTGGTCATTATCAACACACCCTGAAGCCTCGGTCTTTCCTTACAAAAAAGCTAGAGTCCCATGTGTACACAGTGTATCACAATAGGGGTATGCAAAAATGAAATAACTGAAAATAGATTAGGTTCAGATTTGTCTGACTTCTGAATGAAAATTCAGGTTGGTTCTTCTTTGTTCAGACCAGCTTGCCCAGTAATTACTGACAAGCACTTGTTTTTGCTGCCTCTTTTTTTTTTTTTTAAATCCATACTTGGTGTAAAAAAATTAAACAAATAAATAATGTAAATAAAATACACAAAAAAGATCGAATGGAAGATTGTGTAAAAGATAGTGGGACACAGTGGTTAAACACAGACAAGCCTCCAGATTCTGTAGTTAAACGCCCTTTGCAATTTCATAACAGCTCAGTGAGAGAAGCACCAAACTATGCAGCTATAACTGGAGCAGGTGACAGTGAACTGTCTTGATTACAGTACCCACACCTCAGACATTTGTGCCCTCTGCTCAGGGTCCTTAAGATCAGAGAGCTGCTGCTATCAACACTGACAGGAGGCATCCCGTTTCAGAGATGGATAGCTACGTTAAAAAAAAAGGTTCTTTAAAGTTTATGATGGTGAGTATGTCACATAACATTTGGCTTTTGATGTGATCCAATGTAAATGCAGTGATCGTATTTACAAGATGTAATGGATTACATATTGCCTGTCATGAACTTCTCCTTTAAACTTTTCCTTAAAATGTATTCTTTCCCCCTTTCCTGATACCAGGCTGAAATGAATCCATGTCAACAATCTTCAATAGGTCTGAGGTAGGCAGGGATTTTTTTTTTTTAAATGCTAACTGTTTAGTAAAGTTCAGCTCTAAATTAGAGTTGATTGAAACTCAACACTTTTGCTTGGCTAGAGTTTGTGCAAATAATTTGTTTCCATTTCAGTCAAAGGTTCATACCATATGACTCACCTCTTAAATATAAGATTTGAGAGTAATCAAAATCAAATTATGAACATCAT
Organism: Eretmochelys imbricata; assembly: GCF_965152235.1. NCBI lineage: Eukaryota > Metazoa > Chordata > Testudines > Cheloniidae > Eretmochelys > Eretmochelys imbricata. The sequence goes on from NC_135576.1 coordinate 88,597,368, forward strand.
ACCCATCACATTTACACCCGCTTTTTAATTCCAACGACTTCTGTTGAGATAATCCTGATTTACACCAACTTGAGATCAAAGTCAAGTCCCATGTCAGAAGTGAGGAATTTAATTTAGGTCCTGAATACATAGACAAAAAAGGTACATTTTGCAATTGATTTAGCACCACCGAGTTAAATTGACTGAAAACCCCCTTTAACATCAGCGTAGATACAATTTGGCACCTTTTAGATGAGTATGGGTAGGGCTACAACACAACAAGTTCAAATGCTTAAAAAGCATTGATTGTGATTAAATTATTAAACTACTTATACTACATAATATGCAAGTAAACCACAAAGAAAAGCAGAGAGAGAGATGGTTCTGAGACTCTCAGATTGTGGAGGGAGGAAAATAAATTAGGCTGATTGGGATGGAAAACCCTTATAGATACATGCCCTATATACCACTTTTAAATGGCTCTGGAACTTATAGTGCTGAGGCACATTCTGACACGGATCTACAGAAACAGTATACTCAGAACTCCAGTGTTATGGCTGAATCATGTTCCTTTTTCGTGTCACACACACAAAAATACAGCTTACTCGAATCTTGAACTGGTGCTCATTCAGCCAAGAGGAAATAAAATTATAGTTTGAAAGAAAAGCCTTGCCCAAGTGAGTTTTGCATGTGGCAGGGTTTTGTGGCAATTGTTTTGCACAAAGTCTTAACATGAAGGATTAATGTATCAAGTGCAGTAGTGGGAAGGATTCTGGAAGGTGGATAGGCACCAAGGTCTGCAGATGTTCAGATAATGAATGTTTGCAAAGCACTTTGAAGATGAAGCAGTGCATATAAATAGTAAGTTTCATTATTAGACATCAGGAGTAATAAAAAATAGATATTCTCTTTAGCGTGATGACATTTAAGAGCCCCTTTGCAATGGACCATGTCAACCTCTGAATTGATCTTTTCAAAGGAAGTATTTACCTACACACTACTCATTTTAAGTTAAAGTACAGACATTCACTCAGTAATTTCAGTTTCAAGCATTTCCAATGTGTTTGCCGAAGAAAGAAATGATTACATAGAAGATACAAGGAAGTTTGTAAAAAGCTACTATAAAGAGACTTACGTTCAATTGTGAGCACCACAGATCCATAAAAATGAATATACAGTATTAGTCCTTACCTTAAACCATCTCAAACACAGCACGAAGGCAAGGGGAGTGGTACTTGAGCAGGGACGGGAAGGCAAAATAAAAGGAATTAAACAAACACTGCAGTTTTGAACAGCTAGATAAAAACCTCTGGAGGTTGCAAATCCCAAAGAACCCAATAGAAGCCATAGTCTCTTGTTTCACCACAGAATGCCATATTTGGTTTCGATGTCCTAGAAATCGGGGGCAAATAGAGGCAAAATACATGGAAAAAAGGAGCATGCACTAGAGAGCTAAGTTGTTTTTGTTATAAATAAATACATTTCTGTCTGATGAGTGAAAGGAGTTCTGAGAGACTCTACCAATGAGAATGAAATGACATACAGACTGCAAAACTGCTTTTGTTACATGAAATAGTGACTAAAGGGGAAGTGCATGAGACTTATGGCCTTAAATGTGAACTTTTGTCCATTTCCTCATGGATCTTTTAGAGGCATACTGCATCTGAGTGGTCTTCCGCTCTTCCAGTGATGATGATGCATAATGACAATTTTGATGGAGAGTCCAGCCAATTAGGGATGGGAAAAACTTGTAGAACTTGAGGTTCTATGAACCCCTTGAATTGCTCTTAGAAGGCATACAAATTGATCATGACCTTTTCCTGTAACTTAAATATTTAAGGGTGATACAATTTAAAAAACCCATAAAGAAAATATCACCCCCATTGGTCTAGTTAAAGGGAAGCCTGTGCTATTGATTAGGAATATAAGGTCTCCCCCAAAAGCTGGGCTCTAGGAATGGCAACCTTTCCACACTCTTACAAACAAACAAGCCACAAATGTAAAAAAGAAATTATTAAAGTTGCAAAGTCAAGCGGTCAGAAGTTAGGAAATGCCAGAATTAAGAGATTGGCTGCACAATCTTAATTCAGCCTCTTTGTGTATATATATATTATAGTAAATTCTTTAATTACATGATCAAATACTATTTTTTCAATGGGACCTCTGCCTTATTCAGTGCACAAAATGGTTGGTGCTCAGTTAGTGAGGTAACAATATTTTGTTTTCTCCTCATTGTTCAACATGTGGCCCCATGCCTTCTTTACTGTACACTATTGAAACCCTGGTACAGAAACACAATTATTAATTTCCTCATCATGGGCGGTGGGTATCGTAGGCAGGGGTAGGTGGTGCCTTCCCAAACAGCTTAGCATAGCCCCACCCATACTCTGCCCCCAGGCCAGGCCCCCTCCTGCGGTTCCCACAGCGCTCTGCCTTAGCCAGCTCAGGCTAGCTGGCCTGCCTCCCGCTGAATGCACTGGGGCTGGCTGCGCTGCCCGCTGGATGCACAGAGCACCAGGGTCAGAAGCGCTGCCACCCGGCGCACCAGGGCTGACCGCAGCACCTGGCTACCTGCAGCACCAGGGCTGGGACCCCCGCCTCCCTGGCCGCCCGGTGCTGGGACCAGAGGCTGAGGTGGGGGTGCTCTGGGCTCTGGTGGGAGGGGGAGGGCAGATGGGGAGGGGCTGGGCCTTGGGCATAAGGGTAGGGGCCGGGGGGCTAGCCTCCCCCAATGGCCAGGTCACTAGCTGTCCATGTTCCTCATGATCTTTTCTATGGCGCTCATCACTGTAGTCTCTGAGTACCTCACCCATATTAATTAATATATTTTGGCAACACCCTCGTGAGTTGAGGGGGTGGTATTATCCCCATTTTACATATCGGGAACTGAGCCACAGCTAGATAATGGCAATAAAAGCACCCGCTAATTTTGGGTGCCAATTTGAAGCAGCTAGGACCTGATTTTTCAGAGTACTTAGCATTATGTAGCACTTAATATGCTCAAAGCACTACTCCCACTGACTTCAGTTACACCTATGAGGGCTCAGCACTTCTACAGATCAGACCCCAGGGTCTTTAGTCAGACACAGACACACAATCAGTGACCACTGGTGAAAAGTTTGGTTTAAGTGACTTGTATTTGTAACTTTTTTTTAAATGTCATTTTCATAGATTCATAGATTTTTAAAGCCAGAAGGGACGATTACACCAGATTGTCTGATCTCTTGTGTAACACAGGCCAGAGAATTTCACCAGTTACCCTGTATTGCATTTTACATTAGAGAAGTGTGATTTTTTTAGAAAGAATTCAGAAAAAGAAAGAAATCCACTGAAATGGTCTGGTGAAGAATTGTTCAAAGAGTAGAAGAGCACAGCCTCATTCAGTGCACATAATGAAGGAGGCTGTTGTCTGTAGGGCCCCTGCCTCATTTGTTGCAGTAGTTGGAAGGTGTGTAATGAACGAGGCAGGAGATTGCAGGTAAGAAAAGGATGGTCTTATGGTCAGAGCAACTGGATGCTGTCTGTAAGAACTGGATTCTACCCCTTCTGGAGTGGGGAGCCACGTCCAGGGAGTTCCAGCACTTCCAAAATTTGGGTGCAAATTGGTTAAAAAACAAATAATGACTTTTGTAAAGCCTTGGAACTTCTCTGGTTTTTTTGGTATATTTTTTTTGGTAAAAACTGAAAACACAGGGCCTTAGAGATCTAGAAGCAAAGGCAATAGGCCTTTCAAAATGATCTTCCATCAGATTGCTCCTATTCTATAACGGGAAATGTCACAAGCTAACTTTTCAGGCAGAGATACATTGTAGTGTTCAGATGCTAGAAGATTCTTGGGCTCATCAAATGTCTTGATCCAATGTGGGGACCAATACCCTATCTGTCCATTAAGTATCACTTAATCATTTGCATTGCGAGATGGTTTCCCACAATGAAAGCACCGAGCCTTTGAACATTGCACTCGCTGTACTTTCTGTTTGACCCCAGTTTATTTGTTGCACAGATTACATGATGCAGTTGCAGCTCCCTGGCATCTTTGCTGCTGCCTCCATTAACAGAGCAATTTCTCGGGCACTTTTTAGGACCAAATCAGCCTCAGTCAATAGATGATTTTGAATTGCTTCATTTTGCATACCAATCCCTTAAGGTACGAACCAGTCCCTTAACGTACAATTTAAACTCTCCAGACTGGCAATGCTCTGCAAATTTTCTTAATTCAGCCACATATTCAGAAATTCCTCTATTTTCTTTTAAATTCTGTTTATAAAAGCAGAAATACTCTGCAATCACTGGTGAGGATAGGCAATTTTGTAGGATTTCCACAATTTGCACAACGTTTTGTCCACTGGTTTAATAGGAGCTGTTAGACTATGCAGCAAGTTATAAATTTTCTATGGCACTCATCACTGTAGTCTCTGAGTACCTCACCCATATTAATTAATATATTTTGGCAACACCCTCGTGAGTTGAGGGGGTGGTACTTCACATAGTAAAACCACCACCCTTTTCTCATCAGTTATACTAGGAGTAGTTATATACCGTTCCAATCTGTTGATATAGGCAGGCCAGTCTTCTATTGAGCTATCAAACAAGTTCATTTTCCCCAGACAGACATTTTTAACCCTTTTCCCCTTAAATGAGTAGTTTAGTCACAGTCCCAGCTAGTCCCCGAATCATTCTCTATTTCATTGTGTTCCTGGATTAGGATTTCATCCTTGTCACCAACTGTTGTCTTTTCCTCTCAACACAACAAAATGATGTGTTTACTAAATATACACAAAGCCTAGCTACCTCTATATATGCTGCTTGGGGTGGTTTCTAAAACAGAAAACACACTGAGCACAACTAGAGGGTTCACAAACTATTTAAAAGGATACTACCCAATTCCTTTATACTGCAGTTTACGTTGTATCTCCCTCCGCCATACACACACCTGGAATTGTTTCTATGTACTCAGGAGTACCAATAAGTTTTCTCACACTAACAAAGTATATAATTATATTAAGATTCAGTATTCATTTGTTTTTAACATTTTGATAAAATATTTGCCAACAATACTTCCCAACATTTCAGTTGGCTAAAGTGAGGTGCAGTGTCTCTCAGGTTTGGCCCGTCCACCTTTCCATAGATGGAGATGGAGGGTTGGATGGGCCTGTAGACAGATTGAGGGGAAGATGGGTCACACTTGAGCAGTGATGTGACCCCGTGTGCCACGATTTAGTTTGGAGGTCTTCTCAAACTGGGGGCCCAGAGCAAACTGATCTTCCTCCGGAGTAAGAGATTATTGGGGTCACAGCAGGACAGCCCCATGAAACCTGGGACTGTGGGGAGGAATGGCAGAATAATGGTACAAAAGTGTAATGAGAGGAAAATCCTTCCCTAAGAGACAGGGCAAGGGAACGGTGCTGGATTGTCTGGTTTTCCATGCAAGATTGGGATCTTAATCCCGATCCTGTTGAAGTCAATATGAGTTTTGACATTAACTTCAAATAGAACCTTAGATTATTATAGTGATTGACTTAAATTGGAGTTCTGCTTGAGGAAGGATTGCAGGTTTGGGTTCAGAGGCCTACCCCAAGCTTTCTTGCACCATATAATCCTTGCCATAAGAGTTTAAGTACTGCATAGGGCCTTTTGCACATTGGTGACTATTGCCCTATGAGATGGGAGAGGTATTAGCAGGGATTCTCTCTAACATAATGAAAGCTTTTGACAATTGCTTCACTTCAAAGGAAAAAAAGAGGCCAATACAAGCATGCCCTGTGTTTATCATATCAGTAGGCAGAGGAATTACTAATTAGTTTTGGTTTGGGGCCAAATAAATGGGAACATGGGACCTTGCTTGAAGTGGAAGGGAACTGGCAAGTAGGAACAGAGTGGGAATGAAGATATCATCAGGAGATATGAACACTTCATTTGGGAGGGAATTGGCAGGAGGGAGTGGAGACAAGGGGAAAGGGAAGGAAAGGAGCTGGGGAACTGGAGGATGTGTACTGTTGGTTTTGGAAGAGGAATAACTAGGGCCTTTAAAAAATGTGCCAAGACACATGGCTACGTCATGAAATTTCAGAAAGGTACATTGACATTTTACGAATATGTACATTTAATATTAAACAAACCCATGAAGTTCCCAGGGCCCCACTACTCAGGGCGTTATTCTCTGCTACGTGCAGCAAATTTGAAACATGTAGTTAAGGTTTTTCTGGGGAAAAGCAGAAAGTGGGAGCCAAGGAAAGGGGTGAGGGAATGCAGCAAACTAGTTCAGCAAGCAGTGAGGCAGAGTAGGAAGAGAAAGGGGAGGCATACTGCTTGCTGAGAGATTTAAAACCACTGCTCCTTTTCACAGTGTAGTAATGCTTTTTACTGAGAATGAGAGTATTCAATAATGGTGTTCTAAGCATTAAAAGTTAATAAACATTACACATAAAATACACTGTTCTCTTTTCTGCACTTCTATTCATAGGGGATCTCCTGCCTCCCTGTAGAAACCTAGAGAATCTCCCTCCGTCTCACGCACACTTCTTTGCCACTGCTGTGTCAGCAGAACTTCTCCCCTTTTCTGACTAAGGGGTGGCACTGATGGGATCCCAAGGAACTCCTATCCAGTCCTCCTCAACCAGAAGGATGGTGTCCTCAACATAAGGCCAACACAGAAAGGGAGTTACACAAATAAAGAAAATTATTCTCAAGGATTTACAAAGCATCCCTCTTTCACAGAATTCACTAGGATTATAGGTAGAAAAGAGATGCCTGGGGAGAGGGATATAAGAACAGAATGTTGTGCTTAAAGTTTATTTCCAGTTTGTACTCCAGAGTATTTATAGCTTGTCCCTCTAGAGGCCAGCAAAGCATCAGAAAACAGCTACAGTGAAATAGGACCTGATGCTGCCATAGGACCAACTCTTACAGAACTATTATGATTAAAAAAAAAAGGAGTACTTGTGGCACCTTAGAGACTAACCAATTTATTTGAGCATGAGCTTTCGTGAGCTACAGCTCACTTCATTGGATGCATACTGTGGAAACAGTATGATTAAAGTTTTCTTCCAGCTTTCCAACGGCTGCCATACTATTATATTCAGGTTGACTTGTATTGCAATTAGAGTGGAAACAAAAACAAAAAAACACCCCATGCCACAACGTTACCCTTATCATAGGTCTACATTCCTTGAGTAGGTAGGATCAGATGTTAGAAGTAGACAGTACTAATTAAATCAGATATATTACTTCTTTCCTGTAGGAGGGATCTGCTGGTTTATGGTTAAGATTATTATATATTTAGAAGAGACAGTGTTGTCTAGTGATTACAGCAGGATACTCTACATTTCTGGGTTGTATTCCTGTGGCATTAATTTGTTGTCAATATACTTCTCTGTGCCTCAATTTTGCCATCTGCAAAATAGACATTATACTTACTTGCTTCACAAAAGGGATGGGAAGCTTAGCTAATAGAATTAATAGGTTTAGAACCTTAAATAAAGGATGTTATAAAAGTACAAAGTAATTAGTGATTTGGCACACAGTACATACATATATATATATACACACACACACATACATGTAACTGATCAATTAATTTTTAGGGAGATACATTTTCTATTCCTCTCTATCTTGTAATGCACTGGACTTAAGTTTTTAATAGGTTTTACTGTATGGGTCAAATTCTCAGAAGTATGCCTGAATAAAGATCTCAGGACTTGCTCCTGTGTGTGATTTGGTGCCAGGAAATATTATCCTTTTAATTAGCAGGTCTATTTCTTTGATAGTGTCCACGTGCCTCCATTGTAATTTCATTTATTCAATTTTTAGTACAGTACCACAGAATCAAGGATAAAGCGAACACACACAGAAGTAGAATTTTCCACAGTTTCTAAGGAGGAATATTTCTGAGACACTGTAGTCGTGTGGGTGGGCAGATAGATGGATAGACAGACAGACGGAAAAGGGAGTTTACTTCATGGGATTCCAATAATTGGTATGTGGTTTACATTCCATTCATCTGAAGGACTCTGATGTTAATCAGAAACATGCTTGGGTTACTGAACTACCACTAATGTTCGAAAACATGCTCTACCTTCAGCCAATGCATTTTTTTCTCATGCATCTTTCCTCTGACACCCACAGCCTCCAAGGAACACTGTGGTCATTTACCACCCTTAGCTCAGCTGCAGCTTTTATAATAGGAATTGCTTCAGAGACCTTTTCCAGGGAAAGGTTTTATAATTGCTAGTTTCAGAAGGTGAACCATTTTATATTGTGGTATTTGAAACTGGCTTTGATTTTATTAAGATAATTTATTTGGGGCCATACAACTCTGGAAAAGCCTTGTCTGGACAGAGTCATGGCGGTCTGGCAGTTGAGTCTGGCTCCTAGTAGCCAGACATTAAAGCAGACACCCAAAGAGTGAAGTCCCATATTCGGCCTCTGGACTTGCTGTGTGTTGAGTATGTGCACAACTGAACCTGGAGAAAACACCTCATGCAGAGCTCGTGACAGAGACAAATAACCCTTCAGCCTCACTCCGAGTGAGAGTGTGGACCACTCGGCAATCAATTCCGATGGTCCATTGGATGGGGTACCAGATAATGAGAAATGCATAGCATGGATATTGTACTAATTGGAATTCTGTTCTGGAACATCAATATCAGATACATTTGGGTTCTGTTTATTTTGCCTACCCCTGTAAACCCTACATGCCCTTATTAGTCCCCCAACTCTGCAACTCGCTTCCCATTTCCAGAGTTCTTTACACTTAACATGACTGAACTGCATGACCCACTATGACTTATCTTTTCTGGGCCTGAGCTCACTGATCTGTCCAAGCTCCACTTTCTGTGCTCCCCCACCACATGCAGAGTGCAAGACATTCCTGATTACAGAGGCCCACAAGTGCTCACCATTTGAACTCTTCCATCAACCAGGCCCAATAGAGAGGAGGAGAGTTGTTAGGAGCCATTCCAGGGGCTCTCCAGAAAGGAAGGCTGGTCTTGTGGTTAAAGTACAAGATTAGGACTCAGGAGAGCTGAGTTCAAGTCGTGGCTGTGCCAAGGACTTCCTGTGTGATCTGGGACACACCGTTTAGTCTCTCTGAATCTCAGTCCCTGTCTATAAAATGAGGGAAATAATATCTCCTTTCTCTCATTATTTGTCTGTGTATCTGGACTATTTAGACTGTAAGATCGTTGGGGGAGGAATTATTTCCTTGTATAGAAAACAGTATTATTTCCTTGGCTCAGCATCCAGAACAATGGGGCTCCGATTTTGGAGGTGTCCTTTAGCAGTTACTGTAGTACAAATAATAAAGGTAAGAATATAGCAGTGTGGGAGCTGGGCAGGGTCCAAGTTTATTGTAAAGGGTTGGGATGGTGGTTGCACTTACCCCTCCCCTGAAAAGCAATTTTTTTTTCCTATGTACCTCTATGGGACCACGTCCAAGACTCAAACAAAAGCTTTTTGTGGTCTAGAGCTATCAGGTCTAAATGGAGTCTTCCTTCTGGTCAAGTCCATCAGAACTGTACTAAGGCAAAACATAACATTCTCCAAGATTACCTCTCTTATACTGTCCAGCTCAAGGAGAGACTGACCAGACACAGAATGCCTTGTTCACGTGTATATTAATGAACTTTGTACTGGACTACCTTGCACAGGGAAATTCAGTTCTGATCTGTCAAACTCTGATTCACCTTGAATGAGCTTTTTGCAAGTCTCATTCACTTGAATTGGCTTTTTTGCAAGTCTTATCATCTCAGGAGATAATGGAGCTAGTCTGCTTCACTTATGTGTATTTTCAGCTCATACCATATGGGCCAAATTCTGTTCAGTTAAACCACCTCAAACCCTACTCTATTGAGTTCAATGATATTATGCTGGATTTACACCCATGATATTGAAAGCAGAATTTGGTCTACATGACTTTATTGTGGGCTAAACCCATTTCCAGCTGGTTTCATGCAAACCTTGTTCAAAGCTTTCTTGTGCCATCCTGTCCATTGAGGTTTCTACCCCCACACAGCAGCTGGTTTGGTCTATTAGCATCCTGACTGAATTCTGGCTTTTGCTTCCATTAAGTATGCCATGATTTATTTTCAGTGCTGGGATTTAGCACACAGCCAGTATTTACTATACCTGCTCTTTGCCATTGGACACCCACAGCTTTTCAGGACAGCTCCATTTAATTATATTGAACATCAAAACATTTTTGATACAAGGAGTGCTTGGATATATCTTTTTTTGGACTGTAATTGCTTTCCACCACATCTGATTAAAGGATGGTGAATTCCTGAATAAACTACAGCTAGAGCACCACAGGGGACTCCTAATGGTACAGTCTGTTCATTTAATCATTCCCCGTGTTTTTTTCCTCTCAGCTATGATCAGACAGCACCTTTATATAGCAAGAACTATAAATGTGGCCTTTAAAGTTTAAGCAGTCAGACCTTAATTAACATTAGGGTTTTCCCCCTCTTCTTTCCCAGCCAGCCAAAACTGTTCTAGTGTCAGTGAAGGTTATTATGTTTAAGCATTAAAAAATGCCTAGCTAAATAAGTTGGCTTATTTGCTTTTGCTGATAGTAGCAGTCCACCCACAGAGCCCTTTCAAATCTCTTCAGTGTTTTGGAAAGTGGATAAGGGACTTATTCAGTGACGCACAAGTTTTGCTTGAGCCAGGAATGAAGCGTGCATTTCATGAAATGAGAAATAACCTCAGACCACACACAGTGTAATAGCTGAACTCCAACTCTCTCTCTCTCGCTTGCTCTCGGACATACACACACACACCCTCCTCCTAAAAAACAAGATGAAGACTGACATCTTTAAATCCTTTAAGCATTCTTCTATAACTAACAGCAGAGGGAGGTTTTCAGAGCTTAGGTGGCTCATTGTTAGCAACAAGATGATGAAAAAATGGATTACTACAGTATGTACATACCATGCTGAAGAGAAATCACAAAAGGCCTTCACCATCTAAACACAGCTTTTAAGAGGAGAAACTGCTAGTCCAAATGTAATTGTTAAAGCTACCTTTAGTGTGTGGGACAATGAAGGGAAGACAAAAAATTTTTCCCTCTGACAATAGTGTTGGTTCTATTTGCAACCTGTTTAGTTAAAATAAAATCAATGAATACTTCTAAATTATTTCCCAGAGTAATACAGTGAAATAAAACAGAACGATCGTAAGTATATTACACACACAAAACTCACATCCCTTTCTCTTCAAAGCATGGGACCTATGTGTTGTGTTTGGTGAAGATAGATTACACACACACACCAACCTTTTCCATAGCTGCTACTCCATATCTATAATTACAGCTCCAGGGTTTAACAGTGGCCAATGTATGCCACTTATTTGTTGAGCAGGTCAAGTCCTGCTCCTGTCTTAGCTTACCCCCAACATATTCTTTGTGCTGGCCTATGCAAAGTGCTAGCTTCATAGTGTTCAGCAGGAGAGGAAGTCTCATGCATCAGAATTGTTTGCTTTGTCAGAGATCAGTAATAAGACCATCCCAAACTCAGCAAATGATATGTACGCTACCATATGGCACCATATATAATTATGCAAACATATAGAAGTGTATATAAATATATATACACACAAACCCAGATAATAAGTGCCAGGACCTCCATCTATAGTTAAGGTTGCTTAACACTTTCCATTATAAGACCCAGTTTTCTGTTGCTTATAACTTTGACAAACTCCAATCATTAACATGGAAATTTTCCATGGTCGGTTGAATTTTTCTGGGAAATTTCAGTGAAAACAGGTCAGCTGTTGCCAAATATGAAGTTAAAATAGAGCTACCTTGTTCTTGGCTTGATAAAATTTCATTCAACCATTTCACTGAGGACCTATAGTGCCTTGTAGGGAGGTGGTGTGGTTCCCCGGTGCCCCGGAGAGGGACGAGCTCCGCCAGACACCAGAGAGGGCAGAGCCAGAGCACTCCAAGCCCGCCCCTCAGAGGGTCAGAGGCCGGACAGGAAGTATAAGAGCCCAACCCCAGAGCTCACTCAGGAGTAAGCCGCTGGAGAGATCAGACGCCTCTGGCCCAACTTCCGCTGGGGAGACTCCAGTAACCAGTGGCAGACCTGGAGACTGGCCTGACCAGCCGACACTTGACGCGGATCAGCTTGTGGGAGAGTTGCTGAGCTTACCGCTTACCAGCTACCTTGAGGACCCACTGGTGATTGACCCCCCTGAGGACACCGCCTTAACCCAGGTACCTCTAGAGGGGGAGTTGGGAAGTAGCCCCGGGGCAGCTGACCTGAGTCTGGCTGCAGTACTGCCAGAACCCATGTCAGTGTGTTGCGCCCAGGATCCCCACTGACACAGCAGCGGGCCTTTGGCTGCTGCTAGGGCCCAGGGCTGGGACACAGTGGAGTGGGTGGGCCTGCGTTCCCTCCCACACCAAACGCATTGGTGGCAGTCTCCCCCTCTCCCAGGCTGCTCTAAGCCTGAAGCCTGGGCTTGTTAACTGTTACTTGTGTTTGCTCAGCCCTGCTGGATGACTTGAGCCTGGACTCCTGTGGCCCAACTGATTCCCCAGAGGCCAGTGCAAGGACTGAGGGAGGCGGTGTGAAAAGTTGCCCAAATTTGGCCAAGTTATAAGCCTCTAATAATTTCAGGCTGCACATGCTCAGTAGAAGGTTGTTAGAGGCTGGCAGGTAAATTCTCTGAAAATTCCATCTGTACTGATTATGGTCTATCCCCACAAATCTGCCATGCTGACCAGACTGCGCGTAAACCATTCTCACAGAGCAAATGAGCGTGCTCCTCCAATCCAGGGGCCGTGCAGGACTTTTCCAGAAACTTCTCCTCTTGGCAGCCAAGAGTTGCTGTGACACCAGAATTGAAAGCAGGGAAACACTCTGTTCCATGTCCCCAGTGCCCAGAGGTCTTTAGGTAACACAGAAAGAAGGCAGAAGAAATGGAAAAAGCCACCTGACTAGCTTGAATACAAAAGGGTGAGACAGAGGCAGGATAGAGGGTACAGTGTGGGGCCAGGAGGAGCAAAGGAAGAGTGGGACAGGCTGGGGGTTAAGAGCAGAGGGGGACAAACAGGCTGGCAGAAACCAGGCAAAATGGTCTGTAGCCACTAGAGCACATACTTCTAGAACTTGGACTAGAACTCAAGATTCCTACATCTCAAATCTCAGGATCCCAGGTCTTCATCCAACCTTGATTTAAAAATATCCAGTGATAGAGAATCCACAACAGTCCATGGGTAAATTGGTCCAATGGGTAATTACCCTTCAGTTAAAAAGGTGCTTATTTCTAGCTTGACTTCTGCTTCCAGCCATTGGATCTTATTATACCTCTATCCGCCAGACTGACAAACCCACCATTATCGGTTTTCTGTAGGGATTCCATTATGCATTATAAACGTAAGTCCTCCATTAGCCTTCTTTTTGATAAGCTAAATAGATCGAGCTCCTTGAATCTTTGACTGTACAGCACATTTTCCAATCCTTCAATCATTTTCATGACCCTTCTTTGAAACGTCTCAAAGATCTGAACATCCTTCTTGAATTGTGTACATCAGTACACCACAACTGGTTACAGTTTTCCACAGTAGCAGTCGCAGCAGTGCTAATACAGAGGTAATATAGCCTCTGCTAGTATTTGATAGTCCTTTGTATATACATCCAAGGATTGCATTTAGCCCCTTTGGCCACAGTGTTGCACTGGAAACTCAAGTTCAACTGATTATCCACCTCAGAGCCTTTTTAAAGTCACTGTTTCCTAGGGTACAGTCCCCCATTGTGTAAGTATAACCCACATTCTTGGTTCCTAGATTGACTCTACATTTGGGCTTATTGAAACACATGTTGTTTGCTTATGTCCAGCTTTCCAAGTAATCTACATTGCTCAGGAGCAGTGATCTGTCCTCTTCATTATTTACCATTCCCCAGTCTCCTAGTTATTTGCAAACTTTGTCAGTAATGATTTTGTGTTTTCTTCAAAGTCACTGATAAAAATGTTAAATGGTGTAGGGCCAAGAACTGATTCCTGTGCTTCCACCACTAGAAATACACCTCTCGATGATTCTCTGTTTATAATTACACTTTGAAACTTATCAATAGTTTTTAATCTATTTAATTGATGCTGAATAGATTTTGTATCATTATAGTTTCTCAATCAAGATATCATGTGGCATCAAATCAAATGCCTTTCAGAAGTTTATTAAACATTAATGCTTTTATCAAATTTGTAATCTCATCAAAAACACATTAAGTTAGTTTTACAGGTGCTACTTTTCATAAACCCATGCTGATTTGCATTAATCAGATTATCCTCTAATTCTTTGAGTCCTACATCAGCTCTTCTATTATTTTGCCTGGGATCAATATCAGGTCAAGCCTCTATCTACCCAAGTCATCTAATTTACCCTTTTAAAATATTAACACAACATTCACTTTCTTGCGGTCCTCGAGAACTTGCCCAACATTCCAAGATTTATCAACACTAATAGTATAAAGAGCTCCTCAGCCTGTTCTTTTAAAACTCTTTGCTACGAAGTTATCCGGATCTGTAGGTTTAAAAATGTCTGTAGCTGCTGTTTAACATTCTGCTGAGTGACTGCTGGAATGGAAAATATTTCATCATCACTTGGCATTTACCTAAATACAGAACAAAAATATTTCTTGAGCACTTCTGCCTTTTCTGCATTACTGCTGACAATTCTGTCATTTCCAACCACCAGGAGTAACAGAAAGCACAAGTCCTCTCTGCAGTAATGCTTCCCTATGGTTTTTTCCCTTTCCCTTTCTTTTAAACACATATATGAATACTCAAAGAATCTGCTTACAACATGGTTGCTCCCAAATCAGTTTACAAGAACGGGTTCACTTTGCAAACGTCAAAGTCAGATTCAAGACTCACTGAATTTGTCAGACCACTCTGTTTATTAGCAAAGCGCTTTGCCAATGCACCCAGATATATGTGAGCCCCCTGCAAAAGCTCAAGCTAACTTATTTATACAGATAAGCCAAAGCCAATTTAACATAGGAGACAAAAGGAAGCAGAAACTGACAAATATATATACATATCTTATTTGCATACTAACGTTTACCAATCTCCTAGCTCAGTAGGAGCTCTAAGTTAATTAGTTTGAGGATCCATTGTCTCACACTCCTTAACGTTTCTCTTCCTGACAACTATATTTCAACAAACCTTTCAAGCAGCATTTCTTTAATGAATTTAATTTCAATATAATTCATTCTACTTTCACACAAATCATGGTTAAGATCCAGTCTACACGACAAATCAAGCTTAGAACATCATCACATTTCCCCCTCTTACATTCGTAACAGGGGTCAGTAACGACATTGTTGTAAACAGGCTCCCAGCACAACTGTATTTGTAGTGTAGGCAGGGTCAGATTTCTTATTAGTTCACCAAAGTCCTATTCTTCCCAATCAGGATACAAGTAACTATAAATCAATGAGGATTATTGGTATTTTTTGAAAGGAGAAGGGGAGAGAACCTGCACACCCCTGGTGAGCAAAGAGAATTAGTTGAGAAATAAGTAACTGAAAACTTTTTAACCTGAAAGCAATGATGAAAAGAGCCCTCCTCCTCACAGTTGATTTCTATTAAGGGAATGAGGTGATAACCATTATGAAACCATTCCTTTTACTGTGAGGCTATTACAGATTCCACATAACCAATACCTCAATTGCAATCATGCAGGAACGTACCAGTGGAAGCTGCCCACATTCCACTCTGCCATAATCCTGTAACACTAAACATTAAATCCCCAAATTGCTCTTTACTTCCAAACCTACCCAGATGATAATCACAGATTTCCAAGAAGACAAAGGGTACCTAAAAGTAATAGTTTCGGTGAAGGTCAAGCGCTTCCTTTCCAGCCAGTTTAGATTCCAGCTTAAATATATGCAAATCTTATTCATGACAAAAAAGGGCATATACATATCCTCAGTGCACTGGAACTAGTATTATTTACAGCTTTATATAATGCCCGTAGGTATAATATGTCATAATCTAAGAGGAAAATACATACAGAGATAATCTTAGTTTAAGACATTTTCTTGTGGAGTAGGTTAACAGACAACTAATGCACTTCTACATATAAATGAGAGTTGGTGAATCAATGAATAAATTATTTTTATACAATCTATGAAAGTTTGGATTTATTTATACATATGCCTACTTACAGAAACAAATGGGTCTGCATCCTCATTCCTTGATTGCTTCAGATAGCTCTGCTCATTAAAACAAGAGCTGGTTTGTGCCAATGAACTCTCCCTATTTGGGCCCTGATTGTGTAATTGACTGCATGCAGATACTCCCTTACACCCACATGGAGTGATAAGAATAATCTAAAAGGAATAAGGTGAGCTACCATGAACCAAATCTATCCGCTCCTACCAGCAAGTACCTTATGTTTAATGGTATCGGTCTCTGTTAAATCTAATGGTGTTTATGTGGACATCTGATCTCAATTGTTTTGATGCTATCAGAAACCAATGAGACCAACACCATTTCCACACCACATCCTGGTCTGATGTCCAACTGATTTATGTCTGAGCAATGAAGAATGTCAAATGGTACTCCAGTTGGCTTGCTACCATTTTATCGAACTCCCTACCTCCAGAAAGGGCTATAAGTAACAAGGTTGTTAAAGTCAAACACTTTTTTGAGTAAGGACCACATCATTTTTAAGGTTTGCCAGCAGCTTGCTTGCCATTAGGGAAACTATAACAATCAATAAAGGACCCACGCACTATGGATGTGGGGTGGAAGAAAAAAATCATCACTGATGAGCCACAAAGTGGGGGAGTGGTAAATAATGAAGAGGACAGTATTGCATCTGAGTTTTGGGCTCCCCACTACAGAAAGGATGTGGACAAACTGGAGAGAGTCCAGCGGAGGACAACAAAAATGATTAGGGGGCTGGGGCACATGACTTATGAGGAGAGGTTGAGGGAACTGGGCTTATTTAGATTGCAGAAGAGAAGAGTGAGGGGGGATTTGATAGCAGCCTTCAACTACCTGAAGGGGGGTTCCAAAGACAACGGACCTAGGCTGTTCTCAGTTGTGGCAGATGACAAAACAAGGAGAAATAGTCTCAGTGGGGAAGGTCTAGGTTGGATATTAGGAAAAACTATTTCACTAGGTGGGTGGTGAAGCACTGGAATGGGTTACCTAGGGAAGTGGTGAAATCTCCATCCTTAGAGGTTTTTAAGGCCCGCCATGACAAAGCCCTGGCTGGGATGATTTAGTTGGGGCTGGTCCTGCTTAGAGCAGGGGGTTGGATTAGATCACTTCCTGAGGTCTCTTCCCACCCTAATCTTCAATGATTCTATGACAGGTCACTGATTCAGAGTGATCTGGATCACTTGGTAAGCTAGGTGCAAACAAACAATATGTGTTTTAGTATGGCGAAAAGTAAATGTATTTATCTTGAAGCAAAGAATGTAGACCACACTTACAGGATGCAGACTCTACTCAAGGAAGCAGTGACTGAAATAGATTCGGGGATCATAGTGGATAATCAGCTGACCACAAACGCCCAGTGTGATGCTGTAGCCAAAAGAACCAACACGGCTGCTACTCTGAAACCTTCTGGCATTGGAATCTATGACTATGAGAGGAGAAATGTGGGGCCTGGGTCTGGGTCCATCTCACAGATTAATATTGCTTCCCATAAAGCCTGCATAAGTCAAAATCACAGGATATTCAAGTTTTCTTCTATTCCTCTGTTGAGGCTACTTTTGTTGTCCTGTGTAAGGGAAACCTCCTTCTTCAAGTGTCCCAATTGGTTATCATAATTCTAAGCGATTCAAAGCCTTCAAGATTGCATCTAAAACACCAGGGGATATAATAAAAATGGTAACAGAATGTAGTTTCAGAAAGGTGATGAAAATACATCAGACGCTTATGCCAATTTCTTGTAAAGCCTAAACATGTTACTATTTCATCATATTTGTTAAGTACAGCAGCTTCCTTGCTCCAGGTACTTAAGTCAGATTTCCCATTTTAGTTTTCAGATGGCATCCAGTTACAATAAGTGCATAATGGCTAACACAGAGACAAAGTGAAGACTATAACAGCTTCCCATGACCTAAAGTGGAATCTGCTCCAGATCAAATTTAAGCTTATTTTCCAGTGGGCACTCATCCAGACCACAAAAACCACCACAGTTCACAGACTGCTGCTGTGTAGCGTCAGTGTCCAAGGTTTTAAAATTTCATAACATTTACCCTTCACATAAAACAATTTATACACTATATTCAAAGCAAAATCCTGGTATTATTAAAACAGTGTTAATTTTGAGATTTCAAAACCTACAAGCATCAGAAAATTCACGGTTAAGGTTCCCTTGGTAGCCCTATACCTGGGCCTCTTGTAGCTACACATTATGCTAAAGTCCTACATTACACGACCCCATAGCACTGAGCTGCATGACACACGCTTCAGCATAGAAGGCATTAGGATTGCTTATCATTCAGCAATTTTTCTACTCCTGGAGAAATAATTTTTCACTAGATTTAATTTCAGTCAATATGTTTCGGAGTGTAAGATGATTACTTGTGGGTAAGAAAGAATTCCCTCACCCCATACATAGTGTATGCAACACTAGTAGGGGACGAGACACGGACCAATGGTCAGATCCAGTATTTATTTATTTACATTTATTACACACAAAGACATGGAATGCATACAGACATAGGCATACATGCATATTTGTTTTACATGCAAAAAACCCAGCAAGAAATCTTATACCATGTTTTCCATCTCCAATTTATGTAGTCCTATTAGGTTATATTAGTTTAGATGCAGAGGCTCTAATACAGAATAGTATGGCAGGGTACTTACAATATGTATTTCAGATATGACTAAATAAGAAATTACAGTTTATATGACCTCTCATGGCATTTAACAATATAAGTGATCTAAAACATAGTCCATGTGCATGACACATGTACAAAGGTGCAGGGTTATGGTTAAACACTATCTTAATTATGCATTCCTTGATTTTGAGAGCTTTATTTGCAGCCTTAGTATAGCATTAATGTAGAAAGCCATAACTACCTGTTGTGGGTCATTTACATTCAGATCCTGTACTTGCTACTTCTTTTGGCTGAAACACCTGTGGGGCAGATTCTCATGAGCATACAGCCATCCTTACTGGCATAAAGGTCAGGGGGAGCACACAAGTACCCTCCATCCCAGCACAGTGTCAGAATGCAGGTTGGGGACTGCAGGGACTTGTCTCGATGCACTCCTGGCAGTTCACATGGCCCCAAACTCCCTCCTCACTGGCCCACATAGTGGGACAAACAAGCAATAGGGCTTACACTAGGAATATGGCGTCCTCATATGCATTAGAGAGCTCCAGAAGGCATTCTACATCCGTATACTAGCAGCTATTAAGGCAAAATGCTTGCCAGAGTTCCTTCAGGGCTGGTCCTGCTGTACACTGCCCCCCTTAATGCAGGCCAGTGTGCAGTAGGCATGATAGATACCTTTATATTTTACCTAGAACCTAACGAATGTGCCTTCTGGGTAATGGAACCATTAGTGCAAAGATTCACATATCTTCTTTGGGAAATAACAGGAATATAAATGAAAGAATAATTTTTCATTTTCTGTTTCTCATGATTTTAAGCGTACACCTGAATACATGTACATTAGTAACATTTCTAAATGTTCTTATATTAACACTACTGGCTGATCAAAAAGTTCATCTACAAGCACGTCAATACTTTAGATGTGATTTGTTTATTTCAATAACTATGTTACTAGCATTCAGAAGATATTTAAAGCTTACATTTTGAGTGTTTACTTTAAATAAAAACAATATTTGGGGTACCACTATGTCCCTAGTGTGGTATAGTATATACATGAAAGATGGTCATATACATTTGTCTTTAGATTGTGAAGCATCACAGTCTGACATTTAATCATAATCCCTGCAGTCATCTGCTCTGAATCATTTGAGCACAAATTATTAAAAAGGTAATTTGGGTGTTAGAGATTTGAAGCTATTTTGCATGTAAAGTAGTCGTCACTGAAGTCACAGAAACTGGATGTAATGATTTTATAAAAAGTTGTCAGGAAATGTATAGGGCTTTGTTCTGACTAGATCTATTTAAATACACAGCCCTCTAAGATGGATCTGAACTGTGCATATTTGGTCTACGGCATGTCAGAAAGGCATACGGGCGCATACTGCCATAAACAAGAATCTAGACAGGCTCAGGTTGCAAGAGGCAAGCTGCATACGCCGCCCCAATGCGGGCAGTTGCCCCAGATAGAGAGGATTTATTCTTAGGCAGCAGGTGGCAGTACCACATTATGCTTCCCCCAGCTATTCCACTTTATCCAGAGCTACACAGAAACCCCGCTGATGGAGACTGAATGTGGTATGTATTGAATAAGTTTGTTTCACCACTGTCTTGACTCAACCCACTTTCTGGGCAGTGCCAGCTGGCGACAGCCCATCTAGCTGAGCTGGAGTTGTAGGTGGCTTGTGCACTGTACTTTCCCACCAAACAGATTTTCCACTGCCACAGCTTGATCTTGCTGGTTTATGCCATACTTAACATTAGTACCATATAATAACACCTCACAATGCGTTATGGGACTTTTTTTGTCCTTCACCAGTTGAGAAGTTCCTGAGGTGAAGGACAAAAACCCTTACTGCTAACATTTAACAAACTTCTGAAGTAAAACAGAACCCTTAAGTAGTTACAACACAGCTAAGTGCCTGGAAACAAGAACAGCAATATCCCAAACCAAAACAGAATTCCAAACAGAAAAAGGCTGGCAATATGCCACAGTAACAGCTATACCATTCTCACCAAGGTCAGGTGTCATAACTGTCACAGTTCAGGGCAATTGCACTTGTATTCCCTCTCTGTAGTCCCTCAAGGACAGACACTCTTGGTTCCTGGCTCCTAAGCCATCACCTCTTTTGGGTGGAGATCCGTCTCTCCCCCTCCCGTCTGGGGATTTTCCAGGCTGTACAGTTTCCTGCCTACACTTTGTTATCCCCATCAAACCACGCTGCCTAAACAGGCCAGTGTGTGTGCTTTGCTTTCTCTGTAAAGGCTATGAACAACATAATTGCCAGCAGTTATGACCTACCTCACAGCTCTTTATAAGCAAGAACATTTATTCTGAAGATAGAAGTATTACAGAGAAAACATATAAAAATAAAGTTTCCTATACACATGCTAAAAGATTACCAGCGGTCACTCATCAGTCTTACGGCGATTCAGTGGGACAAAGTGCTTCCAACCCTTCCCAGGAAAGATTGGGGACTCGCTTGGATAGAGGGTCCTGTCCACTTACTGGATCAGACAGAAGGCCCTGAGTCCTTAAACACAGGTGATTTATCCAAAAGTCCTTTGTCTGCTGTCTCTAGAGAATCCAGTTTGAACCAGCACATGAGAGCCTCTCCAGGTGGCAGCCCTTCTTTGGATGTGTTACAGCCTGAGTGAATTTTCCCAATCACCCCACACTGTTCTTAGTTCCTGGAGGAGCTATCGTCACCCTCCTGCATGGAATTACACATCATCCCTGGCCCACAATGATATATACACTTAATATAGGAAGATCTCCCAAAGATATTGCAGAAAATTGCTCTATCTATCCATATCTGGGGATCAATCCAACACACGGAACAGAGAGACCCAAACAAAATAATACCACCATCTAGCTCTTACATAGCACTTTTCATAAGTAGATCACAAAGGAGAACACTGGCTCAGTTTCTTGAGAACATCCAGAATTCTGTTGACAGTGCTTGTGCACAGAAGAAACACAAGTCTGGTTTGTGAACAATAATGACAACTATGAGGAGCAGCAAACACGCCACTGTATAAGTAGCTGTTTCCAGAAGAAGTAGCGGCTGTACAATCAGAAAGCCACAGTGGTTCAGAAATAATGGCTATCAATAGATACTAGGGCTGTTGATTAATCGCAGTTAACTCAAAAAAAATAATCAAAATTAGATTAATTGCACTGTTAAACAATAGAATACCAACTGAAATTTATTAAATATTTTGGATGTTTTCTACATTTTTAAATATATATATTTCAATTACAACACAGAATACGAAGTGTACAGTGCTCACTTTATATTTTTTTATTATAAATACTTGCACTGTAAAAATGATAAACAAAAGAAATAGTATTTTTCAATTTCACCTCATACAAGTACTGTAGTGCAATCTCTTTATCATGAAAGTGCAGCTTACAAATGTAGGTTTTTTGCTACGTAGCTGCACTCAAAAACAAAACAATGTAAAACTTCAGCGCCTACAAGTCCACTCAGTCTACTTTTTGTTCAGCCAATTGCTAGGAGAAATAAGTTTGTTTACATTTACAGGAGATAATGCTGCCCACGTCTTCATTACAATGTCACCTGAAAGTGAGAACAGGCATTCACATGGAACTGTTGTAGCTGACATTGCAAGATATTTATGTGCCAGATGCGCTAAAGATTCATACGCCTCTTCATGCTTTGGCCATCGTTCCAGAGGACATGCTTCTATGCTGATGATGCTTGTTAGAAGAATAATGCGTTAACTAAATTTGTGACTGAACTCCTTGGGAGAGACTTGTATGTCTCCTGCTCTGTTTTACCCACATTCTGGCCATATATTTCATGTTATAGCAGTCTCGGATGATGACCCAGCACATGTTCATTTTAAGAACACTTTCACTGCAAATTTGACAAAATGCAAAGAATATACTAATGTGAAATTTCTAGAATAGCTACAGCACTCAACTCAAGATTTAAGAATCTGAAGTGCCTTCCAAGATCTGAGAGGGGTGAGGTGTGGAGCATGCTTTCAGAAGTCTTCCAAGAGCAACACTCTGATGCGGAAACTACAGAACCCAAACCATCAAAAAGTAAATCAACTTTCTGCTGGTGGCATCTGACTTATGATGATGAAAATGAACATTTGTCGGTCTACACTGCTTTGGATGGTTATAAAGCAGAACCTGTCATCAGCATGGACGCGTGTCCCCTGGAATGGTGGTTGAAATATGAAGGGACATATGAATCTTTAGTGTACCTGGCATGTAAACATCTTGCGACCCCAGGTACAACAATGCCATGCAAACACCTGTTCTCACTTTGAGGTGACATTGTAAACAAGAAGCAGGCAGAATTATTTTCTGCAAATGTAAATAAACTTGTTTGTCTGAGTGACTGGCTGAACAAGTAGGACTGATTGGACTAGTAGGCGCTAAAGTTTTACATTGTTTTATTTTTGAATGAAGGTTTTTTTTTGTACATAATTCTAAATTTGTAAGTTCAACTTTCATGTAAGGAGATTTTACTACAGTACTTGTATTTGGTGAATTGAAAAATAATTCTTTTGTTTTTTACAGTGCAAATATTTGTAATAAAAAATAAAGTGAGCACTGTACATTTTGTATTGGGTTGTAATTGAAAGCAATATATTTGAAAATCTAGAAAATGTCAAAATATTTAAATAAATGTTATTCTACTATTAACATTGCAATTAAATGCGATTCATTTTTTTAATTGCTTGGCAGCCCTAATAGATATCGCTAAAAGGCAAAATAATTCCAATTTGTCATCTACCTTAATCTCAATAGAAGACATTGTTTTGTTTTTCTTATAATTGGTTGTATTAGTTGATAGTTTTTCTCTAGGTGGTATTATGTTTTGTTAGCATTTGATTTTCAAAATAAGGGAAGGTATAACAACAGCAACTCCAATCCATATTACTGATCCATGTGACAGAGATAGTAAGCTTTTGTAATTCTTACCTGCGTGAGGTGGTTGAGTCAGGAAACAAAAACCTGCATGCCCATGTAATACAATTTATTACACAGGTAGATCTCTGTTTTAGAGATGGGAAAACTGAAGTGCAGAGATTCAGTGACTTGCCCAAGTTGTTACAGAATGTGTGGCAGAAATGAAAACAGAAATCACATCTTAATCCCACTCCTGTGTCTCTACTACAATATCATAATTCTTTCCAGGAGCCTCTGGATTATGTAATTCTTCAGCTCACCTGTTTATGCTTGAGTGCAATTAAACTGCTTTGTTAACAGCCATTTTGGATCAAGCTACTGTACTATAGGCAGTGACTTCATTTCAACAGCCGAATTACTTCAACAGAAATGTAATTGTTCTACAGTAAAAATAACCACAGCTGTGTTTTAAGCGTGAATATTAATACCAGTTTTTAGGGCCACATTTTTATAAATAGGTACAGGCAATTGCACATGCTGCAATATGCATACACAAATACAGTGATTGTGAGTGCAATCACAGTAACTGCACATGCAAGTAAAAAAGTACACATCTAACAAGTCATCTGCACATATAATTGCATGTCCCCTTTTCTAAATATCTTGTTCATGTTATACATAAATGTGTACAACTCAGTATTGTATATAAAACATTTATTCTTTTCAGAGCACATTTCTTACAAAAATGTAAACCGAATTATTTTTTGGGTGGAAAGAACTATCTTCCCCCCCCCATAAAATACCCATATTTGATCTAAGTTATTTTCCCATCAATTTATTTTCATATTAGATACTCAAATGTTAAAATAAACTAAGAGAAAACACTAAACCTGAGATATTGAAGATAACTGGATTTATCTTGAACTTCATTATGAAATGGGCTGAAAAAAACCCGAGTGAAGAGAAAGCATCCCTGCCTGTGGTATTAACTGAATATCTTAACTACCTGGAGACCATGGTGGCGATGAAGGTTTTTGTAATATGGGTACTTGCCCACCAGAGAAATACGAGGAATCATAAGCGAGGCCTCCAACTTATTATGTACAGGCCAATGACTAGTTTCAATAAATGACATGCAGGAGTGAAAGGCTCCAAATTCCATTATCTGAGTTATTCAATCCTCAAAAATTCTCTAGTTATAATTTAAAACTTATATGCAAAGCTCTGATTAGAAAGATACATATTCTCTGATTTAAACACAACCTTGTTTAACAGCAGTCTTATTTGAGATTGCTGGGATCCACCCAAGCAGCATCAGAGGGGCTGCTGACAGAGTCACAGCCTGAGCCACCCATATTTCAACAAGAGGAAAAAATACCCAGAGCTCCATTTAACTTTAGGCACATCAGCATCCAAAAGAAAACAACTCAAGCGATTAAAAAGAGTGTAATTTAAAATTAGCGTGCGTTAAATCACAGTAGGATGTGATAGAGCTAATGTGTACCTATACTCATGGATTGCAATAGCTGTGAAGACCGCATGGATTAGTAAACCATAACTCATGCCCTGCGGTGTTGTACTACTGAAGTAACACCTATCTTGTGTTTTATGCCTCCATGATCACAGCAGAATCCCTAGTATGAGTCTACTGAAGTCAAAACAAATATGGGCCCCCTTATGATTACAAACAAGGCCAGGGTTTAAGTGACACTAAGATCCTACATTTACATCACCAGTATTTCCGCCTTGCTTATTGCAGAGAAACATAGGGTAGAATATCTTACAGTATGCCCCAAGGCCAATGGTCACAGTAAGATATAATGGAATGCTGTCCCATAATGTATGCTACTAACACCAGTACGTTTTCTTAAGCTGTATTTGTGTGACTGATGAATTTATTACCTGAACTTTAAGATCAGTCTTTCATATTTAGACATGAAAAGGTGTGTGTGCCAGATGTAGACTCATCTGAATCACTTAGATTATATTTTTTCCATAAAAAATTATCATTTTGTTTCCAAAGAGAACTTTCATGAACTTCCTTCTTTTTTGTCAAAGCAATAGGAGGTGCTCTTTCACACAACTCCTCTATGACGGCCATGTCTGTGAGCTTTCTGAGACTCTCATCATTCTGCTCATTCAGCACATCCCAGAAGTCTTTTGGTCGTTCTTTTGCTTTTTCTGCAGGCCCTGAAAGAGATGTTCTTGGCAGCTCCGTAGGCCTGTTTCCATTA
This sequence comes from Eretmochelys imbricata, assembly GCF_965152235.1. Classification (NCBI taxonomy): domain Eukaryota; kingdom Metazoa; phylum Chordata; order Testudines; family Cheloniidae; genus Eretmochelys; species Eretmochelys imbricata. The sequence continues at coordinate 88,623,284 of NC_135576.1, forward strand.
CTTTTGAAGAGGTCATTGAGAACAGAGGTGTCTCCTAGTAAGTCTACAAAAGAGTTTTTCTTGTAAGTCTGAGTTTCTCTTTCTGTGTTTTCTGACTGAGACAGGCATCTTTTTCTTCGAGATTCCATCCCCTCTGAGTCCTGCTGTCCTTTAGTGATATTTACAGAGAGCACGTCTATTATTTCTGATTTACTGCTTACTGAGTCAGTTGCCATAAAATCTTTGAATGGTTGACTGTTTCTCCCACTGTTGCTATTTTGGGTATTGACAGTGGACAATTGTTTATCTTTTGAATTAAGACACACAGCATCTTGAATGCAGAAATCATTGTGAAACTGTTTTGCTTCTCCTTTGTGTCTTTTTTGGCTACATATTCCTGCAGTCACACAGGGAGGATCTTCAGCTGAAGGACCAGACCTTGATTGTCCACATTTTACAATGGCCCTTCTCTTTCTACAATGACTTTTATACACCTCTTCTTCCTCACACCCATCTGAAACGCGTACTGGAAGTTTGACTGGAAATAGGTCCTCTAACTCTGGACACTTTCCAGCATAAAAATCTCTCAACATTTTCTGTCGTACTCCTGATGTGGCTTTTGCAATATATTCTGCAAGTTCTTCAGCTGAAGCCATGTTAAAGTGGGATACCATTTCTTCAAACTGTTTCCTATCACCATCAATAAAGAAAAACATGATTATCTTGTCTTAATTTTTTTTAAAAGGCACAGAGTATAAAATAAAGATACAATCAATTCATTCAGTTTAATTAACTTATTTAACACAAACCTAGATGAGAACTGAAAGTCATACCCTTATTGGTAACAGTACTAGTTCTGACTTCAACTGCAAGGAAAAGACCAAGAGCAAAATATTCAAAGTTGCCAAAGTGACAAAGGGCTTGTCTACATCATGGTGGGGTAATGTGCTCTACATGGGCGTGCTTTCCAAAGGGAACTAACGTGTTGCTGATTAATAGGTCCCTGTAGACCCTGCTGATGTGATTTAACATAGCACTGTTTGAAACAGCTGTAGGTGAAACTGTACTATGGAAACTTTAGCATGCACCAGCATGCTACAGGGTCTACAGGGACCAATTAATGCACAACCAATTAATGCACTTTAGAAATCACAATGCTTGAGAGCACATTTCCCCCACGTGCAGACAAGCCCTTAGGAGTCCAATTTTCAAAAGTGACTTAGATACTCAGGAGCCTAAACTTTATTGAAAGGCAATGGGACTGAGGCCCGGTCCTACATCTAAAATGTAGGTTGATCTAACTATATCATTCAGGGGTATGAAAAATGCACAGCCCTGAGAGATGTTGTTAAGACAGCCTAAGACCCAGTGTGCACATCACGAGGTTGACGGAAGAATTCTTCTGTCAACTAGCTACTGTCTCTCAAGGGGGTGGATTTAGTACAGTGCTGGAAAAACTCCTGCCACTGTAGCAAGTGTCCACACCACACTGCTGCAGCTATGCCACTGTAGTGCTTGTCGTATAGACTTACTTTTAGGTGCCTAAGGGCCAGATTTTTAAAGGTATTTAGACATCAAAGATTCATATATGGCACCTAGTGGCATTTTCAAAAGTGCCTAGCACCCTCTGAACCAAAATCACTTAAAAAAATTCACTTGAAAAGTTGAAGGCATAATTTATGGCATACCACCATGTGTCACATTAAACTTGGGAGTAAAATGTTCCTGGAAAGGTCTGAACATGTACAGATGAGAGTTCTAATACTACACAGCCACTGGTTCAGATATCAAGTGCTACAATAACACACTGCTTGGTCTTCCACCCAATTCCAGAACACAGAGTAATTTAAAATCTCAAATATTAAAAAGGTCTCTGACTAAACTGGACACATGCAATACATTTTCTATAGATCTGATCCTTGGAACTAAAGCTTGAAATTAGCTCAACTCCTTTGGGTGCAGATGGTAAGCAGCCATTTTTGCAGGCTTCTGAGAGAATGCAGCTCTGGGAACAGAGAGCAAGCTCAGATATAGAGGCCCATTAGGAACTTCTCACAACTCTTAAAATGATCAGCTGCAGCTCATGGGGAACCATTGGCCTACCCAGAAATTATTGAAATGTTCCTTTAGCAATGAGTTCCTTTCAATGCAAGTGTTTTGGGTTTTAACATTCACAGTTAATTTGAGAGAGGAAGTGGGATAAAATTTTGCTGGAAACTTGTATTAGTTTATGGTTTGACATCTACCTTACTTAAATTCCTCCTCTCATGAGAGGAAAGGAGAGAGAATTAAAACTAAATTATAATTTGATAAAATATACTGTATGGTGATAAAGCAGGAGACCTACATATAATTCTGAAAACAAAACACTATGTCCAATGTTTGGGCAATTCATTAACAGAGACCTAAAAGTGAAAAGTATCCTAAATTGGATATTGATTTTTACTCATTTTAAGAACAACAGAAGGAGATAAGCCCATTCATCCACTCAATAATTCATATTGAAATGCTATCTGGTCTGATGGAGGGGAGCTTGGGTGAAAGATCTTACCAAATTAGAACAAAAAACATCCATGCTATTAAAAGTATGTATTGAGAATATAAGACACAATCTTTATACTGAATTTTAAGACATAAAAATTGGTGTTATAAACAAAATCTTTTTTTCAAAATTAACTTATCTTAGAACATTGTGAACCTCTAAGGCCAGCCTATGTTTGTTTTGGATACAATACTTTAAACAACTTGATTTAAATGAACCCATAAGTACCAAAGGCCATGGAAACCTAAATCATGGTAATAATTGACACATTGCAAAGAATTAATCTAATATTTATGGACTGCTGAACTCTGAGCTTTCCTGGCTTCAGTAACAACTTGGTTATTAATGTCTTGTAAACAAGAAGTAATTTTTTTTTTGGTAAGGAACTTCATATTCTCACCAACACTTGTCCATACTTTCACTCACACAGTTTTACCACCTTAGACAGTGGAAGAATACAGAAACTTTAAAATCTTGTATTTACAGAAATCATAAGGAAAAGTCATGGGATTCAATCTCCTCTGCAATCTGAGTGGCTGCTGATGACCAAGTTGTGTGCAACAGAATCATTAAAATAAAAAAAAAATAACTTTTCAAGACAACAAGCTATTTTGGAACGAAAGCTACATATGAAATATTTTAAGCTAAAATATCCTGCAGTAAAGTTAAAACATGTTATGAATTCAACACAAAACTTCAGGTGAGCAGGTATTGACATGCCTTACATAATTTGTGAGGCACAACAAAAAGCTGGGAGCATTCTATCTAGCAAGTTATATCTGCCGTGACTTATTGTTCTTATATGCTTTTTTTATTTCTAAAATAACAGTAGGAATTCTGAAGTAGGAAACTGTTACTGATAAAACAGTTCTCCTGATGTACTATAGTGCAAAGTAGCAACAAGGATTTTTCTAAGCTTATCTAGTAATCTGTCTTGCTGATACCTATGAAAGATTCACAGGGATAATTTTCTTCCTTCCATCCCTCTACTGTTAGACAATAGACAGCTCAGTCTTGAGTGGTGGGAACAGTGAAAATGGTTTGAGTGGTAGCACACACACACAAAGTAGAGAGAGTTTACATGTACTTTCTAAGGTTTATACTTAGCCTGGTTGAACACGTAATATTTTCCACAGACAGCAACACTGCTTGCTTTTCACACGCTGCTCAAACAATGTGTATCAAACCTAAACTGGAGGGACCATCTTACGAATGACAAATAGTACAGTGCCCATACCCACCATTCAGTCTTCAGCCAATCCACTGAGACTGCCCAGAAGGGTGCCAACCAGAGTATTTTTGGGATGTGAATACTTGTCTCCTTTGGCACTGCAAGGAGCGAAATGGGAGCTGCAGAGTTGGTGCTCGGGCCGGGGGCAGTGCGCGGAGATTATCCTCCCAAGGGGCTGCAGGTACTTGCCGCCGGCTGCTTTCAGGAGTGGTGCGGAGCGAGGGTGGGCAGGAAGCCTGCCGTAGCCCTGCTGCACTGCCAGCGGTGGTGCCTGGGGCCTCCAGGGCCTTTTTAAACCACCCTGGCCCCTGGGCAATTGCTCCCTTGACTCCCCACGTCGGCAGGCCAGAGTGTGGTTCTAGCAAAGTGCAGAACTATCAAGAATGCCATCCTTCAGAATACATACTAAAACTAAGCTCCCTTTGCCCAATCTTTGATGGCTATTCATGTTGAAGTTAGGGGTCCTGTGGGCAATTTTAAAAGAAAAATAGCACTTAACCCTGGCTTCTCAGCCAAATTTATCTCAGCAACAAAAAACATCACACAGAATAGGTTCTTATGTCCTAGATTGTGAGGCAGTCATGAATGAGCATGTGGCCACTGCATTACCTATACCTAACTCATTGGTAAGTCAGTCACTTTGGTATACCTTTAGAAAGTTGAAATCTACAGCCATTTAAAACTGAAAACAATCTTCAAGAATATGATTGTACCAGACTAGGCCCTGAGTCTCAGACATATTGCTGTTGGTTCTTTTAAACTAGACACTTTCTATAAAACGCAGCAGGTTTGTAAAGAGGTCATCTTTTCTCCTAGTTGAGTACTAAATGCAGCCAACACTCCCATTTTCCCTTCCCCATCCCCACAGTTGGGCCTCTTTTCAATAAAAGCTTGAGAGTTTCCAGCATTTAGCAGCAGCATCTCACACAAGTCTGTTTGCAACCAGCTACTGTTTTCCGCAAGATTATTTCCAGCCATTCTCAGCTTTGGTAGAATATTTGGTTGCAAAATTTCATATTTTCAGATTTCTGTCCAAAGATATTGGCACCATTCTAAATGAAGGTTAAAACACAGGATTCAACAAGCCCTAAGAGGCCCCTGCTCTAATTTTACATGAAATAAGACTGTTTTGCTTATTAATCGTTTCTAAATCCATTTTCAAGGCTTTTAAAAATCTGAAGATTTATTATCACTATCAAGCTAGACTACGTAAGTGATACTCTCTGACACTTCACTTTAACTCTCTAAAAAAATATAGAGCTTTTCCAATCTAAATAGTTTATCCAAATATTCAGCTGCTCCACTTTTTCCTCTCCCCTCTCACACCCATAAAACAATCAATTTTTAGAAGTACAAAACTAATACAAAGAGATTTAGTGAAAAAAATCTGTATTAAAATATTCCTAAAAGTTACATACACTGCACATTTTGTATATAAGTGCAAAGAATCCCACGGGTAGGGTGTATTTAAAAATTTACTATAAACTTATCAAATATATTTTAAAAATGTCAATCCACTTAGGCTCATTTTCAAATTATTGGGAAAGACCTTTAAATAATTCAGACCAAGTTTCCAATTTCAGATCAGGAGGGTGTTTTTGTTTTGTTTTAACTATGATGTAGATAATCTGCTATTTAGTTTGGACAGTGAACCAGTCTGTTTCTGTTAAAAAAAGAAATTCATAGTTAACATATTTTGAACATCTACAACAGCATCTCTGTTTTAATATTACTAGTTATATGCCTCTTGGGCCTCTCCCAGTAGCAGCTATCCAGACTCCAACATTTACAGAAGAATGCTGCATATCTTCTTCAATGGAGAAAGCAGCTTGATTACAAGTATATCCTCAAACAATTTTACTGGCTCCCCACTTATTTCAGGATCCAATCTGATATTGACCTCCTTGTTTCTACAATGCACTTGCTTCAGCTGATTTCATAAATTCTCTCTCTCAACTCCTTGCTTAGTTAGCAATGGCCTATACCTTTCTATTTCTGCATGCTCTTTGACCATTGTTACTAAGAGAACTTTCTCCTTTGCAGTTCTTGACATCTGCTACAATGTTTCTCTTTCTCTGCACGATTATAATTTAAATGTTGCTAATTAGTATTAAATAGTGAGGAGGGACAGGGTGGAGTGGAGTGGGGGATGGACTGGAGGAGGGTTGGGGGAGAGAGAGAATGAACTAGAATGAGTCTTTTTCCAAATTGGGATTTTGCAGGGGGAGAGAGATGTGGGAGGGTGGGGAAGCAGCAGCACAGAAAAATACCCTGTTTTGGAAAACTTGAATCTGTGTTTAAGAAAAACTCAACTTTTTAGTCCTTGTACCCTTCAGCTGAAAGAGACTAGATCTGGATAATACCAGTAGCCAGTCTCCAATCCACGCTATAAAATCTCATTTTATACAATTTAATAAATTAAGCTGCAGTATTGTACCGTGCACATACCATGAATCCTGCTAGGATGACATCTGCACAGATATGTAATGCATGACATGTTGATTCAACATGTTGAAATGGTTTGTGGGTGGTTCCATTTGAGCTCAGCCTCAAGACTGATGGCTGTAAATTCCCATTTAAGTTTCAACAAGAATTGGAATATCATATTTGTTTAAGAATCCAAAATTATGATTTCAACAAGTCATTTATTTTATACATCCTGACTGGCAGTGAAATATCAGACTACTGTCAGGGTACATTTTCAAATTAGCAGGAAAAGAGAAATTCAAAGCCTTACCCCCTCAAGGAGAAGACTACACCTTCCTTCCCTCCCACACACTGGCACTTGCTGTTAAACACATTATAGATTCATCACTTGCCAAAATTCCATTTGTAAAATAAACACTGTTCAGATTTAAATTAAAAATTAAAAAAGAACTTCCTGTAGATGATAAAAAATCCTGAATGTATTTTCCCTTAAGTATGTTTTCATAGCCAACTCATAAACTACACCTGACAGACAGCAAATCACAACACCTTGCACATTCTTGAACGGTTTTAAATATTCACTCCCCTAGAAAAGGCAATATGCATTTTCCAAAAATCAGAACATCAATCTCTTGTCAACACGACTGTTTGTTCCATAATGAATTTTTTTTAAAGAACTGTTTACCGTAGAGTTATAGTCCTAGTTAATAAGTAAAATCCTTAAACAGTTCATCTCTATTCTGGAAAAAGTGAAATTCAGGCTTTTCAGAGTTAAAGGACTGGTAAAACAATTATTTCAAAACAATTTTTGCTAGTAAAGACCATCTTTTCACATATCAACAAGTTACTACCCTCTTTCTGTCAATTTAAAAGCAGAGGCAAACCGTGTGTACTTTAAGTAAACAACTTGTATAAAATCTACAACCTAAGATTTCAAACCACTTCACAAATTCTGGATGCACTGTGAGTGTTTCCATAGGTAAGGAAGAGGAGAGCTTTGCACTTAAAGCAGGGATTCAGCTTTTTTGTAATGTATGAAGAATATATTGCATCCTCCTGAAGCACTTAGCCTGAGTTAAAAACTTCAAAGAAATCTAAATGCGTAGAAGTGCCCAAACAATCTTAACTCTACCTAGCAGTGACAGCATTAAAAATATGAAAAAAAACCAAATACATTTTAAAAGTCAGTTTCTTCTAATCTGAGATACCAAGCACAAAATATGTATCAATCATAATTGCATAGCTGTTGCTTTCCCACTCTTTAACAGTGTTTGGATTACTTTTAAATTTAACCTTAATTCTTAATTTCATGGATTTATAATGCTTGTTTTGAGATTAATTACATCCAGGTATTTTTTTTAAATTTTAAATTTCCTGATAAGCACTTTCATCCTCAACTCACATTAATAGTTTTTATCTGAGAATATTCACTGAATCTCAACACCTTTGTGAGAAAGGTAGGAGGGTATTGATCTGCTTTTTTCAGATTAAGGAAAATAATATAGTTGTGTATGGCAGACGCACTTGAGGGGCCACATCTGCAATCCTTAGTCAGAACTCTCAGCAATTTAAATGGGAGTTTTGCCTAACAACTGGACCCATAAAAAACAAGATTCTAATTGCACGTACTGCACAGTCTCTAAACCAGTGGTTCTCAGCCTATTTACCATGGTGGGCCACGTATGCTGCTCACTACTTGCTATGTGGGCCACATACACACAATATATATAATACCTGTATGGCCCTGAGGATGTCACATGGGCTGCAACTGTGTGCTGATTGGGCTTGGCTGCAGATTGAGAACCACTGCTCTAAACCAAAGCAAAATGGACCAAAATCCTTTCCGGGTGTAAATTTATTGACTTTACACAAGTTGCACTGGAATTATTTTGGCCCTCTAAATACAGTTGGAGGTCCTCAAATTACCTCAATTTGAAAATTATCAAAATTATCAACTTTCACAATATTAACTGAAAACACAAAAACAACATGTGTGCCATTTTAAATAATTCATGTCTATATTTTAATTCAGCCAGTATGGCAAAAGTGTGCTGTATAAGCTACAGTATAAAGGCAAAGTTTCCAATTACTTCTGCTCTTGTAACAGAAAGTTATCAATAACCCAGCCCTGCCTTTTGCCCACCCATGTCTGACTAAAGTTTATTTGACAAAATGAAAAAATTACACAACTTCCTAAAGTAAAGTTCTCTGTAATTTCTACTTCTTCCTCATCCTCCCACCTTACGAGGCTCACCTGCGAATGCTTTTGGGTGTCTCTCCAATCAAGAAGGTAGTTGGACCTACTCTGTGTACCTTTTTCTTCTTCTGGATTGCAGGATGTGCAATACAAAGGTGAGACTGCTTACTGTTGTCACTTATTTGCTGTTCTCTCTTAATGTTCTTTTTTGCTGATATGGCTTCTTGGGTTTCCTTCTCTCTCTAACAAAAAGAGAAATAGAAAACATTATTTGTCCATATTTCATAGAAGAGGGTTTTTTTAAAATATGTAGCAGTTCTGTTCTGATCACTCTAATTTCACAATTAGCCATGGTCTAGCAGTTAGTATGCTAGCCTGGGACTCAGGAGACCCAACATCAATTCCCTGATGTGTCACAAACTTCCTGTGTGACTTTGAGCAAGTCACTGTATCTCAGTTCCCCACCTGTAAAACTGGGATAATAGCACTTCCCTACCTCACAAGAGTGTAGTGAGGATAAATACACTGAATCTTTCACTAAATGCTAGTACAATGCCTGGCACAATGGGGTCCCAATCTCAGTTGGAACCTGCATCAGAATACAAAGAACCTATTCACACATTAAAATTATTGTATTGACTCAAATACATCCTCATTTCTGTCTTGCGTCATTTCGCAAGATTACATGGGCCATCTGAATTTCCACTTAGTTTCTGTTTATTAATGTTTTTGTTACATGTATACTTGCCCTGTGCAGAATTTTCAGCTACTTAATACCCAAGTTTGATTTTCAATCAATTTTTATTTGATGCGTGCCCATTTCCTAACTTCCATGGGACTGTTTGCAGTGTTCTTAGACCCTAGGATCTCACATCTGTTCTCATTATATTACTTTGGCAAAATACAGACCCAATTTGCATGGACTGGGAGGCTTTGACAATGAAGATAAACAAATTAAGAGACCAAAGATTTAAACTTTTACTTTGGCAAGGTAAGTGCACAACTCCAATCATCATCAATGCTGCAGTGAACTCTTACATAGACTACCAAAACTGAAGTCAAGGCTCTATGTTAAAAAAACAAGGTCTTCAGTTCTCAAAAGGAATTGTATAATGATATTACTCAGCAAACAGACAAATTATAAACAACATCTAATAAATTACAAATATTTTTAAAATCTTACTCTGTGTATATTTTAAAATATTTACATATTGTATAATTATTGTTTGAATACATATGGTTATAGAATTTTAATTTAAAATTTGTAATACATTTTAATAGAAAGCCTAAAGGTTAGCTTCAAAATAAATTATTTTGATGGGTCAGATATTTAAATGCAAAATATTTACAGTAGAAAGAATGCTCTCAGAAAATGTCTAGTATTCATCTTTCTTCCTCAGGGAATCAGGAGTTATATTAAAATTATATAATTTAAAATAATGCAAACAAACATAGCTGGTGTACAGTACTAGTCTAGTCATGTCAATGTCTTCCTTAAAAGTATTTTATAATTCCCTAATTTTTCATCCATTTATTTCCTTTCATTAGAGAACATGGAATAGATGAGGCAGCAATGCTTTGGTTTACACATCTGTTCAAACACAAAAGATTAAAAATCTTTCTCTTTGGGAAAAAGCCAAATCCTGTAAACACACTAAAAGTCATAAACTTGCTAGTCTTTGCAAAGAACCAGAATTACTGTAAAAACATACTGCTTACTGTAAATAAACTCTCACAAATGGCATCTGTAATTCTAAAAAGGACAAAAACTTTTAAGTGTGTTTACAAAAGTTTGTGAAACTCTTATCCTGCCCAAATTAACTGGTCACGGTTTCTGCATGGAGGTAGAAAAAGTTACTGTAAACACCATTTCCCAAGAGCTAATGCTAGTGGAAGCCTAAAGCAACTATGAATTACATTTGAATGTCTTAATTCAGTCTTCTGGACAAAAGCCAACTGGTGAAATGGACCCACCACCAACTTATGTTGATGCAGAACTACTGGCATTATTTGAATTTATGAAAATGTTCATGATTTTATCAAATTCAAACCCAAGTCTAAACCCGAATAACACTTTTCAAAAATGACCAACATGAACTTTTAGGCAAGAACAAAGGGTTATAGTGTAGCTTTTCTTAAGAAATCTTCAAACTCTCTCAGGGCCTTATCCAAAGACCATGGACTTCAATTATAGCTGAGATAAGGCCTAAATGCAGCAGTATGTTTTGAATGTAGGTAAGTGAAAATATTTCATGAATCATTTGACATAATTTGAAAAATTCTTTTGTTGTTTGTTTACTTCCAAATATCAATTTTTCATATTGTAATTACTGTTAAAATAGCCAAAAACTTCACAGGAACATTTTGGCTGCTCCTTTCTTCTTTTGTTTGTGCTTTGAATTGGATTTCTATGTATTACTCTCATCAAGCCTACTCTCATTTCCTCCTTTTTCACTCTCACATTGCTGATGTTCTTTCCAGTCCACTCTCTTAACGGCTGTTTGGCTTCTTCTCTTACCCTCTGCTTCAAGCCTATTTCATGCCAGCAACTTCCTTTCAACAGCTGCCCTCTTCTTGTTCCTCAAGGACCTTTCCGCTCCACCTTCAAACCCACATCATTTGTTATAAGTCCTTCTAGGCCAAATTCCATGCTGACATTACACCATTGGCCTCTTTCCTTTGCATTATCTCATATATTGTATACATCTGAATTACACACCATTCCTGCAAAGACGGATTGAACTGCATGGGACTTGATAGAATCATATCCTTTTATAGATTGGACTTTAAGATTGCAAACTCCTTGGTACAGAGACCATCATGTTTGTAAAATGCCATGCTCATTTACAATACTCTATAGAATACTCTGACTTTGGAATAAGACATGTCTAAAAAACTGTAAAAAAAAAAAAAATAATAATCAGTGAGATGACCAAAAAATGCTACCACGGCTAAAACAGAATAAAAGAGGCAGTTAGAGACAAAAACACATCAATTTAAAAACTGGAAGTCAAATCATAGTGAGGAAAACAGAAAAGAGCATAAACTCTGGCAAGACAAGTGTCAAAGTTTAATTAGGCAGGCCAAAACATTTGAAGAGCAAGTAGCAAAATAAAAAACTAAGTAATTTTTTCGAAGCAGGAAGCCCGACAAATGATCTGCGGAGCCACTGGATGATCAAGGTGCTAAAGGAGCACTTATGGAAGACAAGGCTGTTGCAGAGAAGCTAAATGAATTTGTTGCATCTGTCTTCACTGCAGGGGATAAGAAGGAGATTCCCACACCTAAGCCATTCTTTTTAGAAGATGCATCTGAAGAACTGTCCCAGATTGAGGTGTCAATAGAAGAAGTTTGGGAACAAATTTATAAATTAAACAGTAATAAGTCACCAGGACCAGATGTTCTGAAGGAACTTAAAATATGAAATTACAGAACTACTAACTGTGGCATGTAATCTATCACTTAAATCAGCCTCTGTACCAGCTGACTGGAGGATAGCTAATGCAATGATCATTTTAAAAAAAGGTTCCAGAGGCGAGCCTGTCAATTACAGGCCAGTAGCAAGGAAATTGGTTGAAACTATAATAAAGAATAGAATGACCAGATACCTAGATGAATATAAGATGTGGGGGAAGAGTCAACATGGCTTTTGTAAAGGGAAATCATTCTTCACCAAATCTACTAGAATTCTTTGAGAGGGTCAACAAGCAAGTGGACCAAGGTGATCCAGCTGATATAGTGTACTTGGACTTTCAGAAAACCTTTGACAAGATCCCTCACCAAAATCATGAATGGTGTGAGAAAGTGAACAGGGAAATGTTATTTATTTCACAGAACAGAAGAATCATGGGTCACCCAGTGAAATTAATAAGCAGCAGGTTTAAAACGAACATGAGGAAGTACTTCTTCAAACAATGCATAGTCGAGCTGTGGAACTTATTGCCAGGGGATGTTGTGAAGGCCAAAAGTATAACTGGGTTCAAAAAAAGGATTACATAAGTTCCTATTAGCTAAAATAGTCAGGGATGCAACTCCATGCTCTGGGTGTCCCCTAAAACCTCTGACTGCTAGAAACTAGGAGTGGATGACAGGGGATGGATCACTTGATAAATTGCCTTGTTCTGTTCACTCCCCCTGAAGCATATGGCACCGGCCACTGTCAGTAGACAGGATACTGGGCTAGATGGACCACTGGTTTGTTCCAGTATGGCCATTCTTATGTAAGCCCATAGGAGAAAAATCTTTTAAATGGGCTAGCAAATTCTTATCTAGGCAAACATATTTTATATCACTATATTAAAACCTTATAAAAACCAGTAGAACCATACCAATTCACATTAGTGAATGGGAGACCCATTATGCATTACTGAATTCTGTGACCAAGTGAAGAAATGAACAAAACAATAAAAAAGCCCGAATCCTGTATCACAAGTCATATTTTGTGCATGTAGTTTAGTTCTGATTTTTTTAATACTACTGTATAATAAAACTAGTAAATATGCTGCTGGATATTTTGAAAGAGTAACAAAACTTTAGCGATAAGTCCTCACTTCCCAATCTTTTAGATCTTTGCTGAAAAGTGGGAAAACTACTGCTGACTTGTGCATGTGAATTTTGGGTAGTGTGGTGTAATGAAATGTGAAGTGGCATTCTATTGCATTAAACCAGAAGCAAGAGTTAATAAGTATCTACAAACTTTCAAATGTTTTGCCATACACAGCCTGGGTTCTTTTCCCCAGGATTAGGATTCCAGACAACACCTGGATCTGAAGTAATGTGTTCAACCATTTTTCCCAATTTATTTGAAAGAAAATGCATATGCTTAAAAATTCCAAATACATGATGATGTGCAAAATATTTTGAAACACATCTGAAGACAGAATGTGGAAACCCATGAGGATTCTGGTCAATCAATACACTATCATTCAGAGATATGATACTTCCATGTTAAAAAGTTTTCCTATGTACAGTTTACCACATTTTCTAATTAATCTGCTTAAATGTATTTACTTTGTCTTTTGCTCTCAATCCAATACATATTTTTGAAAAAGAAAGCAACCAGCAGAGTGGCAAACTGACACTCTTCTGATGAGGTCAATAAGTTCGGTGTTGCTGCAACATGTATTTGCAGGGCATGTAACTACACTACCAACCAAAAGATTAAAGCTTCCCTTAAATAATTGATCATAGGCTTATTTGTCCTCCATCAAATTAATTGCACCTGTGCGAAATTATTTGAAACCCTCTCTTTTTTTATTACACTTCTCACATTTTCCTTCCTCTCAAACCAATATATTAGGGGATAGGTCCAGTGCCATGGCAAAGTAATGTTGCCTCTGTAGCACCGAAAGCAAGAAATTATTTACTTGCAATTGACTAGATTCAGTCTAGTTCATCACAGTTGTCCACGCTCTGTCAGAGGAAAATCTGCCAAATGTAGTCTAAATTGAATCACTAAAGATTGACAATATATTTTCAAACAAAACCCTACAGAGTAAAGTCCAGTGTCAGAGATGAAAGCCCTTTATCTACCAATTCAAGTATCAGCCAATATTTTTGCATCCTATAAAGTTAACTTAACGAAATAAACCTTAAGGAACTGGAAAGTATCAGCCATGTGCTGAAAAAATGTGAGGGTTAAGGATAAGAAACTGAGTTTAGACAGACATCATAAACTGAGAGCTGTTGTATGCACAATTAAATGCGATTGTGAGGCCCTAGTTAAATGTGGGGAAAGGTGCATATGGCAACTCAGTCATTCCTCCCTTCTCACCTTCCTCTTGTTTCACTATCTCTTCCATGACTGTGCAACAGTACCTGCTGTAAAGAGACTTCCCTGTGCTGCACCAACAAAGAAAGACTGGGGAAGGTCAGGGAGAATTATTTTAAGTGCTCTACAACCTTTAGACTATGTCATTGATTAAAAATACTTCCAGAGAAAGCAGTTATTTTGACCTCTTCATATTCCACTTCTTCTGCATAGAGTATTCAAAACATACCATACATCAATTTTCCAAAGACCAAAACCTTGCTTATAAGTTTGAGAAGAAGACACATACATAGAAAATGAAGAATGAATAGAGAAAATTGTCTTTTGTGATAGGAAGATAAGTGGATGTGTGTATGTGTTTTGAAAACTCTCAAAGGTCCAGCAAAAACAGCAACATCTGCATATTTCAAGTTCCACAGCCTTCACTCAATCCTTACGTTCACATGTATTTTCAGAAGGGAAGGGACAAATGTAAGAATGAGTGAAACTGGGGCATTAAATACAAAGATACAAAGGGGGTGACTTCATAGTCATTGCTTCCAGCTTGACATTCTATCTTCAATCCTCAACCAAACAGACATATTTTAGCAATGTGTGATAATCTAAATACCAAAGTCAATTTTAAAATGTATAACAGGCCTATAGTAAACAATTATTTTCTGCGATCATATCCATGTTCTCTTTTGAAGGCATACAACTTTCATATACTTGCTTCTTGCAAGGGGCACGCTATTGTACACCAAGCAGGGCTGGCCCTACATGTTATGGAACCTCAGGCAAATAAGTGTGGGGGCCAATTCAGCTCCCTCCTCACCTATGACTGAGTCAATCTGGCTGCAAAATGAATTGCTGCTATAGATTGCTAGTGCTGGAGTCAGAACAGACTACAAATGGGGGCATCAGGGATGGTACTCTACATGAACATGTGCTGTAGGGACTCATTAAGCTAAATGGGTGATTGTGCAATGGGAATTATCTCTAGATAGTTCCGAACCCTGTGGCAATTCCTCATTTCTCCAGGCTGCTTCAATGACAATGAATATCCTTCAAAAACTGTGGGACTTCACGTTAAAGTACTTCAGCATAAATATACTATGTCTGAGGCTCTTTCTCTCTCTAACTTATTGCCTCTTCACCCACCTAAACTATCACCCAGCAGCAGTTTTCTTGCAACATTCAGGCTTCCAGCTATCATTTCCACTGTGCATCTTTCCCCCTTCATAGCCAGAGCAGTGTTATCTAGTTTCTTTCTTAACGGATACATGAAATCACTGCCCCCAGATACGCAGGATGCATATCTTGTACAGTTTCATTATCTAATTATTTTCATTTCTAAAAACAAACAAAACTGTAACTATTCAAACTTCTAGGTGCACTGCCATCAGTCATACAAAATTATGAAATATAGTAGAGAAATCCTGTCGGACTGTCTCGTTAACATCTACTCACAATAAAACAACAAGCAAATACCCATTCTGCCTCATGCCTAACCCCAATCCCTTCAAAAACTGACAGAACAGATGGAGCCTGCACCATGTCCTGAAGGTCCACAGACTTTGGACCACTGAATTTTCCAATGGGACTCATTCACAGTCCCAAATAGTCTGTTTACTTCCATTTTTTCCTCTCCTTAAAAATTTCCTCTGCTTTTCTTTCCAGTGGCTTTTCTCACATTACATACGAGTTGTTGCCACCTTTCATTATACTTTTTAAGAAACTTTCTTATCCACAGTTTTCACTGTATCTGGGTATGTTTTCTGTATTTGCTAGAACATATGAAATCTGCAACTTTAGATTACTCTTGTTCACTTCATTTTTGGTTTTTTCTACCACCCACTTCCAGACAGATAAGCATGAAGAAAGGCTCTTTCTCTAAGAAACTCCACTACTCTGCAAGCAAGAAGCTGCTCAAAGAATAATGTAGTCAGGATCACTCTTCCTTACGGATCATATGCATTATCTAGTTCCTCTTCAACACGATATCCATACAGCCAAGATCACAATATAGCTAGCTTCATCAAGAACCATGGAACAGCTACTGTTATACCATAATACACTTGCCTCACATCTGGTAGTCTGAAAGCAGAATTGTTCTTTTATCTACAGTTCATCAAATATGAAGATAATACTGTAATTACAAGTGTTAGTGTCTATCTAATCTAAGGTGTCTGTCCCCACAATATTCAAGATACAAACGGTAAGGATTATGTTTAAAATGGCTCATGAAGTTATCATTGTCTTTAAGTAAGGGGGACTAAAATTACATGTTAAAAAAAAAGCTGCTAAAATTGTTTTCATCTGTTGTACTTGTAATACAGAATATTAGGAAGGTTCTTAATGTAATTACAAACCCCAATATTCGATTCCTCAACTTAATTTCTTCCAAAAGGAAACCAACTCCCTGCAATTTCACATCCATTATCAGACCTAATTCTGTGATAGACTTTTTGAAGTCAATTAGAGCACTTGCTCACTAGTGTGAGCAAGGGGTTCTGAGTCTGTCCCCATATAATTAATATTTCATAACACCACAGAGTTCAATCAGCGGAATCCTTTTAATAGAAGTATGTTCTTCACACTATGAAGAAAGCAACAGAACTCTAAATTACAATGTACTGAGGGACTAAATTACTTCCAAGACTTCCTTAAAGATTTAATGATAAAAATAAAAAATAAAAAAACCCAACAACAGTAAGGACCAGACCCCGGCCTTATTTCAGCCCCTCTGTGGTGCAAAGCAGTCAGAAAGCTGCCCTTACTGAGCTGATAAGGATTCCTTAGATGTCAAAGAGCTAGTATAACCAGCTTTATGTCACCACCATTTGCCCCACACTGTAAAAGACATTTCAGGAAAATGGTTGAGGGTATGGATGGGGCTGGAATGCTTTGTTGCTCAAGTGATCCCCCAGCTAGTGTAACAGCCCCTTGGGAGCAATTATCAAATGGCACATATTGCAGCATCGCTGAGGCTATTCTAACTTTTGCTGGAACTTGAGCCAGCCTCTAGTTACTGCAGGGACCAGTGAGGCACAAAGGTGATAAACTGTCACCTTTGCCCCCTTCTAACTGAGTGGGGAGATAGCTAGTGATGAAGAAATTTTGGTTGTTAACTGAAGTCCTCTGAAACATTCATATTTTTTAACTCTTTGTTTGGGAACTGCGCTGAGAAAAACCAATGAAAGAAAGTGGCTCTCTGTGAAGGGACTGGGTTTGATTCCATTTCCCATAATATTAGCCCCAGTTCCTTTTTATATGGCTATGGTCCAGATATCAACAGATTCTGCCAACATCCAAGACAGGCATCACAATATCAGTCTATATACAGCCATACTCTCCATTTACACTAGACTAGTTTATACAGGGGCCAGCATTCCACTACTTTGTATTTTCATCAGTTAAAAAAAATCACTACTCCTCAATTAGACTTACCTGTAACTGTCCAACAAGAATGCTCCCATCAACTACAGAGGTGAAACATTCTTTAGTCCGGACAGGAACAGCCCAAACTAGTCCAGATGAGGCAGAAGTCCTCAGAGCAACACACAGCTTTTCTACTTCCTCGCCTTCCATGCAACATTCAACGCTCTGCCTTTCTGGCATGTTCAACTTCAGATCAGCCATAGATTGAGACACCATTCCTGAAATTGTGATCTCAAGCTTGGAACTGGGAAGTGCTCATAATAGGCTACCAGGTCAACCAAGGACAGATGTCTCTCTGCTCTGCACAATTTTCACTGCCTCTTCTCCAGTCAGATGGAGAGAACATATTTTCAGGGGCAGCAGCAATTTCTTTCCCCTTTTTAGCTGGTTAACAGGATTAATTCATTCAAGTGACATATCGCCTTAGTACATGAGAAAACCTAACCACAAATCAATCATCATAATCATTGTTGTTGTTGAAAAAGGGGAAGAACCACTAGCTTGTCTCAGAACTCAAGACCAGTTGGTAATTGCTTATTCTATTAGAAGCCAGAAGACCTCAAAACAACATTTCCTGATTATTGCAGATAGCCCAGAACAACATCTACCCAACAGCTATAAGCTTTACAAAATTGTGTGTATAGGACATTAAAAATTACACTGAAAGGGTTAATTCCATAATATGTTGAAATAGTAACCTTAACGAAACAACATTACAGGTCAATCATTTGGGAACAATTATTTTAAAGCAGAATAGCCTTCCCTATCCTGAAAGGGCAGGATAATGGAACGTTATCTCCCCAATGTCTACTCGCTGTAAACAACCTATCTTTCCTGGATGAATGAAAAAGCTGTATAAACGTATTGCAATCAAATCTACTACAGCTGATGGAAATCCTTTGTTTAAGCAATCTAAAAAATGCCAATATACTACAAATACAATAAAGAGGAGTTCTTAATAACACAACTTTTGTATTTACAGTATTCTGAGCAGCACGTAAACCTGCATTGGGTATACAAAGGGCACATTTTTTTCTAGACTGACAGCATGCTTAGTTCTCTCATTTACACCACACTGCAATAACATAAAGAGGGGTTTACCATTAATCCAGGTTTTACTACAAAGCATCCAGTTATTTCTCTGTCAAACACTGGCAAGAGTGCCAAGTGTCTGTCATCCAATTCAGGGGATTAAGTCTTCTTTTATAGTGTGATACTTGTACCAATTTATAAAAATACAGATATAGTTTCTTAGAACTGGTCACACTCTATATTTTGGCCAGGATTCATGCCGCAGAGGTTGAATATGACAGCTGGCAGGAAGTTGAGGGGAGAATACATCCTCCCCCTTTTCAGTCACCACATTTCAGTTGCCATAGTAATTAATCCTCAATTGAATGGCTGTCTTTGTACATTTCTTTTCAGTAAAACTTTAAGTAAACTTAAGTTGAAAACATGCAGTTGACTGGAAGAAAAAAAAAAACAAAAAAAACCCCCACAACCCCAAAGCTCCATATAACCCACAGGTACAGTACAAGTTTTGTGACTAAAGCATTTCCATTTTTGAGAGCAAATTAGCTCTAATGTAGGATATTATCAGTTTTTCAAAATACTTAAATATGCAGTGCCGCTGTTTTTATAATTGTTTTGTGAAGTAAATTTTCCCCCTTCTTCAAATTCTTCTTCCCCCGCTTAAAAAAAAAATCCCTTCAGAAAAATAAAAGTAAAAATCAGCTTTAAAAGAGCTAAAGAAAGGCCATCCCAGACCCCTCTACTTTTGAATTTTCATGTAGGCTGTTTTTGCCAATTAACACTGAAATTAATTAGGGAATTAATTATGGAATCCAGACATTCAATTCAGAATAGACTGGAAACAGCAGAAGAGGACATTTCATCTTGCCTCTGGGAAGCTTTTATTTCTTTTATGTTTAACTAAAAAAAAAAAAAAGTTCACTAATAAGAGTCCAAAAAAGCAAAAGAATATTAAGGGAAATAAATCAAACATCCACCACTGAAAATCTGCTAGGCTGCTACAGTCTTTAGTCACCCTGTGCATAAGAGAAATGGAAATGCAAACTGTGCAAATATTTAGTGGGCATGTCAGCTCTGAAGAAATATGTGATCACCTATATTTTCTCCCTAGTATTTACCTCACTCCTGGAGGAATGTGTAAAAGCTTGGTTTTGTTATTTGCATAGCTGTCATGACTTTTGGTCCTTGTCTTTAGTAAGGCTGAAATCAGTGAGGCGGGGACTGACCTGGGTTCTTCATCTTTTCTAAAATGATGGCTACAGAAGAACACGCTATCCAATCCACTGCTTCCTTTGCACTGAATATTTTTCCCCCTTCAGAAACTTTTTCCATTTGAATATACTTCCTTTCCATCTGATATCACCCCCTGGCAGAGAATACAAGCACAGGTTTTATTTGTAACATATGGTGACACATTATTAACGTAGGTAAACTCCCCTTGTAATAATGTCAATATTTTAAGCAAGTCTGTGGTTGTTCATGCACTGACAACAGAACTATGAATCATTTTTATGGAAACAAATGCTGAAGATGATGGGCCCTCTGGATCCCATTAAATTAGTTGAGGATGGGCAAAGCACAGTAAGGTGCGGAAAAATTAACAGGAAAACTATTTACTTCAAGAGGAACCTTCTTCATTCAGACCAGTTCTATGGATGGGGAAACCCGCCTATCTTAAATTGCATCTATTGTTAAATAAATGACAGCTTATTTTGTGAAGATGCGAACATTGGAGCAAGGGGCAGCTGTGGATTTTTCTTTTGCTAGATGACCTTTGAACCCAGGAGACTGTGGATCAAGTCGTTAGAATCCTGAAGCCTGGTGAGATTTTCCCATCTATGCCTTGCATCATTGTGCTCTCAGAGAGCTGGGCACATTTTTGTCTCCACTACTGGGAGGAGAGGAGCAAAGCCAAAGCCTTTCCATAGACTTTAGTGATCTCTATATTTTTAAAGCGCTTTGCTCAGGGGTATGGAACACTGAAGTTTTTGGGAAGTACACAGAATAACAAGCTGTTGAGATCTGTGGAAGTGGTTTTTAACATAAAGTTATCTTTTTGAAAGATGTAAGAGGTAAAGTTTTCTATTGATAGAGCATCAGATTCTACTGCTTGTTAATATGGCCAATCAAAAGACAACCTGGTAGGAAATGAAAGAGAACCTACTAAGTTGAGTTTCCATATGGACAACTTCAGATATAAGGTGTTGTTATTAGTATGTGTGTGACAGAAAATGATTTGTTTGTCCAATGAGTCCAATATGCTGGCTACAAACACACAATGAGATTTCAGGATATTTAATCACAACCCCTGAACAGCAACATCCCAATCACATCACACCTTAACATTTAAGACACCCAGGCTTGCCTGTAATAAGGGGAAGCTCGATTCATCTCTTCAAGTGAGCTACTGTGGTGGAAGGTGTCTAGAAGTAAGGATCATTGAGGTGACTGTCATAGTAATACCTTTTCCTTCAACTTCATCCTTCAAATACTTATGCTTTTAAGTTAAACAGGCTGGCCTGACATGCATCACTAATCCATATTATACCATCAACAGCATCTTCTGATCTCCAGCAAGATCCGCTGCTCCACCACCATCTCCACTTAGGAGAATTATGCCTTCCTTTGCTAATTTGGAGTTATTAATGCCTAAATTGAAATTTCCCCTTGATCAAGGTCATCTAGATGAGCTGTATCCATAGGAACAGTTAACATAACATTTACCCAGTTTATGAGAAGGCACCTCTGCTGTCCTTAAGTCTTTTCTCTTTGAGATGTACATCCTTCTTTTGACATTCTGGTTTGCTATTAATATATACATCGTAGATTATCTCAGGCTGCTGAGTCTCCTCTGTTATACAGAGGGATGCATTTTAATTGCCAAAATTCTTAAGTAAATACTTTTATTTCCGTATGTGTTTTATACTAGGTACTACTTGTAGCAGATATAGAGCAGTTTAAGCAAAACTATAAATATTGACATAACCACATTATTTAAAGCAAAACTGCAGTTTTTAAGGGAGACCACTGTACCTCCTTGATTATGTTTCAAGGATGAGCTGCTGTATGCTGAGGAAGTTTATTTATGATGGTTCCCTTGGTGTACAAAAGTCATAGGTAACAGAAAAACAGTCTTTATCTATTGGAAACACCACACAACCTCCCTGTCTAGCTGTAGATTTGTGGTCCAATCTTGTTTGTTTGTGTAAATTACTGTTACTGCAGCTGAGATAGCTGGAAGATATTTTCAGATGGTATCATGCTAGTATAGATCCTCATCGCTCTGAGCTTCAATGTGTGTTTATACTAAGTTCCTTTTCCTGTCTTGACAGGTCCCCATAACTATTGTGAGATGATGTGTACTTCTCCCAATCTTCTCAGACTTGCATCAGTGTGAGGGATGGTAAAAGGTGGTTAACAGAATCTTTAGTAGTGCCTAGGGTGTAATCCAACTATGATCAAAGAAACATTTACTGTTGTTTTCTTGCAGTAATCCAGAAATTAACATAATTTTCTACCACATCAAGGAGCACTGAGGGAGTCAAGTTCATTTCCAAGGATTGGAGGATTGACAATTACCATCTTGCCTCCTGCTTCTTCTACCTATTTTGGCTCATGCTCAGACTCTAGAGTACCTGCTGTCTTCTATGCTTTCAATTTTGGAATGGTCAATAAGAGATCCACTGTGTGTTATAGAGTCCAAAGTCCTTCCTGCCTCTATCTGATTACTAGAATTTTGTTGGACTCGACCATTGCTCTGTCCAAAAGACATTCAAAATAGTTTGCCTTCTAAGACCTTAGTGTCCAAGAAACAGAATTTAGTTTGGCTTTAAAGATTTATATTTATACCAAGAAACATTGGATGAAGTATAGTCATTGCAAATCTGGATAAAGTTTATTCTCTATTTCTTTTTTAGGACAGGTAGTGTATATTTAATTGTATTAGTTTTATTACTTTTAAAATTGGGAAAGAAGACTCAAATCTTCAAGCTGTTTTTTTTTATTTCAAATTTTAGTCTTTATATTAAGAATGTTATGACAGATTCTAAATTTCAATAGTTTGATATGTTTTAGCCATTCATTATTGTAAATGTTGAGTACAGTTGCTCACTTTAAAAGACTAAATCAAGCCCTTTCACATTAAGTGTAGGTTAGAAAAAACACAAAACAAAGAACAGCTTGGTGTATCTCAAACAAATAATAAGACTCAAGCTTGCTACAACTAAGCCCTTTCAAGTCTATTTACTATTCAGGAACTCATCTTCCTGAACAGGTGGGATAGCCCATAAGCCCATCCGGCTGCTCACTGCACAGCTCCTTCTCCCAAGCCACCCATCTCTCCACTAAGGGAGCAGCCTTCATGATTTCTGTAATTCACTCCAGCTGTAATCCAATCCACTTTCTGCTTTTTAATGTATGCATTAATCCCTTCTTTACTTCTCAGGTACGCAGGATTGATAAACCCATTCACATTCAGAATATTTCTGATTATACAGTACATGAATGAAAAGTGTCTGTGTATACTCAGGTTTCAGAGTAGCAGCCGTGTTAGTCTGTATCCGCAAAAAGAAAAGGAGTACTTGTGGCACCTTAGAGATTAACAAATTTATTTGAGCATAAGCTTTCGTGAGCTACAGCTCACTTCATCGGATGCATTCAGTGGAAAGTCTCTAAGGTGCTACAAGTACTTCTTTTCTTTTTGTGTATACTAAGCTTTTCTTATTTCCTCTGTTGATTGATTTTTGCTGCAGTCACGTTTATCCAGTTACCATATTATTAGCTATAGTTTTTCCAGTTTGCATTTGGCTGAATTCTTGCTACAGAGCATTCATATTATAATTCATGTTTTGGGTTAATCAAAGAATGATATAATATAATCTGAGGAAAACTCCCAGCATAAATATTTTTCATTTTTTAATTTTTTTAATTTTTTTTATATTTTTATTTAATATGTAAATATTTTTTACAGCATATTGTCTTGACTCATAATTAGGGCTGTTGATTAATCGCAGTTAGCTCACACAATTAACAAAAAAATTAATTGCAATTAAAAAAATTAATCACGATTAATCACAGTTTTAATCGCATTGTTAAACAATAGAATACCATTGAAATTTATTAAATATTTTGAAGGTTTTTCTACATTTTCAAATATATTGATTTCAGTTACAACACAGAATACAAAGTGTACAGTGCTAACTTTATATTAGTATTTTGATTACAAATATTTTCACTGTAAAAATGATAAACAAAAGAAACAGTATTTTTCAATTCACCTTATACAAATACTGTAGTGCAATCTCTTTATCGTGAAAGCATAACTTAACAATGTAGATTTTTTTTTGTTACATAACTGCATTCAAAAACAAAACAATGCAAAATTTTAGCGCCTACAAGTCCACTCCGTCCTACTTCTCGTTCAGCCAATCACTAAGACAAACAAGTTTTTTTACATTTACGGAAGATAATGCTGCCATCTTCTTATTTACAATGTCACCTGAAAGTGAGAAAAGGTGTTAGCATGGCACTTTTGTAGCCAGCACTGCAAGGCATTTACATGCCAGATATGCTAAACATTCATATGCCCCTTCATACTTCAGCCACCATTCCAGAGGACATGCTTCCATGCTGATGACGCTCATTAGAAAAATAATCTGTTAATTAAATTTGTGACTGAACTTCTGGGGGAAGAACTGTATGTCCCCTGATCTATTTTACTTGCATTCTGCCATATATTTCATGTTATAGTAGTCTCGGATGATGACCCAGCACGTTATTCATTTTAAGAACACTTTCGCTGCAGATTTGACAAAATGCAAAGAAGGTACCAATGTGAGATTTCTAAAGATACTACAGCACCCGACCCAAGCTTTAAGAATCTGAAGTGCCTTCCAAAATCTGAGAGGGACGAAGTGTGGAGCATGCTTTCAGAAGTCTTAAAAGAGCAACACTCCGATGCTGAAACTACAGAACCTGAACCACCAAAAAAGAAAATCAGCCTTCTGCTGGTGGCATCTGACTCTAACGATGAAAATGAATATGCTTCGGTCTGTACTGCTTTGGATTGTTATCAAGCAGAACCTGTCATCAGCATGGATGCCTGTCCTCTGGAATGGTGGTTGAAGCATGAATCTTTAGCGGGCAGCATTATCTCCTTGAAATGTAAACAAACTTGTTCATCTGAGCAATTGGCTGAACAAGAAATAGGATTGAGTGGACTTATAGGCTCTCAAGTTTTACATTGTTTTATTTTTGAATGCAGGGTTTTTTGTACATAATTCAATATTTGTAAGTTCAACTTTCATGATACAGAGATTGCACTACAGTACTTGCATTAGGTGAATTTAAAAATACTATTTCTTTTGTTTTTACAGTGCAAATATTTGTAATCAAAATGTATATAAAATGAGCACTGTACACTTTGTATTCTGTGTTATAATTGAAATCAATACATTTGAAAATATAGAAAACCTCCAAAATATTTAAATAAATGGTACTCTATTATCGTTTAACAGTGCGATTAATCGCACAATTAATTGCAATTCATTTTTTTAATCACTTGACAGCCCTACTCATAACGTATACTATTCTCCACCTTCAATTTAATTTTCTCAAGGGTGTCAGAAATAAAGAAATATCTCCAATCAAGCCTAGTTTTCCGCAAGCATTTTATTTCTTGCTCTAAAATTCAGCTACTTCAGTTGGCCATTCCCTTAGTGTGTCAGACATCTTTTAATATTTTTGTATCCCTTTCTTTCAGAGATATAACTCTATTTTCTATCATCTCTGAAATGTGTTTATAAATTTCAGCTTTACAAAGTTGGAAGTGTAACATTACACACATATTATAAAAAACATTAATTTAACATGATGAAGTTGGCATGGAAAAGGGAATAGGAAGGGATATTTTGTTAATGCCCACGAGAAGAGACTGATCCACTACAGGAAAGAAAATGAGATTATTCTGATGTTCAATCCTTCTCCAGAGATGCTTAGGGGAAAAAAATAAGATGAAACTGTAAAAATAAAACAAAAAAACCCTACCCCCCCAAAAAAACAATAAAACCGGATCAGATATTTAAAAGGCCAGAGGTAAAATGTAACACACTGCAGATATTTTCATGCTATGTTGTACATGAGGGAGGCATCAGCTGAGAGGACTAAGACCTACAGGAGATCACAAAAAAAATCCCTATATTAAAAAAAAAAAAATCAGATTAAGGAGTGTGAACATAGAAATCGAAGAGAACATTAATGCATATGGAAACTTCTTGTAAACAGATGCCAAGACAGTGCTTCTGAAGAGCAGAGTCAAAGCTTTCATGAGGGCATTCAGTTGTTCTGTCCAAATCTTCTAATGGCAGGTCTTCACTACCCGCTGGATCGGCGCGTAGTGATCCATCTATCAGGGATCGATTTATTGCGTCTCATCTAGACACGATAAATCGATCCCCGAACGCACTCCCCGTCGACTCCGGAACTCCAGCTCGCGAGAGACAGAAGCAGAGTCGACGGGGGAGCAACAGCGGTCGACCTGCCTCCATCCTCACGGCCAGGTAAGTCGACCTAAGATACGTCGACTTCAGTTACGCTATTTGTGTAGCTGAAGTTGTGTATCTTAGGTCGATCCCCCCGCACCCAGTGTAGACCAGGGCTAACCTTGTTTTGAGAACTATGAGAATAAAATGAGCATACCAAAAACTCTACCAGGATTATACTTAAAACTCCCCATGACTCCACAAGATTTTTTCATTAAGAATTTTGTTTGGCTGATAGTACTTAAACCTGTTTTTAAGAACACTAGAGTAATTTGCAT
Organism: Eretmochelys imbricata; assembly: GCF_965152235.1. Classification (NCBI taxonomy): domain Eukaryota; kingdom Metazoa; phylum Chordata; order Testudines; family Cheloniidae; genus Eretmochelys; species Eretmochelys imbricata. The sequence goes on from NC_135576.1 coordinate 88,649,698, forward strand.
GTTTCTTTTCTTGACTATTCCTCATTTGATTCCTCACAATTTTCTTTGCAGTATTTGCCACGGCACCTTACAATGTCCTAAACTGACTGAATAAGTGAAAAATAAATGGCAAAAAGAGATGAACACCAGAGCAACCATAATTTGCCTTTCATACAAAGTCCTTGTATTAAAAATAAAGCAACAAGGAAAGGAGAAAACAGAAAAAGTAGCAGCAAAGTTGTTCCTAAAAGTGGATCATTTTTCAAAGTTTTCTACAAGGCATCAGCAGCTCTTTAAGAAGAGCACGAAAAATTCAGAGCTCTATATTTTAGAAGAGACAGACATCTAGCGATTACTGCTAAATTAATGCCTTTATGTCAGACTAAAAACAGGGAATGAAGTCAACTGGCAGTTTTTCCAACCATTATTGATGTTTTCCTTCCTTTTTCAATCTCTTCAAGTTAATTGATGTTACTGTTGCTTCTGGTTTAAGAAACCAAATACCCTTGAAACGTATCGATTGACAGCTAATCAGAGAAATTAATTTGTTAACACCTGTGGGCATGAAAATTCTGAATTCGGGTGTAATGAGAAATAAATCATTTGAACAGAAAAGCCTTTAAAATCCCATAGCCTAATATCAGAGACACAGCAGGCACTAGAGTCATTAAGTCCCAGTACTCTCCTCAAATTTTTCTTTCATTTGTCCTGCATTCTAGTGATGTTGTCAATCCTGGCTATTAGGGGCTGGGATCTTTCTGTGGTATTCTTGCGCATTTTTACCTGATGGTCTGTTTAGGGGAGAGATTCAAATACAAATACTTTTACTATAGAAAAGATCTCACTTATTGCTGATTGGCTTTTTTGATCTTCCCAGCATAATATTGCTTCAACACCCCTTGCTAATAGAACAATTATTTACACTACATCAATAGTGCTGGAAGCACACCTGTTAATGAGGAAATGCATGGGCATGACCTAATATATGTAGATCCAGACTAGAGTTTTTACCTTGAGTTAAATGATTGTTAGTTTATTCATGGTAGCTAAACACATCTGTGAAGACTAAACTGAATGTACCCCAAACATTTGCTTTAGGCTACAAACATTTGTGGTTCATCCTGGGGATCAGCCTAGGGGAACTACAAATGTTTGTAGTATGGAAAAAGATGACTGGGGAATGGTTAGATTCATCTTTACAAATAGATAAATTGATGGTGTCCATCTAAGTCCAAATTAAACATGAACCCCCAAACCAAAAACCTGGATGTGAACATTCCCACTTAAGTGTCTGAAATCTGGATCCAAATCAGAATGCCCCAAGCATTCAGGAATGCAGATTAAAACCAACAAACAATAGGTTTGAAACATAAACTTGAAGCTCTATCCGAGTTTAGACTCAGGCGTATCTCTATTCCAAATGTAATTTAACATGAAATGTAATGGCTGTAAAGCATAAAAACATACTCATCACTACAAATTAAGCAAGTGTTAGAAATGCTCCCAACAGGCTTGCGTTCAATTTTCAACTTCAGACTTACATTAACGAAGACTACACTGACCCATAAAGTTGAATTAATCATAGTGGACGTTTTGACATAAACTCTTTCTGCAAACTTGTATTTGACTTTAAGTGATTCTAACTAAAACACTTTCCAGCCCTAGTGAGGGAGTCCTCTGGAATACCATGAAGGTTCAACCTTCTTTTCTGGTAACTTGCTAATTTATTAATTAGACCAAAGAAACTGAAGATTCCAGGCCTCAAATCAAGTCCTATTACCAGAGAAAATGTGGCACAGGATTAGATTTCAGGTACCCAATCTCTGTTCTAAAACAGATAAGCATATTACTTCTGAGACAGTCTTACAGAAACCAGCAGAGGGTGCTGTTCAACTCAGTTCCCAACACTTTCAAAGCTGACCAATACAGAAGTAGCCACAGTATTTTATTTTATTAGGCCTCCACTTGAAACTCCTCCTCCTCTTCCCATCAGTCTTAGATCATTCATGGTGGCCATTAACAAAAAACCAAGTTTGAAGAAAGAGAATAAGGAGGATAAAAATAGAACAAAACAACATTTCCCAAATCCTCCTCTTTACCTTGGCACTGTAGACTGCTATATTAGCAGGGAGCTGGGAAAACTGCTTCAACTCAAACACATCTCGCACTGCCCAGTTACTCATCTGATTCTCAGCCTTGCTTGATCCAACCACATTCTGGTTTGAATGAATATAAGCCACTTCTTGAACACCGTCTAATACATGAGAAGAAAGGTATAATCAAACACTTTTGGCCATTCCAAAATACTGCCTGGATATATCAGCTCTATTATAGAGATCTATTGAAATTTTAAAAGAAAAAGTTAAAATAAAGTTAACTTGGAAATCCTACATTTTGTTAGCCTGTAACTTAGGCCTAGATTTTTAAAGGTATTTAGGCATTGTTGCACTCAGCGTTGCAATGGCTAACTGCTTTAGGAGCTTAAGTCTCATGTTCAAAAGGGATTTAGGAACCTAAATACCTTCAAAAATCTAGGGCTTTGTCCTTAAATCCTTCAGTTGTGCTAATATCCATTTAAGTGCTGCAACCATTTTAGTAAATTCCCTTTTGCATACAGAGAAATGGCAAACTTTGCTCCAAGGCACCCAAAGTTTTTAAAAGATGAATGCAATAATAACGCTCAAAGTTAAGGACTAATCGCCCCAACTACTCCATATTATACATACTACCAATACCACAGTACATATTTCAAATAATATTCAGTGATAAAATTACCAGTTACTGATAACAGGAAAAAAGTTAACATTATGGTGAGAACTCATTTACTCATTCCCAAATTAGAAAATGTAATTGTATCATACATTAATGCTTCTTTTTGTAGTGATTGCAAATGTTTAGCAAAAGTAGAAACATATGTAAACAGTCGATTCTGCTTATTAGCAACCCCTGGATTGCCAACAAAAAATTGCCATTATCTGGCAGTTGCCAATAAGAAGAAGGGCACTTTTGTGGGGCTGCAGCCAGAAAGGGCGAGGAAGGATAGTTCAGTGGTTTGAGCATTGGCCTGCCAAACCCAGGGTTCTGAGTTCAATCCTTGAGGGGGCAATTTAGGGATCGGAGCAAAAATTGGGGATTGGTCCTGCTTTGAGCAGGGGGTTGGACGAGATGACCTCTTGAGGTCCCTTCCAACCCTGATATTCTATGATTATAAGGAAGTGTTGGGATGAGCTTTCTCTGGCTTTACCTCCCCAAACCTGCCCGGGGATAGGCAGCAACGGAGAGGGTGGCTGCAGCTTGTATGCTGGGGCTTTCCGACGGGAGGGGCAGCTGCGGATAGGGCAGCATCAGGAGAACAGGGGTGCAGAGCTGCATAGTACCTCTCCTTGTGAGTGGGACTGGGAGGGGAACAGCAGTGAGAGGTATCTTGCTGCTCCGTGAGACGTCAGCACCCCCAACTCCCTGTGGAAAGCCTTGGCATCCAGGCTACAGCCCCCAACTCCATACTGCTGCCCTGCCCACAGCCTCCCCTCCCAGCTTGCAGTGCCATGACTCCAGCAGGGGTCCCCCATTGGGCAGGGCTGCAGGTGCAAGCACGTTTGCAGGGCTGCAGCGAGGGAAGGCATCTCCCTGCATTTTCTTCCCATGCTGCAGCAGTACAAACCTGCCTGCCTACAGCTGGAGTCTTTATTCCAAAAAAACTCAATAAAGCATCATGCTGTTGCCAATCCTATTAACAATCTGAATCCCATTAACATTAATGTCAATGGCATGGAATTCGTTCCGAGCAAAATGTTGCTATTAATTGGAAGTTGTTAATATCCAGGTTGATATTAAGCAGCATTCACTGTATTGCAGAGTGGCCCTCAAAATCAGAAGGGACAAGGATAAAAATAATCAGTGAAATCAACAAGGCCTATAAAAAGGGAAGGACAATATTAAAGATCTCTTAATAAATCAGATATAAACAAGGACAAGGTGACACCTTTAATATATCTGCAAAAAACTTCTCCATATTAAATTTGTACTACTACATTGTGCTGAACAAAACCTCATAATAAATTTTACAATCACCTAAAAAATTGTCCATTGATCCCACATTTTCTTCTTGATTGACACATGCTCTCTTACTTATAGAGGTCTTGTGCACATGAGAGTGACTGGGTGTCGAAACTATAACTGAGGCACCTCTAACACGACAGGGTGATTTGGGGTCAAACTGAATTCTGCGTCTCTGTTTTTTGTGCCTGTGGTTTTGCTTACTTAAGTGAATTTTCTTGACTGGTAAACCATCTTCAGAGGATGAAAATTCACCTATATTCTGTGAATCGGTTTCCTTTTCTCCATTGTTTGGCTTGTTTGCCTGTACCACAGTTCTGGAAGAATTACAGAACTTCTTATTTCGATCATATTTTTGTTTCAACCTAAGAGCAGTGAAGGTTTTCTGGTTTCTTGATTTGGACCATAGGGGTATTTCAAGATCATCAGACTCATCACTTATGTCACTAGTGCCTCTCACATATGTTGTGGACTTTTGGGCATTTTTCCAAGTATTTGTTTTGGTGAAGACTGACCTAGTATTATGGAATAGAGATTGTTTACAGGCCAAAGTGTCTCCTTTAGGTGTACGTTTAGTGGTCTTTTCTGTATCTGACCCTTCCAATTTTTCTGATACAGCCTTGTCTCTTTTAACACTTTTGGCAGGAGCAGTTTCTTGGTGAGTTAGAATTTGTGAAGGAAAGATGACATCATCACTCTCTTCTGAGCTGCCTTCAGTCTCCATGACTACGCCAATTTCCTTTGAAATGCACTGATCTATATTTTTATTTTCAATGTCCTTTTCTTCCTCAGATTCAGATGAAACAGGCCAATCTGGGGCTACAATCGCACAATGCATATCTTGTTTTTCACTTCTATTTGGTGACTCAGTGGTTCTCCGACGTCTCAGAATACTATGACTTCTACTTTTCTGAAGACCAATGCACTTGACATCTACATTTGCTCTTTGGCCCACAGACCTGGCATCTGAGCTATCATGATCAGATGCACCATTACTATCAGTGACCTCAGTAGCTTTAGTTTCTCTCTCTAGCAGTTTAAGAAAACCACACTGCATTAAGGTAAGCTGTTTCTGTGAAACTAGCATGTCATTTGCACTGCAAAATCTACTTCTTTTTGTTCTTGAGCTTCCCACAAGTTCATCATCACTAAAGTCACTGTAAAAATCAAATTCCTCTTTCTCCGATTTGAGAGGAGCTTTATCGTCTTCACAACCTGGCTCTGCATGCTAAAAAAAAATAAATAAATAAATACTGAAAATCATTGTCACAGAACTTAACATTACAACAAAACAAAAAGCTATTTAAAACAGATATACATTTGGAACAACAACTTCTAACTTTGACTCTCTAATACAGATAATGGGTTTTTACTAAATTATAAAACCCAATCCATACAAAAATAAGTACATATTCAATACACAGATATTAAGCAAGTAGGAAGCTTTGGTATGCAATACAATATTTAACCAAATAATAGCACGTGTATGACGATTAAAAACCCCCCGCAATATTAGTAAACTGTGTTAAATGTTTGGGACAATAACACATGCTATCTACTGTTTGTTTGTTTGGGAACAACCTGCATTTATCCAGTAAACATACCATTACATTTACAGTTTGAACTCATTTTGGTGCAGCTTTCAAGTTGTGTAGGTTAAAAAGCAACTCAACAGTGCAAACCAAAACACTACATAATCAAATCATTTATAAGGAAAACACATAACAGGGTGGCCAACTTTTTAGGATTTGAGGTCCAACACTCCCATTTATAATGGTTTGAAGAACTGTGCGCACATAACCTTCTACTCTAGAATCACTTAAGGACTATTGTAGCCAAGCACAAAACTAAAGAAGTTCAGAAAACAGGAACAAGTCATTAAGATGGCCTGTGGGGGGGTTTATTGGATCTGCAATTATATGGAGCAAGCAGCCCAAACCCCTTGCACAGGGGATCTGACCACTATACCAGTTACTAGGCTACAGAATACTGACTATAGTTAATAGTCAGGGGTCTGATTGGCCAAACTGCCCAACCGGTTGGAAAAGTCAGCAGACTGGCTCTTAAGCCCAGCAGCAGCGTTCAGCGGCTAAGCAAAGCATTTGCCCACAGCTGTGACAGCTCCTGTTTCAGCCCTGCTCCTGTCTATCTTGGTCCCAGCCTTGCCTCTTTTCAGGTAACCCTGTCCTGACTTCAGTTCTAATTACGAGGCCAGTCTAACCACAGAGCACAACCAGTCTCTGACACACAAACACATGAACCAACTATTTGGGCTTTGTGCAAAAGAGCGAATTTTACTTCAAATTCTCTGTTCAAAGTACAGTGGGGGCAGCTCCTCAGCTGGTGTGAACAAACACTGAAATCACTGGGGCTAGGCTGACTTACATCAATTGAGGTTCGGGTCCAACAAATCATTTGTCAAATAAGTCATTCAGAATACAGTATTTCAACAACAGCTCAGTGAGCAACTGTCCCTCTACATCAACAGTATCCATTAACAAAATATATACACGCACAGCAGTCTGATGGTATTTAAGAAATACTGTAGAGGCATCATGATGGGATATTACCACAGAGTAAACATATTAATGGAAGTTTGCCTGATATTCATTATCGTCTTGAAAATTCTAATCGAAGGCAGCAAGAGACCATCATCCTGCAGCAATGTTCTCTTTCTGATATTATCCCTTACATACTGTATCTTTTAAAAATTTTTGTGTCTAATTTTTGTCAAAGATGTTTGCTCAACACACTAACTGGACCGAGAAGAAAAAATAGCACCCACATTCCCTGATGTATGACATGCACAAAGACAACTCACCATTTCTAACTTGCATGATGATGGCTCCTCCTTTAGCCATGTAGTGGCTGTCATGACTCCTGCTTCCACTTGACCCTCCCTCTAAAAGAGAAAAGATGCAAGACAGGAAAATTTTATAATAAAAATTACCAACACAATAAGGCAGCATGTGTGGTCTTCAAGGTAAGGTGGGCAGACAGGGCAAAGCTTAATTTTTCCATATTTATCTGGAAGTGCACATGTTCAAAAGTAAAATGGCCACTCACACTTAAGGCCCAAATAAACTGCCACACTTCAGTTGATGGAAACACTCAATGGCAGTTAGATCAGGCCTCGAATGAGTAAGAAAACTGACATATTATACATGTTGAGTGGATCCTACACACATCCAGAATTTTACTATTTTTAAACATTTTTTTCAGAGAGACAGTATTTTCATCACTAAAGACTATTTAAAGCAAATACCAAGACATAATTGTTTTCCTCCTAGTAAAACAGATTTGAGCTGAAGTATCCCAAAGTGAAAAACAGGTATCTTTTCCAAAATATGGCTAGACACATTTTGTTTATAAACTTTCTAGAAACATTCATCTTTGGCTGAGACTATGACTAAGAAGCTTTATCTCCAAAGTTCAAATACTAAGAATGATTGTGATGGGGTCATGGCTTTCGCAGTTTAAAAGAGTTCTTAACACAATGGGCCAACTTCAGAGGCAATGCATCCCATATTATAAAATTAGACTCCTTTATCCACACATAAGGGTAAAGAATTTTAAATCGGGGTATCTTACTCATCAAGAAGCCAAAGCCGGTATATGTGTGAAAGTGCACAGTGGCTTACATTACCTTACATAGTCTTCTTACATCTTCATATGAAAGATTTTGGTTTTTTGCTACACATGCTATGGACTAAAAAGTTAGTGATTTATACCAGCTTAGCTCCTAACCTCCTTCTCAGACTCCACAAACCAGATTGAGGAGTGATATATAAGGGGGTGGAGGTGTCAGATATGAGAAAGAAAAACAGTTTCAGGGAATCTTATTTGGCAAAACATACATACTGGGGACATAAAGAGGTGCATGTTATGCATCCTTTACCTCTCTCTACACCACTCTCTGAATCTGGCTCAATACACTGTTTGAGAACAACCAAAAGACAGGGATTTTAGAATGGAATGCCCCACTCAACCTTTTCAATGCTGCATTTTAAAAAAAATGTATGCATATGATACATAAATGCAATAATTCTATGATATGAAAAATGTCTATCCACTCGAACTAATAACCATTAAACAGAAGGTTAGCAAGATCAGAACACCTTCTTCATAGTAAAAAAGTATTTTAAATTTGATTTAAAGGACAAATACTGTATCTGATAAATAAAATACATCTGTGAACACAGATGAATAAATGCAGAAGGTGTCCCAAAATCAATTGTGGTATTTTTATTAGGAACAGAAATGTATTTCATTGAGCTCTTGGCAAGTTTTAATAAGACTACATTTTCCATATTTTTGTTTATTTTAGAGGAATAATTTTGGTGTGCCTGAAAGTGAGAAAGTAACAGCCCTACATTAAGGCACAGTGTAGGCATTTGCTGTTTCAACTTTCACCATACTGCTTTGCATGGCACTACATTCATATTTATGGTAAAATGCTTCAAGAGGAAAAAATATGTAAAGCAAATATCCAAAAGTCATAAGGAAAGCTTCACACCTCCAGAATGTCTTTTGTAAGGCAGGACCCGTGGGTTCGAAGCTTGAAGAGGTTATGGATCCCAAAAAGCTCTCCTTGATGTTCCTTTGATCCTTGCACTGCCTCAAAATATCGCTTGGCATTTTCACTTCCAACTACCGCACAGTGAAGTTGCTAAAACAGAATAATGCAAGAGATTTCAGAAATGTTTAATCCAATCACGTCAGAATTTCCTGGCATTCACAATATATATGCAGCTTTAGTTAAAGCAGGCAGAAATTCCTAAGGAAGAATATTTTGTTTTTATTTACCTGGCAGATGTTGCCATTGTGGTATAATATTAATCTGATTAGTTTTATTGAATAGGAAAGAAAAAAAAATGTTCTAAGCCTCCTACTTCTTTGTTCTATGCCTAACACTGGAAACTTGCTAACTTATTCTTGAGTATCAGTACTTCACTGCATCATGACTGTTTACAAATAATTTATAACAAATATTTAAATTATTGTTATTCAGCCTTTAAAGTACACCAAGAGTGAAAAAGAATATGGTCACTGAATCATGAATATTGATCTGGAAAAATTTAAATTCTGATCCACTCTGATTAAGTGGAATGTACAAATGACTAATGAGAGCCACCACTGTGCTGGAAAAAGTTAAGTAAATTGTGCATTAGATCAAATGTAAATGTTCTTTAAATCAGGCAGGTTGAGCTGTGCTTCAACTGACGTCAAGTGTTCAGTACAAATATAGCAGACATCTTCTGCACGAACAGCAGGAAGAAATGATGGCTTTACTCGACCTGAAAAATTTTTCTGTAGCTCTGTCCCTAGGATGTTAGTAGCCTTTGAGGGCTACTTAATGGTAATTCTAGGACTATGCAGCTGCCTTCAAGGGAGAAGTATCCCTCTGAAATAGTCATCAGTCACAAAGGCAAACTATAGCTGGATGGAGCCCTAATTTTGCTAGGTGCAATGTACATGTTTCTCTAAAAATGTAGTAGCAATCATGATCATAGTTAAGGTTGCACCACAGATTTCAGATTAACTAGTTTATATTGTTTACTTAATTTTATATTTTTGTTCTACTTCTTTTATATTCTGAATCACTAATGGTTGTACATGGTTCCCCTCTCCCCCAACTGTTCCACTAATAAAAAACAATAAAAAATGTGAAAGTAATTTCAAAATCAAACAAATCCTTCAATAATTTCATCTTTAGAAAACACAACACAAAGCATTACAAACAGACTGCTTTTCAAAAAATCAATTACTTACACATATTAAAATATTGACTAAATACAGAGTAGACAACTCAGTTTATATGTCTATTTGAAGATGCACTTGCACATATACAGAAAGCCACATGTTCAGGTGCGGTCATGTTTCTGTGTTCTCATTAATGGTCACAATATGTTTTTATACTCTTCAACAACACTTGTTGAAAATCTCAGAGAAATTGTGTGCCCAGTTAGATACTCAACTGTCAATGCAATTCAAATCTAGATGTAAAAACCAGCCTTGGATTTCCAATATTTTGTCTGTAGACTAATTCTATGTAAAATATACTTGGCCAATTAGACAAAAAAATTTCAGCAAGTTCTGGATAATCAGGTCAAAATTTTGAGCAGGTTTCTATCAATGCAGACATAAGATTTGTAGGTTCCTCACTTCCACATGCAAAAGCCTACACATGGGCAGACAAATCAGGTAACTGCACATGCAATTCACAGTTATGTACCAGTTTACCTGTTCATACAGATACACAGGTGTTTGCAGACCAATGCGTCTGCTGATCTTAAGCGTGCATTAGTGGAGACCTAATGAAAATCTGAGTCTTAGATTTGCAAATTTTAACTGACCATTCTTATAGTTAAGAGACAGATGTTCAGTTATATGCATACAGCTGTATGCATACATATAAGCTCAGCTACATTAATAGGTACCTGATTGGTCAGAGTAGTGTATGCAGCCTGTCCCCTCCAGTTATATAATCTATCTAATATAACAGTTTTTTGCATTCAGTAGTAACATGTATATATATGTACACAATTTCATACTCAGACCTGTGCAAGTCTGGCCCTAAACATTCCTGCTAAAATTAAATCGTTATGCTTTGTGAGAACTTTACAAAGCTGGTAGAAAGAATGCCTTACACTGTACTAATGTCTTTGTAAAGTCATCTCAAAATTTTGTACATAAACAGCACATAATTTTCTTCATGGTGCTTTCGATTAAAGTTTCCTAAACATGTATTTAATTAGGATGTGTGACAAAGTTCCTGCTCCACCTTGGTGGGTCTTGCGCTTATTGGTGGATTTGCTCGCCTTGGAGCTTCACGGAAGCCCTTAGTTTGGCCATTTTTCTGAACCCACAATCCAGATCGACTCCTCCTGTGTCTGACCAGGAGTTGGGAGGATTTGGGGAGAACCTGGGTCTGCCCTCTACTCCGGGTTCCAGCCCAGGGCCCTGTGGAACTCAGCTGTCTCGAGTGCCTCCTGGAACAGCTGTGTGACAGCTACAACTTCCCTGGGCTATTTCCTCATGGACTCCTCCCAACATCTTCTTTATCCTCACCACAGGACCTTCCTCCTGGTGTCTCATAATGCTTGTACACCTCAGTCCTCCAACAGTCCGCGTTCTCACTCTCAGCTCCTAGTGCCTCTTGCTCCCAGCTACTCACACGCACACCACAAACTGAAGTGAGCTCCTTTTTAAAACCCAGGTGCCCTGATTAGCCTGCCTTAATTGATTCTAGCAGCTTCTTGATTGGCTGCAGGTGTTCTAATCAGCCTGTCTTAATTGTCTCCAGAAGGTTCCTGATTGTTCTGGAACCTTCCCTGTTACCTTACCCAGGGAAAAGGGACCTACTTAGCTTGGGGCTAATATATCTGCCTTCTATTACTCTCCTATAGCCATCTGGCCCGACCCTGTCACAGATGTCAGATAATCACTGAAATGGAGAAAGGAATACATGATGTTTAAAAACATGTTTACTGATGTTCAAAAGGTTGTCAAAGTTGGTAGGTCTAAAAATTGACCTATTTTGACAGTGTTCTCCACTGAAAGGTCTTAGCTTCCAGATCTTTTTATCTGTTTATTTTTCAGATTGATCACGGTTGCCAGTAAGACGAAAACCCCTATACACAATAAAGCAATATGACATTGTGAAAGTCACAGTCAAGAAAATAGCATACACACATACTGATATTAACAGGGACTATAAAAGTTTTTCAGAAAGTTGTGTACGTTTGAGAAAAAAAAACATGTTAAGACTTTTCAGAATAGAGCACAAAAAGCAGCAGATGTTAGTCCTTAAATAAATGCTAATTAATTATTGACGCTTTAAAAATACAGTGATTTCCTTTTAAAAATTAGATTACCGGTATATAGCAGAACTCTGCTAGTTCAGTCACAGTACATTTACCAGAACATTTTCAATTAAGTAAAAGTAAACACTGGAGAAAAAATGAAGTGAGGAACTAGTGACTTTCTGCTGCTGTCTTAGGGATGGACACAATCCACACATGTGATTTCATTCCTCAGACTTTCTATTCAGAAAGTGTCACATGATAGGCACAACCCCTACTCTTGCCCCGATGATCTCAATAAACTGTCCTGAAAACAAGACTGGGACAAGTTGAATTAGGAGAAGAGAAAACCTTTCTTACAAATTCTCATGACCCTGCCAGTCACCACAATCCATAGGAGGGAAGAGGAAGTCAGTGGGCTTCCTCAGAAGTATGATGCTATCAAGCAGCCATTACTGTCCAAGTTACTATACTGGCAATGGGGATTGCCCCACTTCAGCTCTCCTCCTCCCTCACTCAAAATGAGGAACTGGAGAATCAAGGAGTTAACAGAAGAGCCTGGCTCTCACAAATAAGGTAGTGTTCAGAGTAATGGACACTTCTTAAGTCCATTTAGCCCAGCATTTCCCAAACTTTTGAAAAATAAGCCCCACCCTTCTGGAAAATGAAAATCAATCGCGCCCATCTTCAATCCCATCATGTGTTTAAATTTCAGTTTAATTTCTCGTACAGGCCCACCAATATTTAACTGAAATTTAAAACTTGCTCTTACATTTTTATTTTAAGGAATGACATTCAATATTGGCTGTCTCAGATCTTCATAAGAGATACTTAAATCTCCTCTCTCACATGCTTTGAGTGCTGAAATAAGTAACAACATTGGCACTTAAAGTACCATCACTGGCCTGAGTTAGCACCCACTGAAATAAATGGGGTAGTTCTTCCTTGTCAAGTGCATAAATTAACATTGCAAGTCATAAATCCAACATAGAGTCAACCTTGCTATAGGTCAGCTTTCACTCATTCAGACAGCTGGCTGAAAATAGTTATTGTTTTACATGTACCATGATACTGTGTGAACTTTACCTGTTTGTAAACCTGTCGTAAGTACATCATCTCCTCCACTGTCCCCAACGAGATCAATCTAAACACTTTCACATCTCTGCACTGGCCAATCCTATAGGCTCTGCAAAGACAGAGTAATGTTGAAGAATGCTAGGTTATTAGCCAACGAGTTCCTTTGGGGATAAGTAAAATCCTAATTCCAATAAAAGGGAAATATTGTAAACTTAAAATAGAACTTCCCTAAAAGACAAGTTTAGAAATTAAATGTTTTTACCCAGCTCACATTTTCTCTCTTTATGGCCCTCACTTCAGAAACCACAGAAGAGATTTACTGAATGTCAAGACATCAGAGAAATGTGACCTTCACAGAGGTGGTACCGTGAAAGTCTAGTCTTGCAAGGACACACATTTCTGCAACATCATAACATTTTTCCATTTGTGGAGTGTGAAGGGGAGAAAGATGTCTTCCTGGAGGTATCTAAAATAGACTCTCCATACTGTTAGAAATTACAAAATAATGGAGGAGCTTAAAAGCTAAAATATAAAATAGGATGGAACAAGGAATGTATTTTTACTCATCAAAACTCAATTGCTTTATACATTTTAAAGACTCCTTGGGGTGTTTCCTTAGTTATCTAAAAGTATTTTCATGAGCTGTATGTGAAATGCTATCCTACGTTTAGAATGTCTAGGAGAAAACACTTATAAAATAAGAATCCTGCACATGTCACCACAGCAAGCTATCAGACATTAAACTGAATGCTGAAATGGGACATCTCTATATTACAGAGGTTTCAAAATAAGAACACAACTATTTTTCTTCAGGGATTCTCTGTTTCTCAACATCACACTTGAGCTGGATCACTAACTGTGTATTTTTTGTTTATATTCTCTACTTTTAAACAGGCTAGCAGTGATTGTTCCAGGTTCAGGAAAAATGCCATCAGGCTATATGTCCACTTATTTTTTTAAAACGAAACTATCATAACAACAGCTTTGTCCTATGCCTCTCTCTTACAATGATGTCACAACTTGAAAAGTAGGAAATAAAAAAAGTTACAATTCAGAGGTAAAGGAGCTGTGGAAATTCTCACTGACTTTTTAAACAGTATGCAGAGTACATTAATGCTAAAAAAAATTATTAACAGGCATTTCTAAATCTAGTCTGATGCGGCCAAAATCAGATTGTGTCTAAGAATATCCTATTCTCTTGGAAAATTTGCATAAGAAAATCTATTTCCAAAATGAAAAAACAAAAAGAGCACTATGTCTACCTAAATTTTAAAATTGAGATTATACCTGTCAATGGCTTGAAGATCATTTGCTGGATTCCATGTTGGATCAAACAACAGAACGACATTGGCTCCAACAAAATTGAGACCCAATCCACCAGCCCTTTAACAAAAATGAGTTAGTTCTTAGACTGCAAGAAAAGGAGTTAGGTACCACCATTTTTTAACTCAAATTAAAAGATTTCTAGCTCTGGATCTATTTAACCAAAATTAGGCTTACTAGTGGTAGGCTCACATTTTTTCTCATTCCAAACATAATTAAACAGCATTATACCAACGTCGGTAGCAATGGGCTGGCGCTTTATTTACAAAACACAACAATAACATAATAAACTAACAATCATGATTATTGTAGAAAATCACAATACCTTAAATTGCAGGCAGACTCTATAACCTGCCCAACTACAAACAGCTGCTTTCACCTTGATAACAGAAGTGCTGCCCAACTACCTGCTGCATCCCCTTAACACTCAAAGTGAACAATATGAACCAAATCCTCAGCTGGTGTAAATCTACATAGCTCCATTTACTTCAACAGATCTATGTCAATTCTAGCCATATGAGACAGCCAGAAGAGACTTTATGTAAAGAGAGACTTACTACAGAGTTTGTACCAGTTTTGTTTCTTGAATCACAGGGAGATGGATTTTGGCAGTACTTGCTACATGACTTACACCAAAACAAGGTGTAGTTTGTAATGCCTCTCCCAGCTATTCTTAGTGCAGCAGTCCTGGCAGGATAAACAAGTACTAGAGTGCAGTGGTGCCTGTTTCTGAATAAAACTATTGAGAGGGCTAAGAGCACAGAAAAGTGAATGATAAGAGAAAACATCACTCGTTTGTGATGCAGTCCTTCTAGTTTCAGAGTAGTAGCCGTGTTAGTCTATAACCGCAAAAAGAAAAGGAGTACTTGTGGCACCTTAGCGACTAACAAATTTATTTGAGCATAAGCTTTCATGAGCTACAGCTCACTTCATCGGATGCACAATATCTGTGAAGGTCATTATAAGAAAGTCCTATTACATATGTATATATTGGACTTTTGGGGAACAGTTAGGCTCAATGTGTTGGTTGCATCTTCCAGAACACCTTAACTACTCCAAAATGCTGTTCAGACAACAAAGGTCCCAATACAGCAAACCCATTAAGCATGTGCTTAATTTTAAGCAATTGAACAATTCCCCTATTGAAGCTAAAAGGATTACGCACTTTCTTAAAGTTGGACATATGCTGAAGCGGTTTACTGGAGTGGGGCCAAAGAGAGGAGTAGTCAAGTTGCAGGACTGGTTCTTGGAAATATCTTTAGTACCTGTTTAGCCACATTCCTCCTAATCCCCCCCAAAAAGAGATGAAAATTTCTGGAAAGTGTCTGGAAACAAAATGCTTGTATCCAATGCGCTAGTATCTGAGAGATTGTTTGAGGTGGGCTTTGATTTCAAACATGCCATTTTTGATTTTGGGTTGTTTTTTTTTTCAGATCCAGAAAGCACATTCGGCACATCCTGTGTATGATGTGAACAGACAGCTGGTAGTCAATAAGACTGAATCTAGCGGAAATGCTAAGGGGTTTCAAGAATCTCTCTCTAACAGTATCCCTTGCTGGGGATATAGACGGTAGATATAGAGTTTAAATAATTAGAAGTAGCACCAGTTAATCAAGTGAGAGTGAGGTAACATATGTATGTATGGCAGACTGGTCATCACAATTTGAGTGGATACCATTCTTAACTGATGAGTGTCTTTTTCTTGATGAGATCTATCCCCTCCATAAGGTTTATAGTGGTATCTTATGGTCAATGATGGTTTCTCCAAAGAATTTAGAAGAAAGTGGCAGCAAGCCACTACATGTTCTCAATGAGACACCCCCAAAATATGGAAAAAGTTTATTCAAGTTTTTTTTAAAAGTGTATATTTTAAATAATTTATTTTGGATTCTATTAAGCTAGTTTAAGGTGGTTGGAAAGGGTTGAGTTACCCCCATTAATTCATTTCCTTATTAAGAAAAAAGAAATTGGTGGGAACCACCACCTTATGGTCTTAGTGGAATCCTTGTTAATATAAATAAAGTTGTGGCCTTTTCCTTCCAAATGTGGTGTAGTGCTGGGTTAATTAAATTTAGAAAAGGAGAGGATGTGGGACCTTGCCAACGTTAACAGAGGTTTCCAGAAGATGAGCATTCTCAAAGTTTGAAATACTGAATAAAAATCTGTTTGTTTGTTTTTTGGTTTTTTTTTTGTTTGTTTTTTACAATCCTCCACTGTATTTTGGAATATTTTTTATTAGAGGGGATGGAATTCAGCTGCTCTTACCAAACCCTGCAGTCAGACCAAAATATAAGTCAACATGTTTTTCCAACTGGTTTCTAATAAAAAAATCCAAATATTTGAAACCTGAAATATGAAGTATATTTCAGATTTCATTAGTGGAAATAACAGACTGAGTATGAGGAAAGACAAGATCAAACAGGATGTTTAAAAAAAATTAAAGGGGCAAAAGTTTTATAAAATTATTAGGTATGCTACAATGTTTCAGAAGCCAAGGCCCCTATGACTCCTTCATAAACACAATGTACCTAGAAATGAGTTGGTGCATTATAAATAAATAATTAAAAACGGGTAATATTCTAAGTGTCATTTAAGCAGGTAATGTTTAAATCACACTGAATTATAAGAGAACTCATGGCTCAGATGGTTCAGCCTGCTACATCACTTCTGTTAAGGAGTTTGCAACATTGCCTTATAATAAACCATTATTTTTCAAGAGTTCATGGTATTGTAGGACTGCACATTGGATCTGACTAATGGTCTATTTACTTTTGTATCCTGTCTCTGTGCTCAGTACCATAATCTTCAGAAGTTAGAAAACAACATGCCAGAGGGAAGTTTCTATGGAGGCAGTTAGTAATTAGTTCTATTCACAGAATTGTGTGATCCTAAACTTTGTGTCTCAAAATCACTTTGTTGCTGGGAGTTCCACAAACAAGATTATATAGTACATAAAAAATTCTTTTGTAATTTTAAAATTTGTCATCTTTTAATTGGATGCTTCTTTTTACTTGAAAGGGCAAATACTGTAAGAGCACCTGACCAACCGAATAATTTTACACACTTCTATCTTGTGTGCTCTTATTTGTCTAATATCAAAAGTTTAATAGGAGAGATTTAAATATTAGAACTATTTACATCTTTAATGATTAGTCATCTCATTGCCTTGCTCTGGATTTTTTTCTTCCCCTCTTGCTACTTCCTTTTTGAGATGAGTGACCAGAATTGTACACAACCAGAATTGTATACACTACTGAAGGTAAGGACAAACCAACAATATATAATATAACATTATAATAGTTTCATTATTCTTCTCTGTCCCTTCTTTTATACAACCTAACATCTTTTTTTGCTTTTGAACTGCTGATGCACACTTTACAATATTTTCTTAAGTTTATATACACTTAATTTAGAAGCCACTAATAGGTGAGATTAGTTAAAATTCTTTCTAGTGCATATTACATTACAATTTATCTCATCTCCCATCATTGCCTAATTTTCTGGCTTCATATCTGGATTAATACTCCACTTAAATAAAGGGAATCTCATGGCTCTAATAGCTACTATTTCAGGTCTGTGTGCAGACTCAGGAAGACATCATTGCACTGGTTCACATTAGAAAAGGTTATTTTCATTACCAAAAGGATAAGAAAATTGCATTTTAAAAGAAATTTTATTCTGAAAAAAATATTAGAAATACCAAAAATCTACAGAGAAGCCCAAAGTCTGCACTGGTACGCATACATTTGCATGTGGTGCGTTTCCAGTTGATCTACTGAACCTTTTCAGGCTTTATAGGGATGCAAACAGAAGTTACAACCTTCTTGAGACATTGCTTTCAGATATCATGGCACTTGCAAGCAGCACTGCCAAGACCACTGATATACAAATCCTTCACTTCTATCTCCTTGGAATTTTCAACCTCTGCAGGAGGAAATTGATGCAGTAAGCATCACATATGCAGGACTCAAAGAGATAAAAAACCTGAAGATCATGACTGTTATATGATCCACTAGCCAATCATGTGTGAATTACATGAGGCTCTGTCCAATTCACAGCACTGCTTGCTAAATATGTGAGCTCTAAAATGTAGGTCTAAAGATTATCGTGTCAACTTTACTTCAAAAGTTTATAAGATCTGAGAGTCTTCAAAAGAATGACTCAGGATGTCTTAGTTCAACCAGCCTGGATGCAAACATGCTAAATTAAAATGTGGCCTTACAGAAGTTTAAAGTAATGAGGCATGTCTGTAAGAACATGCAGAATACTGGAATTTATATTAACTATTTTTGGTATGTTTATATATCTAGGTATTTTACATGACCCTCATTACTCTAGTATCTGAGGGCCCCCCATTACTAAAAAAATGACAATGTTCTCTCTCTTCCTTAGCTGTCATCAAGAAGCAGATTTAGGTTATTTTTTTTAAATGAATGGATTTCTGAGCACATGGAGATTAGTGTGGGAAAGACAAGGTAGAGCATTGGATTTAATATTTGGCTCTGAAGGAGGGGATATTAGCAGTTTTTATTTCTTCCAGCATGATATATTGGAACTTTGGAACAGCGCTGCCCAATGTCCAAGTGCTGTAGTTCCCTCCCCTTAAACGAAGTTGCATCACAGATATTACAAGCTCTGAAAGCTCTACCAGCTGAGTTTGTAACTCCTGCAAATCATAGCACTACTTCTCATGAGATTTACAACTTGAACTTGTTTGCTTCCAGAACCAGCAATGACTCTAAGCATTATGGACCATATTTATTCTTCTCCCAGGACAGACTCTTCTGCCAGCACAGGTTTAATGAAAGAGATATTTCTGTCATGGAGCTCTAAAAGTGACAACAGATAGTACATGGGAATATGTGCCATAAACCTTTTTCTTCCACAGAACGTACAAGTGTCTGTCCTTGTAATCTTTAACAATCTATAGCTACTGGTCTCCAGAAATTTATAAGATCAGTAGGAATCATCCATATTACTTATAACTTGTCCAAAAGATTTTTGAAAGTTAGAATATCCACAAGATTATGTTCAATACTAGTATCTAAAACAAATGTGAGGATTTAAGATCAAGTTGTTCTGGAGATATGTCTTTACAAATAAAGTTATATTTATTGAAAAGCTGTTTTTGAAAGCCCCTTTTCTCAAAACCATATTATTCCATTAAAGTTTACGTTTCTAAAGGTACTTTTTGGCTAAAGGCTATGCAGGAGAAATTTCAGGCAGAATGGATTTATTTCTCCAGAACATAAGGTAGAATATAAATTTGGTAACGGTCACTGTTTTAAGAATGAAGTCATTATTACTGCTTCATCATTTAGTAATTGTATAGGCTGGTGCTTCTTCTTGAAGTTGTATATTGATTGTGCCACTGGAATAAAATGACAAAAAATAAAGCTACTGTATTGAGACATCACCCTTTGTTAGATGCATTTTTTCAGCCAAAATAAAGCATAAGTGGATTTGTCAGAAATTAACATTTGGCTCCTTGAAAGATGAGACTTTCAGAACATAGAAGTTGACTGCACAGAGCAGTCAGCCAAAAACTTTGCAAGAAACTATGGACAGAAAAGTATGTCGCAATTCTGTCAATTTATGATGTGTTTAGAAATAAATAAGATACTGAAAAGTTCCATCAACCAGATGACTGCACAAAAGATCTTGGTTTGGTGTGCCTAAACTCTGATTTAGAGGAGACCAGAAACCCTCGTGGAGTACTACTAGGATATAGCACCTTCAGATTTCCAGAGGGTTACAAAAGACTCTTGTAGTCTCTTTGATTACTTTATCTCAGGAAAGAAGAAACACATTCATTTTTGTTGTACAATGTGTGTGTGTTGAACTACACTTCAAGAAATACAGAGTATACCATTTTGTTTCTCTTGAAACTTACACTATGCTGCATATTGTCCTAGGCATGTTTTTCACTAATTTACTCAGTGAAAATGTAAGACATTGTATTCAGCTCTGCATAGATAGGATCATCATAAGTTAAGGTGGCTGGCATGAAGCAACACTGGCAGGCATGGCCTGCCTTACCACCTTTACTATTCAAAAGGGCAAGGGAGAAGAAACTACTAATGAAGCAAGACTCCATTTCCATTTAATTGAATTCTCTATGTCATAACACAGAATTTATGAGATTGTGGGGATGAAGCTAATCCTAAAGTGTTTAAAACAAATAAGGTTGACAGAACATTCACTATAAGTAGAAAGCCTTTCAGAACAGTACAGATACAGTAACTCCCAGAAGGGGTAGCCCTGTAAAAGACTGTTTTCATTTTAATTTTCTGTTCACCTAGAAGGACCAAAAACCGCTTATCATTTCTTATTCAAGAAGTCCCCTGAAATCACTGGCCAGATATTCTGATTCACTGAGGTTATGCTCAGCAAAGCAAGAGAACATCACTAGAGCCGTGATTCTCTGCTTATATACCAGACCCATGCAAGTTAGAGAAGCCTGAGGGCTGTTCTAATGTGTGCCAGCTGATAGTGGTCTTAAACGAGCTATGATGGTTGAGCACAGCCAGAATGTATCGTGCTCTGGCCTCTCCACATCTCTGCTCCCAACATGCACCCTGTGCTGGGACTGTGGAAAGAACAGCAAAGGAGACAGTTATACTGGCTCTATACCCACTGGAGTCTCCCAACAGCCAGGGACAAATAGGCAATATCTGCTCCCTTTGCACCACTGCCTGGGAGTAGTAATCAGCTTAGCCAAAAGATAAAGGATTATGTAACTAAATCAGAAAGCCATGAATGGGTTGATATACTATTTTAATAATTTTTGGCTGAACACGTACATCTCATTAGCCTATTCCAGTAGAATTCACTATTCATCATAAACTGATGAAAAGATCCCTTTCAGGCATATAGAATGTGTAAGATTTTATTGCTTGTTTGAGATAAGTGCTTTAAGGGACAAGTGTTAGGAAACTGGGCTCAAACTGCACATATAAAAACCATTCATAGGTGTAAAATTTTACTGATAAAAATATGGCTTTCCGTATGGGTTCACTATGCACACATAAAATAACTCACATGCTATTGTTTTGCACACACAACTTAAGAGCCTAGTTTTTGAAAGTTTGTCTCTTAATGTGCACAGCAGAACAGAAATAAAGAATGCAGTGGTGCACTAGACTGTTAGGAACAATTTGTGGTTGCCCACTGCCCTTGGCTAGCCTGGGGATTTAAAACTATCACTCGCCAGGTTCAAATCTCAACGATCCCAGAAACGACAGGAGAGAGTGAAGAACAAAAATTAAGTGTTATGACCCATTTCTACTGTAGTAATCTTAACCCATAATGGATGCAGCTGACACCACAGTTTTGTAACAGCTGACAGTAACACCAGGCAAGATCAATCAAGTTAATGTACAGTAACTTTACTACAAGCCTCTAAATACGTAGCTGAAGGCAGACACACAGTACAAATTAAATTCTCTTACATTGTAGAAACAAGGCAAATGTTAACATCTTGCATGCTATTGAACTCTCTCACTATCCTGACCCGGTCCTCTGACTTTGTATTTCCATCAAGTCTTTGGTAATCTAGCCCAGATGCCATACAGTATTGTTCCAGCACATCTAGCAACTGATAAAAAAAAAGATGGGGAGATAAGGCATTATTAGTATTTTTTAAAATAAGCACCATAACAACCACAAAGATTAGGTATCCTGAATATCATTTCTAATAGCCCACAGACCATTTGAGAATATAAATGTCTCTCTCTATTGGTATTTAACATCCTTATCCGCTTATTCTCTATGACACAATTGGTTTTGTACTGTGGCATTTAAAACCTTAATCTTTCACAGGTTTTTTAATTGAAAGCAACAAAAGATATAAAATTAAAGCAGAGATCTTGAACTGTCATTTACAGTAATCATCTATGTTGGCATGCAAAGTATTTAGTTAGATAATCCTGAGTTATAGTTTGCATCATTTCAGAAACCACATTAGTTACTAACAAGAATACCACATTTAAGGCTTTGGCTTCACTGCATTGTTAGCTTGATGGATACCTGAGTGTTGCTACTAACACATCTCCCAAAGCGTCTAGCTCAAGTTAAGTTGTTCATTACTCTCAAGCTAGCTGGCCCATTGGAGGCTGTGGGTTGATGCTTCAGTGGTGCTGATGCTTGATGCCAACGCAGTGGGGACTCCACTACTCTGTGCTGCTAATACAAATATTCTGTGTAGCTCACAAGTTGTGTTGCACGCGAGCTAGGTTAGTGAGTAGGGCCCTACCAAATTCACAGCCATGAAAAACGCATCATGGATTGTGAAATCTTGTCTTTTGTGTGCTTTTACCCTCTGCTGTACAGATTTCACAGGGGAGACCAGCATTTCTCAAATTGGGAGTCCTGAGCCAAAAGGGAGTTGCAGGGGGATCGCAAGGTTATTTTGGGGGTGGGGTGGTATTGCCAACCTTACTTCTGCACTGCCTTCAGAGCTGGGTGGCCAGAGAGCAGCAGCTGGTGACTAGGTGTCCAGCTCTGAAGGAAAGTAAGGGTGGCAAAGCCATACCATGCCACCCTTACTTTTGCGCTGCTGCCTTCAGAGCTGGGTTGCCAGAGAGTGGGAGCTACTGACTCGGGGTCCAGCTCTGCCTTCAGAGCTGGGCTCCTGGCCAGCAGCTGCCACTCTCCAGCTGCCCAGCTCTGAAGGCAGCACCGCCACCAGCAGCAGTGCATAAGTAAGGGTAGCAGTACTGCAAGCCCCCCTATAATAAAGGTGCGAAGACCCCCACCACCATTTTTGGGTCAGGACCCCTACAATTACAACACTGTGAAATTTCAGATTTAAACAGCTGAAATCATGCAAATTACTATTTTAAAAATCCTCTGACCATGAAATTGACCAAAATGGACCGTGAATTTGGTAAGGCCCTATTAATGAGCGGAGACAACTTCAGCTAAGACTCCAGTGAAGACAATCCCAAAGACGAAAGGAGATTACTACATTTGTCCTTGCCACTGTCCTTGAGATAACATATTGTTTCAAGATGTTTTCTTTAGTACTGCACATTGTCCATATCAACACTATTTCCCATAGTGCATGTGAGAAAGAAAATGTGGTTGAAAGCTGCTGCTGTCCCCTGTGCTTTATGCCTCAGGACTTATTGCTGAGGTC
The DNA here is from genome assembly GCF_965152235.1 of Eretmochelys imbricata. NCBI lineage: Eukaryota > Metazoa > Chordata > Testudines > Cheloniidae > Eretmochelys > Eretmochelys imbricata. Next base: position 88,673,077 of record NC_135576.1, read on the forward strand.
AGTCATAATGCAAGTCATATAGAGCTCACCTTGGTGGAAAAGGAGAAGAGAAGAACTTTATCTTTGTTTTTTCTGAAGTGATTTAAAAGCTGTTGAAGGACCTGGAAATGAACCACAGAGCAGCAATTAACTGACTTCATCCCAAGTACACCTTATATATACACACACTTACATTTTCTAACTTTAAAAAGAGTAAGCTGTAGTTTTGGTCTGTATTTCACACTATTTTCTAAGGAAAACAGGCACTAATGAGAGGCTTTGCAAGCCTAATACAGTTTCCTAGTATCATAAATGTCACTACAATAAAAGGAGATTCTAAATAAACACATACACACACACTGTTAATAAACTCCTTCTCTGAACACATTCTGAAAGGGCAGTTTTAAAGGATCACACTAACAGAAGTCAAGTTCTAAAGGAGCTATTTGTATCTTTCAAGTTGCCTTTTAACAGAAGTTAGTCTACAAAGCTGTAACAAATACTACCTATCTACTGTTCTACCCTGGGTTTGGGTTTTTTGTTTTTAATTAATGAATCCGTACATCCACTCTGAACAGAGCTAACCTTATTTAGTTTGCTGCACTACCTCTGAGTTCAAAACTTTTTGGAACTTGTCTTCTTAAAATAATCAGTCAGATGTATGCCCCTCCCTACTCCCCCTCTTTTCTGTTGCTTTGTTTACTGTAGGCCTCAGCTTCCCAGACTCTGCACAGACCTTGAAATGCCAATAATCCGCCCACACACAATGTTCTTCTGGTAGGGAAGCAAATAATCCAGAGCCTTGCGTATAATAGTGATACAGTTATTTTCAAAAGAAGCATGTCCACATCTGGCAATGGCAGTTCAAGAGTACCATGCAGAAGCAATACACAAAGGGGAAAAGGAATTTTCTGCACCATGTCTGGAGCCTTCTCCCACTGGGCAATAAATATTTAAATTATTTTATTTATTCGGTGATAACTACTTAAACTGTTACATCTATACAAATTTCACTAAAAGTGTAACCACTCAAATAATAGAGGAATGCTTGTATTAATTTTACAGTTCTGGATAAAATCTTGAACACAAAATACTAATATCACAGTCATAACATTTTCTGTATTGTAGTGTCATTCAATTACTGGGTAAATAAAAGGCACAAATCATATAAAGTTGCATGTTTTCCATCTGTAACTATAATTTGTAAGTTGTACAATGGACAAAATGAGCTTTATTTTACTCAAAAAGTGTAAAATATACTGTGTTAAACATCCTACATTTGTATTTCACGCAATTGCATTAAGAAAGGACAGAAAAATTAGCAGCATGTTTAAGCTGTAAAAGGAGTTTGTCTCCTGTAATATTATTATTAGAGTAATAAATATGGTCACGTAATTAATTCTCTATAGGAGATAGTGCAAACAAATACACCCAGTTTGTTTAAATAAAGTGAATCAATGTCATGTCTGCTTGGATTTTAGGTATTCTGGAATATAATAGCACTAACTCTGACAAACAAAGAAAATTAAATGGTTTTGTGCTGAAGAGAAACAAAGTATATGTTCCCACACTGGAATACTATCCTAAAAGTTAGGTGTTTTGAAAAACACAAACTGGGTGAGCATACTCAAGCAAAAACATAATGTTACAATTAAAATATGGTTTTTCAATATGGTGAGCATGGATTTAACTCCCATCAGGATTATTAGAAGTCCTGCAGTGAAATCACTTTACACCATATTGATATTTACCTCTTAGATTTCAACTACAATTTATATTGCGTACAGCTGTCAATGCCGCTTTTGATGTTTTAAAGATAGAATCACAGGATCATAGGACTGGAAGGGACCTCATGAAGTCATCTAGTCCAGTCCCCTGCATTCATGGCAGGAATAAGTAAAACACGGGCTTTTATAATTCATCCCTCAACCTAAACTAGGCCTAATTTTTTGTTTATATTTACATGGTACTCCCGCAGAGATACTTGCATTTTCCTGCTTAAATAATGAAGAAAATAAGAAGCCAGTAAAATCAATCTCTTAATCAGACTTGTATACTCCCAGTAGACATATACTTACTAAACAGAAGCTTTCAAAAAGTTGCAACTAATAAAAGTATTACAAAAGAAGTTCTAAAACTACATTTTATTTCTAACAGCCAGGTATTTAATATAATTTTTTATTTAAAAGTCATATACACAGTGAATATTGGTAGACCCAAAATTTGAGGAAAATTGAAGGAGTGATCGGACAAGTGAAGGTTTTGGCCCATGTGATTATGGGACAACTATTGCGTGACTCAGAGAGCTGTGTAACCATTCTGTTTCACCACTCCTGCTCCCCCCTCCAAAAAGTCAATGATATTGTAGAATAATGCTCAAGAGCATGCAGTCTACAAGCACAGTACTTCAAAAGTGACGAGTCATTTGTCTTTTCATTACACAATTCTCACTTCATAGATTCATAGATATTTAGGTCAGAAGGGACCATTATGATCATCTAGTCTGACCTCCTACACAACGCAGGCCACAGAATTTCACCCACCACTCCTACAAAAAAAACCTCACACCTATATCTGTGCTATTGAAGTCCTCAAATTGTAGTTTAAAGACCTCAAGGAGCAGAGAATCCTCCAGCAAGTGACCCGTGCCCCATGCTACAGAGGAAGGCGAAAAACCTCCAGGGCCTCTTCCAATCTGCCCTGGAGGAAAATTCCTTCCCGACCCCAAATATGGCGATCAGCTAAACCCTGAGCATATGGGCAAGATTCATCAGCCAGATACTACAGAAAATTCTTTCCCAGGTAACTTGGATCTTACCCCATCTAAAACCCATCACAGGCCATTGGGCCTATTTACCATGAATATTTAATTACCAAAACCATGTTATCCCATCATACCATCTCCTCCATAAACTTATCGAGTTTAATCTTAAAGCAAGATAGATCTTTTGCCCCCACTACTTCCCTCGGAAGGCTATTCCAAAACTTCACTCCTCTGATGGTTAGAAACCTTCGTCTAATTTCTAATCTAAATTTCCTAGTGGCCAGTTTATATCCATTTGTTCTTGTGTCCACATTGGTACTGAGTTTAAATAATTCCTCTCCCTCACAACTGAGGTGTACTGGATTATCACAACAATGCATATTGTCAGGCATTATTTCTTGCATGTTCAACTACACCAAATCTAAACAAATGCTTTTGTATTACATTTATTGACAAAACAGTCTGAAGTGAAAACAGAATGCTGTTAAAAAGGGGAGGGGGAGGGAGACTATTGAACAACCACACATGCAAGCAAACACCTTCCACCTCTTGTTATTCTACTACAAGAAAATCTTTAATAGCTACATTTCTGCAAGTTTTATAACATTTGGTCAAATTTATTTCCCCACTGATATGTTAATTTTTGTCTCATTACTGATTTTAAAAAAGTGTTTATAAAATATCTTCCAATTCTTAATTAATGGTGACCTCTCTCTGTGCACTTTTTAGGCTTCCCAAGAGACCAGAGATCCCCTGGATACCTTTTCTCTCATAATAAAAGTCCATCAGTATAGTAGATTTATAGTTCTTTCAGAATGCAACACATACGGGACAATCAGAGAGAATAATCTGATCAAGAAGAAAGTTCACAATATTATTTGAAGCAGCCTTGTCAAAACAATTTATCTCAAAATACTGTACATTTGAGGTCTAGAAGAACAGGAAGTATAGGTCTAATTTGTTATGATTATTCAGTTCACAGACAAAAGCTATCACCCAGGATCACATATTCAGAAAATTTCTTGAACCTATGCAGAATAGAAAACAGATTAGCTAATCTGTTCTCAAAAAGATTACCCTTCAATGAAGTCTCCACTATTTTAAAAATATAGTACACCAGACATTAAAAAGGCATTTTGGCATTAAAAAATTACTGTCAAACATTTTTAACTTAATGAACTTAACACAAATGTTATTTTTCAGTTATGCCAATCTGACTCACTATAGCAATGAAGTCAGATACAGTATTGATGCATTTGAAAGTGTTTTTTATTTTTAGAACTAAAATAGCAACATTTAAAATATTAAACTTGCAAGGATAATAAAGTGAATTTCTATAATCCAGGTCAATTAAATTTTGTCATCTTCTACAGCAGAATTTCCAAGTTTGAAAGCTGAACCCTCACTTCTTGAAAATAAAACCAATCGCACAAGACCAACATATGTTATTAAAGGCCCACCCATCTTCATTTTTTATCCTCTATATAGTCCCATCTCCCTCTTCCATTGGGATATGGATGGCATTACACCTTTTGGAAATGTTGTTCTACACTGAGATGCATTTCCTGAAGTGATATAAAATCTGAGGTCTCTTTAAGATAGGAAGTCGTTATTTTCCATTTAATCAGGTGTTTCATTCCACTGACCCTCAGATATACTTTTTTAAGCTTAGATATTGCAACCATGCGCTTAAGTGGGTTAAAATGAAAACAGTCATTAAGCAGGTTTCTGCAGTGACGTCAGATCATTACCATCAGAAACAACCAGGCATGACGGAGGACTGAATAACAGTAATCTACTGGGATCTCTTCAAAGCATGTTTTAGCAAAACGGCCCAATACAGTAGCAGTAAAACAAAACAAAGGAAAAATTCTATGAAGCAGTCAAGCAAAGGAAAAACTAACACAAGATCACTGTTTTTCCTATTTTCCCTCTAATGGCCAGGGAGAAGAAAACTACTAGGTTTCAAGTGACTACTGCCAAAACGTGCTTGTACCCTATAGATCCAACTCCCCAGCTTGCCTTATGATACACTTTAAGAAAAGGGCACATTAAATATGCTTTATTTTACTAAGAAAATTTGAAGCCAAAAATGTAAGTTAAAACAGACAAAAATCACTCAAACTTTCTGACTGAGAGAACCAGCCAAAGTGAAGGGCAGATTTCCCACTCGGCAAAGGAATTATTTTCCAAGGGTAATCTAATCATTAAAAAAAAAAGAACTTTAAATGTAAGGATCCAAAGGAGCTTTTCAAGCTGATTATATCTTAAAGTAATGAATTCATGACTTTTGTCTGTGAAAGTAATCTTAAAATTAGGATTTCTTTAGTCAGGTTCTAAAGAAGGAATATTTGATCCACATCTCTCAGAGAAGTGTCATTTTTTTCAACATAAATGGAAGTTTCACCAGGTGCCAGACAGATAAGTGGTATAGTTCTTGTAGTCATAAAATATATTCCACTCTCTTCTTTTAATGAGGTTCTTCACATTCAAGTGAGTTTACAAGAATATCTGCTTGTTTTGGAAGTCTGATTTCTGTAGTTACGTACTTTCTGAATAGAAAGATTCCTTCTTAAATTTCTTTTAAATTTTCACAATAAATATTCTGGTTATTTGTTTTCCTCTGATGATACTGGAAACACCAGCTAGCTATCACCAACTCAAACCCAACATCACTATCACATCTCTGCAATAAATGATAAGGTCAAAAACTCCTGTATACTAGTGTTGTCTTTTGAGATTCTAATTATATGAATATTAGATCCTCTATTAATATTTGAAATCTTCAGTTCTGTTTACTCAAAAAGAAACAATGGCTTTTCAAACTAGCTACTTCTCTTTCAAATCAGTGTTGTGGTCCTTGGTTTCACAAATTCCTCATGGAACATTATACATTTTATTAAATGTATTTTATTTCATATTCATTACAATATTAGTAATTTAAGATCTTTAATGTAAAAGAATACTATGAGAACTTTTAATATCTGTAAGAATCATAGTTTTAATGGAACTACCCTTCTCCTTAGCTTGAAGGGGATTAGAAAGCAAATCTAATTTTCATCGAAGGCTTGAAGTTTCTTAGTAGCCAAAATAAAAATCTTTCAAGTCCTTTCCAACCTATAAATCTTTAATTAGCCATCTTGTCCCGATCTCAATCTTTTATGTTATGCAGTGTTCTTGGTACTTTGAAAAAAAGTAGTTTTCCTGCTGAAATGAAAGAGGGGCAGAACATGTCACGATTCCAATATATTTTTAAAAATTAATTCTCCTTTCTTTACATTTTTACTCACATTAATGAAATCAAGTGTACACACAATATTGCAGGCTACATTAACTGAAACCTAAATTTCTCATACTGTATGGACTCCAAACTGAAGACTAACATAGGATGTGCTAAAAGTTCATTTATGATTTGATCTTCACTTTTATTTTATTAAACTCAGTTTCTAAATAAATAAATGTCTTGTGGTCCAACCAAGATACAATTCACAGATAAATAAGCAATAAGACTCTCACTGAAATGGGTTTTCTATTGTTATGATGCATTAGTGGAGAAACACAGGAATGAGAAAGTCAAGTAAACTAAGGATCATTCCATAAAAACAGTATTTTCAATAAATAATCTTTCCCTTCTACTATGTGTGCAAGTGGATTTGTTACTCAAGAAAGTAAAGGACTTTCAGGAATGGACCACCTACAAAGATGGCTAATGTAAACTTACACACACACACACACACTTATCACAATGCAACTCTATTCCACTTGGTGTGATAAATGGGAGGTTTGACAATGTTACAATGTGGTCAGATTGAAATATCAGAGATTAGAATGAGAACAGAATAATTTTTTATTTGCATCTTAAGTTAGTGTGAATTAAATTCCACACTTGAAAGCTAATACACAAATCCACTACATAATCTAACCACCTATATTTAATTGGCTATTATATTACTACTTTCTTTTCAAGTATTGCCCAAAATTTATAGTGACAAAATATTCATCCACAATATAAAGCTATTTCAGGGAAAAAGTTAGCAATCATTTGAGATGCTCAGATTATCATGTTAAAAACGGGAATTAGGGGGCTTGAAAACACAATGTGGTTATGCTCTAGGCTCTTCCTTCTGTAAACCTGGCTTCAAATCCTGAATTTGTTCATAAGTGAAAATAAATTCCATGACATCACCCCGTTCCCAGATTTTGGCACAACTAGGAGTCTCTGCTAAATAGAGGTTCAGGACTAAGAAATGTTACAAAACAGGTGTGAAGAATTGTGAGGGGAATATTATACAGGATCTACTTGCAGCACGTTCTGTTCCCTGCTATTAATCATTCTCTTCCAGAATTAGCATTCCAGACTATTGTCATTGCATTGTTTTATCATTAATATCATTTATCATTAATATTGCTAGGAGCATTAAAGTATGACATACTTCCCTCATTCCCTCTAATATACAGTAATATATATTACTATCCTATCTTGAAAGCATTGAGACTAGGCACTTCTCTTGCCATGCCAAACTGACATTCTAGAAAAATGACAGGAGAAAAACCTGCTTTAAAAAGAGCAAAAAAGATTTAGACAGCTCAGCAACAGCAAAAATTACCTCATCTCATTTTGACACTCTTAAAAGCAAACATTTATAGCAGATCAAATTGGTTCACAGCCATACTTGAGAAAAGCAGCTACACCCACTACACATCTACTTCCATAGATAACAGAAAAGCCCAATATCTATTAGAACCAGAGTTGGTTGACTCCCAGGATTCTGAATGCTACCTAATTCACTAGGATCTATTCTTCCATTAACACTCAGAGCAAGAAAAGACCTCCTTAATATTTATGCCAAGGAGTGAATTAGTTTTTGCCCAGCAACTTTACTGAATACCTCAAACAAATCTACATAAATCCCATGTATAGTATTCAAAATATAATAATGATCTCTTTCAAGCTACTTTCCATTTCATCTGAACATTTAAACCTAAGGTTTTAGAATGAATGCTGTTCAGGACATACTGTTCTACTATGCTACTGCATATCTATATAGGCAAACTAATGTGAATTGAAAATTAGCTAAAAGATTGTAAAAGGAGAGGTTACTCATCCTGTGAAGTAACTAGTTTTTCGGGGTGTGTCTTGCTACGGATGCTCCACTTGAAGTACACATGCACCACATGTGCCTTTGATCGGAGATCTTAGTTAACAGTGCCCATTCAGCTGCACACGCACTCTACTCTGCCTCATGCTCTGCTCTGGCCATACAGAACTACATGGGCAAACCACCCTCAGTTTCTTCTCCATCACAAAGCTCCATAGCAGAGAACTCCGAAGCAAAAAGGAAAATGATGGAGCATCCATCAGGACGCACATCTCAAAGAACTACAGTTAATGTACAGGCAGAATAACCTCTCCTTCTTTGGGTACTATTCCTATGGGTGCTTCACTTCAGCTAGAACTGAGCAGCACACTCTAAGGAGTGGGGGGGGCTGCTGAGTTGGATCCAAGATCGAAGACAGTAGAGTACAGCCAAACACAGCATCAGAAGCTGAGTCATGAGTTACTGCATAATGTTCAGAAAAGGTGTGCACGGAGGCCCAAGTTGAAGCTCCACATATCTCAGCAATGGAAACATTCTTAAGAAAGGTTTCAGAGTAGGAGTACTCGTGGCACCTTAGAGACTAACCAATTTATTTGAAAGGCTACTGAAGCAGAAAGAGATCTTATTGAATGGATCAGTACTCTAGAAGGAGGTTTGAGACCATGAGACTGATAACAAAAAGGTAATACAGCCTGAAATCCATCTAGAGAATCTTTGTTTGGAAACTGGATATCCCTTAGATCTGTCCGCAGTAGACACAAACAACCTGGAAGATTTTCTAACTGGCTTAGTCCTGTCCAAGTAAAAGGCTAATGCCCACCTGAGCGTATGTATTACCATATCCTTATTATTCAGGTGTGGTTTAGGGGAAAAAACTACAACAGAAATAGACTGGCTGATGTGGAAGTCAAACAACACCTTCAGTAAGAATTTAGGATGTGGTCACAATGTGGCCTTGTCCCCGAAGAATAATGTGAAGGGGATATGCCATCAGAGCTCCTACCTCCCCAGGTCTTCAAAATAACTAATGGCTACCATGAAGCCGTTTTCATAGATATGTCAAGTAGAGAAGAGGTCACTGTTGGCTCAAAAGGATGTCCCACAAGGCAGCTAAGCACCAAGTTGAGGTCCCAAACCAGAGCAGGATTTTTGACTTGTATAAAGAGATTCCCCAACCCCTTGAGAAACCTCACCATCATCAGATGTGCAAACACCGAAAAGCCCTCCACTGGGAAATGGAAAGCCATAATGGCTGCCAAATGTATCCTAATGGAACTCAAAGACAAACCTATCTTCTTCAGTTCCAGGATACAAACTAGTATATCAGCCTGAAAATGACACAGGTGAAAGATCACACCACTGGCTGAATCTCATCCTCTTCTGTCGGTAAGCATTATGGGTACACTGCTTTCTACTACATAACAAATAAATTCTCTTCTTACGTCCTCAGAACAGGCTGTTTCTAGTCCCGTTAACCATCAGTCTGCCATGGTTTGAGCTGAAGAACCCTAAGGTTGGGGTGAAGAACTTGACCAGCAACCTCAGACAGAAGATGAGGGATGGTCTGGAGGGTGATTGGTTGACAAGCAGCCATTGGATGAGGTAAGGAAACGATGTCTGTCTTGGTCAGAACCACCACAACAACTCTGGCCTTGTCCTTCCTTATCTTGATCAACACCTTGGATATTAGAGGAGTTGGAGGAAATACATACAAATCCAACATCCAATGAAGGAAAAAGGCATTTCCCAAGAAATTGTGGCCCAGTCCTCCTCTCAAGCAGAACTGGAAGCACTTCCTGTTTCTGGCCATGATGAACAGATCTATCCGCGAGATGCCCCAACACTTAAATATGTGATTGCTTACAATGGGATCTACCTCCCATTTGTGATTCTGAGAGAGGTCTCCACGGAGGGCATCTGCCATGATGTTTCAAATGCCTGGTAAGTAAGCTGCTGAGATCTTGTATGCACCAATTCCAGAGTCTTGACTGCTTCAGCACAGAGGAAGGATGATCTCACTCCCCTTTGACTGTCGATATAAAACATGCATGATATATTGTTGGTCACTATTTTCATATGTTTGCTTCGATCAATGGCATAAAATGGAGACAGGCATTCCTGACTGCTCTGAGTTCCAGGAAGTTGATGTGTAGAGTAGTCTTCCAAGATGACCACCTGTCCTGAGTTGCATGAGTGTTGAGATGTGCCCCCATCCCAACTGGGATGCATCTGTTATTATCACCATTAAAGACATTGAGCAAAGGGGACTTCTGTTCAAATACTGTGAGGGTCTTTTCACCACTTGATGGACTTCTTCATGACAGAAGGAACCGAGAGTAGTTTGTTCAAGCTGTGCTTGCTTGTTGAATAAACAAGCCACCCCTAAAGGCAGTGCAGGTGCAACCTCATGTGGCTTATTACAAAAGTAACACCTGCCATATGTCCCAATAATTGGAGACAGTTTTTGACTGATGTCTGGGAATTGATTTGGACAGTAGTGACTAAATTCGATAGGGTTGTAAACCTGTGAGTAGGAAGACAGGGTTTGGCCGCTACCGTATCAAGATAAGCTTCTATAAACTCCAATCTTTGCACCAGGGTCAAGGGGGACATCGAAATAACAATGGCCACTCAGAAGGTCAGAACGAGGTCTCACTTTAGGAGCATCCCTTTTACTGCCAATTGTCGAGATATGGGAACATAAGGATTTCTTTTCTGAGAAGGTAAGCTGCTATCACTGACAGAACCATCAAAAACACTCTGTGAGCAGAAGACAGACCAAACAGAAGCAGTCTGTGTTGAAAGTAGTTTTGACACAGAGTAAAACATAGGAAATTTCTGTGGGAAGAGTGAACTGCTAGATGGAAATATGCATCTTGTAGGTCAAGAGCAGAGAACCAATTCGCTGGGTCCAATGATGGTATTATTGCTGCAAGTGTTACCATTTTGAATTGCTGTATCTTCATGAGCCAGTTTAGGAGCCTTAGATCTAGAATGGGACTCTATCCACTGTTCTTTTCTGAAACCAGTAAGTACCTGGACTAAAACACCTTCCTGTGTGTTGTACAAGAACTAGTTCAATAGTACCTACGTTCAGGAAGAAGTCTATTTCCTGTTCTAGAAGATACTTGTGAGAGGGAAAATGCCTGAAGAGGGACAGAGGGAATTGAAGGGAGGAGGGAGAGAAGTAAAGCAGATGGAGCATCCTGCTGATATGATCTCCAAAACCCATTTGTCCATAGCAATATGCTCAAAAGCTTATCTGGAGTGAGGAAGGCAGTTCCCAAAGCAGCGAAGGCACATGAACCATTGCATCTGGTAAGGAGTAAGGGAGAGAACTCAGAACATTGACTACTCCATCAAAATTTGTGTTTCGATGAAGGTTGAGAGATCGATGCCTGTACAGCAGACAGACTCTTCTTCTGGAACATCTGCCTCATTCATTGGAGTTCATAAGGGCTCTAGAAGCAGGAGACAGGACAAGATTTCTGCATTGTCTGAGACTTACTAACTGTCCGTTTATGAGCAGCTGTGTAAATTCCTAGAGAAAGCAAAGTGGCCCTGGAATCTTTTAAAGTATGTACAGATTCGACGGTATTCTTCACAAACAATTTTAATCTGTTGAAGGGAAGGTCCTCAACTGTATTCTGGACCTCTCTTGGAAATCTTGAGAGTTGAAGCTAGGAGGCCTTTCTCATGACACCCACTGTAGAAACAGAGCGAGCAGCTGTTTCAGGGGCATCCAGAGAGGCCTTCAGAGATATTCTGGCAAGAAGGTGACCCTTTGTAATGGACTGCCTGAAACTGGTCCCTCTGCCCTGGTGGTAAATGCTCAACAAACGAATTGAGTAGTAGCTGTGATTATATTTCAATAGTTGGTGATCCTAAACTGCAGAGTCACAGATGAATATGATCTGCAACAAAATAAAACAAGACACTTCTGATCTTTGCCTATGGCATTGATTTAACACAGTGCTTCTACGTTCATTTATAGCCTCGATAACTAGGGAGGAGTTGGGAGAGAGATGAGGAAATAGAAATTCCGAGTCTTTAGATTGGACATAAAATTTCTTATCAGCCCTTTTACAGATGGGTAGAACTGTCATTGGGTTATACCAGATTACTTTTTGCAAGATCCAGCAGAGCCTCATTAATAGGTAGTAAAATTTGGGTAGATGACGTTGTATGCAGAATATCTAGCAGTTTATGTCGTGACACCTTAATCTCCTCAAGTATTTGTAATGGGTCTGCTATGCTTTTAACAAGGTCCTGGAACTGTCTGAAAATCATCAGCCAGGGATGGTGGAGGAGGCATGACTGCTTCATCTGGGGATGAAGAAGAGATATTGGTTAGCAGGGTGATCTCTGTCTGTTCTCACCTCCTGCTCCTCCAAAGTCTCTTCTTGTGGGTCAGGCCTTCTAGAGGAAGAGGAATGCGGGGATGGGGAGGAATTTTCTACTTCTGTGAGCAATGAGTGATACTAAGGGTCCTAGAGAATTGTTGGCGGTATGCTGCTCATGGATCCAGTACAGCCATTGAGGGGGTCAATATGGAATAGGTGGGAGCACCCATGAGTGCCATCAGACCATCAGGATGGAGCTTGAGGGTGTCTTTCTCAAATAGGTTCCATCTTCCTAGAAGTCTCCAGAAAAATATTTGTCTGATAGTGAGGAGTGGAGCCCTGAAGCAACATTTGAGAAGTCAATGAAAAATCCCCATTATCATCATCTTCAACATGACTTTGTAGAAGTGGAGCACTGGTAGAAAAAGATGGTGATGCCATCAGTACTAGGTGAATATCTGGAGACGTAGAGGTCTCTATCAAAGGGTTGTCAGGCATCTCACACTGTGACATCTCATGAAAATTTAACTCCTGTGGTACTGACCGAGGTGGCAGCCATGACTGTGGCAGAGGAACTAGACAATACTGCAGACTTTATGTGCTCCAAGGCGTGTGTCCACAAAATGACACTCTGATCTTCTGCAGTGCTGCAATGGTAGGTACGGAGAGCCTGGCTTATTCTATTGGTACTGACTTAGAAGAGGTAGTCTTCTTCTCCTTGTTGCCTCAATCCCCTGACAATGTTAATGAACTTCTGGAGCTGGAATCCTTACATTCTTTGGGGTTAGTGCTGCTTACAGTACCTGAGGACCCGCATCTTTGTGGGTACTGAGTCACGAACTGGAGGAGGGGTGGGGGGTAGAGGGGAGATACCAAAGTAGCAGCCTCAATCTGCGACCACAGTTTCTTTGACATAGTTTCCCTACCTGGGAACCAAGCTCTGTTCTCTAATGACTTTTTGAGAGTATTCGAGTTTTCCTCTTAGAAGCACTAAGGGAAAGTTTTGTGGAAATGGTTTAAGAGCTCTATTTGCTCAGAGACAGGTGTATGGCAGGGCAGGGGTGTCTCCGTGGCTTGTGTCAGAAGCCAAATGGAGGGAGCTGTTCATCATGAGGAGATGCAATTTAATCTCCCAGTTCTTTCTGGTTCCTGATTTTAACGCCAGACAAAAATTACACTTCCCCCAAAAGTCAGACTCCCCAAAGCATGCAAATGGATGCACTGGGAGTGGCCCCTGGCACGAAGGATAGACTCCTGGCACGAAAGGCAACATTTAAAACTGAGAGAGACAGGCATACCATTCTAGAAATCTAAATAAAGTTCCCCACATGAGAAAAAACCTGAAAGGACAACGGTCCTTACTACTTTTAACTATTATTAACCAACACTACTACAACTAACTAAGCTAAGAGAAACCATGGGGGGAGAGAAACTACAGTGAAGGAAAGCTCAACTCAGACACACCTGAGGCTCCATCCCAGGCAAAATCATTGAGAAGGAACTGAGGGCAGTTCGCCCACACAGATGTATATACCCATGGTAAAGAGCACAAGGCTGAGCAGAGCATATGCGCAGGTTGAACAGGCACTGCTACCTAAAATCTCCAAACGCACAGGGCACCCCCACCCCCTCCAAAACGGAGCACCCATAGTGACACTACCTGAAGAAAAACAAAAAGGTAATAGATTACAATTATCAAGTCAGGAAGATATACCTAGAGGTGTACCCTCAGGATCAGTGTTAGAATTGATTTAATCATCTGAAAGAGGTATTAATCAGCATGCTAAAGAACTCCAGAGTTGATATTAAAATGAAAGGAGATGGGAACCCCAACAAGCCCAGAGAAATTAGAAACATACAGAAAACAAAATGAGATTCAACTTAGAAAAATTTAAGCAATCTGGAAAAAAAATAATCTGAAAACAATGATGCTCAAACAAAAGGAGAACCCTGGGAAGCAGTAATGCTGAAGAGAACTAAGGATGATAGTTAAAACAAATTTAATATGACTTTGCAGTATATATAGCTGCAAAAAGGCCAATGCATTTATGGATTGCACAGGCAAATACATCAAGGGGAGGGTGGTAGTGGTCCTTCTCTACGTGACTCTAGTTAGATAAGACATCAGTCCAGTTCTGGGCAATACATTTTCAGAAAGATTCCGAAAAAGAATAACTCAAGCAACCAGGAGACTAAAAAACTGACTGATGAGGAAAGGTCTCAAGAGCTAAATATATATAGCTAGGGTAAGAGAAGGCAATAGACAGGAGACCTAAATGGATATAAATCCATTATATTTAAAGACTGAACACTAGAAGTGGTGACATTATTTATGAAGATATAACTAGCAACTATAGTTATGAGTAATGGAATGAAAAGTAAAAATTTAGACTCCTATTGGGGTGCAGGAAGCTTCCTGACTACAGAGTCTTCCAAGAGAAGTACTGGATACACCACTGCAAAGAACTAGAATGGACAAAGCACTAGAAAATGTTTTAATCAGGAATAACCCTTCATTGCCAGGGAATAGTATGGTGATCTAGGTCTTTTAAATCTGTAACTTTCATGATCCAGGTACAAGGATTAGTTATAAAGTGGTTAGATAAATGGTAGATGCAGATTTTCTAACACATCTATACTACAATCTCTAAAATTATGTAACACTGTTTTTTCCAAATATGTTTACCTTCATTTTCCCACTGTACTTTGGATCAGAAATTGTTTCAAAGGCTGCGTCTTTGCTCAGCTGTACAAAATCTGGAAACTCGGAAAATACCTGGTTGCATATCCTTTTGATATGTTCTTCCTGTAAAAAAGAAAAAGGCAGAAAATATGATCACCACAAACGAAACATGGAGTTCAGTATTAGAGATAATTTGGTCCAGCATTAATCTGTGAAAGAGTGAAATAGGCTAAAAGAGCACATTCTTGATGATGCTGGAATTAGTAGTAAATTTATAAAAGTGCTCAGTACAAAAGCATCTGACAACAGTAAGAAAAAAATTGAGGTTTTAGCTTAAAGGATAAGAGGCTACATGGTTAAATATGAGAATTCTAGTAACTAGAGTCTGCCCAAAACACAAGATAGTCCTCTCTCCCATATTAAGAAAAATAAAAGTGCATTGCCTCACTTGGAAAAATACCAATGGTGGACTTCGGCGTATATTAAAGAGAGCATTGCAAAATTTTCTTTCCCTAATGGAGAAGTTCCCAAACCTCTCAAGATTATGAGGATCATTAATTTTCTGATCTCAAGTACCACAATGGAAGATACGGCAGCAGACTGGCTCGCAAACCCTCTCCCCCTCCTTTCTTTTTCGACTTTATTATTTGTTTAGTACAAACAAAGCTGGAGCTGGTCAAAACACAAATATCCTGTCCCAAAGAATTTAAAATCCAAAGGACAAACAAGAAGACACTGAGAAATACAGAGGGAAGATTAAGAAAGGTTTTTAAATCAGTATTACTACAAGTATAACTTCACTTCTTGCTGGCTCCAAAGAAGAGTTGATTCCTTAGGAACAATATCAGTAAGGAGAGGGCAAACAGATTGGGAGGTCGATTTCATGGGGGGGGGTAGGGGGAAGCAATGGGCAGGAATGGGAGGAGATGACAATAGAGCATTAAGACTGATCCTGAGATACTGAGTTCAATGGGAGTGAGGGTGCTAGGTAGCTTGCAGGGCCAGGCTCAAAAATACTGACTGATGGAACTAGAGCCCAAGTATCTTGGATTTTCCGGTTTGCTTACTGGCACTAATTGTCAACATTTTAAATCAGTCTTTTGTGTACAGATGTAATCAGACAGGTATCAACTGCTACACATACAGTAAATAATCATGGGAAATGAATTCACCATTAAATAATACAGCAATTCTAGCCTACTATATCATACCAGTAACTATTTCAAGCACTACAGCACACTGTAATTTCCATAAACCATTTGAACTCTTAATTTTTTGTCGTAACAAAGAACACTATTCTTCCAAAAAGAAAAGGAGTATTTGTGGCACCTTAGAGACTAACCAATTTATTTGAGCATGAGCTTTCGTGAGCTACAGCTCACTTCATCGGATGCAAGTGAGCTGTAGCTCACGAAAGCTCATGCTCAAATAAACTGGTTAGTCTCTAAGGTGCCACAAGTACTCCTTTTCTTTTTGCAAAGACAGACTAACACGGCTGTTACTCTGAAACCTATTCTTCCGAAGCACGCCAGACAGTAACAATATTTAAAGTGACATTTAGGCACTTACTATGGTGATAGGTATAAGTATAAAGTCCTGGACAGCGAGGTGTAACTTTTCATAGAGGGACCGCCTTCTTGAGGGGCCAGGATTAAGCCAGGAATTCTGCAATCTTATCCCCTTGAGGCCTCCAAATGAAGGTGATAACATCCCTTTCTTTTTTACTCATTTGCGGTCTTAGAGGTATATTGCAACACTTAAAAAAAAAAAGTTTCTATGCTGCCTCTGTCTTCACTTGAGGAAAGAAGTAAAGTGAATTCCAAGAAAATATCTGTGTGCCAACATCAGTTTAGATTCACAAATTCCCCCTTGCCATTCTAACAATTCCAGCTGACACTGTCTTCTCCTTGCCCCTACTTTGATAAAAGTATTTCTTCTTGTGCTGTTCAAAGCAATTCAGCTCTCTCAAAAGAACAATTCTTTTGGAAAGCAAATGCCCTAAAACATTTTCTATTTTTACAAGGAAGCCAACCCTGGAGAAATTCTTTTGATAAACAAATATGTTACAAGTAGTTACCTCTGACATTATTTGAACACTAAAATGTCTACTTATCTACTGTTCCCCCAACATCACCAGAATTCAGTTCTTAAAAAATTACTCGTGACTAAATGAAAAATATTGCTACCGTTGAAAACTACTGAATAAGGGTTGTTCCTGCACTATAAAAGTCAATGGGAGTTTTGCCATTCGATTTTATGGGAGCAGGATCAGACACCACGCACTAACCAAAATACTTCAATTCCTGCTAGCTAGACAAAAAGATGAGAGTAAATAAAGTTGAAAAGAAGTGGCCATCACAATTATAGCTAGCTGCTACAATAAGACCTTTTCACTAAAAAGTTTCTCCCTTTGTTTCACGACTTTGCTCTTTAGGCAGACCCAAACCAACCTGATGTTTGCTGGTGTTCTCTGTCTGTAGTAGAGCAGCATGATTAGCAACCTTCCGAAGGATTGTCAGGTAACTGAAATACAGTGCCCTCATTGTTTCACCATGGGCATTTGTCTGTAGAAACAAAACAAAAAAAGCAATAATGCTTCCTAAAGGTGCAAACAACCTAGAAAAATGTGACTATCCTACAATTATAGATATTCTAACCACATTTATTGGCAACTGGCAGAATCAGCGTTCTAAAACTCTAAGATGAGAACTACCATTTTCAGCAGAAAGTGTATTTGCGATTTCCAAGTATTTTTTAAAACCTCTTCTACATAGATTAATATGGGAACCTTATTGATTTTGTTAAAAATGCAGCATGACAGAGAATACTTACAATTTTCCTGCATTTTGTAACAAATAGCATTAACAGAAAAGATTTCTTCAGAGCCGATGCCAGGCATAGGCAAACTAAGCAATTGCTTAGGGCCCTGAGCAGCTCAAGGGGGCCCCTTATTAATTATTGGTATGTTTTGTGTGTGTGCGGTTCCAAAAATACTCCTGCTAGCACCGCCTCTGCTTCAAGACAACAATGTTGTTTATATTTGTTCTTACATATTACAGAACATGTAATTTATAGAAAGTTAGGGTAACCAAGATGCCATGTAACATGTCATATGAAAAACAGAAATGGAAATGTTACAAACAATTTAAAATCAAATTTAAATCACAGTTGTTTTAATGGCATCTTACACAACAACAGCTAATAGTTTTCTTTCTGAAAAGAAACTCAACAATATTTTAAATAGATAAATTAATAATAAAATGATAAAAATAATATAATAATAAAAAAATATAATTAAAATGTCTTTAAATGTTTATGCAAGGTTTTCTACTGCATCAGCAATGACATCAGATAACTGTGTTTTCCTGGTTATGGCTGACTGACTTTAAATATGTGAATATGCCAAAAATAACAGTCAGAGCATATCACTGAAGTCACTAGTTGACAAATAATAAAAATGACAGCTTTAGCACTTGCACTCCATTTCCAATATTATTCTTAAATGCCTACCATAACATTTTAACTAGTGCTCAATCATGTTTCCCCCTACAACCTTTCAAATTGCTAGATTTCATGGGTAACTTCAGGAAGTTATTCTATAGCAATCTATTTTACACTTAAGCATCCAGGATGTGGCCAAGGGCTTCCAGTAATTTCAGGTGTCATTAGCGAACTGAATGAAATGGAGGGTCACTTTTCTCTACAAAACATCATGAGACATAGAAGCATGGAAACAGCTAATGTTAAAATTAGTGAAAAACTAGCAGCACAACTTCATAACGTAAAATCTATTAATAAAATAAACAATCCAAAAGCTGCCTTACTGTAAAAAGCATTTCAACAAGAGATAAAATAGATCGGGTTATCACACTGAAGCAAAGCTGAAAAACATTTATAATGTACATGAGGAATAAATACAGTATATAAAAGTGTGTCATTGGCCAGTATTATGTGCTCATTTTACTATTATTGTAAAGTGTGTATTTGACTAATGATTTTCCATTACAGGACAACTTCTGCTGAGTAAATACAAATGTATGCTTATAATTTGAATTTATTGCTATTACTTAGAGCTGGAAGTGAGCTAATAGGTCCTTCAGTCCATCCCCCTATCCATGCAGGTTGTTCCCGACTGTACCTTTTCTAATGTTTTACCACAGATCTAAGAAGGCTATTCCACAACCTAATACAGCTCAAGTAAGGAAGTTTTTCTTGATATCCAATCTAAATTTTTCCATTCTTAAAATTTGAATCAGTTGGTTGAGAGAAGCTGTCCATAACACTCTCAACCCGGACTGTAACAGCTCTTAAAATATGGGTGTCAAGGGCAGAGCAAACTGAGTGACCTGGAGACACAGATATGCCTAGACAATAAAGGGTGATAGGGTACATGGAAGAAAACGTGAGAGACTGCAGTAAGTTAAAAGTAACAGGGAAGTTGACAAAACAACAGAGTATTTAATGTAAAGATAGAATACATGGAAATTTAGAAAAAAAATGCATTGCTTTAAATTGGAGAAGTAAAGACTGGGAAGAATACCAACCAGCCAAAAAGAGTGCAGTTTATTATTTTGAAAATTATAAAAAAGAATACATTCAAAGCAGACAAAAGACAAGAAGTCTTCAGCAATTACTACTTCAGGGAACAGCAACACCAGTGGAGCTTGAGGCAACTTCCATCACAGCACTTCCACCAATAGTTTACAGATGACCTGTGTCTCAATCAGTTTGATTTATTTTGTCTAGGTTTTTAAGTTAACAAGCTGCCTGAAGTAAAATGATTTTAAATGTAATCATCAGGACTCCCAGGACATTTTAAGGGACAAGGTTATGGGTTTGCTGAAGTAACCATCCAGGATGCAGTTCTTGAGTTTAAACTGACAAAAAGAATTCTTATCAAAGCCTCCTTCTGAATATTTTCTCCTTGCATGCAAAGTGCAATGGCTGTACTGAGTGGAAGATCACAAGGGGTCAGTAGGTACTGTTAAGTCCCAGTTAACTTGAAATTACACAGTTAAGTTAAACTATAACTAACTTTAGTTTCTTCCCCATGACCTCCAATTAACTGACACTATATTTATATTTATAACTGGAGTTTAATTGCATTTTTTTCTTAAAGTTCAGTCTTTCAATAGTTTTCCTGTATGTACAGTATATTTTCCTTGTTTTGTTCTTTAAATTGATTTCCCTGTTTTTCAAAACAAATTTTTATTGTTTAATAGATTTTGTTGCCAGTGTATTTATATACATTTACCTTTTGTTCAACTTTCCCTTGTGAACTATAACATACAGATTAAGACAGCCCCTTCTTAGCAGAAATAATCATTTGTGAATAGTGTCTACCGCTATCCCTTACCCTAATTAAAGACAGAGAATGTGAGAATCTCAGCCACCAACATGTCATAACTATCAGCAAATACTGGCTCTTTAATGGCAATGACCAAATAATGTACCTTTCATCCCCCACCTTGGATTATTAAACAAATATAAAAAGGGATCAAAGAATTTCTATTCTGCCCTCAACTGCTACAAAAGTTGTGAGAGCAAAGGTGAGAGACAGCCTGTGCATCTAGAGGAACAGTGGTTTTGGGGAATGCTCCACTCTGCAACTCCTCTTTTGGTGATCTATTAGGAAGAAGACCTGCAAAATAGGTAGGGCCAGTCATTCCCTGAAGCATATTCCTTCACATTGTCCAAACCAGCAGGGTGGAAAGATGCAAGTTACTGTACATCCTGAAATCTAGACTGTGAAAATACTTACTTTGTAACAACAATTCTTCCTTTTACGGCCACTGCTACAACTACAGGGCTCCCATGCTCGCAATACTAAGCTTACATCTTCTGTTGCCAACACAGCCTGATATACTTGTTTCTGGAACTCTGTCAGGGAACAGTATACCGTCTGCCAAGACAGAACCCCAAAATACAATTGTATGCAGCATACATGAAAAAACAACAAAGACCTCAATAAGAATATAACACAAAAATGCTAAAATACTAAAATTACAGGAAATGGAAAATAAACTGATAGATGTACAGGTAGTTAAAGGGTATTTTTCTGCTCCCAACGAAGAACTGGAGGCTGATGTGCTGGAAAAAAAGTGTGAAAATATGGTCAACAGGTAACTGTGGTAATTTTAATACAATTTTTTTTTACCCATTCTATTAGCAGTATTAAAATCAAACTACATCAATCATTCTGCAGTTTTACTTCCACTACATTTTCTTTAGCCTTTTTTTTTTTTTGGGGGGGGGGGAGGGGTCGGGGGTTATTGAGTGAGTGAGTGAAGGTTTAAAAGACCTAGCCATAAAGGTTCTTGCCCACTTAGTCAGAATGGTTTATTTGCCTTTTCCTTTCACCACCCTTTGGTACTAACTATTGTAGAACACTTCTACAGTCAGAGAGATAAAAAACAGTCAAATCTAAGAGACCTATTGATACTGAGAGTCACAGGAATGGGGCGGGGGAGGGATCTGTACAGTGGTGTGTCCAAAACTCTTATCCCTCCTCCCAAAGACCACGGGTGGCATCTCCATGACATCTTTGGTCTTAACCAGCAGGAGACAGAAAATCCCAAGATCACTTCTGAACTTAGGCCACCCACATAGCAGCAGCACCATGCTGTGCTATAATAATACAACAGTAACTTGAACGTATACTCACATTAACAAGAGAATGAAAAGACATAAAACCCGCTAGATTTAGAAAAGCACCTGACTGACGTTTGTGTTAATCTTTCCTTTAGAAGACACAGTTTGGATGACATCATTACAGGCTCTGTATGAAGGGCAAAACAAAATCTAGAAAAACAGCTGCAAGCTAATGTGTTTAATTTATTAAATGTATTTGTGCTTGCTGGCTAAATAAATTCTCATATTCATCAAAACGGCCTAGTCATGATGATTTAAAAAAGTATGAATTCTTAAATTATGTTTACGTCAGCACCAAAGAAACAGCCACAATTAGTCACAATTAACTTAAAAAAAATAAAAACAATTTTAAAATGAATACCATAAAAGGGGAGGATTGAAAGTAATTGGCTTTTAACAAGTCTTAATTTATATATTATCAGACTCCACCTCCTGCACACAGAAATGTGAAGCGGATATTAGCCATATAATTACAACTGTGCATATAAATTAAGCATCTGGATGTGTTAATGGTCAGTCAAATGTCTTGCTGGGCATTTCCATGCCCAAATAACTCAATCTGAACATGCAATCATAGTAATTATGTGAACAAATGAAGTGTACTACTGCATGTGCATTTTTGCTCACAACCTGGACCTCTGAACTCTAGAAAAATCTGACCACAGAACCATGAACTATACAAAAAACACTACGATATATATAACAACCACCAAGATATGATATATTTATTAGTATTTTGTAAAAATGGCCACTCTTACTCTGTCTTCCTTTTTTGGCAACTGATCACTAATAAAAGCCTTAGTACGTCGCAGGAAGCAGCCAGACATTTTTCTTGCTAGCTTCTGCATGGCCTTTCGACCTGTTGCTAGCTCTCTCTTAGTTGCGGTGTGCCTTTGGCCATGCTCCACTGGATCAGAAAATTCCTTCTTGAAATGTGTTCTGCTACCCAAAAGTCCAGGTATAGCCCTAAAAGAAATAAAAGAACAGCAGTTATTTGCTGAACGCGAACGCAGAATATCCTCTTCCATTGACTAAAAGCATGTGAAATACTCCTGACTAGCAGTGACAGATCTTAAATCAATCATCAGCAGTTAAATGAATAAATACGACTCATGTATATAATAGAAATGTATCATTCTACTTCCAGACAGTCAGCCTTTCCATGTACTCACTGTCAGCCTAAGTTTAGGCACCTAAATCCCCATACAGGCTCTTCAGTAATAATGACACAATTTTCAGAGGAGCTCAGCATCTGCACGTCCAATGGATGCTGACCGGTGTTATGAATCAGGTTACTATTATTTAGGAGCTTATTTTAAGGATTTAGGTACCTAAAGTTTAGGCACCCAGGTTTTAAAATGTTGATTTTGATTCTTTCTGCTTTAATTCCATCAGGTTATAAAGATATCAAATAGTTTAATGAATCTGAATCTAAAGAAAACAACAGGAATTATTAAACCCATTAGGCATTTCCCCATTGGGTAATCCATTCTAACACCATCTTAATGTTTTAGTTGCTTGGATTTTACATTAAGCTTTGCTACTAACTCATCCCCTTCCTGACATTTCATTCAGCCCACAATTGCTCCATATTTAAGATTTTTAAAATTGTAAGTAATAAAAGATTATTTTGTTTGCACTTTCTATTCCCTCATCTGGGGGTCTTTTTTCCTCTTTAAAGTTCTTTGGGGTAGGGACTGTCCCTTCCTATATATTTGCACAACACCTAGCACATTTTGGGCACTACTGAAATATTAATAGAAATCATCAGGAGGACACACAACACTCTTATCTACATGAATGTGAGTTGTGCACTTTAGACAAAGCAGGGAGCAGACTGAGACTGGGAGCTAAATAATTATTCTTATCCTGTTACATGTGAGGTGAAGTGGGGGCACCACAGGCCAGGGAAAGAAAGGAAGGACCACTGGAAAGAAGTTAGGAGGGGTAATAATAAGAGAAAAGAACTCCTCCCCTGCTTACCAGTACCCAAAAGAGTGAGGGGATGAGGACGCCCCCAAGTTTACCAGATACAAGCTATCTAAGACTACTCTAAAAGATGGGTTATTGCAACAGCTTGGGGGCAGTGCCCTGGTGGGAAACCACATGTACTTCCAGCAGAAACAAGACAAAAGTGTGATGGAATTCCTACTATAGCACAGTTTCTGCACACTGCTGAGCCCCACACCATTACCACCCTGTCACTTCTCTGGATAAGTCTTAATTAAAATATTAACCTCTTACTTACCAGTCCATGACACACCACAATTCTTTCATGTTGTTCTGAAGAATGGTTCCAGTAAGACCTATACGAACACTGCATTTTAAAGCCTTCATAGTTTGGGTTATTTGAGCCTTTGGATTCTTGATTCTGTGTGCTTCATCTACAATTACAGCTGACCATTCTAGGCTGTGGATCAACACGAAATACAGTTTCATGTAGCTGTCGCTTGCATTATCTCACAAACATGTACTTAGAATTAGCTGTGCTTCCTCACAATTGTTGACTAAAAGCAAGTGACTTAAAAGAAATGCCATCAACTTAAAAAAAAATTCAAAGACAAGTCCAAATGTTACAAGTAACACTTAATATTATTGTAAGTGAAAAAAAATATCAGCTATTTTTTCAGCTAACTTTATGTATTTTACATCCTGTTGTGTGTACTCAGTTTCACTATAATCAATTTGTTCAGATCCCTCACACAGATAAATGCAAGAGAAATAATGTTTCAGGAAACAGAAAAATTTGGTTTTACTATCACATACAATGGGACTTAGGTATAATATCTGAGATTTTTAAAATTCTCTTAAAAAAATCCTCAGATTTCAAGACGGAAGTGTGCCTTAAACTGTAGTTTAAGAGGAATCTGGCTCCCTTTCTTGAGCATTAAATCAACTCTGCAATGAAAAATATGCATCAGAAAACTGTACTAATCAAGTTTTTTAAGCTTGCATGAGGAGAATTTGATTACTTTCATCCATTATTCACCTGTAGTTTATATTTACTTTGTTATGACTAGAAATTAGGCTATTTCCAACCCGGCAGCTAGCTGAGCCACCCACTATAGCTAGAGCCCTATCAAATTCACAGCCATGAAAATCATGTTACGACTGTGAAATCTGGTCTCCCCCTGTGAAATCTAGTCTTTTGTTTGTTTTTACCCTATACTATACAGATTTCACAGGCATTTCTTAAACTGGGGGTCCTGACCCAAAAGGGTGTTGCGGGGGGGGGGGGTTGCAAGGTTATTTTAGGGGGGTCGTGGTATTGTCACTCTTACTTTTGTGCTGCCTTCAGAGGCAACCTAGCCGTGGGGCGCCCAGCTGCAGCAGTGCAGAAGTAAGGGTGGCAATACTATACCATTGCATCCTTACTTTTGTGCTGCTGCTGCTTCTGGCAGTGGCTCTGCCTTCAGAGCTGGGCTCCCAGCCAGCAGCCGCTGCTTTCCAGCTGCCCAGCCCTGAAGGCAGCGCTGCCGCCAGCAGCAGCATAGAAGTAAAGGTAGCAGTACCGCAACCCCCCTCTACAACAGCCTTGCAACGCCCCACACACACACAATATTCCTTTTTCGGTCAGGACTCCTACAATTATAACAGCATGAACTTTCAGATTTAAATAGCTGAATCATGAAATTTATTACTTTTAAAATCCTATGTCCGTGAAATTGACCAAAATGGACCATGAATTTGGGAGGGACCCAACTATGGCATTGCTTTCGTAGGCTCCTGCCTTTCCTAAGGTTAGACTTATCTTAAAAAATTAATTTAGCGCACTGAAAAGGCTTTGTGGCCAAAAATATGAACTATTGCCAGTCATGCTATACCTATTCTGTGAAAGAGAAAGGCTGTCTGTCTCTAGGCTATTAATCCAGCAGCTTTTAATATCACTAACTCCACTTTTAAAAGATTTTTTTAAAAAGTTAATTAACAATTATAAAAAGGTAGCAGATTGAGAACACTGCTTACTGAAATTTTCCATTTTCCCCACACAAGAGGTACAGCATGGGTAGCAGCAACAGGAAAAACATCCTTATCAATGAGTCTGAAATATGACTTGAAGGGATCAACTGTAGGGATGACAGGATTGTTTATTCTTTTTGATATCTCTACTGCCAATGATATCGGGGGGTTGGAGGGATGTGGAAGGGAAAGCTGCATATCTAGCAGCACGGGAATAATGGGCAACTGTTCCAAAAGGAATCTGAACAATATCAGCAGCCATTCCATGGTAACAACTTTTGGTCACTATCAGTCTGGAACACAATAAAACCCCATGACCTAAAGGTGAAATGATTCAGATCACATTGCTAATCCTGAGTCATCCAGCCCCCAGAGAGATTTATTTAAATTCAAATTTATAAAGCAGGTAGAAGATTAGTTCTGAAACAATGATATTTTGAGCAATTTCAAAATACATTAACTTCAAGTTTGATGTTCCTTTAATACAATCAAGCAGCTGCAAGTAGGAGCAGGCACATTTTAAAGTATCAAAGTTTTTTTTCCATTTAAAAAAAAATCTATTTTAGATTAATTTATTTTTAAGACTGAACCTTCATTCAGTACTATTAAAATACTCTAAATCAAGTAGCCCATGTCAGCCTCCTATATCTCAAAAATCTACTTTAAGAAAAGTCAGATACTCTCAAGAGAACATAAGAGATAAAACCATGGCTAGATGCAAAGTAGGAACAGGAATGAGCATATTTGAAAGTAACCAATTTCAACTAATCATTCCTTATGCTCACGCATGAAGAGATCTGAGTATAGGGATTACTCCTCCCTCTCACACAGATTCTCACATCTCTACTTCAAACCACAGTATTTTTAAACAAGACTAGGTTGACAGAGATAGCTATAGGGATCTCTTCAGCTGTGAGTCAATCTAAATTGTTATCAAGTCCTGAAGGTGAACCCAGCTGTTTAAACTACAAGACCATGTCAAGCTGTCAGCAAGTTTGTACTGTGAGTTCTCTAGTATTTAAACAGTCAATACTGACTTGCTCAATTGATTGTACTCAAGGTTATGAACTATAGCAGAG
Organism: Eretmochelys imbricata; assembly: GCF_965152235.1. Classification (NCBI taxonomy): domain Eukaryota; kingdom Metazoa; phylum Chordata; order Testudines; family Cheloniidae; genus Eretmochelys; species Eretmochelys imbricata. The sequence goes on from NC_135576.1 coordinate 88,699,635, forward strand.
ACAAATTGGAAAGCAGGAAGATCTCATATTCTATAAAGTCCTTTGGGGTATTAAGAAACATAAATATTACAATATCTCTCTTACTTAAAGTTTCCTGAATTAAAGGACCAACACAACCTGGCAAAAAACACTGCACTGTGTCAACTATTTGCACTGTACACCAGAAGTTAATCTACTGTGAGGACTTGTTGGGGGATGTGTGGGGGGGGGGGGGGAGAGATGGAGAGTTCTATTCTAAACTAAATAAATACATATTAAATCATTTCCTATCATTACTTTTCCATGTAGGCAACTGCTGTATTGCAACAAAAATATATGATCATGAATGGGAGGTGAGGCTGTCTGTGGGATCACAGATGAGAGTACGTTGTCCATGAGACAATTAAAGTATGGTCCACTAACAGTGGATACTGACCTCTGTCATGCAACAGGGATATGTAACCCACATGCATATTCTATTACTAGTGATGACCCACAGCTTTGCCATTCCAGTTTATGGCAAGTATGGGGGGGTGGGAGAGTATGTGCACTGTGCTGGGAAATCTTGTGTTGATTTATGAGAGTGGCGAATGAAGAGTGTTTGCTGCGGTGAGGAGCTATCTGTGTTTGGGGTTATTGTGTGTTCTGGGAGATTTGTGCTGAGTTGTGTCGAGGGGGTGTGCACTGGGAGACTGTGTTGAGCTGTATGGGTGGTGAATAACAGCTAGTTGAGTTCATGTGTGTGAGGGTATTGTGTTTGGGTGTTTTGCATTGTGCAATCTGTAAAGTTAAAATGGCTGACAACTTAAAAAATACATGTTCCCCAAAGTTTGTGCACAGAGCTGCTCCCTGTTGGGAGGGACCACCACCTCTTTGTTACCCCACACAGCTGTCACTCCCACCTCCTCTGATCAAGTGTCACATTCCAACCACCACAGAACATTTGGACTCTAACATTCCACCTGGTTCTCATCAGGAATATAAGTGAGATTGGAGGAAATGTGTGTGTAGTGATGGGAGTTTTGTGCAGGTGGCAAGTGAGGGATGTGTCCGGCGGTGGGGGCTGTGTGTGTTTGGGGTTACTGTGTGGGCAGAGTTATGTTGGTGGTTTTGAAAAACTGCGGCAGTTGGGCCCAGTAATCAACCATCTGGACAGTCTCCCTCATACAACCAATAAAATTGTTGCATGCTAATTAGGTGTAGATATTAACTCTGATATGGCAATGGAATAGGACTCTCAGCCTGACTTTACATGGGTGTAATTCGTAAAGTCAAAATGGCTGAAAACTTAAAAACTGGACTCAACAGACTGCAAATCACGCTGAAGATTCAACATTGTGATATTTTGAACAAAAAGAGCTCACAACCATGCTTGAAGCTGTTCCCATCACTTTCACATTGATTCTATATAAATCTCACACTTCAAAGTGACAATCCCGGAATCTTATTATACAAATGAAAAAATAAGTCTAGGGCAGGGATTCTCAGGGTATCAAGCCTCTGCCATCCCATGTATTTTAATGGTCATTTTGGGGGACAGAATGGGAGAGACAGAGACTAGTTTGCCTGACATTTCAACATTTAATACAGCTATCATTCAAATAACTACCTTCTTGGGGGTTACCCATTAGAAAGAGATTCTGTTTGATAAGTTCACTGGATATAGATGTACTGTATCTCCTCATTCCACCCCCCAGTAAGGAGTTAGATTCACAGGATTTAAATAGTTGTCAAAAAAATTTAAAACCAAAACACTGTAGACTGTTACAAAAAACAGTGTTTGCACAAATGAACATTAGAAAATGTTACATTACCTGTTAAGTTCATCCAAACATAGGCGAAGTGTCTCATATGTTGTTAGAGCAATCTCACACTTTCCCTGCTTGATGCGACTCAGTTCATTGTCCTTTCTACTGCCATGTAAAATAGCGACTCTGAAATAGCCCCAAGTGTCCAACTCATCCTTCCAGTTATAAAGCACAGAAAGAGGGGCCACTATTAGGAAAGTCTAAAAACAAACAGCTGTCATTATACTGCTGCAGAACCCATGTCAAAAACATTTTATCAAGAGCTGTCATGCAAAAATCAAAATAATGAGCATTGTTTTAGTATTTAAAAGTTTGAATTCTATTTAATCATTTTCCATGAATGATATTTATTATTTGCTTAGCGTTATATGAACTGAACAGGGAAGAGAAGAATTAGAGGACAAACTCATAAAAGTAAATCAATCTAAGTTTATTTACAGTGTGTGGTCATCAGAGGAAACATACAGTAAAATGGTCCCCAGAAGGAGTACTGCTTCAAAGCAATAATGGTACTTACTCAAGTTATACTGTAAAGCTTTACAAAAAAAAAATCTACTTCATATGGACAGAGAGAGTAAAACTGATGAAATGCAAGAACTGTAGAAAAATTATGACTGTAGATTGTTAGAGAAAACACCAACCATCACTTTCTACTTCTATAGAATGTGCATCCACGGATCACAAAATGTTTTACAGATGGGAAAACAGAGACACAGGAGTTATTCAGTAACTTGTTTGATGTCACAAAGCTAGTTAATGGCATAGCCAAGAACAGAATACAGGTTTTTTCTCTTCCATCTACTTGCATATTCTATTAAACCACAGTCGTTCTTATGAATGGACACAAATGAAGAACCAAAAGACACCTGCAACTGAATTATGTAATTAGTCCATTAACTATATTTGCTACAACTAACCTCAAAAGGCCAATATTGATTCATATTTTATTTGTTTTTTAAAATGTATTTTAGGTATTAGAGATATTAACTTTTGCCGGAAAAATGCAGAACACTAAAATTGTTCGTGGTAGATACAGTTAGCTGATTTCAACCTTTTTACAGCGTGTATTTTAGTTCAATGCATATATTCCCATACAGTAGATATTCTCTGTATTCAATTGTGAATTATTGTTTAATAAAGTATTTCAAATTTACCTTTAAGACTCTCTACTGTTTTGTATTTAGTAAGCGTTTGACTTAATTGAAGAATAAGAACATTGTATTAGCATGTGTACATGGCTTTTATAAAAAGAAACATACGATTTGTACATGCCATTGAATAGGACACAAGACTGGGAAACAAGAGACTAGGTTCTATTCCTGGCAGTGATACCTTGGAAAGTCACTTCACTTCTGTGCCTCAATTTTCTCTCATCTGTACAATGGGAACAATACTAAATTAACCACAGTTGAGAACTGGTTTAAAAAACACAGATAAAAAGCACTACATATAAATATTAAGTATTATTAATACCACCATAATCTTTTATAATCCTGGTCCCATTACAAATGCTCACTCAAAGGATTGTGGGACCAACTCATGCGCAAGATATTAAAAAGCTTCCATTTAGCACATTACTTTGGGTAAAGGAACAAATCAGAACTTTACAAATAAAAGTATGTATCTTAGAATCCTATTTCAAGCAATAACACTTATTACTTGTTTACACCAACTAAAAGAGAAATAAGGATTACTTGCGTATTGTATACCATTGACACTTTTGTCATCATTTTTCTCTCTTTTTCTTTTCAGGGAACTGAACCACAAAGGGAAGTTTCCACCTTGTCTAAACTACTGCATACAGTAGGTTTCCAAAACACTGATTTTTAAGCAATATACAAATTCATTGTGGCAAAAATTATCAAATAAGAAGTAACACTAAAAGAGGCAATTCAAAAATAACTTTACTTAGCCCTGGTCTACACTACAAGGTTAGGTCGACTTTATAAGCAATGCAGCTACACAACCAACCCTATTCTGTCGACCTAAAGGGCTCTTAAAATCGACTAATGTACTCCTCTCCGATGAGGGGAGTAGCGCTAAAATTGACCTTCTCGGGTCGAATTTGGGGTAATGCAGACGCAGCATTGTGCAATTCTACGGCATTGGCCTCAGGGTGCTATCCCAGAGTGCTCCAATGTGACCGCTCTGGACAGCGCTTTCAGCCCCGATGCACTAGCCAGGTACACAGGAAAAGCCCTGGGAACTTTTGAATTTCATTTCCTGTTTGTTCAGTGTGGCAAGCTCAGCAGCACAAGGGACCATGCAGTCCCAGAATTGCAAACAAGCTCCAGCATGGAATGAATGGGAGACACTGGATCTGATTGCTGTATGGGGAGAAGAATCTGTGTAGGCAGAACTCCAATCAGAAAGAAGAAATGCGAATATATATATATGCCAAAATCGAACAGGGCATGGTGGAGAGAGGATACACCAGGGACACACAGCAGTGCTGTGTGAAAGTTAAGGAGCTCAGGCAAGCCTGCTACAAGATAAAGGAGGCAAAAAGTCGCTTTGGGTCAGAGCCCCATACATGCCACTTCTGTGATCAGCTGCATGCCATTCTAGGGGGGACCCTACCAGTACCCCACCACTGTCTATGGACACCTGCAAGGGGGGAATCTCACGCAACACGGAGGAGGAGGAGGAGGAGGAGGAGGAGAATGCGCAGCAGGCAAGTGGAGAATCCGTTCTCCCCGGCAGCCAGGATCTTCTCATCACCCTGGAGCTAAGACCCTCCCAAGGCGGGTTCCCGGACACTGAAGGTGGAGACGGCACCTCTGGTGAGTGCACACTTGTAAGTACACTGCAGGGGTTAAAAGCAATTGTGTTTAATATTTGATTTGCCCTGAAGAATTGGGATGAATTCGCGGCCAGTACAGCTACTGGAAAAGTCTGTTAACATGTCTGGGGATGGAGTGGGAATCCCCCAGGGGCATCTCTATGAAGCTCTCCTGGAGGTACTCTGAAAGCCTTTGCAGAAGGTTTCTGTGCGGGGGCTGCTTTATTTCATCCTTCATGGTAGGACACTTTACCACGCCAAGCCAGTAGCAAGTAGTCTGGAATCACTGCAGCACAAAAGCATGGCAGCGAATGGTCCTGGATTTTGGCCGCATTCATGCAACATTCGGTCTTTATCTTTCTGTGTCAGCTTCAGGAGAGTGATATCATTCACGGTCACCTGGTTGAAATACAGGAATTTTTGTAAAGGAACAGTAAAAGGACCCTGTTCATGCTGGGCTGTTTGCACTTGGTTAAAAGGGATCGTCCGGAGAATAGCCACACAGTGGGAACAGGGGTGTGCTGCACATCCACCCCAAAACCACAGCCACTCCTTTTAAACAGCAAACCCAACCGGCATTGCTTGCTATGGGAAAGGAGGGTGCTGGTTTGAAACCATTCCCACATGTTATGAAGGCGGAAAAAGCCAACCCCGCGTACTCTTTGGCTTACTATGGCTGCCTGGAAACCAAATTCTGTTGCCCAGCTGTGTGTGATGTGTCACCATACCGGCAGGCACTCAATATAAAAGGCAAAATGTGACCTTGTACCTAAAGCACAGGTGCTGTCTGCTGTCAATGGCTTGGTTCACTGTGAAAGAGACTCCCTTCTGTTCTCAGAAACATATCTTCTTAAATTTTACTCTCCCTTTTTATCCCCCTTGCAGGCGCAAATGTTTCTAGGCTCCCCGTATCAACACCCTCCATGAGGTTATCGCAGATTAGAAGGCAGAAAAAAAACACACTCGCGATGACATTTTCTGAGTTCGTGCAGTCCTCCCGCACTAATAGGCACAGCTGAATACATGGAGGCATTCGGTGGCAGAGGCCAGGGAAGCATTCAGTGAGCGTGATCAGAACATGTAGGAGGCTATGCTGAGGCTAATGGGGGAGCAAATAGACATGATCAGGCATCTGGTGGAGCTGCAGGAAAGGCAACAAGAGCACAGACCGCCGCTGCATCCATTGTATAACCACCTGCCCTCCTCGCCAAGTTCTGTATCTTCCTTACCCAGATGCCCAAGAACGCAGAGTGGGGAGGATCCGGGCATCCAGCCACTCCACTCCAAAGGATGGCCCAAGCAACAGAAGGCTGTCATTCAAACAGCTTTGATTTGTAGTGTGGCTACAATAAGCAATGTGGCCTTGTCCTTCCCTCCTCCCCCACCCCACCAGGACTACCTTGTCAGTGATCTCTCTCTCTCTTTTTTTTTTTTATAAATAAAGAATGCATGGATTCAAAACAATAGGGACTTTATTTCCTTTGCCAGTTGTGGTGGACGGGGGAAGGGGAACTGGCTTCCAGGGAAGTAAATTCAACAAAGGGGGTGGTTTTGCATCAAGGAGAAACACACACAACTGTCACACTGTAGCCTGGCCAGTCATGAAACTGTTTTTCAAAGCCTCTCTGATGCGCAGTGCGCCTAGCTGTGCTCTTAGAATCGCCCTGATGTCTGGCTGTTCAAAATTGGCCGCCAGACAATTTGCCTCAAACTCCCACCCCGCCAAAAACATCTCCCCCTTACTGTCACAGATATTATGGAGCACACAGCAATAACAATGGGAACGTTGGTTGCACTGAGGTCTAACCTAGTCAGCAAACAGCACCAGCGAGCTTTTCAACGTCCAAAGGCACATTCTACCAGCATTCTGCACTTGCTTAGCCTATAGTTGAACTGCTCTTTACTACTGTCCAGGCTGCCTGTGTACGGCTTCATGAGCCATGGGAGCAAGGGGTAGGCTGGCTCCCCAAGGATAACTATTGGCATTTCAATATCCCCAACAGTAATTTTCTGGTCTGGGAAGTAAGTCCCTTCTTGCACCTGTTCGAAGAGCCCGAAGTTCCTAAAGATGAGAGTGTCATGCACCTTTCCCAGCCATTTCATGTTGATGTTGGTGAAATGTCCCTTGTGATCCACCAGTGCTTGCAGCACCATTGAGAAGTACCCCTTGCGGTTTATGTACTGGTTGGCAAGGTGGTCCGGTGCCAAGATAGGGATATGCGTTCCGTCTATCGCCCCACCACAGGTAGGGAACCCCATTGCAGCAAAGCCATCCACTATGACCTGCACATTTCCCAGAGTCACTACCCTTGCTAGCAGAAGGTCACTGATTGCCTTGGCTACTTGGATCACAGCAGCCCCCATGGTAGATTTGCCCACACCGAATCGAATCTCGACTGACCAGTAGCAGTCAGGCTTTGCAAGCTTCCACGGAGCTATCGCCACTCGGTTCTTAACTGTCAGGGCAGGTCTCATTTTGATATTCCTGCGCTTCAGAGCCGGGGGAAAGCAACTCACAAAGTTCCATGAAGGTGGCCTTACACATGCGAAAGTTTTGCAGCCACTGGGAATCAACCCATACCTGCAATATTATGTGGTCCCACCAGTCTGTTCTTGTTTGCCGGGCCCAGAATCAGAGTTCTACTGTATCAACCTGCCCCACTGCTGCCATGATGTCCCAATTGCCACATCCCATGCTTTCAGGAACATCTGTGTCCATGTCCTCCTCACAATCATCCTTGTGCTGGCATTTCCCAGCCAGGTTCTGCACATACTGCAGGATAATATGTGAGGTGTTTACAATGCTCACAACAGCAGCGCTGAGCTGAGCAGGCTCCATGCCTGCCGTGCTATGGTGTCTGCACGCTAACCCAGGAAAAAAGGTGTGAAACGATTGTTTGCCGTTCCTTTCAAGAAGGGAGGGAGGGGAGACTGACGACATGTACACAAAACCACCCGTGACAATGTTTTTGCCCCATCAGGCATTGGGAGCTTAACCCAGAATTCCAGTGGGCAGCGGGGACTGTGGGATAGCTACCCACAGTGCACCACCCTGTGAGTCGATGCTAGCCACAGTATTCAGGATGCACTCCGCCGACCTACCGCGCTTAGTGGGGACATACACAATCAACCGTATTAAATCGTTTTCTAAAGATCGACTTCTATAAAATCGACCTAATTTCATAGTGTAGACATACCCTTAGTTGAACATCTCTTCAGCTATATCATGGACAGGTGTAACTTGTAATATTAGTTATGTGTCTTAGAAGTTCTCTTTCTACAGACATATTCCACTCTCTCAACTCATGAACTGTCAAACTGAAATTATTATCCATATAATAATTTGGATTGGCTACTCATTATGTTGGTTCCGTACACATTGATACACATAAAATATCAAAAGACACCTGCTACAGAATAATATATAAATTAGCATTATAAGTGCCATTACTTTAAAACAGTGGCAAACTTGCTGGTGCAGTCTTACAACATGAGTCCCATAAAATCAACTATATTAAGTTGCAGCTTATTTAGCCCTGAAAAGAAGACGGATCCACAAACCAACCATTAAAAATATTTAAGTGATAAGTATTTAAATAAAAGGTTTAATGGTTTAAGATGGTTCCTGCAACTCAATCACCTCAATCAAATGAAAATCAGCTAGGTCTTTCAATGTAGGCATATGAAGGTGTGTCTTACATTTAAAATAAACTTTTAGATAATTTATCCATTTGCTAGCATTATAACAGATTATACAGGAAATCATATAGCCTCACTTCTAAAATCATCATGTGTCTACCATTCAACATTTTATAGCTTATAGAAACTTCACAGATACAATGTAATTTTGAACCACCAAAAGACCTATAAACTTGTAACAGTCATTATAAAGGGAACCAATAGCTATCCCTATGTTTAGGTTGCCTAGCTCTTTCTGTTATAAAAGATCCTTGCAATCTTTCTTGAGACATGCTAAAACCTCCATCATTTGTAGCAGGATTTTGAAATTCATCAGAGGGAAAGCCCTTAGGCTGGAGAAATACTTTTTCTTTGTCTCATGAAATTACACTCGGTTCTGCAGATATAAACCATTTTCCTTTTCTTGCTTCCATTGTTCATAGGTCTTAACTACATGATCACATGTAGTTTTCCATAGGACACCTGACTCATTCAGTGCACAGAAAGGACATACATGGAAGAGTTAAGGTTAGACTAGCATTTCCTAACTGTCAAGTGCTTGACTTTGCAACTTAAATAATGTTTTTTTAAGTACACAATATACGATGTATTAAAGCATAACATTTAATTTTCCTTTTACGGACAATTGCTTCACTACCTACTTAGACCATTAGATTCATCCTGCTGAATTTTCCCACTGAATTTTCACATTTTGCATAGTTAAATAAATACTAGACCTACATATTGCATTGTCTCGGTTTTAAAAAAAACGGGAGGTTGACTTGCATTATCAAAAATCCATGAACATCTGTATTTACACATGCAAACTATATAACACCCAAAACCTGGTTTATGCAAACATATTTTTTGCAGTGCAAGTAAGTTTTTATTAAAAAAAATAGCATCAACTTTTATGTTATCAAAAATAAGTGTTTTATGTTATCAAAGAAAAAATCTATATCAATTAAAATTTTTACCTTTTTGGGGATATAAGTTGGTTCTTTTTTCATGGTCCTCAATAAAAACTCTGGCATATTGTTTTCAATATCTTCACGTGTTCCCTTTTTGTGTAGTACTGCAGCCAGAAACGAAATGACCTAGAGAAAGAATGCAATTTACAGTGAATATGCAGAAAATGCAACAAAATATGAATATGTCCTTCAGACAACAGACATTCAGAGCACGATCCTGGAAGTGCTAAGCATCCTCAGTGTTTGTTGACTTCATCCTTGAAATATGACTTCAACTCCCCTTTTTCTGGAGAATCATCTACCCTTGGCCAGATGGTAAAAAAATGGTTTACAGGGCTAGAATGTTTGCTAATGGATGAAGAAAAAAACAGATCCCTGAAAAATACAGAAGATGTAGTGCACGAGGATAGGGAGAAACGATGGAAGGGGCATGCCTGGGAACTTTCCAAAGAAAGGAGGAAATAGGGTCCTTTAATGGGAAAACAGAAGCAGCAAAGATGTGGTTAGTCCACCTGAAACTTCAGTCCAAAGTTTCCTCTGGGGAAGGGAAAGGAAGGGTTTTAAACTGATGATTGCTCAATCCTATTAATATGTACTTCTTATGTATTTCATAGATAAGGCCAGAAGAGACCACTATGATCTGCTAGTCTGACCTCCTGTATACACAGGCCACAGGACTTTCCTGAATTAATTACCACTTAAACTAGAGGATGTCTTTTAGAAAAGCATTCAATCTTGATTAAAAAATTGCCAGTGACAAAGAATCCATCACAACTTGATAAATTGTTCCAGTGGTTAATTACTCTCAATGTTAAAAATGTGCAACTTATTTCCAGCCTACTTTTATCTAGCTTCAACTTCCAGCCATTTGATCTTGTTATACCTTTCTCTGCAAGAGTGAAGAACACAATATCAAATTTTGGGGCCCCAGGTAAGTACTTATACACTACAATCAAATCACCCCTTAACCTTCTCTTTGTTAAACTGAATAGACTGACACAAGGAGCTCAATCACTATAACGGCATATTTTCAAATCTTTTAATCTAGCAGTTTTCAACTTTTTTTTCATTTCCAGATCTCTAAAAAATTTTGAATGGAGGTGTGGACCCCTCTGGAAATCTTAGAGATAGTCTGCGGACCCTCGGGGGCCATGGACCACAGGTTGAAAACCACTGTTTATGGTAACAACCACCTTTCGCGGACCACTTAGGTGACCATTGATCCCCAGAGGTCCACAGACCACAGATTAGGAACCACTTTGATCATTCCTGTGGCTCTTCTCTGAGCCCTCTCCAATTTAGCATCATCCTTCTTGAATTGTGAACATCTGAATTGGACATAGCATTCCAGTAGCAGTTGCACTAGTGCCAAATACAACGGTAATATAACCTGCCTACACCTACTTGATATTTCCTTGTTCATGCATCCAACGATCATATTAGTCCTTTGGGCCAGCATTGCACTGGCAGCTCACATTCAACTGACTATCCAAAATGGCCCCAAAGTCTTTTTCAGACTCACTGCTTCCCACGATAGAGTCCTTGCTCCTCTGATTCTCTGAGGATTAGCTTTCTCCATTGGATTCAGGGCCTGAAGTACAGCAAGGTCACCTTGTTAAGCCCCAGTTGCAAAGCATTCTCTGCTGACTTCAGCTTATCTGTCAGCTTGGAATGTGGGTGGCTTGAGGTAATATGGTACATACACTGCAACATTCTATAGTACGCTAGGGGCTCATAGTTTGAGCTACACTTCAGTGGTCATCCAGAACAAACAGAACGCAAAAAGCACAGCTATTGACAGACACAGTTTGGCTACAAGAGTCACATTTTTAAAAAAAGAAAAGGAGTACTTGTGGCACCTTAGAGACTAACAAATTTCGTGAAAGCTTATGCTCAAATAAATTTGTTAGTGTCTAAGGTGCCACAAGTACTCCTTTTCTTTTTGCGAATACGGACTAACACAGCTGCTACTCTGAAACCTGACATTTTTAAAAACCACCCGGGTATGGTGTCCCAGGGACTATGCAGCAGTAAGAAGCAACTGTTCTGCCACTGCAGTGCTCATCTTTTAGAAGTTCAGCAGTTCCTCTATTGCTCACGGCAGCAGCCAGCTCCCATCCCTTCCCTCCGCAGCTGCCTCACAGCTGTTCATAGCAGGACAGAGCTAAAGCTGTCAGCACCACTGAGAGAAGGAGGTAGCCAACAGGGAATGGAGGAGGGAGACAGCCAACAAGGAATTCTGAACTGCGAGGACAAAAACCTGCAAAGGATAGAGATGGGTGGGGCAGAAGAGGGGGAAGCCACCATGTGGGGCAGGAGAATGGAAAGCTGCCATAGGGGCCAGAGGAGGCAACAGAATTTTAGGCACAATTCTTCATATCAGGGGTAAGGCAGTTCTGGAAGTTTGTATGCATATCAGTGAATTTTAATAAGAAGTTTTTGGTGGCTGTGGACTTTTTTTTTTTTCTCCTTTCAAGCATAAACTGAAATTCCCCAGAAAATAATAACAACCTCTAGTGGCTTCCAGACTCTTCATTTATTTGAAGAATTATTCCCATCAAACTTTCACATTTTGGCAACTATGGCAAAGGCCTGAAAAAGAACAATCTGCCAGAGAAATCTGCTGCTCCTTCAACTGAAGCAGGAAGCAAACTGGAGAATAGACAGCATAAGGAGGGGGAACTGAAGCCAAAAACATTTCACTTTTGTCTGAGACACCTCATAACAGATAGATAGGGGAGACACAACCTCGAGAAACAATATAGTTTGAACTCCGTAAAATAAACATATATAAATTATTTTGTAAATCCATCCTGCTACAACAGACATGGCCATTTCTCAGAATGTTCTGTAATAACTATTTTACAGCACAACTACTTAGGTGGTCACAAGTTTAAGGAAATAATTAGGAAAAAATAAAGACTTCAAACTTTATTAGCTCTTCAGGCCTTTAACTCCATTTTTAACCTCTTTTCAAGGTGTGCTGGAAAAGGAAGAGAGATCTTGCTACTCACCACTATCCACCAGCACCACCCCTGCTTCCATAAAAAAAAAATCAGTAAGTAAAATTATTTCTTCATACCTGAGGACACCACTAAGATAAGTTAAAACTAGGGTTGTCTATTAATCACAGTTAACTCACATGATTAATTAAAAAAATTGTGATTAATCGCAGTTTCAATCATACTGCTAAACAGAATACCAATTGAAATTTATTAAATATTTTGGATGTTTTTCTACATTTTCAAATATATGGATTTCAATTACAACACAGAATACAAAGTGTACAGTGCTCACTTTATATTATTTTTTATTACAAATATTTGCACTGTAAAAATGATAAAAGAAATAGTATTTTTCAATTCACCTCACACAAGTACTGTAGTGCAATCATGAAAGTACAACTTACAAATGTAGATTTTTTTTTTTTTGTTATATAACTGCACTTAAAAACAAAACAATGTAACTTCAGAGCCTATAAGTCCACGCAATCCTACTTCTCGTTCAGCCTATCGCTCAGACAAACAAATCTGTTTACATTTATGGGAGATAATTTCACCTGAAAGTGAGAACTGGTGTTCACATGGCACTGTTGTAGCCGGTGTTGCAAGGTATTTACATGCCAGATTTGCTAAACATTCATATGCCCCTTCATGCTTCAGCCACCATTCCACAAGACATGCTTTCTTGCTGATGATGCTCATTAAAAAAATAATGCACTAATTAAATTCATTACTGAACTCCTTGGGGAGAAATTGTATGTCTCCTGCTCTGTTTTACCCATATTCTGCCATATATTTCATGTTATAGCAGTACTGCATGATGACACAGCACATGTCGTCCGTTTTAAGAACACTTTCACTGCAGATTTGACAAAACATAAAGAAGGTACCGATGTGAGATTTCTAAAGATAGCTACTGCACTCAACCCAAGGTTTAAGAATCTTCCAAAATCTGATAGGGACAAAGTGTGAAGCATGCGTTCAGAGGTCTTAAAAGAGCAACACTCTGATGCGGAAGCTACAGAACACAAACCACCAAAAAAAAAAAAAAATCAACCTTCTGCTGGTGGCATCGGACTCCGATGATGAAAATGAACGTGCATCAGGCCACACTGGTTTGGATCATTATCGAGCAGAACCTGTCATCAGCATGGACGCATGTCCTCTGGAAAGGTGGTTGAAGCATAAAGGGACATATGAATGTTTAGCGCATCTGGCACACAAATATCTTGCGACGCCAGCTACAACAGTGCCCTGTGAATGCCTATTCTCACTTTCAGATGACATTGTAAACAAGAAGCGGGCAGCATTATCGCCTGCAAATGTAAACAAACTTGTTTGTCTGAGCAACTGGCTGAACAAGAAGTAGGACTGAGTAAACTTATAGGCTCAAGTTTTACATTGTTTTATTTTTGAGTGCAGTTCTTTTTGTCAATAAGTCTACATTTGTAAGTTCAGCTTTCACCATAAATAGATTTCACCTCATACAAGTACTGTAGTGCATTGAAAAATACTATTTCTTGTGTTTTTTACAGTCAAATATTTGTAATAAAAATATAAAATTAGCACTGTACATTTTGTAATCTGTGTTGAAATTGAAATCAATATATTTGAAAATGTAGAAATCAAAAAAAATTTAAATAAATGGTATTCTATTATTGTTTAACAGCATGATTAACTTTTTTAATCTCTTGATAGCCCTAGTTAAAACAATGTTCTTTTAACATTAAATGGACAAATGTAAGGAAATTTAAAATTAAGCCTGCACTTTGCCCATAAGCCACCCCACTGTGACTATGGTGTAACAGAAGGTAATTCTGCATGCCACATGGATTGAGGAAGTGGCTGCCTGAAATATGAATTTTTTTTAAAGTTTACATCAGACACACCAGCCCCATGTAGGATAATATGTTTGGGGAAGGTGAAGGAGGAGTTTAAACAGTAATTCTGAAATTCAAGACTTCATCAGGTTTAAACATTACACTCCTAAAACCAAAACCTGCAAACTGCTGCACATGGGCAGACCTCCATTCCCATGGAGTCCCACTGACTTCAACAGGGATCCGCCCAGAGCCCCATTGACTTCTGTGAAGATCTACAGAAGAGCAGAGGTACACCTATTCTGAGTAGTTTGCAGGATTGGAGCTTTAATATGCTAATTTAACCTCATGCAGTGCCTCCTTCATGTTCTTGTGGTATTAAAAACCAACAGTATTTTCCTAGAGTTAATAAAATACCCCATATTCAAACTCTGACTTTGAAAATAAAACTGAGCCCAAATGAATTGTCATCTTGAGAATTTGTATGCAATGTTACAACTGAAAATGAGATTTTAGGCTGAATTACACACTTTTTGAAAAGGGAAGTTTAGAAAATGTCAGGAGTTTCTAAGCTACTGCAGCACTGTAGGGGGTTGCTAAAATAAATTGTATTGAATAGAAGTTTAACAAATCATTTACAGAAACCAAGTTATCCATTATGGAACAAAGTTTAAATTAAGCCTCAAAGAAATCCCCAAAGAATAAAATCAACCAGAATAAGTGTTCCAAACTACAATCTAATCTCTGAATCGGTCATAGGATAGAATGGTATTTCATCCCTGAAATGACAGACCAAATTATGATTCTGGGAAAGTGCTTTTTTTTACAGGCATCTTTCCCCATGCTGACAATGAAACATTTACAGGCTCTTTCCTTACACGCTGTCCGTTAGCAATAGATACTATATGCCAGGGTCTAGGAAACAGTGCAATAACATTTCCCACTGGCCAATGTGAAGGGGAAAAGGGAAATCAGACTTGTTTAGAAAACATTTGCACGAGTGCTTTTGAACATCTCCTCATTATAATAAAAAAAGTTTTCAGAAGTGGAAAAAAAATCTCTCACTGTGTGCATTAGTATTTCCTAAAGGCATCCCAGCCATCTTCCAGAATCACACTGTAATTTGAGCCAGGGATGGGAAGTTCAGCATGTAAACAAGCATGAGGAGGAGGAGATTTTTACAGCACTGTAAATTAGGTTTTCTGATATGTGTTACGTGGTTAATTAAAGTGACTGAATATACATAATACTTGTTTCAAAACAGTAATGTCTTCTACACAAATAAGTGAGACTCCTGCCTCTTTTGTACTTTCATATGCACTGCATAGCCCTTCCTGCAGCTCAAAGTGCAGAGTACAAAGACTGACTTTTTGGGGAGGGGAATATATAAGATACTCTTTTAATGATGCATTCTTCTTCAAAGTTGGTGTATCAGTTAGAAAGTTTATCACATTCCAATTCCAAACAACCACATAAAAATCAGTTGTTGCAACATGCTAAGCTTGCTTGTCTCCCGTCTACCCCTTCATAATAATTAACTATTCCATACAGTTATACAGCACAGCAAGCACGCCACTCACTATCACCCAGCATCATCTATGTGTTCCATTCTTTCAGGCAAACTGCTTGATATTCAAACTTCTAGGAATCCTGTTCTCTAAAATGGTCTATGTTTGTATATCCAAAGGGATATTCTAGCACTTTATATGCAGAAGTAAAATTTTAAATTCAGCTTGATGAAAGTATTTTTCATTATAATTATCAATGACATTGCACTTTTAGAATTAGTTTCATTGTTTGGATGGTATTATAGAGCATTAGCTAAACAGGTTGATCAAGGTTAAGAAAAAAGTTTAAGAACTTTTTAGTTTATATTTTAAAAGTAAACACAATAAATAATATAGTGAACATGTGTTATTACTTTGTATTCCTTCTCCTTTGAGAGGGATTTGTAGAGTGGGCAGAATGTCAAAGAATGTTACCAACATAATGTTGACACAAGTCAACTGAAATATGATACATTGCAGAAACCCAAAATGGTTATTTAAATATTAGTGGTATTGAAACTGACTGCCAAATATCCTTGGATATAAGTTTTTTATTAGATTGTATGAGATACTTGCAGTTTAGAATACAAAAATACTTCTACATCTACTGTATTTGAGTGCATCTGATTAGTTCCTTTTGCTCTCAACCTCATGCTAACAATAAACCCAGGCACAACCAGGTGCAGCATTATGCAAACACAAGCAGTTCAGTTTTATTCAAACTGAGAATGTTACAGCACCAAGAGGAAGACGCACATTGTGTGGTACATCTATAAATACTCCCCCTAGAGAGACACTTTGCCAAAAGTACACTTAGTTTATTCTCCCTTTTTAAAGAGAAAAGGTTATGATGTTACAGTGTGAGACAATGCTAAAGTGAGTAAAGAAAATTCTCAGTTAACGTTCCCAGAAATGGGGGTGGGGAGAATTTTACACTGGAGTAGATGGATCAGTGGGGCTCTGGAAGGAATTAGACAATGGAGCAGTCCGTTGCGGGAAAGGGGGGGAGAGAGAAGAGGGCATCATATATTAGATACTTTAGGAATCAACCCGCTAACTAAATAAAAGGAGTGGAGGGGTAAGAACCTCCTTCCAGATTAAAAATGTCCTAATTTTGACTGAATCATTCAACCCTGATGATCCAAAACAGATAAGAAAAAATGCTACTATATACTGTATCTTTTACATTAACATTAGCTGTCATCTTTACTTATAGGAATAGTAGCCTAAATCAAACACTTACATTTCTGACTGGAAGACAACAATGGAATGAAATATCTTGGATTTTACAATATAAATCTGGCTAGGGTCTCCAAAGTTTGGAGTATACTTGAAGTACTTTTCAAGAGCAGCACAAAACTGTTGCTGTCTAGACAATAAATGAAAAACAACTTCATCCACTCTGTGCATGTTAAAAGTGTAAAGCCCCATTTATAATCATTGTTATGATGCACAGAGAGTAATTCTCAAAATACCTGAAATACAAAGACAAACACTGGGTCTCTAACTAGATATACAATTATAACTTCTTAAATAGGTGCCTTTTAAAAATCATTAACCCTTAAATGTAATCTATTTCATAAAGCATAGTCATATCTGAACCAATAGTTTAAGATGACAAAATACCTGTATTGTTTTTCCAAGTCCCATATCATCTCCAAGAATACATCCTCTTTTACGAGCATAGTGTCCATAGAGAAACTGAACCCCGTCCCTTTGATAATCACGCAGATACCTATTAATTGTATAAGGGATACAGTCCCCATCTCCAGATAACTCAAAAGCAACAGCAGGAGATGGAAGCCTTTGGTCAGGGAAATAAGGCTTTTCCAAATCTTCATCATCAAATATTAAGCTATTCCGGGGATCTCTGGCTTTACAGAGTTTCGTTATTAATATGTTCTTTTCTTCAGACCCCAAAAATGATACAATTGCAAATGATTTCCCATTCTTGTCTGTTTCAACTGACTTTATTGTGGCTTCACAAAGTTTCCCACTTTCAGGAGATGGGGCAAGACACTTCTCTCCAGCATGCCACCTGTCTAAAAACAAAAACACCCAAAAAAAGATGAGGTTGCAAACTATGTGAAAAAAGTGCTATACTTATTACGCTTTTGTTAACACTGTTCACACTATTTTATAAACACTGTTCTGAGAAAATAAATATAAATAAGGCCCTTCATTTTTGGTTTTTATTTATATATGTTTCTTGGAAATTTATCCTGTTCTCTCTAAAAATTTTACAAATGGGAGAAAATCTGGAAAAAACAAAAACAAAGGGCAGCAAACGCTAGGGAGGGATGCCCAGTACTCATGGGGACGGTACTCACCATGTAGCGCTTGAGGAAACCTTCCATGCCCTACAGTGCTCAGGAGGTCTTGGCTGCCAGGACCTTACTCCCTACCCTCTCTTTCTGTGCCCCTGACACAGAGGCAGCCAAGGGAGTGCTGAAGAGGTGGTCAGCAGAAGGGCAAAAGGCTGCACTCCGTGAATACTGGCCTCCCTGCCAGACAGAATGCCCTCCTGACCCCGCTGGCCCTTCGGCATGGCCCCCTCTGCTTCCCTTGCACAGACTCTGTTTGGCAGAGGAAGTGGATGGGGCTCTGTGCCCTGCAGCTGGCTGCTACAGCTGCAAGGTGGGGGAGCAAGAAGGGCAGGAAGCCTGGCCCCAACAGCCAAGACTACCGATACAGAGTTCCCCCTGCTTCCGATGGCGGACACTGTCCCCTTCTGATCCCAGCCCTTCAATATGGCCCCATCCACTCTCACACTGAAGGAGAGGGCTCTGTCTGGCAGGGGCCAGTATTCACGGGGTGCAGTGTTCTGCTCCCTGCAGGTCTGTAACTGCAGTGGTCAGGCAGTCTCAGTTGCTGGGAGCCAGCTCCCTGCTCATCTCACTCCCCCACAACACAGAGGACGCAGATTGGTGCCATGCTGAAGGACCAGATCAGGAGTGGAGCAGAAGCCTACACCACATGAGTACTGACACCCTTGCCAAAGAAAGCACCCTCCTGACCCCACCTGCCGTTCAGCGCAGCCTTGGCCACTTGCCCTGTGAAAAATTCCCAAGTCCCTAAAAAGCCAAAATTCAGGTGAGAACATGAGAACCCCCCAACTCCTGTAAAATCCTATATACTGGCTTTTTTCAAAAACTTGTGAATTTTTCAGGGGAAAAAAAAAAATCAGTAACGAAGGGCCTTACATATAACATAAGGTAGGAGGTTAGGATGAAAGTCACACTAGAATTATGTTTTTACTGGCTATTTAGCACTGAATAATGTAAATAACAATGAAACATATATGAAAAAATATAAAGACTAAAGCCTCAATCCCACAAGTTGTTCCATGACGACTTCAGTGGAACTCCATGCAGGTACTGGAGGGCCACTGATGTATAACAATCAACAGGTTTGGGATCAGATAGGATGGCATGGTTAGAAAGACATTCTGCTGAATATAATTTAGTCTGATCTATTGATAACAAGGAATCTACTCTTTACATTACTACTGTAGATATAATTAATTATTTATTTCTTAATGAAAGTGTGTAAATCATCTTGCCTCTCAACATGAACTGTAATTGTAGCCATGTCAATCCCAGGGTATTAGAGACACAAGGTGGGTGAGGTAATATCTTTTATTAGACAACTTCTGTTGGTGAGAGAGGAAGCTCATCTCTCTTGCCAACAGAAGTTGGTACAATAAGAGAAATTACTTCACCCACCTTGTTTCTCAACATGAAGACAAGAGAAAAAGCAGCTCTTGTTTAAAATCAACACAAATATGCCTCAGCACATGAATTTAAAAACATATAGCAGAGTGGTGTTGCCGACAGCTTTCTTTTCCTAGTCACATTCTCAATGAATTTACACAAGGCCCATTTATACAACTGCATCTGTTCCACTTTCTACATTCAACAAACAAACTCAATGTTGACAGAGCTATTCGACTTAGTTGAAAATTAGTTATTTCATTGTGAAGGGGTGTATCAGCACTGCACTATTGCAGCAGGGGTTAATCCTTCTCCCTGGGCCGAGGAGGCCATGCCCCTTTGGCTCTGCTGGGCATGCTCCAGCTGGAGATAGGATATAAAAGGCAGCAGAGCAGCCCACTCTGGGCTGACCGCTAGTGAGGAAGGAGGTGTACTGCCTGCACTTCAGGACGTGGAGGCCAGCCAGCCAGCCAGCCAGCGAGCGAGTGAGTGAGTGAGTGAGTGAGCGAGCGAGCGATGGACCCCAAAACATAGGCTCGGGATGCTGCAGAGAAGGGAGAGACCGTGGAAACCTGGAAAAATTAAACTGCAGAGAATCGGGTAGGAAGAAACCTAAGGCAACTTTGTGGGAAAGAGGTTGTAGAACTGTAGACAGGCTTGGCATATTTTGGTAGAATCCCTGCTGAGCTGGTGGTGGACAACCCAGCCACCGACAGGGCCCTGAGTTGGGATCTGGTGTGGAGGGTGGGCCTGGGTCCCCTTATCCTGGCCACTGCCCATCCTGGGGTGGTGGCCCAGCTCAGCAGCACTATTGATGCTGGCCAGCTAGGTTGCACTGCCCAGCTAGCCAGGGCCAGGCTTCTGACTAAGGCCACAGGGTCACACAGCCCCGAGACCAGGGGCAGCCCTACAGGCTCAACTGTGGGGCTGTAATGCATCTGTCCTCCCTCCCCCAAAGGGTGATGGGGTATATCAGCCTCATGACTCTCATTTTTAGATTGCACGTACAGAGGTAACTTTTAAAATGTCTCTACTGTTAACTGAGGGTGGAAAGAGCAGAAGGAAACAGTATAGCAGGGCTTGAAGAATCCACTTCCAATTTGGCAAGAAGAAGGCCTAAACCCACCAATTTCCATAGAATTCAAGCTTTTTTAAAAAGAAATATTTATCAAACATGATTGTAAAGAAAGCCTTACAAATCTGAGTTTGTGGACAGTCAGTTTCATTGCCTGTGGTGCTCACAGTACTCCTTTACAGTAGCAGTGAAATTAAGACTGATTAGTTTCATTGCTACTATGTAGATTTAGACAACAATGTTAAATTTCAGTAGCAACAGAGACAGGCACGTGAACTATTTGTGGGGAAGGAGCACCCAAAAAGTAGAGACTGGCAGTGAGATACAGCAATGAGGAGTAGGAAGGTATCTTCCTAGGCACTTGTCTTCCTCCTGACTCCAATGCAAAGGTTCCAGAGAAATGAAAATACCCATCCATTTGCTTCTGCGCTCTTTTAAATGGGACCATGAAGGGGTCCTGAGGGAGGGGAAACACCTGACCACTGGTCCCCTCTTAGGTTTCAATGCAAGAATCCATGGGAGCGGTAATACTCTCCTACCCACACACTCTTGCTCTCTTCCCTGGCACCTATGAGATCTATATATTTTCAGGACAATTCTTTTAAATGTATTAATTGGAAATAGATTACAAGTTTACTTAATTAAATGAAAAATTAACATAGAAGAATATATCTAATCTCTGAAAGATTAGAATCTTTGTTTCATCGTTACTGTTGCATACATGTGTTTGGAGTACCTAAGGAAAAGCATACAGGTAACCCCCCCCCACACACACAAAAAAAGTATGAATCTTCATGCTAGTATGCAAAATTAGAAGTGAATCTAACCAACAAAGAAGTGAAAGTGACTATATACAACATGCTGTTAAAAAGCCACAAAAAGGGGGGGAAATCCTGTAATCTTTCAATTACAGTAATCTTAGTTGTACCATGCATCTGAAGTGGGGTTTTTACCCATGAAAGGTTACGCTCAAATAAATCTGTTAGTCTTTAAGGTGCCACTGGTCTCCTTGTTGTTTTCATGTAACAAAAATAAATCTAAAATTTGCTGTTAAAAATGTGATTTGAGATGACACACTGCAGATTCACTCAAATCTGGTCCACACACAGTTTATGTATCAGTATACCTATTTGTCAGGAGTGTGGGGTTTTTGTTTGTTGTTTTTTAAAATCAAAATTATATTGGTACTTTCCCTAGTGGGCACAGTTATACCAATATCAAAGTGCTTATATCCTTTCCTGTATGAGAATAAGCTAGACCAATATAAGCACTTTTATATTTGGGGAGTAGTATCACTTTACTATATGAACAGAGAATTTATGCAACCCTTTACAGTACCTGTCACTTAACAGTGTTACATTTTACATCTTCAAAGCATTGTACAGATATTTATTAATCCAAAGTACCCTTAAAAGGTAAATAATAACTTACCTCTACTGTCACACATTTCAATTTATAACCACACATACACTTGTGACATCCATGAATTAGAACATCCAGACATTCACGATAACAAAAGAAGTCAGCGAGTCCATCCACATGCTAACAGAGATGGAAGGAAAAGGAGCCAGTCACTCAACTTTGAAGGTATAACACCAATCAAGATGGGACTCAAGAGCCTGTTGTGATGTTCTTACTCCATGCTCAATGTAGTAGTTGTGTAGTTCTTACCACATGCTCAATGGCCTATGCTTTGGATCCTAGTAAGCTGTCCCTGTGAACAAAATACATGGGCTGAAATGGACTTAAGACATCCACTGACCAGGCAAGCATTTTCACCATGCTACTTAAAGAGTTTAACATCAATAAGTTAAAAGAAAAGGAGTACTTGTGGCACCTTAGAGACGAACAAATTTATTTGAACATAAGCATCCGATGAAGTGAGCTGTAGCTCACGAAAGCTTATGCTCAAATAAATTTATTCATCTCTGAGGTGCCACAAGTACTCCTTTTCTTTTTGCGAATACAGACTAACACGGCTGCTACTCTGAAACCTATTAATAAGTTAAGTCATCTTACCAATGAACAACAATGTTCATGTCAATCATCTGTTTTATCACCTTTTCCTATATGCCCTGGTATTTGGTATCATAGCATTTACTAAAAACCTGTACTCTTGTTTTTTTTCTTACGCAATATCTTTCAATCATCTTTTAATATATACTCAAGCTCCCACTTGTTAACAAACAACAGAGGAAATAACTCATGTTATCCAACAGAGTATATACACCTCTTCCGGACAGACCATCAGACAAACAGGCAAATCAAACTGGGAATTAAACATATAAAAATTTTCCAATTCACCTCTAATTGTTCTTACAAACCATATACCAGGTTTTAACTAGATTTTAACATAAAATAAAGACTACAGGGAACAAATGGCAAATAGAGACATTGAAGAAAACCAAATAAAGAGATGGACACATAATCTCTTCATATTAACCAATACTTACCTAGTCTTTGCCCTCCATTAAAATTTAATTGAGGTAGCGTGATCAGTTTCAAAATAAAAAATGCTGATAGTATTAAAATCTGGTGAAAATAAATACAGCCTGTGTCAAAATGGTATTTAAAATTTGAAGGGAAATCAATATAACAGATCTGGAAATATCTCCCTTAATATACACACATTCAGGGGTCAAGTCTTGCACTCCTTGTGCACTCACAACTCCAAGTGCACAAATAATGCAGGACGGGGACCTTTTATTAAATTATTTCAGTATTTCCCCCAGTTAAGAACCCAATCCCACGCTTCTTCCCACTCCTCTCCACGACGCTTTATCACAAAATCAGACGTGTTTAGGAAGTAACAAAATGTTCATTGACAGCATAACACCTCCTCAGTCCTCACCCCAATCCTCCAAAGTACATCATGATTTCATTTACATCTAAATGGAGAGGTTCTGCATAAGTCCCAAATTTCTGTCACTTTATTGCAAAAGGGAGAGGGGGAGGGGAAGATAACATATTCCCTGCTACGAGTGTGTTTCAGAGAATATTAAAACACCTCTGGAACTGGAGAATTTAAGGGGCAGTTTCCTGCGGCTCCTATGGAACCGGGGAGTGGTTGGAATGGGTTGATAAGGAGGGGACAGTTCAAGGGCAGCGTTTGCAAACCCCCCCGCCCGCCCGTGCGGGGGTATGGCTGGCGCTGGTCAGTTGAAGCCCCCCATTCCCTTGCCCCGCAGCGGATCCCCCTGGGTGGGAGGGGGCTGCATGAGGACGGGGAGGGAGACTGCTCCGGGCACGGTCGCTCCCCGCTATGGTCGGGGGGGGCTGGACCCAGGACAGCTCCCCGCTCGTGGGGGGAGGGAGCGCGGGGGACAGACACCCCCCTCCCTGCTCCTTGCCTGGACTTCACCCGCTTCGCACCGACCGGGGGCTGCGGCTGCCCCACTCCAGCCGGTGCCTCCGAGGGCAGGCTCTACAGCCAAATATCGCGAGATGAGAAAGCGGCTCTACGGGATTTTCTCTTAAAGGCGCCGCAGCCTCGGTGGAAGGGCTGTTGGCTTCAGGCGCCGAAAGCGTGATGTTTTCAATTCTCGCGCTATGCGCCCGGCTCTCCCTGGAAAGGTGGGGCGCGTCGTTCTTCCGACGTAGGGTCGGGCTCCGTCCAGTCCGTCCCTGCGCCGCTGCAGCCGGCCCAGCGAGCCCCGTCACTAAGCGGCTCCTGCCCTGAGCAGCCAGGCGGACTCGGGCAGGGAGTAGCCACAGGCACCGTCACAGCCACCGCTTTGCTGGAGCGGGCCTGCCTCAATGTCAGGGTAGAGGCTAAAACGATAGTGCTGTACAAATGTTTTCACTCAGGTATTCCCCTTTGTTCTGCATCTATTCAGCACCTGCTCTAATGGGCTCCTAGGCACTATGGTAATGCAAATTAATAAGAAGTGACTTGCCTAATGACACAAAGCGGGTAAGCAGCAGAGGCAGCAACAGAACAGAGGTGAAATCCTGGCTGCACTAAAGTCAGTGGCAAAAATCTCATTGACTTCAATGGGATCAGGATTTCACCCCAGGCCTCCTAACTCCTATTCCAGTGAGCTGACCACTGGATGATTCTTACTTCAATCTCCTTGGCATGGAAATTACACCATTTTAGACTCTCTTACTATTGCTACAATACGTAAGAAAGTCTGAGTGTAGGGCAGGCTGATTTATACCATTTTACACATACCTCTGAATTTGGTCCTAAAAATCTTCAATAAAATCCTAAAAGATAACTCTGGAAAAAAAACCCAATACCTCTTCCTCCAATTTTTACAGTGATAAATGAAAGTGACAGAGTTCCACACACCCAAAAATCTCCAAACCCTCAAAAAAAACAAATCTCAAACCCATATCCAGGGAACAGAGAATTAAGCAAATGACTATCTTTGTTCCATCCACAAAACAAGGCTGAGTTTATTAACTAAAATAATCAGTAGTTTCTTTCAAGAAAACTTTATAATTACAAGATAATACAATAGATAGAATGTCCTTTACCTGCTTAAATTAGTAAACTACATATATTAGACTGTCTACATTTCCTCCTGCCACATCCTGACCTGGTTATTGACTAATGTGATCTTGCTGGCTTTAGTTTCTGAAAAATAGAGAATGTTGTTATACACTGCTTTCTGTGGACTGCAACTCTTTCATTGACATCTCTATGTGTCTTACACTTCTGTAAGTTAGAATCAGTTTGAGAAATAACACTGTCAACCTACTTGATGTCTCTTTTCTCCTGCACATGAATAACTGAAACCAGCTAAGTATATACAATATTATTCCCTTGAAATAATGTCTGTGGGCCCAAAATAAATTAACCTTGGTTCTGTATTTGGCAATAAGATCAGACTTCTCCCTTCTCCCCCACATACTTTTTAGGGATCCTAGTGATAAGTATCCACTTAAATGTTAGCGTTGACTCAGAAAACAAGTCTTCCTTTTTAATTTATTGGGCAGTGTTGCTTGCCAGTTCTTTTGGCCCATATTCTTTGTTAAGCTTCCAATTTACCCAATTATTCTTTTTTTCTTCTTCTTCTACATCAATCTGTACTCCAGCCTGAAATACAGGAGGTCATTTGGGAATGGGGCAGAAGATAGCTGGTATGGTAGCTGGCTGTATAGTAATTGCACTTCCTCCCAATGCAACTGCCATTTGTATAAGAATCAATAGTGAAAAGGGGATTTAAAAGCATATTTAAGAAAACATTATGGAACTAAACAAGCAATTAAAATAATTACTTCATGGAATTTGAAATGCAGGTCTACTGTACTGGGCTAGTGAGAGTGGCCTCATAGGATCATTATAGTATTATGCAGAGGAAAGGTGGCATTACTGTAAGTCTCATCCAATATTACATGGGAAAAAATCCAGCTTTGTGAAGCAAGTCTAGTGTAACACAGCCCATATTTCCAATAAGCTTCTGTTTATCCCCAATTAGAAGACTTCAGTGAACACAGTAGCACATCACTAATTCTCAACTCAATAACTGGCACACTTGCTTGCTTTAAAAAAAAAAACGAAACAAAAACATCCAAACAGACACCTGAAACACTTGCCTCATTTCTCAGCAAAGACTCATGTTCCTAGAACTTTGTTACTTTGACTAAATATATTACAGCACTTTAGTAATATACTCATGTATTATAAATAACGAAAATCACACTTGTCAAAATGTTGGCAGCGATTGTTTAAAAATTACATGTAATATGGTACAAATAACTTTTATTGTTTTAAAATATACAATCAATCATACATTTAAATACATTCATTCAAAAGGAACATGACAGGAAACATACCCTTATAAAACCTGAGCTGAAAACAGGACAGCATTTCAGATACAAAATTGACAGAATAAAACACTCCAGTGTCTCAAACCTAGCCTTGGATAAATGAATATCTGTCACCCTCATAGTATCTTAGAAAATCTGCTACAGTATAGGCAGTACTTCTTCCAAGGGTGCTTTCACATTGGATCATACTTGAAGACAAGATGCATTTATATCAAAAAGTTTACTTAACCAGGATTTTTCCAGGTTTGATTTTTATGGAGATATTTGTGTTTTAATAAAAACTCTGTCACAGCACAGCTGCTCTTGTACTTGACACTGTGGTGAATTCACTTTCTGCATAGATCACACCATATCTCTGGGATGTCACAAATTCAGCCTGGTGACTTCACTATAGAATCAAATAAGAGAAGGGCACTGTGCTAAAGCTATTGCTTAAACACACTAACTTTGTTAATAAGCAAACAGGGGGCCTGATCCTGTAAGTACTCCAAAGGCCTGAGCCTGCTTCCATTTAAGTCAATGAAAAAACTGTCATTGTCTTAAAGAGGAGCAGAATTAGGGCCCAAATACAGAACTCCCATTGAAATCATTGGGATCAATTCTCCTTTACATTCACCCCCTCTCTTTTCCAGTGCCCCTTTGCATTATGGTGGACGGCATAGGAGCTGGCTCTGCCAGATTTATTTCATGAAGGCGTTCCTCTCTGCCAGAGAAATTCTCTGTTGGCCATTTACAACCACGACCTGTCCCCTGTACCACCTGAATGATGTAAAAGGGCTGGAGCACAATAGAGACTCTGGCCCACTGAGAATAGGAATTTGCAATGCAAACCCCTTTTAGGATCGGGCCCATAATGAAAATATTTTGAAAAGCCAATGAGTGGATTTCCATTTGTTTGTACCTTTAAGTTTTTCCTCTTTCAGGAAATCTGCTCTTTTCAGCTCAAGCTAGAAATTATTTGCTATGCTGCCTAAAATATCTCATACAGTATTTGCTGCGTGGAAAATGTTGTAAAAGGACTTCCAGTTTTCAGTTAATAGTTCTTCAGCACTCAAATATTTATCCAAATTCTGTACCTAAATATGAACTCTATTCCTATTTAATTTTATTTTGGTTTAGGTTTCTTAAGACAACAGTACAAGTGTTACAGCCAAAGGGAGGAGAAGGGTAAGATAAGTGCTCTTTTACAGATGCATTCTACCAACAGAAATCATTTCACATGTAACACGATGGCACTTCATGTCAACTCTTCTGAGTCAGAGAGAGGAGATCAACAGGAGAGAAGATCATTGCCATAAGGTTGGGTCCCAATGGCTGAACAGCCTTCCTTTCTGGAGGCACCTTAGAACAATGGAGTAGCTGCAGCATAGCGGAAAACCAGTTTTACCCAGAGTGTCTACAGCAGCAGGGGTTGGAGCAGTTGAAAATGCCCAGCAGAAAAGAAGGAACAAAGAAACAAGGTGTTAGGACTGGCTTTTTAAAAAATGGACTCTGGGAGGTTCAGGGAACAAAACAAAAAATTCACATACCCCCTCTACTTCCCCTCTTCCCCCCCATAGTTGTAGTTAAGCCAACTTAACTCCTGATGTGGACACAGAAGAATTATTTTATCAACCTAGCCGTCGATCTAGCTACCACTGCTTCAGGAGGTGAATTACCTACATTGACCAAAAAAACCAAAAAACCCTTCCGTTGCTGTAGGAAGCATCTCTGCTACGATGCACCAGCAGCATAGCTGCGCTGCTGTAGCTGTGTTGCTGGAGTGCTCATAGTGTGGACATGGCCTCAGCCAGGAGAAGGGATCTCAGACCGCTGAAGGCACAGACCAAAACCCAAAGAACACTCTCCAGTGCTGAGGAAATTATGTACAAGTGTTCTTATTTTGCCTAGATCGAAGTATCTCCTGTGCTTTGTCTATAAATAAAAGAATGATTGCTTTAGAAATTCCTCTTCAAAGTCTGTGTCTTCCTTGCTTCAGCTGCCAAGTGTCTCTGCAGGGTTACATCAATGAGGGTGGACTTCTGGGAAGGTTGTGGTTGGCATGTCAATACCGGTCCTGGGGGCTCAGGGCATCTAGACTATAAGCCCAATTCCCTGAAAGTGGAATCAGACAGAGTCTGTGCCTGGGGAAGAGAGCCTGAGAGGCCAGATCCTGTGACTGGAGCCTGCCCAGAGCCAGAGGAGCTTAAAAATCTCACAGATCCAATGTGTAGGTCCAAATATAGCTGTCTGGTAAGTATCTAAAAAGGGAGCTAGTCAGGATTGTGACACTCTATTTCTGTTTGAAATAAAAGCAAAATGACTGTTTTTCAGAAGTGCTGACCACCCACAAGTCCCATTCCAGTCACTAGGAACTACAGTGAAAATTAGGCATGGGTTGGCGCTATGAAAAGTGTCACTAAACTGGACTCAGAATTTTGTTTAATTTAGATCCCACAACTAAGTGAACACCTCATACATCAGAAAGTCCTTTTGCCTCTCAAGTATACAGTTTGTCACGTGGGCATATTGTCATACATTCCCCACTTATGAAAGTGTATGTCCCAACTCCCAGGAAGCCTGTGGTAGAAACTCAGCCCTGGTATAAACACACAACTATATTATCTATTCTTCAAAAATTCAGAGGTCTGGCTACACCACTTAAATAATCTTTTAAAGCCAAATTGGGTCTAATTCACCCATTTGGCCCAGCACAAAAATATATGCACAATAAGTAATATTTTTATCAAATACACACTTCCAACCTCACATGCATAATAAATAGCCCTGACAATCCATCTATAAAATCTTATTCTGTACAATTCCACAGTCCACAGCACTGAAAATACAAGTCTGGACACACCAGCTAGGCACCTCATGGGAGCTGTTTGGACAAGACTTCCATATAGAAAATATAACATTTCAGAAGTTTAAATTAATATTAATAAATCAGATATAGCTATCCATCATATTGTGTCAACTCATGCTCTCTCAACAAGGGACTAACCCACTCCTGGAGTCCAAATATTCCTAACCACTCAGAAGTCAGGATGGTATTATTATAATTACCGGTTGCTAAATTGTCCTTTAAAGTTAGTCTTACAGATGATGTGTTGCCTAGCCTGACTAATCTTGAGAGACTGATTCCACAAGTGTTATGAAGTAGATACATTTCCCCAATGTGTCTGGTTAAAGGACTTGAGGAAAATCTGAAGTTTCATCCTTAAATAAATATTGTTCATAAATGGATCATGTCAGCAACACTCTGCTTTCATGGTTGCTCAGAGTGGGGACTGGGTAATGAGGCTTGTTGCTTCTATTACATTTGTAACAGATACTTGTGTAGAATGGTTCTATATGTTTCAAAAAGGCACACGAATACTCTGAAGACTGGTTGACCAGTCACAGTCGTACTCTGGGCTCGTTAAACTGAATCAACACAATTACTCTTCAGAGAATCTTTTATTATGTGTTACTCACTTTACCTTACAAAAACAAAACGGTTTCAGAAATGGAACAGAGCTTTCCATCAGGAATAGTAGTCTTAAAAATGGTTTATGGAGATTACAGCCGAGTTTGTTTTTTTAAGGACCAAAAAAGGATTCCAGGCAACCAAAGACAAAGTTTTTGCTCCCTCTATTCTCAGCTATCCAGTTATATTTTTTACTGACACCAACACACATGAAAGGAAATAAAAAATAAAGTCACTGCAAAAAGAAAAGAAGAAAAGTACTATCTGAAGAATTTGTGGTTTATGTTAATTCTTCCCCTTTAATTAATGTCAAGGTGCCTATATTAGCTGGTAGAAAACACTGTTCAAAAGCTATCCCAAGATCAGATGAGATGCAAACATGGTCTGATACGGGAGGAGGAGACATGTTTTGATTCCCCTAGATACCTTCTTCACTCAAAATCACAATCTTGAACAGACAACTAATTTGGTAGTTGTACCAGGTTTTTTATTTAATTTATTTATATTATGGCTAGCCATTCAAATAGATTGTAAAGGAGAATTCCAGCCAGAGAGGCATCACTATAATTGGATAACCCCACCAAAAGCTGCATTGTTTCTGTGCAGGTCTGTTGCTATTTGGATTTTGCTGTAGTGAACACATATGCCGCCAAAAAGAGAATCATCAACCTCAAGATGTTTTTCATTGCGTTTTTGCTTCTTTTCAAAAGTTTGCCTTGTTAGCTGTGCCAGCCATAATGTGCTTGGTGTGTGTAATTTTAAAATAAATCAGGATGTAAATGCTTTTCTCTCTCCATCTCCCACATATACACACTCTAATATATAGCCTCCTCTGATTTGACTTAAAAGTTTCTGATTGTTTAAATGCAAAGTCTGACTCAAACATTCTCACTAAAAATGTTTTATACAACTTATGTCTCCACTGTATTTCTTCTCAGCCATTATGCACACATGTAACAAAATACACGTAACTTGGTTAAGTGTCTGCTCAGGAGAGACATGCTAACGGTCTACAAATATATTTAAGGGTGTAAACACTAGAACTAGTCAAACAGTGGCTAGTCAAATAAATAATTCATCAACTGGGACCTGAAAAACCACCCAGGATGACTATGTGTTTATGGAGGAAGGGGGATAATTTTGTTCTTGTAGGGTTTATTTTGTTTTGTTTTTAGCAGGCTGAACTTTATTACTAGAATGATCAGACCTCGATGGAGTCAGAAACCACAGACTTCTGGGACCAGGTCAGAGATTATTTCTGATTAATCAGGTTGTTAGGGTAATTAATGTATCAAAGCAGTAATACAAACACTACACACAGGGATATTTTCCAGAAAAATGTGAAATGCATTTGAAAATACAACTTTTGATTAAAACTTGAACTTCTAAGCCTACTACCAATTTATGAAATGTGACACCAGAAGTAGGTGGGTCCAATGTAATACTAAACTTGCCAATTGCTTTGCTTTTAAAGTCCTCAGTATAGGATCAAAATGAAGAAAAATGGAAAATGAGAGAAATAATAGGACATGGTAGAGGCTGATCTTCCAAATAATCAAAGGAATTATTAAACCAATTACAGTAAAGGGAAATTTAGTTCAAAAACATATCAGAGTGACATTCTATTAGTTTTAATAAAAAAATAAGTTGTGGGTTCCTTTTATTAGATTAAAGTAGATATTCCATACACATTCTTTTCATCAATACATGAAAAAAGAATAGAATTATGGGAAATACAGCTATTTTAGTTTTCATTCAAAAAAAGTCAACTATATACAGTCACTCAAACAACAAACACCCTTTGCTAGTTGACATTAAGGCTGTTCAGATGCAAATACCATCACGCAATCACTAAAAGTTAAGAAAATCATCAGGTAATACCATCTTCATTCATACGCCTCATTTCCTAAGTACACCTCTACCCCAATACAACACGACCTGATAAAACACAAATTTGGATAGAACGTGGTAAAGCAGTGCTCTGGGGGGCGGGGCTGCGCGCTTCGGCGGATCACGCTGCTCTGAACGGTGTGTTAAGGCTGCTGGGCCAGGGCCGAGGGATTGGATAAGGGGCAGAGGGTCTCGGGGGGGGGCGGTCAAGGGACAGAGAGCAGGGAGGGTTGGATGGTTTTGAGGTTCTGGGGGCGAGGCGGTCAGGGGACAGGGAGCGGGGGCGGGGGTTGGATGGGTCGGGGGTTCTGAGGGGCCAGTCAGGGGGTGGGAAGGGACTATTAATAACGGAAATGCCTGAGGCCAAAGCAAGTTCAATATAATGCGGTTTCACCTATAAAGCGGTAAGATTTTTTGGCTCCTGAGGACCGCGTTATATCGAGGTAGAAGTGTATACTATTCAAGCCAAATACACTCTCAGATTCCTCAAGGCCACAACAACCTACTTTGCACTTCCAGCATATAACCAGCCATAATGCACCCTACCCCCTTACACACATGCAAAAATCTCAATTTAAAATATTTTCTCTGCCAAAATAATTCAGTATTTATTAATTATATTTTCTACAATTACTTAAGTTTATAGATTTTAAGACCAGAAGGGACCATTATGATCACCTAATCTGACCAGCATAACACAGGCCAGAGAATTTACTCTGCATTCAATCCATACCTTCTTCTTGAGCTTTTGAATAAAATTTAGAAGATATCTAGTCTTGATTTAAATACTCCAAGTGATAGAGAACTCCCTACATTCATACATAGTTTATTCCAATGATTAATTGCCCTCAATGTAAAAAATGTGCATTTTATTTCTAGTCTGAATTTGTCCATAAAAGAGATGAGCATAAAACAAAACCAAGATTTAATAATTCCGAACTTCAAATCTGAATCTGAGTGCATATTTTTCAATTTTAAACTACTGCAATTTACTATATTTATTTCTGCACATTATATACCAAGACAATATGATCAGTGTACACATTTCATTTAAATTCTACACTCCTCTTCCAGATGTATGAAAAGAACTACCAAATATGTATTTTCCAGTGTATGTAGGTAATTATGTATGAATATACATTGTATATATTGTGACGGGGCAAGGCCAGATGGCTATGGAAAAGTAGTGGGAGATAGATATATTAGCTCCAGGCTAAACAAATCCCTGGTACCAGGATAAGTGAAATGGCAGCTGCTCCAGGTCAATTAAAACACCTGGGGCCAATTAAGAGCTTTTCAGAAGGCAGGGAGAAGGCTAGGTTGATTGGAACACCTGAAACCAATCAGGGGCTGGCTGAAACTAGTTAAAAGCCTCCCAGTTAATCAGGTGGGTGTGTATGTCAGGAGCTGTGGGAGGAAGTTGTGCTGTTGGAGAGGCTGAGTAGTACACACCATATCAGGCACAAGGAAGGAGACCCTGAGGTAAGGGTGAAGTGGAGCTTGAGGAAGTGAGGGCTGCTGTGGGGGAAGTAGCTCAGGGAATTGTACATGTTGTGTTTCTAAAAGGTCAGCTACCATAGCTGATACTATTAGGGTCCGTGGGCTGGAGCCCGGAGTAGAAGGTGGGCCCGGGCTGCCCCGCACCACCACCACCTTTGTCCCCTGATTAATCACTGAGACTGGGAGACAACAGAGACTTTGCAAGGAAGGATAACTTCTCCTCACCTCCCTTGCTGGCTTATGATGAAAATGGCTCAGTAGACTGTGATCCTTGTCTCTAGAGAGAGAAGGGTTATGTGGAGGGTCACAGTGAACCTCTGAGGCTAGCAAAATCTGCCAGGAAACGCGGGACCCATGGAGGCAAGGACAGAGCTTTGTCACAATATTTACACAGAGAGAACAAGATAGATAATAGTGAATGGTGGAATAGTGTATATATCCTCAATGTTTATAAGTCTTGGTGGAAGTCTATAACTTATTTTCTAGCAATACTCTCATCTCTTCCCAAATCCATTGTCTCAAAAATGGCACTTCAATTTCAGTGCTCTAGTGCAGTAGTTTTGGAGTTTGCAACAGTTTCCAGTAAAGCATCACAGCTTACAACTCTTCTCCATTACAATATGCGCTAAGTATTTACGCTAAACAATCTGTTCCACCTTGCATTTTGCTGTTGCGCTGGGAGTACCACAACACTGAATACAGCATTTCACCATGTCATAAACTATAGTTTTGTGAATTTCTGTGTAGAAATAGCACATGTAGAGGTTGCTAAGTGAATTATATTCCTCTAAAAGTTCATCCAAGTCCACCACAGTCATTTCACAAATACTTCACTTCAGACAATAATTTAACCAATGTCCCAAGTCTATTAAACCACCAAGCATTCCAGGATTATGATCTTGAATGTATTTGCTGTGATAATGTCTTTTTACTGATGGATGCAATCCATAAATTCAGGACTAATAAGAGCAATATTAACCTTGTGAGGGGATGGTTTTAATTTTAAGGAACTAAACAAAAGTAATCAATGGAAAGAAATGATTTAAGTTAGATGACATGGTTTCCAGCTTCAGTATCCCTGCCTGCAGCTCTTGTAAGTCACTGTAATCATTTTACAGAATGTAAAGCCCTATAAAATTCCAAGAATCATCCATAGTTAATTGATTTCAAAAGGAGAAAAGTTCAAAATATATGCAGAGTGTGTTAAAAAGGAAATGAAAGGAGGCAAGGCTGATTTTAAACTAGAAAGACAAGCTGGGTGAGGTAATATCTTTTATTGGACCAACTTCTGTTGGTGAGAAAGACAAGCTTTTGAGCCACACAGAGCTCTTCTTCAAACTGGAGAAAGATCCTCCGAGCATCACAATATGTGCTAACTGCTTCTGCTAAACAATTTGTTCCACCTTGCATTTTGCTGTGATGCTGGGAGTACCTTTCCCAGACCTTTGGGCCTTGAAAGCTTGTCTCTCTCACCAACAGAAGTAGGTCTAATAACAGATATTACTTCACCCACCTTGTCTTTCTAATACCCTGGGACAGACACTGCTATAACTAGTTCAAAATTATGGAGTGCAGCCAGACTGTTTCCAGTAATAGCCTGTGGAAGTATAACATTGTATAAGTATAACGTTATATAAGGGGACATGCTGGATACATTGTATATGAGAGGGCATGCCAAAACATGTTACAAAGTATCTGAGGGAGCACACGTAGGGACAGTTAGCTTTTGAATGGAGAAGCAATTAAGATAGAGCCAGCACGTCTAAGAAGCAGGCATCAGAATGGAAGGTGTGAAGGGCAATTAGTTAAATTAACTGGAAGCTGTTAAAGGAGATTAAGGGTGGCAGGTAATTGAAGATACGTGAATGGTCTCAGGGATCTCGAAGGGTGGTGACTAAAATCTTTTTCTTCTTTTGTCTGTAACTTCTCTGTAACTTGTTCTCCAAAAAAACTGTATAAATTAAAAAGACACAAGCCCCACTCGGGGGGCTCACTTCTAAAGGTATTAGCAGAGCAGCTTTGCTAATAAAACAGAGTGGTCTGATAAATTGTGAGTCTGAGTCAAACTTTGATAAGCCATTATAAAAGATGCTGTACTCTTGAAATAGAGTTGATGAGCTTAGTTCTGCCCTTATTTACACTGATGAAACTCCACTGATGGGCAGAATGTAATGCTGTTTATAGTAAACTATTACTATTATTTATTACTTCATAGAGTTGACAAACATGCTAAGCAAGGAGAAAGGAAGAGATCTTTGTGACAACAGATGACAGAATTTGAGACTACCATGATTAGTGGAGTGGAAAGGGCAAAGGAAACTAAAAAATAGACTGGTTCAGAGATGTACAGTTGGCAGCAGCTGGGTGGTATAGGATTTTGAATGTGAGGAGGAGAAAAAATAAACTTTATGGGAAGCCAGTGAAGGGACTCATATTTGGGATAGATTGGAAAGTAAGGGGAAGAGGCAGGGTAGTAACATATAAAGACATGAGAAGAGGAGATGAGGAAATGCACAAGCAATTTGTCCTCAAAAAGAGGTACATTTTTGAAATGTTGTGGCAAAAGAAGCAACCAGACCTCATTAAAGCCTGAATTGAGGGAGGAGAGAGAGAAATATCAAAGATGATCCTCAGGTTATAGACCAGGAGGACTGATGCTGTGGTTAAAGTACTGGAAGTGGGACTCTGTCAAAGAATTCCTGTATGATCTTAGAGCTTGATTTTTCAAAGGTGCTGAGCACCCACTATACCAGTTGAAGTCAGTAGGAGCAATGAGTGCTCAACATCTCTGATAAATTAGGCCTTCAGTCTCTCTAGATCTGATACAAAAGCATTTGAAGTCAATGGAAAGACTTCCATTGACTTTAACAGATTTTTGATCAGATCATTCGCACTCAGGTCCCCATCTACAAAATGAAGATATACTTCCATACCTTTACAAAGTTCTTGTGAGGATAAATATTTGTGTATGAGGCATTTCAATCCCCGTACAACAGCAATGGAAGCCACACAAATAAATGGATATTATCAACCTTAATGGAAAATGGAGGTACTAGAGAGGGCTTAAGAAGGAAGAGTATAAGCTTGGGCTTTAATGTCTTCTATATAGTATGAATAGTATTTAGAGTTTAAATTCATGTGATGTGTGATTATATACCCTTTAATTAAGGTACAAAACTCTAAAAAGTCTTAACTAGGTGACTACAATATGGTAGTATAGTGAGGAGTAGCTGCCTCCCTCTGAACTGGAGAGCGAGGGAACATTACACTCCCCCTGGTGGGCAGACTAGACTCCAAGTAGAGCTGTGCCCTGCAGTCAGAGGATACGGGCAAGCATCCTGAGGACCTGTCCAGACCGCCATCAAAAGAATGCCCCGAGGAGCTGTGGTGACTGCCAGTGGCCAAGTATCCTGAGGAGACAGAGGAGCTTTGGACTATGGAGCCCTATACCCAGACTGTGGTAGGAAGTAGCCCAGGGGAACCAGACTTTAGTCCGGTTCTGCTGCTGGAGAGATAGTTGTTTTGTTTTGGGAGGATCCCTACTGACCCAGTGGCGGACCCATCCACCATTAAGTCTGAGACCAGTCCCCTACCAGTGACCCCATCTTTGGGGTGGTGGCCAAACCCCCCCTTTTTGGCAGAAGGCCTGAGCTGTGTTGTGGGCTCACCCCAACTCAGAAGGCTGTGGAATCATACACTGCTCTGCCCTGCCCAGAGGGCCGGTGTGTCTCCTATAGACTGTTACTTGCTGTCTGCCTATAATGAGATGGAGTAGCTTCCCTCCTCACTCGAGAGCAAGGGACCACTACAGGTGGCCTGATGACATGCCCAGAAATGTCCGTTTTCTACTGAATCTGGGGTGTTCGTTGTGAAGAGCTTTACTATACAAATATGTCACTCAAAACTAAGACCTTAGTTTTGAAGTGTTTTGCAAAACTAAGCAGAATTTTAAGTACACGAGTAATCCCATCCTTATAGAGCAAGACACCTAAACACAGGCTTACGTTCTATTAGCTTCAATGAGACGTAGCACTGCTTTGCTGAATTAGGGCCTGAATTACTAAATCATACCAGAAAGCCCAAAGGAAGGCAGAGAGAATTCCACTTTCTCCTTCCTAAAATGCTTTTATATTATATAGTATTAATTCTTTGTATTAAAATAATCGAAGGAGGGCCAGTATTGGCTCTTATTCAATAATAGCTTGTTCTTACCATGTTATTATCCTGGTTTATGAATGTACCTATCATTTTCAATCAAGATCTAATTCTCCTCCATCACTGAGAAAGTTTGGAATCCCCAGGGATTACCCCTCATCCTCAAAGACAAGAGCAATTCCAAATTAACTTCCAAATACATTCATGTAAACTGTGTATCCTCTCTCAGAAATAATCATCCACTACATTCGCATATAAACAGAACCTTTAAATATGCAACAGATGTTCCTTTTTTTTTGAAAGGCTCTTGAATTCATTGACAGACCTTTGGCTAAACTGATGAATTAATTTGTTCAGGGCAGATTTCATAAATCCTCTAATAATTCTTACCCTCACACATCTTGACTTGATTTTTGAGATCTACAGCATGTGTTTTAAATGTTTTAACCTTTACTACTTTAATCAGGTAACATTTATTTCAAGGTTGGATGATGATCGGTCTTTGAAAGATGGAGTTAACTAGGAAATAAAATCCAATTTGTCAGTTAAATAAACTCCCAAACCTGAATAATAATAAGAAATCAATCTGTATTATTGAATCTTTGAAATAGTTTGCAGCTTTGATGTCGCTCTCCCTCTCAAGAATTTACACTGAAATGTGTAAATTCTTGAGGGAGATAGATTATTCAGTATTACTGAACCCCATATGGATATGCAGATAGCATAGTTGCCACACTTATGTCTGACTGATTTAGCCTAGTGGTTCAAATCTAAGCCTTTAACTGTACAAACAGATTTATTTATGGTGTGTTAGACTTTTTTGTTTTATGTTAATAGGCTTACAAGCAATTTAATATGGTTGAAATCAAGCTGTAAAACAAGTTACATCTAATCCCCTTGCTTTTTTCTCAAGCATTTATTTTAACTCTATTAATGCATCAAAAGTGAGTAGAAGACTACATTCACTAATTTAGGCTCTTGATGATTTGCACTATATCAAAGACTTTTATCAATCATAGAAACATAGGGCTGGAAGGGACCACAAGAGGTCAAGTCCAACCCCCTGCACTGAGGTAGGACCAAGTAAACCTAGATCACCCCTGACAGGAGTTTGTCCAACCTGTTCTTAAAAACCTCCAATGATGGGGATTCTACAACTTCCCTTGGAAGCCTGCTCCAGAGTTTAATTAGTATTTTCTTCTCAAGACTAAACGTGCCAAGTTGTTTCAATCTTTCCTCAGGGGTCAGGTTTTCTACACCTTTCACCCTTTTTGTTACTCTCCTCTGGACTCTCTCCAATTGATCCACACCTTTCCCAAAGTGTGGCTCCAGAATTGGACGTAGTAGTCCAGCTGAGGACTCACTGGTGCCAAATAGAGCGGGACAATTACCTCCCATGTCTTGCATACAAAACTTCCATTAATACACCCCAGAATAGTATTGGCCTTTTTTTTCCAACTATGAGTTGACTCATATTGAATTTGTGATCTGGTATAATCCCCAGATCATTTTTAGCAATACCATCACCCAGTCCCATTTTGTTGTTGTGCATTTGATTTTTCCTTCCTAAGTGAAGAACTTGGCATGATTTGTTCTTGACAAATCCATGCTGGCTATTCCACGCAACCCTAATATGCTTTAGGTGCTTACAAATTGAGTAATAATTTGTTCCAGTATCTTTCCAGGTATCAAAGTTAAGATAACTGATCTATAATTCCCCACATCTTCATTATTCTCCTTTTTAAAGATAGGTATTATGTTTTCCCTTCTCCAGTCCTCTGGAACCTTACTCATTCTCCAGGAGTTCTTGAAGATAATAGCGAACAGTTCCGAGATTGCTTCAGCTACTTCCTTAAGTATCCCTAGGATGAATTGCATCAGGCCCTGCCAACTTGAATACATCTAACTTACCTAAATATTCTTTAGCCTGTTCTTTCCCTATTTTAGCTTGTGTTCCTTGGCTCTTGTTAATATTAATTGTGTTGAGTACCTGATCACCATTAACATTTTTAGTGAAGGCTGAAGTAAAATAGGCATTAAACACCTTAACCTTCTTGTTGTAATCAGTTATTTTACCTTTCCCCATTAATATATGCACATGAAATGGTTTCAAAATTGTTTTTGTTTTCCTGTGCTAAACAACTGGCTTCCAACAGATTAAAGCTTTATATATTTTCTTGCCATAATGAAACACTGAGAGGTCTACAAGTTTACAGTCTTTAAACTGTAAAGAATGGATTACATTTATGCCATTTTTTTATTCACACTAAAATCATTGACTTGAGGAGAGATTAATTTTTCTGCCTTTTTTAAAATGTTTGTCAGTTGATGGAAGGGTTAAACTCAAAATGATCTATGTAAATTTCAGGTTTCAGAGTAACAGCCCTAAGTACTCCTTTTCTTTTTATGTAAATTTCAGTGGCAACATTAACTATTACCCACATTTTGATGGGTATTAAAATGAGTAGCAGGGAATCTCACATCTCCTCAGGTGCCAAAAGCCCCAACTGTATCCCTAGCTGTCAATAGCTTCAGCTTCTCCCTTGCAATGCTATGTAATACAATTATCCATTTCCATATAAAATTATGCAGTATATGAACAATTCAAGGTGTCAGGGCAGTGTAAAACTGAATATAGTATTAAATTAAATAAGAAAAGATACTGTTCTCATATTCCGTTAAATAAAAAACTTAATTTTAAAAAAATTCTTTGAAGTGGTCATAGCTTGTGTACTATGGAATACAGAGTCTTACTACAGAATTTAGATCAGATTGTCATGGAGTACATGGGGTCTTGAATAGAAGTGTCCTCAGGCCACATTGTAGCTCTCCAAGGACTGAATCCAACTTGTATTACCACTGAAGAGAGCCACTGTAACTCACTGGTGAGCAGTGGCTCTGGAACAATTTTTATAATGGAGATGCTGAACAAAACTGTAAACGCTGTATATGATAGAAGCCATGTATTTGTTTGCCATTATTACTTCAAGCCAGGAAGTGCTGCTACAATCCCAGCCTCCGTAGTTCCAGTGCCCCTGCTGGTGAGTAAATGCTACAGGTCCTCTTTGTGCCAATCCATAAAGAATATATGAGTGTTACAGCCTCAGTTATGCAGCTTTAGCTCAAGCTGTAACAGCTCATACCTTATCTCTGAAGGTCCGCAGTTTATTCTATGGTATGTCACCCAAGATGGTGGCCATCATGTAAGGACTACTTATGTGAGTTAGGATTGCAGGAGCCGGTCCTAAAGTCATGGAAAATGCATGCATGAAAATCTGAGGTAAAAACTGGCTTTAGAAATAACCTGAAGTTTAGTCTAAATAAAATGTAACACTTTACAAGTTAATATATAGTTTGATATTGATAAGTTATGCTATTAAAAAGATCTTTAGTATGAGCTAGCTGTGCGCATGTTTCTTGGATTATATCTCTGTTGAAGCTGCTCTTTATTAAATAAAACTCCATTCCTTAAGTGAGAAAAATAAAATTGCAAATTCAAGTCTCATTTAACTTTCCGAGTTGCTGAAGTTTATCACTACTGCATTTGCAAAAGATACTTGACTCTGGTCAATTTGCAAGGTAACATGGAAAACTAATTTGGGATGAATGAAAGGATACCCAGTGCATAATACATGCAATATAAAAATAAAGGAAGGGTCAGCACAGTTCAATGAATGTCACTGGTCTTTCAGCTATGAACTATCATTTAGCTCTCACCACAACAAATACAGTTAATTGTGATCAGAGGTCTTTTAAAAGGTTCTAAGCAAAATAAATCAGCCAAGTCCCTCTTGGACTGTAATCTGTATCATCTATCATATTTGGCATATTGGTCCTACTTTTTAAAAAGGTCAAGAATTAAGGTTCTTAATAAACGAAATGCTTTCACCTTATTCACCAGAGGGCAATTCCTGCACGTTAGGTCTAAAATTACAGTACACTGAAGGATCAGAGTGCATGACAATGTGCCGCCAAATTGCACTGGCAAAGCAAAAGATCTCACTACTTTGAATTCCTTCCCAATAGCTGAAATAAAAAAAGCTGCTCTAAAGGAAATGACAAAGGAATTCTAAAGACAAATAAACTCAAATTGGGTGGTTTTCATGACATTTTATCAACAATTTCCTTCCTTCTAGCTTGAGGAAGAAGATTTAGAGCTACAGGGGAACTGGAGAGCTCAGGCATGGACTCCAAGCTTCCAAAAAAGAGGAGGCAAAATAGATTGAAGCTGGGAGTGTAGCCTTGTATTCATCTGCTCACTTGCAAAATAGTATGTGTCCTTGCTTCCTATAGATGGAGCTAGAACGCAGTTTGTTCGGATTGGCTTTGTTTCACAGCAAAGGAAGAGAAGCCATCCAACAAAGGGCTTTCTTGTTAAAATACCTTACCTTGTGTTCTTAAATCTAGTTCAATTTTATTTTAATAAATATTTTCTAGGGAAGTTTTATAATAAAAAGGTACAAGTGCTGCCAGTTCAAAATTTTATTTTATACAGAAAAATGGCTTTTGGTGTTTGAGCTGCATTTTCTTCCCCTTTAGCATTAACTCCTTTAGCCTAATCCTTCCCTCAGATATGTGATAACTAATCTGCAAAGAGGAGAAAACAGAGAATAAAGATCTCAGACTCATAGGCTGAACAAGACATGTTCTGTTTCACTACTTACTCATTTTGTTTTTGTTGCATCCCTTCCCCCATCTTTGCTCTGCAGACTGTGTATTTAGATTATATGGTTTTCGGTCCAAGGCCCTTCTCTGCACATGTGGCATTAGACAAATAGTGAGTAAATAATTTTAAGATGTCTTTGTTTCACTGGAGAAATAGCTAGCTGTAACTTGATTAACATCAGATTATTCACTTCTATTTTCTGAGAAAAATCAGTTAACTGTAACTGTTGAATTCTTCAAATGCCTTACCTAAAAGGATTCAACATTTCTAGTCCTGTGCTCCGTCACCTACCCAACACTCATAGACAGTGAATAAGAGAAGACTACATCAGCTGGCACCATGGACAGAGACCACACAAAGACAACAGAAATCAAGAACCCAATCCTGCAAAACTTTATTCTGATGAACAATACCAATGGCCTAAATTACTTAACTAGCTTAATTGAACTAGTTCAGGGTTCTAGCCAATGAAAGCTTATGCCCAAATAAATTTGTTAGTCTCCAAAGTGCCACAAGGCCTCCTTGTTGTTTTTGCCGATTCAGACTAACATAGCTACCACTCTGAAACCTAGTTCAGTGTGGTTACTTCTCCTCTAGAAAGTGACCCAAAGTCACCATCTCATTTCCACAGGATATTTATCAGCTTTTAGATAGTAATAATTTTTGTCACTACCAACTTGTGCCAGACAAATTGACCACTGAGCAGCGAAAGGCTCCTAATCATATTCCCACAATCATGAATGATCCAGCACTTCCAGACTGAGTCTACAACAGAGCACTGAAACAACAGCCAGCAGAAAAAGGACGCCATTGTCCGACAGATTGCAGCCTTATATGGCCCAATTTTACTTTTTTGTTCAAACTCTCCCTGCACTCTAAAAAGTGCTTTTATCTCCCTGCAGTGTCATGCTATGACCACACCCAAATAAATACATACAGCTTCCTCTCTCTGGATCCATAAGAGTGGCCATACTGGGTCACACCAAAGGTCCATCCAGCCCAGTATCCTGTCGACCAACAGTGGCCAATGCCAGGTTCCCCAGAGGGAGCGTACTTAACAGGTAATGATCTAGTGATCTCTCTCCTGCCATCCATCTCCACCCTCTGACAAATGAATGGTGTCCCTAGCCTCTCTTATCCATCCTGGATAATAGCCATTAATGGACTTAACCTCCATGAATTTATCCAGTTCTCTTTTAAACTCTGTTATTGTCCTAGCCTTCAAAACCTCCTTGGGCAAGGAGTTCCACAGGTTGACTGTGCACTGAGAACAAAATCCAAACATACTTTGTATGGAATTTGGGGGCTTGAATTTTAGATTTCCTACTCCAAAATGGAATGGACCTGGAATACATTTGCTGTCCCAAGAGCACATTATAATTCAAATGCAAGTTTCTGTGATTTCTGTCCTGCACTTAATGATTTCCTACTGACCTTCTCTTGGTTTCTTTTCAAGTCATATATATATATATATATATATATATATATATATATATATATATATAAAATAAACTGTAAAATGTGTAACAGATACACATTCTCATCTGTTTTACACCAAAGCAACATTATTGATTTCAAGGGGTTTGAAACCATTGTAACTGAAGGGCAGAATTTGGCCCATTCTTTCTGATGTTTAACTAGCGGATTTTTATTTTAATGCAGATCAAATTACAAACTGCCACCTTTGGCAGCTAAGCAATTTGCTTGACAGGTTGCCACACAGTCATTTACACCAGAACGTCTCTCTTTCTGGGTGCATTTCTTAGCGAGGCCAATGAAAAACAGGGAGAAGGGGTGATGGGCTTCAGGCCCTGAAGTGCTGAGCCTACAATCCACCCTGAGAGTAGGCAGCTGAAAAGATTCATACCATCTCAAGACTCCTTTCCTGAGAATACAGACTACAGTGGGGAAAGAGGCAGCAGCCAAGTGAAGAACCTGCATTGGATGTCCCATCCAATCCCAGAGCATGGGTTTCAGAAGGAGGTGACTGATGGCAATGTAGTTTAGCAGCATCTCTTTCCATCAGTGGAACATCCCATCTATCAGATTTTATTAGGTGTTCCCAGTGAGAGAATGTCCCTAGCCTCTGTTTGCCAGAAGCTGGGAATGGGCGACAATGGGCGATCAAGATCACTTGATGATTATCTGTTCTATTCATTCCCTCTGAAGCACCTGGTGTTGGCCACTGTTGGAAGACAGGATACTGGGCTAGATGGACTTTTGGTCTGACCCAGTATGGCCATTCTTATGTTCCTTAATCTTTACAGGAAGATCAGCTACTCACACTATAAAACAGAGCTATTAACAAAAGGCAAAAGCAAAAGGCAGGAAGGAAAGTCTAGCAACCCGTACTATATTTTTAATGTACAAATTTGAATCCTCTCTTGATACAGGTTGAATGGAAAATACCACCATGATAGAGGATAATAAAATGGATGCAAATGCAGTAACTATGAAATGCAGTCTTACATTTTGCAGTATCACTCAGTTTATTAAAGACATGCTAGCCTGAGAAGTGCAGCTAATCATTGGAAACCATCTGATCCAATGCCAAGTTAGTGTCAGATGGGCTCCATCTGCCCTTAGCTTCCGCAATAGCCAAAAGGAGTAGATTCTAGGGGTCTGATGCATAGGTCATTGAAATCATTGGGCAGATTCCCATTGACTTCAAAGGACTTTGGATAAGGCCCTAGATCTCTTGGTACATCATCAAGAATCTCATCAGGATCTAGAACGGAGCTTCCCTGGGACACCTTACATGTCAGGTCAGAATCAAGATGGCTGCGTAAACTTATAATTATGAAAAACAACTGGAGTATTTCAGATAATTATTGTTATGTTTTTGGATCTGGAACTTTACAGCCAGACAGTTTTATTTCTAAACAGAAAGATTCTT
Source organism: Eretmochelys imbricata (assembly GCF_965152235.1). Lineage (NCBI taxonomy): Eukaryota > Metazoa > Chordata > Testudines > Cheloniidae > Eretmochelys > Eretmochelys imbricata. The sequence goes on from NC_135576.1 coordinate 88,744,346, forward strand.
GTAGATCCCAAGCTACACAGCCTCCAGAAGAATCCCAGTCACCAGCCAAAAGAAATCACTCTGTGCTTGCCAAACACCAATAACTGGGCTGACAACTTAGGTGGCGAGTGAGAGGGAACAGCAGCTCCCCATTTAGCTAGAGCCACCAGAGAGAATATGCACATCTGATCCTGTGTCCCCTTCTGTTTTTTGTCAAGCAACTGCTTAACTTCAGTCTGAGATGTCTGCTCCTTCTAGTCAGTCAATTTTCTTCCACCCTTTCAAAAGAACAGCCATCTCAAGCACAAGCTTTGGATAAAAAAGGAAGCATCCTAGTCCCAGTGAATTAGCATAGGAACATAAATTAATTATCAAGAGAAGTCTTGTAAATCTCCAATAGAACTTTAGTCAGTCTGCTCTATTCCATGCCCCTTTAATTCTGTAAAACACTTTGAGACTTGTGAAAGGTCATATAAATAATAAAATTATCAGAAGAGCAAAGTGCCAGAAAAGGTAGATGAAAACAGGGATAAATCGGAAGAGGCAATAGCTGAAATGGAAGCTGTGTACTGCAGCAGAGGAAGATGATGTTGAGATCCTTTGGTCACAAATATATTTTCCATGGGTTTACCTTTGTCTTACCAAATTAAAAAATGAGAGAGGGAAATCCCATATGGTTTATATTTTAAAATATGGTTAATCACAGTATGAAGGAGAAATACAAATAGAAAATTCAACCACTTATCATTCGGCTTCTATTTTCCTTTTTGACTCCCTCTGGAAATCAGAGAAAAATTCTACCTATGCTACTGTACAGAATTTCCATTTCAGCCACTGATTCTGCTGATTTTTTCTTTACATCTACTTTTTCAAGAGTTTGCTCTCATAATGTTATTAATCTATATATTGCCTTTCCCGAGCTTCAAAGTGCTTTACAGAATTAAAATAATACAAGAATTACTTTGCCACCACTGAAATCCAGCCACTACTGGAATTGGATGTGGCAAATATTATAATTGCACCATTAACCCCATTCAATAGCTTAGAGAAAGAGGTCCAGATTGCTGGGTGCAATGCAGTTGCTTTGAGAGCACTGCTGTCAGATTTTGGCTATAAATCCAGCATAGCTGGCCACAGAAAGATTGCCACAAAGTACATGGGCTACTTAAGTCACTCCTTTCCTTATTTCCAGGATGGGTGCATGGCTGGAGAAAGGGGACACAGACAGCTTTCCTTATTCTCTGCGGATTCCCAGTTACTGTACTGGCCCCTTGAGGCCACTGGTAAGTGACATGACACAGCTGTTTTCAGGGAACCAGACCAGGATCAGCGAAGAGCAAAGGCCACATTTACACATTCTCCTCTTAAGCTGTATATGGTGTACGCTCTGAATATCTAGAACAGGAAATAAAGAATACTTTTTTCATTGTAAGAACTATAAAATGCAAGTAGATGCAATATAATTAAATACTTTTTATTGGATTTTGGCCAGAAGACAAGGGCAGTCACCCTAACTCTTGCAAAAAGTGCAATGGGATCTTTAATTACCATAAGTGGTCATTTTGCAGGATTTTGTCTCACATGAAAAATGGAATCTCCAGCAACTCACTTTTACATGTGTCAGATTTTGTACAAATGATTTGCAGCAGGGCTTTCTATGAGGAGAGCTGGAGCACACCTCCTGAGCTCCGCAGGAATGAACTCTTATTTTAAGGAGTCCAAAGACCTTTTATTCAATGAACATGTTTGTTCATAATTTTCAGTGTATCTTCTTGTGCTGTATGTTGTAGCTTAGTCAAATTATTCAAAAAAAATGCTGTTAATATAAATAAACCATTATAAATTAATCCCATATTTACATCATATATAGCAAGCAGTCAATCAGAAGCGGATGGCCATGACTTAAACATCTGATTGTGTGATGATATCTAAACTGTGTGTGTCACGCATAGAACCAGTATAACTTGGCAAAAACTTCAGGAACAAGGTTCCTGGCTTCTCAGAATTGTTCATACTGTAGCAGTGCTTCCTGCTCCAATACATCTCAGTATTGGTGGATAACTCAATGGGAACAAACATGTACAGTAGTCAGTTACTCCCAGAATATTTAAGAATCAACTGTGACATACTCCTATGATGTGTAATGCAGCTAGTAAAGCCAATCTTTAGTAACTCTGCTAGTAACCAGCAAAAAAAAAAAAAAAAAAAGTCCACTCAACAATAGAGATTGGGGAGATTTTTTGTTGTGAAATGTCATAAGAAGCTGGAGCTCCAGTGACTTGAGATATGGAAGGCACTGAAAGCTTGAAGCAATGTTTTATACAGGTAAAAACATTGACTTCAATCTTTGGCTGAAATCTGAGCATTTTGTGCCACACCCCAGGCACAATGTGGCCCTAAAGGAATCTTAACCAGCTATGGAGCAGGTACCTCAGAGTAGGTGGATCTTATGGTGGGACAGAGATAATCTAGAGAGTTTTATGCTACCACAACCCCAGGATAGGATTGTAGTCAGGGTTTCCCCACACTCCTGTAATCCACTGGCTCTAGTTTACACTGGGGTAACTGGACTGGCACAGAACTAGCCACATATCAGAAAACCACAAAAAGAGCAGGAAATCACTTTTGTGCATGCATATCAGTCTTAGGTATTTAGATGACCCCCTTCCCATCAATGTAGTATCTGAGCTGCTCAAAGTCTTTAATGTATTTGTCTCACAACATTCCTGCAATGTAGAGAAGTGCTATTATCCCCATTTTAAAGATGGGGAACTGAGACACAGAGAAGTTAGTGACTTGACCAAGGTCACACCAGAAGTCTGTGATAGATAAGGATATTAAATGCAGGTCTTCCAAATCTTAGGCAAGTGTCCGACCCACAAATGCCTTCCCCCTCCACACACGCATCCCCTCCCCTGCATCTGGGCTATACATTTCTTGACTACAATCAAGACTCAGGCCATTCATTTTAGTAGTGCTTCATGTTGGTCATTGGACTTTCCTGGCATAATGAAGTATCTGACACACTTATTTCCCTCCCACCCCACACAATTAGACTCATGGTGGGACAACAGCTTAGCTTTACACCAGGGAGATATCAAAATGAGTACCAATAAAATCTGTAAGCTCTCTAAAACATTTCTGAAATAGTTTAACATTAAAATCTGTGATGTAAACAAAATGCATGATAGTGTAGTATAAAGTTTTCATTCTTTTGTTGTGGTTTTTATAAAACACTCCACTTTTATTACTCATACATCCCAAATTCATACCACTAAAAGTTTTGTACCACACCTTAATGTTATCTGTGGGTGTTATAGGCATATGCATTCCAACTGAATGCACAACACGATTGTTAGGTTAAATGTGGACTTCCATTTTCATTGTCACTTCTTTTCTCTTCTTTAATGGCCCAATTTGGCAAACATTGAAGGCTTCTGAACTTCTGGGTGCAGGACAACTGGAGGATGAATGAAAATGTTTGTCCACTGTACATGTGTATATTGGCATATCCAATATTTAATTCTTTACAATTTAATTAAAAGCCCTGTGTTTATATGGTCATCTAGAAAGACCAGGATAGTTACTTTTCTATGGCTCATATATTGCACTAAAAATTGTTCTATTGCAAACCACCATAACAATTTAAAAAAAAAAAAAGTATCATGATCAATAAACTGCCAACAGTAGATTTATTCTTTGCACTGAACGAAGATCAGAGTTTTTCTCCAGAACTTGCAAGTTTAAAGTAAAAAGATATTCTCAAATGAACAATAGTATGTTCTAGAATCAATAGTATACTATTCTGTTCTCATTCTGTGTTCCAATCCCCCACGGAAGTCAATAGTAGACTGGCACAAAAGAACCTATAGGATTGAAAACATACATAAAATCTGCTTTCAGTTACACTAGAGTAATTCTCATTGAGTTCACTGAACATAACACTAGTGTAACAGAGGACTGAATTTGGCCCAATATGCATAAAATAACAGGGTGATCATTCTTAATACAAGAACTGAAGTTGAAAGGAAGATTATAGTGCATTACAAACAAAAATCATGATCCACTGTGGGTGGCAATTTTGAATCCCACCATCATGTGTTATGGTTGTATTAACTTGTTTAATTTTATGCACAACTACAGCCAGTCATTCTGAGTAAGTCTCAACTTTGCCAACAGTATAACATCATAAACAAGATTTACTAATCTAAGAAAATTTAAATTATATATTTTATACAAAGCCGTGTGTGTGTGTGTGTGTGTGTGTGTGAGTGTATATATATATATGGATACACACACAGATAAATATACAAGGTAAAAATACTTGCGTACATGTAAATTATGCTGGCACATTATTCTACTAAAGCTAGGATTACACTGCCTTTTGTATGACTAGTATCTACTCTTGCAGTGAGTGAATTTGAAGTGTAAAGGCAGAAGAGAAAAGAGAAGAAATTCCCACTAGGATTAGGCTATGAATATAGTCTAAAAAGTAGCAGCAGACTGACTGTACATTCAAACTGTGAAGATGAAATAAGTATGCACCTGTTCTCTATGGACTTGATTCTGCACCATTCAAGTGAAGAAGTTTTTCCATTGGATCAAGCCCCCCTTTTACATTCCATTTCTCTATACAACAGCAAGAAAAGTTACTATATCGGCCATCTTCTCAGGCTACCAAAAGACAGTGGTAAAATGAATGACCGCATGGTTGGTATCATTTCCAGTGGAATTATTGTAATGTTATCTGGTTTGTAAATCACATCTCTCTGCATTCCTATGTCACAAAAAGCAAATGTATTGAAATCCCTTGAAGGCAAAATTACGATTTTTATAAAAAAAAATCATAGCTTAGCCCTATAAGGGAGTCAAGAGATTGCTGTTTCTGGCTCTGTCACAGACTCGCTGCGTGACAAGTCATTTAGACCAACACTTCAAAATGACTACTGATTTTGAGCATTTTAAGAGTTACCAATTTAAAATACCTTTAATTTCTTTTTCAGAAGAGCTGAGCATTCACAGCTCCAAATTAAGTAAAAAAAAAAAAAAAAAAAAAGCACAAAACAGAGGCATCTAACCCTAGGGGCCACTTTGGAAAATAAGGATCATAACCTCCCTCTGAATAAATTTCTCCATCTCAGGGGGAAAGAAGAATATTTCTCCACCTCATATAGTGTTGTGAAGCTTCATTCATTACTTTTTTCTAAAGTGCTTTGCAAGCCTTGAAATAAGGCACAATAGAACTATAAGGTATTATTATTATTAATATTATTTTAGAATCCTATTTACGGCCATTTACAAGACCAAAATTCCATGGAGTAGAAGCCAATTTTTGACTTGTTGCTTCCATTAAATGCACAGTTTTCATATTGGAAAGAACTCTTCCCCCGCCCCGGTGGTTGCAGCTAGGAAGAACGTACCACATCAACCCAACATTTATGGGTTTAAATTAATCCTAACATCATTATTTGTACATTATACAAAGTATCAAAGCATAGTTTTTCCATGTACATTTTCATTAGCAAAAAATTCAGTCTAGGAGATACAGACTGTGGCCAAAATGTTCAAAAAGAGGAGCCTTAACTCCATATTTAGGTGCTTTGACATCAATTGGGCTTATGTTCCTAAATCATTTAGGTTCTTTCGGAAATCTAACTGTTGGCCCCTAATTATTTTTGAAAAACTTTTGCCTTTGTTACTGAGATTGACTTACCTCCAGCATAACTGTGTCCTCATGTGCTAAAAGTATTGTGAATTGTGACACACAGCATCAATGGTGTTCCCATGTATTTAAGTGAGAGATGCATAAGTCAATGTGAGTTTTGCCTGATTAAATATTTCAAGATAGGGTCTTAGATCACTTGCTTGAAATAATAAAACAAGTGATTAATTTTATCAAGAGGGTTATGTATGAGGACTGGCAACAGGGAAGTGGGAACAAGTTAAAATGTGGTGGATGTAAGGGAAAGAAAGGAAATACATTCAAAAATAGGTTAAAAGGCCAAAATGGGCATTAACAACATGTTACCTTAAAATACATTAAAATAAATGCCTATAACCATATACATGTACCCTTCAATTTTCTAATTCTTACTTCTCTCTTCAGACTGTCCCAATAATTAATGCAATTTCTTTTTGGGGTGCTGTCCACATTTCTTGTGCTATATAAATAATAAGCAGCAGCTCATATTCATACCAGAGCCTATGCCAGTTTATGCTGTGGGAGGGCAGTAAAGGAGCAGAGCATCCTCAAGAGAGGATAGCATTATCCAGAAGTGGGCACAGCTAGAGAGGACTGATTTTCTGCCTCCTACCAGCACAGCTCCTATGCAACAACATATGACCTTCTATTCTGATTAATTGCCCCCTCTGGCATGGGAGGCTGATGCAGGCGAATGTAAATTACATCTCCCTGTGCCAGCTTGCCTGAATCTGGATCTTTAATTGTACTTATGAGATGAATATAGTTTCTTCATTTTTGTTTTACTGATAAAATTAACAGATTAACTGTACCGGAGGATGAAATTGCTAGAGCTGGCCAAAAAATGGTGTGAAAATATTTCATTAACGTTTTTCAAAAAGGTTTTCATGACTTTTTTGTTGAAATTTCAAAAAACAGATTTTCAACCATCTCTAAAAAATCACAGAAGAGACATCCGGACAAGAGGCAGCATAGGAAGCCTTTCCCGCCAACATACCTCAACCACAAACCAGAGTGCTATTTGCGGCAGTGGTGGATTTAGAGTTAGTGGGGCCCTATGCTCATTTTTAGCCCCCGCCCAAGAAAAAGAACTCTCTTATCTTCCCCGCCCCTGTTTTTTCATTTTTCCCCTTCATCCTCCTCCTATATTATAAATAGAAAGTAAATGAAAATAAAGTGAGGTACCTTGATTTTTTTTGTAATCTAACTTTTTTTTCCCCCACAGACCACTTGAAAAGTGCTGAGGGGCTTGGCGAACCACTTAATAATCTTTCCAAACATTATTTGTACTGTAAGCTAACTATTGTAAAGTTTTTTGGATAAGAGTGCTTTGTTAAAAAAAACCCAAAACCCAAAACATAACAATCTTTCCTTGGTCCACTTGAATGGAATCATCGGACTACAGTTTGAGAACTTCTGGTCTAGATGGAAGCCTGTATTTATTTGTATTACACTAACGTGAAAAATGTGTAAAAATAAAAAGTATAGATACATGAATGGAAAAATAAAAGTTAACTTCCTTTGAAGAAACTTATTCAATTTGAAAAAAAAATTCATTCATTTTGATTTTGTAAAGAAAAGAGTGTAGAAAAAAGCTATTAATTCATAAGTAATTTTTCAAAGAGGCACTTTCAATTGTCGATATTGCAGAACTTGTCAAATGTTCCTGACTCGTATTTCACAAATAAATTTTTAACTCATTTCAATACAGAAGAATACTCACCACAAGCATTTGTGACAGGTATTGTTAAAAATATTTTCAGAATCATTTCTACAGTTGGAAAGGTTACCTGCAAACCATTATGTACAAGTCTATACAAATAACTGGTGATCTCGAAGCACAGACCTCATCATTTTTGATAAAATGAATGAAATGTTTCACTTCATCTTCAAAAACATTTATGTCTATGTCCTCTCAGTAGAATTCACTTAATTTCTTACTGTAGTTGCTTTTAGCATTTTCATCTATACTTCTGTCAAAAAACACAAAATAAATCAATTTTCTTTAGAGTCACCTCTACTCTGCAATTGCACTATGACTGTATCACAAACACTGACTGTCTCAACAATGATCTTCTTTCCCTTTTACATGGATTTCATAGTCTCCAGTTTCATCGAAAAATAACTTCCTGGTTTTTTTACGCTTCTCATCAGATATATCAGAGGAACCTATATATTCTGTTAATGTTAGTGCCTCTACTTCCACCAAGCTATAGTAATTTCGGACTTCCATGACAAAGCTTGTAACTGAGGCTAACAATTGTGCAGCATTCAATGAATTTGCATCAACCTTTTGCAGTGATTTGCTGATGGTATTAATTCTATGAAGTAAACGGTTCCACAAAAGAGCAAAAACAGCAATATCATACTTCTCAAACTCTTCTGCTAAGGATTTTGCTTCAGTTTTCACACATGGTTTTTCAGAATGTGATGTGGCCAGGAGAAGCAGGCAGAGACCTGCATGGGCTGAACACCCACCCACATGTGGGGGGGAAGGGCGCACCACAGTTCCATCAGCGGCCACCTGAGTGCCCTCCTGCCTCCGCGCACCCATCTCTGCCCCCCACCCCACCTGCAGGCTCTGCACCTGCTCCTGCAGCCAGCCCCATCCCCCAGCGGCCCCCCACCCCGTGGGCTGCAGCCAGCCGCTGCTCATCAGGCAGCGGCGAGAATGCAGGAGGGAGGACGCAGGAGGAGCAGGGGGCAGCCACGCAGCCGGCGGATGGAGAGAAGCGGCGGTTTCCCCTTCAAAGCGCCGCTTCTCTCCGGCCGGCTGCCCCGTGCTCCTCCTGCAACCTCCTGCCCGCATTTGCGGCGCTCGCCACCACCCGCACCTCCCGCCTGCTCCCCTGAGGCTGCAGGGGAGCCTCGCTCCCTGCTCTCCTGCCCCCCACCGCTTCTGCCCCTGCAGTCTCCCCCACCACGGAGCGGGCTGCCCAAGTACCTGGCCCTGGGTCCTCCCGTCATGGGGGGCGGGGGGGTGTCCTGTGCCAGGGCATGGTATGTTTCGTGGTAAATCTGCGCCTGATTTACGGTGTGTGACTGGTCACTCAAGTCACAAAGTATTGTCATCCAATCAGAAAGCACAAACAACTTTTGTCAACAAGATGGGGGCCATGCAAACATCCACCTGGAAACACATTCCCCACAAGTATTCACAAGATTTTTCCCTTTCTTGCAATTAAAAAAAATAAATAAATCACTATGAGTGCTTGCAGAAATCAGATCAGAAGTGTTGATAATATCAAAGCAAGTTTCTGGGTTTTAGCTGAAAATATTAGTAAATGCTATTTAGCCATGAGCACTCAGCACCAGTCTGCAATAACTTACATTACTTTAACCTCAGGGCTTGGGTGCAGGAGAATCTAACAGATCTGCTAGCCACACAGCCCTCTTCAAAAGACTTTGTGTGGGGGAGGGGGTGAAAAGGAAGCAAATCACAGAAGCAGCATTTCCCTCTTCCTCACACCTCAGCTGGAACCTGCAGGCTCCCCCTCTGCTTGCAGGTATATAGGAGGCCATACTGGACCCTCAACAATGACCTCCAACAGAAAAACTGCCATGTCCTTGTCACCTGACTTTCATCTGCTATTGTCACAACTTTGGGCTTCTGTGCTGCTAAAACTGAGCAGGAAAGAGTAGTTACAGAAAATGTAACAAATAAAACCCCACGTACCCAGAGTGTGTCTGCGTCTTAGTACTATGCTGCAGAGACAGTAGTTTTCTAGTAGCATTGGAACACTTTAGGGAAGTATACTAGAGCTGACACTATTAGAGCTGATAGTAGCATATACAGATTCAGTGTACTCTGGGTATCCAATCTGGAGAGGCAAACAGACAAAATATGGTGATTTTTTTACAAGAAATAGTTTTCCCCTTCAGAAGTCAGCAAGTTAATATGCTACATAACACAGATTTCTAGTTCAGCACATAGTTCAAATGAGTGACAAAGGATCAAATCTTTTATGACCAACCATTTCTGCTAAATATATATTTTGTTTTATCTGTTCACATCTCCTTTTTATGCAAGTTTGTTTTTATTGGACCATAGGCAGCAAATTCCTACAATTTTATAGCCATGTGACAGTGTTGCCATTGCTTTTAGCACAGGAAATGGTACATCTGTTAATAAAGAGACTGAAGGAACTCTCCCATGAGTCACTAAAAAGCATTTGCCAAAACTAATTAAACTAATGCCAAATGTGACAGTTTAAGGCCCATAGCAATTTACAGTACATTGGGATTTTTGGGTGGGGGTTGGGTGGTGGGGTTAGTGGAAGCCTGGGATAAGAAAAGGAGAGATGCATATGTAAAATGACATATCACTTAGAGCTTCTCTGTTTCTCTAAGTCTCCTTCCATTTAGGAACCAGTTTTATAATCAGTTTAAGACAATGTTCTTTAATTTTAGTCATAAATAGCTCTTACGTCATTTATCAGGAAATTGGAATTAAATTGGAAAAATCATGATATTACCCAAACTAGCGATTGTGCTAGAGTTTACATTTTAATCTTTCCTTTACAAGCATAAACTTTTTTATATTAATCTAAAAGCAAAACTATTTTTAAGGCAAAACTGAGATCATGGTTGACTTGTAGATGCTGTTATACTTGAATAAAACCTGCAGCAAAATGGACTGCCAGAATTACACTTCTAAAGAGACTGTCAGACTTTGATTTCCCTAGAGGAATACATGAGAATACAAAGATTACATTTGCAGTACTGAACTGTTCAAATGACACTAGAAATCTCTGCGCCAATTTTCCAGATCAGTCCTATGACTACTGGCGTAGTGTGTGATTGACAACCAGTTCATCAATATTTGTTCTTCCCTAAACTATCAAAATACTCCATGGGAGTAAGCCAAGAAAAACAGCATAGGTTTTGATAATACAACTGTAAAAGCAATTCTTCCCTTTTTCTATCACACTGACACAGCCGAATTATTACATTAGAAGTCAGCAATCTGACAAAGCCCAATTTGACTAGATTTAACGTCAGCAAAGTGTTACCTAAAAACAAGCTGAATGTCAAAGATATTGATTGCAATAAAGTTGAAAGAAAACTACCAGTTAACCGGTTTCTGACAAGCAAAGAGATATATACAGAACTTGTGATGACAAATGTTGAATTAAGTACTCCATTTACTGCCTTAGAGACACCTTTCTGAAACAGGAATCTTCTTCCTGGGGCACTAATACTTTATATTGTAATATTTTACATCAATGAAAATAAAACCAGTGATACTGGATAAAATCCATAAGGGCAAATTCTGATTATTGCACATGTGTACATACTAGAAAAACTGGGCAGCAGTGGCAGGAAAGCGTGGAAACTGGCTGCTTGGATTTTACCTCCTACAAAAAGTTCAGGAACAACTACGGTGCATATCTTCTGCACTGTATTTTGCTGAGGTAAATAGCAAACAATACATGTATGGCTTCCCTGGGCAGCAAGTGGCCCCTCAATGCAGACTTTTTACTCTGTTGCACTATAATTAGTATAGGACAGATTTTGCCACCTGTACTCACCTGGAGTAGTTCAAGAGCCTCTCATACAGTATGTTGCCTGTGGTTAGTATTGCTATCTGCTGCATACTATACTGCTCCAAAAATTACACTGACTTCATATTCACTTCAAGATGAAAATCAAGGTATTGGTTTTGAGAAGACTTAGAATCATAGGACTGGAAGGGACCTTGAGAGGTCTTCTAGTCAGTCCTGCCGTGAGTCTAGGGAGTATTATCTAGACCAGGGGTAGGCAACCTGTGACACACGAACTGATTTTCAGTGGCACTCACACTGCCCGAGTCCTGGCCACTGGTCCGGGCGGCTCTGCATTTTTAATTTAAGAAGCTTCATTTAAAATTAAACATTTTAAAAACCTTATTTATTTTACATACAACAATAGTTTAGTTATATATTATAGACTTATAGAAAGAGACATTCTAAAAACATTAAAATGTATTACTGGCATGCAAAACCTTAAATTACAATGAATAAATGAAGACTCGGCACACCACTTCTGAAAGGCTGCTGACCCCTGATCTAGACCATCCCTGACAGGTGTTTGTCTAACCTGCTCTTAAAAATATCCAAGGATGGAGATTCCACATCTTCCCTAGGCAATTTATTCTGCTGCTTAACCATCCTGACAGTTAGGAACTTTTTCCTAATGTCCCCTAAACCTCCCTTGCTGCAGTTTAAGCTCATGGCTTCTTGTCCTCTCCTCAGAGGTGAAGACCACCAATTTTTCTCCCTCCTCCTTGTAACATTTTTTATGTACTTGAAAATTGTTATGTCCCCTCTCAGTCTTCTCTTTTCCAGACTAAACAACCCCAATTTTTTCAGTCTTCCCTCATAGGTCATGTTTTCTAGACCTTTAATCATTTTTATTGCTCTTCTCTGGACTTTCTCCAATTTGCCCAAATCTTTCCTGAAATGTGGCACCCAAAACTGGACACAATACTCCAGCTGAGGCCTAATCAGCACCGAGTACAGCAGAAGAATTACTTTGTGTCTTGCTTACAACACTCCTGATAATACATCCCACAATGATGTTTGCTTCTGTTGTAACAGTGTTACACTGTTGACCCATGTTTCGCTTGAGCCACTATGACCCCCATATACTTTCTGCAGTACTCCTTCCCAGGCAGTCATTTCCCATTTTGTATATGTGCAATTGGTTGTGGCTTCCTAAGTGGAGTACTTTGCATTTGTCCTTATTGAATTTCATCCTATTTACTTTGGACCATTTCTCCAGTTTGTCCAGATCATTTTGAATTTTAAGCCTATGCACCAAGCACTTGTAACCCCTCCCAGCTTGGTATCATCTGCAAACTTTATAAATGTATGCTATATGCCATTATCTAAATCAGTGATGAATATATTGAACAAAACTGGACCCTGAACTGATCCCTGTGGGACCCCTACTTGATATGCCCCTCCAGCTTGACTTGGAACCACTGATAACTACTCTCTGGGAATGGTTTTCCAACCAGTTATGCACCCACCTTATAGTAGCTCCATCTAGGTTGGATTTCCCTAGTTTGTTCATGAGTTGTATGGTCTGGGCTACAGCCACCCGAGATAATGTCTTCCCCGCCCCCTCCCCATGCACCAGTATGGCAATTAAGAGCCTAGAATGCACTCTTCCTCAGTCCCTAGATTTGAAAACAGAGTCCATGTTTTTTTATTTTTAAAGGCACAGTGTAAAACTCATCCATTGGCCAGTTTCCTGAAGTGGTAATAAATTAACTGTATTTTTGTTTATAGCCAAGTGTGGCTTTTAAAAAATTTTTAGTTGACATCGGTCAAGTAAATTAGATTTTTTATTGTGTGTTTAAATAGGTAGAGACAATCCAATGGATTCATATAAAAAATACATACTAGTTAGTCATAGAAAGAGAAAGGTCTGCTTTATGAACAAATCCACAATTTATTTTGCTTCTTAATTATTAGTGCAAAAATATATTTCTCCAGTTACAGGTAAATAAGAATGGAAAGAATGATTTAAATGCTCATCCATATTCTTCATTAGTTGTAACATTCTGTACAGAGATAGGCTCTCTTGTTTTAAGCACAAATTGAGATAAAAACTGTTCTCCTTAGATATAATGAATTTTTGGTTTATGGTATGTTGGGAAACCATACGGAGCACTACAAGAGGATTTCACTTGGATTCAGTTTAGACTTTACATTAGAAGTTGTATGGCAAATTCATTTCAGAAGACAATCTATCCAATCAATCACACCACATTTAAAGCCTTTTCAAAGTAAACAGATGTGTAACATAATATAGCAGATGTTTCCCCATGTAAGTGTTAAGGCCCCAGTTAAGAAATGATTAATGCCTTGCTACTAACTTTACACAATATTAGACAGAAATCCATTGATAATCCAAGTTTCAGCGTACTGTTTGATATATGACGACAGTTAGCACCAGGATTTTTACAGGGTAGGGGAAAACAGTCACATGTGGAATGAAGAACAGGTTGAATGATTTTTGAAAAATATATGTGAAGAGTTTAAAAAAAAAAAAAAAAAAGAGCTTTAGCAGAAAGATAAGACCCCCTCAGCACAAAGACAAAAAGCCTCAACAAATACTACTAAGAGGGAATCTCACAAATTGCCTTGCTCAGTATAAAGTAAGGGCTAAAATAAGGGAAAAAGAATAAATATAGAGTGTTCAGAGGGGATGTGGTATTTTTTCTTTACTTGTTGACAGTTTATAAATGTCAGTAACAGACATATACAAATTACATTTGAAGGGACAAAGCTGATCATACAAACATGTGTTCAGTAGTATTGAAAAACTTCAAATATAACTTGCAAATCTGTAGGAAACCCTTTGACTTCAATGGAATTAATCCATTTTACTCCGTTATATCCAAGAGCAGTATTTGGCTCAATATATTTTAAGACAATCTTAAAGTGATAAATAAATACCATCAAATGGCTATACCAGCTCATGAAATTATCCTCACCCTCTCTCATGCATACTTCCTCCAAGTACAAAACACACATTCAAATGTAAAGTTCTAGAAAAGCAAATACAGAGTTGCAACAAAAATTAAATTACAAGAAAGCATAGAGGACATTTCTTACCCTGAGCTTCCCCCAAAAAAGCTATCCTAAAGGTTAACGTCTTAAGTTCTTAAGGGTAAGATGAATCAAGCCTGCACTAAATGCTTTACTTGGTTTTCTTATTTAAAAAACAAATTCTAAACAATTTTTCAATATAACATGCACACACAAGCACATACAAAATAAATAGGTTGTGATTTAATGGCAAGCAGAGCTTTTGGTATTGATTTTCTTTGTTTGCTTTGGAACTAGGACAGCTTTTTGGTTGTGCCTCAAATACCATGTTTTGCCCATTTGAATATTTCTTTCCAGTTAATTCAGATCTGTAAACTAGGAAATCTCTTGAAAATGAGGCTTGGATAAACATTAACAAACATAACTGGCAAACGCACAGTTCTCTACGAACAAATATTAGCCTAATGTACTTTCATTCCAATATTGTATACAAAAGGAAAAATATACAGATGCAAAGAGAAAGTTGGGATTTTATTTCCCTCTCTCATTCTTACTCTCTCTTCCACCCAGCTTTATTTCAATTGCCTTGTAAAGATGGTTTATTATGGAGCCAGCACCACTAAGCGGAAATAAAAAGGGTGTGGACCTCTTCGACACAGTGGCCTCCTGAGGCCAAAAAGAGACCTGCAGAATTCCACGTTAGATTTCTTTGTCACTCATAAGATTGAGGAAACTTGCACAAGCCCCACACTGACAGCCCCAGCTTTTGGGCCCAGATAAGCAATTTAAAAAAATATAAGCTTAAATTGTTTTTAAATATGAAAACTAGTATTTTTCATTGCAGGGATAACTTTGAAAACTAAGTGTCAGACCGATTGCAGAAATGAAAAGGAATATGCATCTGGGTTCTATTTCTGCAACAGAAACTAAAGACCGCCCCTATATTTTCAAAAAGGCAAGACAGTTAAGCTTAGGGGTATATCCAAAACAATCATTTTGCTAACCCTCCTCCCCAAAATCCACAGGCCAGCCTTGTGTCTAGCTCTGTGATAAACATGAGGGGAATTAGTTACATTTAGGGAGGAATACAATGAATAAAAATGCTTCATAACCAGCCAAAAATGCTAAGTACAGCTCTGACTGTTAATATTTTCAGCCTTCTCTGAACACACCCATGTAAGCTGCTTCATCAGTAAAGGGGGGGGGAAGCACACTCCACACCCTCATCTTTAAAGCCCTTTCCTCAAAGGATTGTTTAGAACAATCTCACACACAAACCAAAATAAAGCCAAATCAATTGAAAAAAAAAAAACCCCACAAGTCAGAACACTCAGAACCCCGCCTCAACCAACCCTGAGGAAAGAGGACACACCTTTTCCCTGAACCCTGTTTCCTCCTCCTCCTTGTATATCCCATCCAGCCACGTGATAGATAGGGATCTCAAACCTTTCCGGGCTGCTGCTTTTACTTTGTCACAGGCCATGACTGCTGCTGCAAAGAACTTCTCATGCTCAACTTCTTTGCAAACCTCCACTAGTCATTCCAGAAGTACCTGAAGGAGAAGAGAAGCCATGGGTCAACCTGCTGCTGCTGCATTAAGTGGGAGTCCTGTAGTAATGAATATAAACCAGAAACTAGAAATTGTAGAAAACTGATATCTTGTTACTGGGAAGACATCAGCAACTCTGTTCATACCCTATTCTTTCTGGCAGCCTGGGGAGCCCAACTCTTCACACTATCCCCCACATTAACCTTGGGAGACCTACTCTGATGGCTTCCTGACACTGTTGCTAGAAAAGACAGCCACAGTTAAAGATCTCACACCTCAAAAACTAAAGGATACCCTTTCTCCAAATGACCACCCAGCTCTTCACCTACAGGGTCTCACTCCCACCTGGTCAACCATTAGGGGAAGCATGGAGGGTTGAAAGACACTGGGCCAGAGAATGGAAGGATTCGTGGATTGTGTGGTAGGGAATGCCTGGAGCTGATGGATTGGAGGTTGGGCAGGGGTGAAGCGAAAGACAGTATTTTACCCAGGTAATAGTATACATGTCACTAAGTGAGGCAGAACATTGAGGGAATCCCTTGTTAAAATTTTGGAAGTGTATCACTGCTCAGGTCAACACAGTGAATTACGGTCTGCAAGTCTGTTTTAAAATGAAGGCAAATGCAACTTACTCCATTTCATGCAAATCAGCTGTGGCCATCAGGGCTGTAGGAAGTTGCCAATTGAGCAAAAATTTTGGACCCTCATAGTTTACTGGAAGTGGGCAGAAGCAGACAGACATTCTCCAGAAGTCCAAACCCCAGGAGTAGAGAGAGAAAGTAGGCAAAAACAAAATAGTCTCAGAATGGAGAAAGTGTAAGGGTTATACTGAAAGTAGTGGTGTTCCTAAAACAAAATATTTGAAACCATAACCTGGCCCTATATTTATATAAAGGACCTTGTTAACGTGCTGTTATGTTAGTGTTGGAATCTACCAAGAAAATTTATGTCTGCGTGTTTCTTTACATAGGAACCCAAAAGGGTGTTTTTCTAAGGGTCTTATTTTAGTCATGTAGGTGCAAAGATTTACCAGATATTGGAAATGTGACAGCTGAAAATAGTTCACGTCTATCACTAGCTAAGAACTGTGTCACGAAAACTAAGTTGTAGGCACTTTCAGGAGAATCACATTTGGTTTCTTTCTTAAATTCTGCTACTGAAAGTACCTAGAGCAGAGGTTCTGAAACTGGTTTGCAGACCACTAGTGGTCCAGGAGCTCCATTCAGGTGGTCTGTGGATAGTTCCCTCTAAGGTGTGCGCCTGGGCAGCCACACACAAGAAAATGAAGGGCCACCCACCTAATCAGTGGAGCCGGGCACTAATTATGTGCCTGGACCATGGAGAAGTGCTTCAAAAGAGACACTATAAAGTGTTTGGATTACACTCACACATTATTTTAATACTGTATATTTAGTATATTGAGCAAAAGTTATCATAGCTCAAATCCAGCTGAACCTGAAAATCATCCTAGAAAATAAAACACATAATACAGGACTTTGGGCTACCTCCAAAATTTATCATCAAGATAGCATTAGTGAAAATGTACCATCTTAAGAGGCTGCAGAACTGGAACAGTTAAAAGTTCCTGGACCCTATACAGGTAGGGTCTGAAATTCTGTATATTGATTAGCACAGAAAGCCATCTTGCGGCAGGACAGTGAAGCAATCTTTCTGTTTCTAACCCAGGTTAACTTTGTTGATGTTTAGCATCTCAAATTTTCTTTCCATCAAGCAAGGTAAACAAATTCCTAAAAACAAAGAACTAGATTGGCCTTTAAAAAAAAAACAAAAACAAAAAAAACACAAAAAACAACCACCCACCACCAAAGGAAGACAAAACAGAATTGATTCACATATATTGAGTGTGCAGAAATGCAACAAGGCTTAAAGCAGAGATCCCCAATTAAGATTAAAGAGGGCAGTGACAGCCATTTGACATCAGAGCCAGTGTCAAATGTATCAGGAAGCCTGCTTCCCATGAAACAAGGATGCTTAGACAACTGATGACAAAAATTATTTTTCTCATCAAAATGATGATGTTGCAAAGTGTTGACCTGAATTGGGACACTTCTTTGTTCTGCACTGGGACGGAAACATTGAAAATGTATTTACAGCTGAACTGTGGCTCATTATACAGTGACCTAGTACAGAGACCTTTTGTTTAGCAGCAGAGACAAAGTGAGCGTGCCAGCCAGAGAGTATAACTGTCTGTTTCATCTGTCTCTTCATGAAAGGCTTTTGAATCTCTTTTGGCTGCAGCTAAGCTACAGTAGCAGTTGAAACTGGATAGAATTCTATACATATGAATTAATATCCTTCACAAGAATCCAGACTGGGACATGCTATGTTGTTTATTCCAGAGGTCATGCTAATATAAAACTGCTCATGAAATGTTTATTTCAAAATGTTTTGCTCCCCTTCTCCTTTCCCACCCCTAATTTTTGGCACTGGGTAATGGAAGGGGGCAGAAAGAATATACAGTGAACCCCATACCTGGTTTATTTCCACAGGAACATTTTTGAAAAGTCCAACTCTTTATTATGTTACTCCATAGCTGACAGTAGCAGATGAAGACATTTTAGAATTGTAAGTAGTAATAGTTTATATTCTAGGAACTTTTAAATGCCCTAACTATAGCTATGCCAGCCACTGACAGATACAGGAGGGCTGGAAACCTTATTCTACTTTCTCTGCCACTCAAAGGCTCCAATTCTGCAAGTACTTATGCTACTCTTCTTCTGTTAAGGACGGGCCTAACTACAAGGGGACTACTTGTGCTTGAGAGAGAGAGAGAGAGTAAGATCAAGGCCGAAGTGCCTCTGGATGTGTTGGAGGTGCATGGCTGAAGCTGCTGGCATTTGCAGACATTGAGCTAGACTCTGCTCTGACCCACACTGTTATAAATCAGGAGTAAGACTCTACTAAAGTAAATGGAGCTGCATCAGTTTAATATGGGTGAGAGAACAGATGGTTTTACCCCTCAAAACTAGGGATAGGCCTAAGACAAGAGGCTTCAGTGTTAACATCAGTTGAGAAGAATAGAGGCAGTTCACAGCATAAGGCAAAATCCTGTCCCCATCTCTGCAGCCATTGGTCATTTTCTAGCAGACCTGATGCTAATGTGAGGTCTGTGTTCAGGGGGTTACGCTCCCCTTCATGACATAGCCCATCTCTTCAGGATTGTCTCTCGGAGAGCCACTGCTCATCTATGATTTGAGCACTGGGCAGGGGGATCCCCTGGACAATATCTCCAGGTAGTAAGTGCACAAGGGTCACTAAGCCTAATCAAATTCTGAGACTAGAGGAACAGCCATAGTGCTGCTCTGCCGATACAAGGAAGCAGTGGGAAGGAAGAATTCCTTCCTCCAACCCCAGCAGAATGCCTCAGCGTCTAGCATGGCTGCCCAGTATATGTATTAGGGCATTTGAGGCCATAAGCAAGTCCCACACTCATTGTTTCAGGCTGTCTGTAAGCATATTCAATAAGACAAGTTAGGAAGGATGGCCACTGGGTGGGAGTCAGGAGACCTGGGTTCAATTTCTGACGGTTTCCAAGTTCCTTATGACTTATGAGGAGAGGCTGAGGGAACTGGGATTGTTTAGTCTACGGAAGAGAAGAATGAGGGGGGATTTGATAGCTGCTTTTAACTACCTGAAAGGTGGATCCCAAGAGGATGGATCTAGACTATTCTCAGTGATAGCAGGACAAGGAGTAATGGTCTCAAGTTGCAGTGGGGGAAATTTAGGTTGGATATTGGGAAAAAAACCTTTTTCCACTAGGAGGGTGGTGAAACACTGGAATGCGTTACCTAGGGAGGTGGTGGAATCCCCTTCCTTAGAAGTTTAAGGTCAGGCTTGACAAAGCCCTGGCTGGGATGATTTAGTTGGGATTGGTCCTGCTCTGGGCAGGGGGTTGGACTAGATGACCTCCAGAGGTCCCTTCCAACTCTGATATTCTATGATTCCTATGTAACTTTGGCCAAAGTTACTTAATCTGCTACAGTTGACCATCTGTAAAATTGTGGCTGATGCCTACCTAGTATTGGGAGGCTAAAACCCATTAATGATTTAGAACCTCAGATGTAATGGTAACAAAGGCCAAATAAATACGGATAGATAACAATGCATTGTTTACATTTGGGACTGCACATTCAGGAGGTTATCTTTGCAAGTGTTCAGAATTTGCTTTCAAGAATAGTTTGAATTCTGCAGAAACTGATACATAAGCCTTCACTCACCTGGGAAGGCTTCCTGTTTGCTGCTGGCAAATGTATTGACCTAGTTAGACTGCACCACTGTGAGCAGGATGCCTGCAAGCATCAGTAGCTCATGTTTAGCATCTAACCTGGTGACAGCCTCTAAAAGCTCAAATCCAGTTGAGCTAAAATCCTTCCTTTCATCCCTGTTTGCTCTCACAGGGTCAGGGCTGTTACCCAATAGGCAGACGAAGCATGTGCTTAGGGCACCAGCAAAGCAGGGGGCACAAAAAAAAAGGGGGGGGGGGTAAAAAAATTGATATTTCAAAAAAAAAAAAAAAAAAAACCAAACAAACATTGAAGTAGTCATCATGGGAAAAATCAGAACTTTGTTAGACTTCCTTACACTCCACTATACACTTTTCCCCCCCATTTTTCTGTTCTCTTTTTATTACTTATCTCCACCTAAACCAGGGGGGCATCCTACTAACAGATTGAAATAATGCGAGGAAATCAGATCCTGTCATGTGTTGCAATACATTTATGTTTTATTATTGATATATTCTTCTGTGTTATACATACTTGATTCATTTGTTTTGTTGTATACACACACAAAAATATTGTAAGTTATGTAATTTTTTTTTCAGTTCAGATAACTGAGATAAGGGGAAGGATGAAATGTAACCAACTGAGTTGAGCACAGAAATGTAAACTGGCGGAAGAAATAAAAAAAACACACTAGTGAAATTTTCCAAAATCTTCTAAAGCTGACATTTTTCAAAGAAAATCCATCAGAAGCAACATCTTTCTCAGTAGCACAGACATCGTTCCAAAACCTGTAGGTGTTTCAGAGACTGACCTTTCTTCTATTGGTGAACCAAACAGCATTCCAGAACATGTGGATGTGTCAGAGACTGTAACTGATCATCCTACTCCTGGTGGTAAAACAGACATTGTTCTAGAAGGTGTGGATGTGTCAGAGACTGAACCTGATCATGCTGTAAATAGGAGAAAAGATCCTGGTATGTGGGTTGATTTCAGTACCGATGATGTAGCTTGCTGGATAGATCGTGGACCAAATAACTGTCAACACCACAGTGGGCCATTTCAGAAATCACATCAGACTTTTACCATTGGCAAACAAAGAAGATATTGTCCACAAAAAATTTTTCGGCATGAAAGTGAATAGTGAGAAATACACTCGAGAATGGCTACTGTATTCTCCATCAGCAAGGTCTGTGTACTGTTTTGTTTGCAAACTTTTTGCATATAAACCTTCAACATCCCGGTTTGCTGCAGATGGATTTAGTGACTGGCGGAATACTGTTTTAATTGAACAACATGAAAATAGCCTACTCAGAGATTCAATGTTGACATATTTAAACCGAAGACAGGGCTTTGGACTGACACAAAAATTGGAACAAAAAATTAAAGGGCAACATGTCTTGCAGCATGTTATAGATGTTATTCAAACATTAGCTGAATATGGTCTGCCTTTCTGGGGATCAAATGACATTTGGATCATTGAAGAATGGAAATTTCTTGGGACTGTTGGAGCTTGTGGCTCAGTTTGACCCATTTTTAGCAGGCCATATCTCAAAATATGGGAATGCTAGCAAAGGTAACCCATCATACTTATCCAAGACAATATGGTTTCATAGTCTCATAAGTGACAGTTTGTTCAGCTATTGTGGATGAAATAATTACTGCTGGGTACTTCAGTTTCTCTCGACTCTACACCTGATCTTTCACATATTGATCAATTGAGTATTGTACTAAGATGTCTCCCACAGATGGAAAACCAGCTGAACAATTTAGAACATTCCTCAATTTGAAAAGCCACACTGGTGAAGAAATGGCAAATCAAGTACTGCATTATCTGTGCCAAGTTTGCAAAATAGATTTCTCAAAGTGCAGAGGTCAGTCTTATGACAACGCTGCCAACATGTTAGGGCGTTCTCAAGGAATGCAGAAGGAGGTTTTAGAACAGAACAAATATGCCATATTCATACCATGTGCTGCACTCTCTCCCAATCTTGTTGGCCACAGTGTGTTGATTGTTGTCTCGTGACAGTAAGTTTTTTCCTCAACAATCCAGTTACTTTATAAATTTTTCTCTGCCTCACCACACTGATGGGCAGTTCTTAAAACTTATTTGGGCAATAATTGTGTGTTAAAATCTCTTTCTAATAGTCACTGGGAGGCACATGCAGTGGCAAAAAGCGCAATTCTGGAGTCCTACTCAAAGACTGTGGATGCATTAGAAAGTATAGCTGAAGACCAATCACAAAAAGGGAGAAAAGTATGAGGCAGAAAACATTGCAAACAAGATGCAAGAACTAGAGTTTGTATTCATGTTGACCATGTGGAATGAAATTTTACAACACAAATCAAGCTCTAAGAAAAAGAATTGGATTTGAAAATATGTGCAGACCTCTGTCAATCATTAGCAGACCACGTACACACTTTGGAGGAATGATTCTGAAAGATTTGAAGACATCAAAAGATCTTGCCTGATACCAACTACAAAGCAGCCCAGTCCCGCAAGCGAATCAGGAAAAACAAGCAAATGATAGCAGTGCAACAGAAACAGCATTGAATCCTAGAGACAAATTTCACGTATCTACTTACACTTGAAGCTCATATGAAAAGGAGAGGTGAAGTGTACAAAGTCGTATCAAGTAGATTTTTTTTTTCCTAAATGATATGGACTTATCTGATGAACAATATTCACAAGGTTCCCAAAAGCTAGTTGACTCATACCCTGTTGACTTGAACATGAATCTCTGTGGAGAGGTATGGCAGTTCCACTGTTATATGCGCGCAAAGTTTACTGAAACAGGAAAAATGAAATTCAGTCACATTGATTTTCATGACACAATACTGAAAGATTGAATATGTGTATTTCCAAATGTAGAGATCGCACTATGTATTTTTCTAACATTGATGATTACTAACTGCTCTGCAAAATGCTCTTTTTCAGCTGAAAAGAATAAAAAACCTTCTGAGAACAACAATGTGTCAGGACGGACTTGATTCACTTTCCCTATTGTGTATGGAAGCAGATATGCTTCGTCAATTCGCTTCGATAAACTTATCCAGAATTTTGCAATCAGAAAATCTAGAAAGAAGCTATTTTAATTTCAGCATACATGTAAGTTGTGTCATTTTGAAAAATAAAATTTTATGGTATAGTATTTTTATTTTGAATTACATATGGGGGTGCACCATAATCTTTTCAATGCTTAGGGCCTCTAAAGGTCTTAATCCAGCCCTGCACAGGGTATTCTGCTGCATCAGTGCACACTTTCTAAACATTTTTCAGGTTGTGCTTCTTCAGGGTTTTAGCTATACTTTGTATAAGTCTAAATGTGTAGTCTGTAAAAGAAAGATATGCCCTTTAATACTGAAAGCTGTAGGCATTTCTTACGTAATCACATTTTCGAGTTTCTCCTAAGAAAATGGCTTCCATATAGAACCTGTTAGTTCAAAGTAAAATTAAGAATCATCACATTGTCATGTGATACTTTAGTATAATGGTTACCATTAAGTCAGCATTTACCAACTGTTCTCAGACATACAATGTCTCTTTTCCTACACTTTTACACTTGTTGCTAAAATGTTGACTTTTAATCAGAGGCCACTCAGTCTCCCATTTTAAAGGATTCAGAGGGGTAGGAGGCATTGAACTTCACTATACAGAAATCACTTCATCCATCAGTGAAGTGTAACCCTTCTAGGCCAAAATACAGCAATCAACCTATGAAAGAGGGCACCTACAGCAGCCCCTTCTAGTAGAATGTTTCAGTACTGAGCCAGAGAGAATAGTGGCATCGACTGAATCACCAGTGGTACTTCCTGCAGTAACTTTGATCTCCATTCTACATACTGATGTAGTCCACCCCTGCTTAATTTGTGCAATCTGATTGGTTCATTGCTCAAGACGTTATGGCTGCAAGCCAAACTCTTATTCTGGTTTTCATTGATTGTGCAATAGAAAGCTGGGCTGTAAGCACAGGTGCAGCCAGCATGTCAGTTACGGGGTCCAGTGATCACTGGGAGTTGTAATCTCCAGATAGAGGCACAGAATGGAGGGGTCTGCTAACTAAGCATCATGTGACTGCCTACTGGAGGCTTTTTAAAGTCCTCCCGATTCAGTCTGAGGAAGTGGAGGGTTGGGATGAGTTCCTTCTTGGTGGGAGGCCTTGGAGAACTAAGTGTGAGGGTGAATTCTTTCCTCTTGGCTGGCTAAAGTGAGGAAAGCTTCTGGGAATTACTGCCCAGTGTTTTAAGTCTTCTGTGACCATTTTGTGGATAATCAAATAAGTCTTGAGGAACAGGCTTTAAAAGGAGTAAAAGTTGGAGCTTTGCTTTGATTTCTTGGCTGAAAAAAAAAAAAACCACCAACGAACCTGTATAGCACTAATTGCAAATTTTCCAAAGTACCTTGCTGCAGCAAAGAGTTGAGTTTCCCATAGTAAGGGTTCCCTTGACTTTCAGTATAATCTGAACATCTGACATCCATCTGAATGGAATAAGGCAATTTCCTATTTAGTTTAAAGCAGAGTTTATAGCCTCTTGTTGACCCCCTCAGAAATTAAATTTGAAAGAAGGATTGGTTCCTATTCAATTAGGCAAACTTCAATGTAAGGTAAAGCTGATTGAAGTCTTTTGGGTAGTTAATACTGTTGCAAATGCATTTCAGGAGAACTCTGCCGTTTTAATTGACTGGCTGGCTTGTGTGGTTCTTTAAAAATGAATTTAATATTCATGAGTGAAAGAGACCATCTTGAGAGCACTGGAGACTGACAGTGTCCATATGCAGAGCAGGTACAAGCAGGGGCAGAACAAGAGCAAGCTTCCTCTGCACCCCCACCACGGTGCCTCAACTCTGGCCTGCAGTATCCAAACCTATTGGCAAGAGGAGAGTTCAGTCTCATCCATGCTATTCTTGGCCTCCGCTCACATTGTCAACAGGAGTGCCAGTCGCAGTGGTGGTTTTTCTAACCTGGACAACTGTTTGAGGAATTGGGCTGCAAACACTCCTATGGTCCACCATGCAACCTTCACATAGTCACTCCTTTTGGTCTCTACATTAAATGGGGTTTGTTTTTACTTGAAATTATAGCATCTCTTTCTTGACTGTAAAACTCACCATCCATTTTTTTTTAAAATGGACAGATGTGTCCCACCCAGGTTAAAAATTCCAATACCTTGAAGCTGTGGAGTAAAATAAAATTCTTCTTGGTATTATTAAAATGGACTTTGCAGCTTTTGTTGCAATTTTTTCTGGCTCCTCTGTCCTCATATGCCTTTTTCTGTAGCATGCTTTTTCCAAGCAGAGACAAACTATAGTCTCCCCTTTCCCAGGGAAAGCCCATGAGAGAAGGAAAAACAAACTAAAACCTCTCCCATTCCAGTGTCTTCTCCCCGCCACTGGGAAGGGAGAGGATTTTGCAGCCAGTATGAGGAGCAGAAAATTGCACAAAGCTTCAAGATTTGAGAGGTTATCTCAGGGAATTTGGGGCGTGTGCAGACAGGTAACCCCTCCCTGGTGCTCACTGGGTCTGCCTTCCCCCTCAGTATTGAGGAAGCACAATGGAAAGGGCAGATGTGAAAAATGAGTTTTCTAGTCACAATTCACCACCTCCCCCTAGTTAATGTTTAAATGAAAGCAATCAAACTAATTCAATAATAATTTTTATATGGCATTTCAGAGATACATAAAACACTACTTGCCCCAAAGTAGCTCTCCATCTAAAGACGCACATGTAACACAATGAGTGTTAAACAGAGGCAGGAAGAGTTAAACTAATTAAATCATGTGGTTACTTTAGTTACTTGCATATCTTTATGGTTTTGCTTTTATATATAAGTATATATTTTAACTAAGATTGTAGCAATCAATAATAAATGCACTACAGTTGTAATTTGCACATGTTGAGAGAAAAATGGCCCTGTGTTTATAGTCAAATAATCCATTTTATGATCAGGGAAAAGAAAAGAGAAAAGAAAAAAGAAAAGCTATTCACTTGCAGTGAACCAATGGAATGGAGAATTTCATGTGGAAAGTACTGTATGGAGAAAGCAAATTTGACATATGTCTACACATACCACTTTCAAAGTGCATGATTTTACAGTAATACGATCAGTCTCAGCGCTGATGAGAATGCTCAGTTTGTACTGTTACAATTAGGTACTTACTGGTATCTAATGGACAAGTTCAGATATAAATTGATTTTTTCTTTTTATGAAATAGGGGCCCCACTCTCCTTGCATCATCAGCAATGGAAGTTTTGCCATGGACTTAAATGGCACCAGGGACTTTATGATTAAGCAAGAAGTCTCATTTAATAAAACTGCAAAGCAATTTGATGCCAAAGGCAACTCTGGGTAAGAGCTCACCAGTTTCATCTTCTTATCAGGGACACGTGTGTTCTGTATACTTGTAGCATATAAAGTGAGAAAATACCTGCTTACTAAAAAAATCATTCTTTAAATCTTTCCCCTTCCAAAAAGGACAAGTTAGAGGGTTTGAATTCATAGGAGTCAAATTATGACTCCTCACAAGACCCAAATCTGGGGGAGTAATTTATTTATACTTTATTTTAATAACTGTAGATGCAGCAAAACCCAAACCTTTATTCCAACTCTACTAATTTCAAGAGAGATTTGGATTTGAATAGTTAGATCTATAGCTATGCCCAAGATTTTGCCTTATTTAGGTCACAATAGAGATTTAGAAGGCTTAAAATAAGCACATATTTTTAAAAACTTTCGGTAAAATTTTCCAAAGCACTTAAGACCCAGATCTCAAAGGTTGTTAGGTGCCTAACTCCCACTGAATTCAATGAGAGCTAGGTATGTAACTACCTTTGAGGATTTCAGCTTAAGTGATTTAGGAGCAACATCCAGTTTTCAAAAGTAAAACTCCTAAGTCAATGATAAATGAAAATGGGACTTCTTAAAGACCCACTGCATTACAGAATTTGCACTTTGGTTTGTATAAAAAAAATAGTAAGGGAACAATTCGATATGATCCTGATAATATAATTAAACATCACTCTGCAGAATTATTGTTCTCAGATTCCATTCCTACTCAACAACATTAACTGAGGCTTCTATTCAAGTAATATAAAAGTAGCTTAAGTACTACTTTTTAAAGTAAAGCCATGTTATTGTATGAATCCTACAAAGTGTGATAATGTGTGCTGTAGTTGGCACCCTCCTTTCTGTATCATGTTTTCAATGTACCCAGCCTCTGCTAGCAATGGCCCTAGAAACCAACAAGGGTTGCCAATTTTCTCCATGTTTTATGGTAAAATCAGCATAATTTTAGTGTAGATTCCATCAAAGTTTGCACACGCACAATTTAGCGCACTGATTTCTTTTTCTTTGCCTTTGCTGCATTACTATTGTTGGTCAGTGCATAAGCAATCAAGAGTTTCAGCACAAGAATTTAGTTCCCATAAACTTATATTCAAACTTATATTTATATCCCATACACTTATATTCAATGCAAAGCAAACCAAGGGTGGGTTCCTAATTTGTGCTTAACACAGCTAAATTGTTGACAACACTATAAACAGTCCTCAATATGCCAATGATTTGCCTACATTTTTCAAGGAAAAAAGCAAGAGAGAACTCGGGAACATAAGTTCCAATTCAGCTGGGTAGAACAGGGTCACAGGAAGATCAGAGCTCTAATGTTCATTCCTGGCTCAGGAATTCAAAGCTATCAATAAATATGCTATGCAAGTGACTGATAGGCTCTGAGATGTCTCAGGACCTGGCACTGTCAACTTGGGGGAGCTGGCAAGGAAGGGATGGGAAATGTGATAAGAGAGCAAACTGAAAAAGTTTTTAAAGTAGGTATATTGATTTTTATGCTTCAGTCGCCAGTACTTGCTTAGATGAGAATGTCTTGCATTCGTATAGCCCGGTCATTCAAAAAAGCTCAAAGCACTTTTCAAGCCACCTGGAGAGAAGAGAGATCATTTCACCAACTTATCCAACAAAAGACATGCAGCTATGTCTGGGGTGCAATGCAACACCTGCTTAACAGTGCCTCCTACTGAACGACCAACCCTCACTTTCTCCACCATCTGAATTTTTTTGTAATCCTCCATCTCTTTATAGATTTAGCTGAATCCTGATCAGTTAGTGATAAGTACAATTCATATGGTTGTAGGCAAATCATTTGATAAAAACAAGAAGTTATATCCTGCATAGCTTTTTTTTTGGCGCTCAAAGTTAGCAAAGCTCTCTAACTTTAGATCTTTTTGGTGCTACATCACACATACAGTGGTGATTCATGGCAACTTTCACATTTTCATACAATACCACCCTCTCACTTGTTAATTAAAACAAAGCTATCCTTTTCAGGAGCAGTATGACATCTGCAACTACATGCTGAAGGAGAATCAGATTTCATTCCTCTAGAGCATGAAGCTTATTTATAATCCCAATGAAATAACTTAACAGGACAATCGCTCTAAATGTAATAAAGGGATTAAGAAAAGCATTCAGTGCAATTATACTCTGGAAAATAACGCTAAAATTGGCATTTGAGGGTTCTGTGTTCATTGCCCATCAATGACTTCATATCAAATCTACCCAGCTGACACGGAAAGAGAAGCTGGTAACTGCCAGGTCTGTAAATCAGCCTGGGATCAGATAGTCAAGATGGGTTCTTTATGGATTTAACATCACCACTAATAAAGATTCTGCAACTGGAACTTAGTTAACAAGTTTGTTAGTGATGCACTACCCAGAAAGAGAATACAGCCCTGACTCACATCAGTAGCTCTAGTGGCACTGCAAGACTAACTGGAATAAAAAGTAGTAAAAATTAGTTTTATTTGTTACTAGATGGGACTCTAAATACACAAAGGTTTTATCTACAGTCGATAATTGTTTACTTTAAGTGAACTGATTGCATTAGCCTGAATTATGGTATAGCCTTGGGATAACATTTCAACCTTAAAGGGCATCACACGGAATAATAAAAAAACCACACACACAATAGGATCCTTCTTATAAAATTTGAATGCAGAATCAGATGCTGCACAGTGTAAGAGTAGAATTTGGACCAAGGTGTTAACTCATTATTAAGTTGTTCCTTAATAACCAAGCCTATTTCACTAACTTTCTCATGAGGAAGAGGTCTTATTTTGGGGAGAAGAATGTGCTAGGATTCTAAGTTGACTTCTCAGTTATTCAATTGCTGCAGCAATGTGGTGAGTATGATCAGGTGTATAATTCCATGCTGGTTAACCTTGGGTTCACAGGAGCCTGAGCCTGTTTTGTATTGTATTGAAACCTGTGTTAAAATTACAAGATATCACTTGTTTGCTAGCTAGGGGGTTCTGTGGGGAAGTGTGTGATTTGGGGTCTTCAACAGTCAGTCTGAAAAAGAGCCAAACTGGAGTCAGGTGGGTTGAGTTGTGCCTCTCCTGCTTAGGGAGCAGCCTGCCTTCTCTCCCCCTGAATTTGGTTATTGTGTGTTAGAGTTCTGGATTGTTAGAAATAAAGTAGCGTTACATTACACTCATTCAGTAAGAGTTTTTATGTCTAATTGTCCGTATGCCATGACCATAACTGAGCCCAATTAGGCCACTGGCTTGCATCTGGAGTGGTGTTAGCATAATTGGTTATCAAACACAGGTGGGGAGAAGTTAGGTCTTCCTAAAGGAAGAAGCACAGGAGAGAGAGAGCTGGGAATTTCCTCTTAGGTTAAAGGCAGAGAGAAGCCTGAAACTAGAATCAGAAGGTCCTTAGCCAGGAGGAAGCTTGAGAGGCTAGGGGCAGGTAAGCCTTGGACCAGAGGCCTCATCCAGGGGCAAACTGAAGGCAGTGAAGCCCAAGAACCAGTTATGTTAAAGCCTAAGGGAAATCTAAACTGAAGTTTGAGGGGCCACAGGGTGAAAGGGAAGAACTCTGCAGTCACTCTTTTGCTAGTAGAGAGTGGCAAGACCTGTGAGTAACAGGAAGGCTCCTGCAGGGCAAGGCTGAAGCCCATGGGGGATGGAAGACTCCTGGAAGACACAGGATTGGAGTAAGCTCCTGTGGAGGACTGACAAGCGTAGGGACTTGATACCTTGGGAGAAGCCCTGGGAGGTATTGCTCATTACAAAGCACTTAGGAAGGGGCTAGGGGAAAGGCCTGAAGATTCGAGGTAAGAAAGAGACCAGGGAGGCAGTGGCAAGGTCCTGGCTCCTTGTCTTAGGGTCCCTGGATTAGAAGTGGAGAAAGAGTGTAGATCCTCCTACCAGCCACTGAGAGTGTCAGAGAGTCCTCTGACATGAGGGGATGTAACAGGGTCACACTCACCTCTCACAAGCACCCCCTGGCCAAGTCTATGTGCCTGCACACTCTTTCTGTGTTTGTGGTGGGTCTTTGGTGACTCAGCCCTCCAGCTGAGGGATACACGGTCTCAGAGATAAAAGCAACACAAACCCCTTTCAGGGGCAACAGGACCTCTCTCATCAGTTTGTCCCTGCTCAGGAGCAGTGCCCCAGGGCTCCTCCCTGGAGGCAGTATCTTTGCTCTCTCAGGGCCTTTCTAGCCCTAGCTCTTCAGCTAGGCCACTATAGTTCAGTTCCCATTCTGGGGTGCCCTAAAGTCCAGGCCACTTTTCCAATGGCTGGGAGGAAGGCCCAGGGATCCTATAGATAGCAGCCATCCATAATATCCCTTTCAAGAAACAGGACTAATTCTGCTGCTATAATTCCTTGGGCCACTTCCTCATGGCTCCCACACATTCTTCACGCTTACCTCAGGGCTTTGTCCTTGTAGAGTCTGAGCAGCTAGCCTGGATCACTCTTCTCTAGCTCTAGCTTTGGCCCTGCAGCTCTTCTTATACTGATCTGCTGGGCCCTGATTAGCTGCTTCCCACACAGCCGCTCTAGGCACCTTGGAGGACCTCTCTACTGCCCTTTTCTTGGGCAGGGTATGGCAGGGCCATAAGGCATCCAGCAGGGGGCCTCGGGGTCTAGTCCACCCTGTAACGGGGATAAGGACAATTTAAAACCCTGAGGAAAGGGAGTTAAGACCACTGGGCCCAGAGCTGGAGACCTGCCATGGTCTTAAAATCATTTGCTGAACTTTTGTTCGGAATTTCTGTTACCCCAAAAGGGGTGAAACGAAAACATGATCTGGCCGAAGGGATGAGTCACAGGAATAAGCAGACCACTGCAGGACTAGAGTGACTACTGGCACTAGACAGGAAAGAGGATGCTCCAATGGCGAGTTTACTCTTCGACAGTGAGCTTCAAAATTAAAAGTCCTGACAAACTCGGTCAAGAAAATGTTTTCTTTCAAAAAGGGTTAGATGAAATTAACATATGTGACAGACATATTTTGGCAGCTCACATTCAAGAAAAGGATTGTTCACTATTAGAATGCACCATTTGTTAGCATAGATATAGATGCATTTATTTTCAAAACACTGCTTTGAAGCAGGGAAGTTTTATTATTCTATATTCCAGCTAGAGAAATGAATAAGCCATTTAATTTGTGCTTCAATGTCATACAGAAATTCTAAGGCAAAGCAAGTATTCCTCAGTCCCAGTTTGCTACCTTACCCACAGGCCTCTCCTTTTCATGGGTCTCTCACCTTGCATCTTTCCTTCATCTGTAAAAATGGAGGCAACGCTCCTTAACACAAAGTCTGAAAACCTAAGAAAGGACTTACTTACCAACGTACATATTATTACTCCCATTTTAGAGATGCAGAAATTAAAACAGCAGGTAAAATCCTGGCCCTGTTGAAGTCAATGGCAGAACTCTCATTGACTTCAGTTGGGACAGGATTTCACCCAAAAAGAGTTAAAGCAATTTGACCAACAGTCATAGTGGTCTGGAGAACGAGGTATCACCAGAAGCTACAGGTTGTATTACTGACTTCCTAGGCAACCTTAGTGTTCATTTACTTGCCCCACCCCAAAAAGTAATATGCATACCATCAAAGTACTGTTTGTAAAATGGTGTTAAAATGGCAATTATTATTACATTCACTCAGTTTCAGAGGTGGCAAAATAACTCATTCCCACACCCTTTGATGTGGCTTTTGGGTGGGCAACGTTACTCCTGCATTCCCAAGAACTGATTAACAAAACTGGAATTAGCATAGGCCAGGGAATAGGGCACCAAACAGAATCATGAGATTAACATTGTAATCCTGATTCTGCCAGTGACTTATTGTTACCATCTGAGAAAGTCACTTACCCTCTGTGCTTCTGTTTCTCTAACTGTGAAATGGGGATAAAAATGCTTACCCTTTTGTGAACTACTGAGCTCTGTGGATGAAAAGTACTGTCTAAATGCTAAGTATTATAATTTTAGCACAAAAATAGCTTTGAGTTTTGCATACTTTACTGAAAATTTTCTAATATCAGAAATTTCAGGTGAAAATTGTTAATGAGTTTTCAGCTTTCAAAATAGTGTTTTGGGGGCTTCTCATTTTTCCATCTTATATGCAGAGAACATTTTGATTTGAATAAAATAAAATTAAAAAAAAACATTAAAACACTGGAGTTTTAAGAACAGCTGAACAACTACTAGAGACCCCCAGGTTTACACTGCAGTACAAAACTGCTTGCACTAATTAAATCTGAGGGCTAGATTGCTAGCAGCCAATGTTCATGAAAAAGAAAGAGAAATTAAACCACTCAATTCAGTAGTTTGATAGCAAGAGGCAGGTTCTGTGAGATGCTATTAGCTAGCTCTTATCATCCATACATCATAGTGCTTTACAAAGGAAGTCATTATCATTATGTCCATTTGGCAGCTGTGGAAACTGAGGCACAGGGAGTTGAAATGACTTGCCCAAGGTCACCCAGCATGTCAGTGGGAGAACCAGGAATATAATCCACGTTTCTTAAATCCCAACCTGTTGCTCCATCCAGTAAACCACACTGCCCCCATGTGATGGTTTTATTTAAAGTCTTTAAGAAGGAACAGCTTGATAGGATGTAGCAACAATGTTGCCTGGGCCCAAAGCTGCAATGCCCATTTATGCTGAGCTCCCATTCAATTCTGTGAAAGGTTCACACACACAGAGAGAGCTTGAGGGAGCCTTTACAAAAGCACTGAAAAGTCCCAGGTAAAAAGCACCACAACTGGCAGACACAATAATATACAGCGGAGGGGAAGATGCAAGAAAGAATAGCAGCCAAGTAGTAAATATAGCTACAGCAAGTGTCCGTTACACAACCAAGCCCATCTGCGGATAAAATGGGAGAAAAGGAAAAAGGTCTTTGAAGGGACATCATGAGATGAGGGTGAAAACAGATAAGAAAGAATGTCCTTCCCTTGCATACGCCATGGCATTAGGAGCCTTTGGGGCACTGCTGTGAGAAATATACACTCATACTGGAAAGGATGTTTACAAAGTCTCAGGAATGGAAGTGAGTATACAGAAGAAGAAAAAAGACAACTATTTTGCCCGTCCTATATCTCCTTAGTTACAATACAGAGAGATTTTTTTTTTTTTTTAAACACAGACTAAGGGTGGTTTGGAAAGCATTCAGGGTAAATGGCACTTATATTCACACAGTGAGGCCACACACAGATATCATGCATGCAGACACACAAATAGTGGCAAAAACAAATCCTTTGCACAGCCTGTCTTTCAGCAAACATCTCATATCTCAGCTTTACTCACAGTGCCAGAGGATTCTTTAGAACCTTTCCCATTATTTATTCAGACAACACCATTGATGTCCAAAAAGCAGAGTATATAACACAAAGAACAAGATCTTTTAAATCTAAAAGCACAAACAGGAAAAGTGTTATGAACAGCAAGCATATCCTAGGTTATGTTTGTACTGGAAATGCTTTGTGAAATAGGTGGGTTTTCAGATGTTTTGGAAAGAAGAGAGGGAAGTGGTCTGGCATACTTTAATCAGATCTATAAGAAAAGAATGTATAATAATTTTTTGTTGGCTGTCTGGTTTACACAGCAAACCCTATTGTATATGGCAAAAAGAATACCTGTGCTGGGACGCATTTGGTAACTCCACAATGAAATATAGCGGAAACATCTGCTCTCTAGACTGAATACAAGGGTTGAAGTACATATAGGGCCCTACCAAATTCACAGTCCAGTTTGGTCAATTTCACGGTCATAAGATTTTAAAAATCATAAATTTCATAATTTCAGCTATTTAAATCTGAAATTTCATGATATTGCAATTGTAGGGGTCCTGACCCAAAAAGGAATTGTGGGGGGTGGCGGTCGCAAGTTTCTTGTGTGTGGGCTTGGGGTACTGCTGCCTTTCTTCTAGGCTGCTGCTGGCGAGGGTGTTGCCTTCAGAGCTGAGCAGCTGGGGAGCAGCAGCTGCTGGCCAGGAACCCAGCTCTGAAGACAGAGCCACTGCCAGTAGCAGAAGCAAGGATGGCATGGTATGGTATCGCCATCCTTACTTCTGTGCTGCTGCCTGCAGAGCTGGGCCCTCAGTCAGCAGCCGCCACTCTTAATCATAGAATCTCAGGGTTGGAAGGGACCTCAGGAGGTCATCTAGTCCAACCCCCTGCTCAAAGCAGGACCAATCCCCCAATTTTTGTTCCCAGATCCCTAAATGGCCCCCTCAAGGATTGAACTCAAACCCTGGGTTTAGCAGGTCAATACTCAAACCACGGAGCTATCCCTCCCCACCCAGCTCTGAAGGCAGCACAGAAGTAAGGGTGGCAATAGCATGACTGCCCTAAAATAACCATGTGACCCCCCAGCTACTCCCTTTTGGGTCAGGACCCCCAATTTGAGAAACACTGGTCTCCCCGTGAAATCTGTATAGTATCGGGTAAAAGGCCACAAAAGACCATATTTCACCTGGGGGGAGGCGGGGGGCCACCAGATTTCATGGCCCGTGACACATTTTTCATGGCCGTGAATTTTGTAGGGCCCTACATATATACCAGAAGCTGCGCATAGGAAGATCCCATAGCACCTGCTTGCACTGAGCCTATCAAGCTTTTCTTTGGAAGCTTCATCAGTTTTATTTGCAAATCAGATTTCTTTCTTCAAAAATTCTTCATAAAAGACATCTGCATGTCTGATTACAGTTATACAGGACTGACATGGTAGACTCCTGAATAACTCAGCTCCACATTGGTCCATTCAATCTTGAAAACAATAATTCTGTGCAGAAGGGGACATAGGGCCTTGAGGTCAGTGGCATGTATCAATCCTGCATAGATCCTATTCCTCTGTCTTCTCATGGATTTGACCTGTAACTCCAGAGACTGTAGGTATTTCAAACCCAGGGTTTAGGCTACTATGTCATTTCTATCCCCTTTCAATCTAAGTTCCTTCTCAACTCCACAAATTACATTTATCATCGTCATCATCATCATCAGGGGCTGTCCATAAATTACATATTGCATTAGCAGTTGCATGGGTGGGTCCCTGATTGAGTGTTTCCTTCAGTGTTACAAGGGGTGGGTGAATCTTGAAAAAAAAATAATCAAAAAATGTGTTATGTAATGTATGGATAGCCTTACATCTGCTATTGGAAATTCAATAAAAAATGGATGCCTAAGTTAGCCATATTGTAGATTTTCTGTGTCTTTTGGGGAACAAATGACTTGATTTTCTTCCCAAAAAAATTGAAGAGGTTATGGCATTAAAAATT
The DNA here is from genome assembly GCF_965152235.1 of Eretmochelys imbricata. Lineage (NCBI taxonomy): Eukaryota > Metazoa > Chordata > Testudines > Cheloniidae > Eretmochelys > Eretmochelys imbricata. The sequence goes on from NC_135576.1 coordinate 88,779,946, forward strand.
TCAGTAGGAGTGCTTAGGGAGTCTGTTGGCATTACATGGAGATGGCTTAGCATAGTTACTCTGCAGAAAGGCAGCTACCATACAGCCAGAGTGTAGTATTTGAGTTTTACTGGCTTTAGAAAGCCACAAAGGAAAGGATGGACTCAGGACACACTAACGTTGCTCAATAAAAAAGGGAAAACTATCCTAGAATAGTTTTTGTTTGGGGTTTAACTGCTTCTTTTAGTCATCAAGAACTCAGTCATAGGGGCTGTGCTGAAGTAATTCATTTCTGGTGCAAAGTGCTTGGCTGAAGAGAAGGTTACTGCAGTTACTGTACAGGGTGAGTTACAGAGGTTCTTTGAGATGGTTGTCCCTGTGGGTGCTCCACTTTAGGGGAATCTGTGCCCCCGTGCTTGTAATCAGTGAAATTCAGTAGCAGTCCCTGTTGGGTCGCACGTGCTCTGTCCCCGTCTTGTGTCACTTTTGGCGCTTACATAGCACTGTGTGACCAATCCCGCCTTGGTTTCTTCTCTACCACAGAGTCTCTGGTGTGAGAACTCCAAAGTAGAGGGGAGGGAGGAAAGGAAAGAGGGAGGAGAGTGGAGCTCCCACAGGGACAACCATCTCGAAGAACTTCAGTTACTGCACAGGGTGCGTAACCTTTTCTTCAACAAGGAGTGTCCCAGTGTGTGCTCCACTTTAGGTGACTGTAGAGCAGTGCCCCACCCCAGTAGAAGGGAGGGGCTTCAGAGTTGCAGTCATGGCAGATGATAAAACCGTAAGTTCAAACAGAGTATCTGATGATGAGTGCTGCTCTATGGCAGAATGCTGGGTGAATGCATGGGCTGACACCCAGGTTGTTGCTTTGCAGATTTCCATAATGGGCACATTGTTGTGGAAGGCTATCAAGGCAGAGAGTGCTCTGGTGGAGTGTGTGCATGCCCCCAGTGGGGACTGCAGCTGTTGATGGCAATAACATAGGTCAGTATAGCCGGAGATCCATTAGACAGTCTTTGTTTGGATATGGATCACTGGGCCCTTATTTCTTTCCATCATGGAACGATCTAATTCTGGTGATTTTCTGAAAGCTTTTGTCCACTCATTACAATGTCTAGACTGAACAAGAGGGTATGGCAAAACAACAAATTGACAGAACACACAAAGATCTGTGTGTAGCCTGCATGTGTTATTAGCACACTTTTGTATGAGAATGAAACATGGCTTGGGCACGTGTGCTGAATGAATGATGGGTGCATCCCAAAGGACATCCTTTACAGTGAATTGGCATCTGAAAAAAGACTCAAAGGACACCCACAGTTGCATTTCAAGGATGTGTGCAAGCAAGACCTCAAAGAAATGGACATGGATGTGGATAACTGGGAAGATCACATTTAGGACTGCAGCCTTTGGAAACAAGAGTTTAACAAAGGTCTCCGGAGTCCCAAGAGGAAGCTGTCCAGCTTTGCAGAGGAGAAAAGAGCTCACAGAAGGCAGAGCCCAAAGGGTTGAAGCATCACCTTTAAATGTGACAGATGTGGCAGAGATGGTCTCTCTTGAGTGGGTCTCTTCAGCCACATTCGCGGCTGCCATAAAACCAACTGAGTAAATTTATCCATTTGAGTATCATCAATGGAGGAGTCTGTAGGAAGTTGTGTGGTGGAGTCCACCAGTGTAGAGGATTTTTTACTTTGCTTGGCATCATAAGGTGCATGCTTATACTCTGCCTGTGTGGGATATACACTGTCCTGAGCCAGCCAGACAAATGTCGTTGCTGACATATAGCTTAACAGTTGGAGGCAGGTCCTGGCCAATGTCAGTGGCCTGGCTTGCATTATAGCTATTAGATTGACTAGAGAGGCAAATCTCTGAGCAGGCAGAGAGGCTGTAGCTTCCAGCGACTCAAAGTAGGCCCTGACGAACTCCAATCTCTGCACAGGTGTGAATGTTGATTTTTGTTCATTTATTTGTAGACCCAGCTGTGTGAAGAGAGCTACTGTCTTTTGGGTAGCTTCTAGTGCCTCTTCTCAAGCCAAAGCTTTGAGTAAGCAATTGTCCAGATAAGGGGTCATAATACTCTCCTTGTCTGCAGAGGTGAGCCACTACGACGGCGAGGACTTTTGAGAATACTCGTGGAGCTATAGACAAGCCGAAAGAGAGTACTTTGTGTTGGAAATGATCTGTTCCCAGAACAAAATCTGAGAAACCGCCTGTGTGAGGGATTAATCATTATGTGGAAATATGCATCCTGGAGATGGAGGGCCGAGAAAAAGTCACCTCGTTCTAGTGCTGGAATGATCATTGCATCATTATCATCAGCATGACCATCCTGAATCATTGGGTCTTCGTGAATTCGTTGAGTCTTCTTAGGTTAAGAATGGGCATCCATGCTCCAGTTTTTTTCTGCATTAAAAAATAAAGAGAGTAGAAAACCTTCCCTCTGTGTTGGGTTGGTACTGGTTCCACTGCACTGAGGCATAGAATAATTATAATATAATTTACCTCCTGGTGCAATAGGTGTTCATGAGTAGGGTCCTCGAAGAGGGACAGGGAGGGAGGGTGGATAGCGGGGGACGGAGGTAAATTGGTTGGTATAGCCAGTCATGATGATTTCTAGTACCTATCTGTCTGATGTGATGTTTTACCATGCTGATGGAATGTAGTCAGATGGTCTCCAAATGGATGGATGTCGCCAGATGGGTCCAGCAACAGAAAGTGTGGGAAGTCTCTCTTGTCCTCAACCAAACCCTCAAAATTGTTGTTTAGAGGGAGGTTGTTGGGACATCGAGGGCTGAGAAGGGAGTGGTCTCTGTCTTGTGGGTCTCTGACTCCACCTTTGCAGGTCATATTGCCTCTGAGGCTGGGTGTAGGGTGTGGATCTTGTTCTTTGTGCTGAGTAATATTTCCCCTGTTTCTTCTTTTGTGCAGGCATTGTGGCAGAACTCTGACCTTGTCCCCCTGGGTCCCGCGCTTCTAGGTGGTTTATGCTAGCCTCAGTGGCTCACTGCAACCCTCCACGTAGCCCTTCTCTCTCTAGGGCCAGGGTTGCAGTCTACTGAGCATTCATCATAAGCCAGCAAGGAGGTTGGTGAGAGAACTCCCACAGTCTCTGTTGTCCCTACAGGCTTATTTCAGAACAGTTTAGCCTCCTGTCCTGACAGGGGCCTGTCTTCCCCTCCCAGGTGGTGTTTCTGTAGTGGCAGGTTGGGGGAAACCCGGGCCCTCTACCCTGGGTTCCGGCCCAGGGACTCTAATGGTAGCAGCTGTTGGCAGCCGACCTTTCACTACCAGAGTTGCTACATTTCCCTGAGCCACTTCCCCACAGCTCTCCCACTTCTCTCTTCTTCACCCTTACCTTAGGGCTCCCTTACCGATGGCTTGAGGGTGTCTTCATTAACCAGCCCTTCAGCCGTACTTCCTCTCCTCTGGCTCCCAGGCTCTCCTCAGCCTGACTGGAGTGAGTGCTTTTATAGTATCAGAAGGGCCTTAATTAGAGACAGGTGTTCACATTACCTTAATGACCTAACCTGACTCTTTGCAGGTTAATTGGAGTCAGGTGTTCTCGTTAGCCTGGAGCAGCCCCTGCTCTGGTCAGTCAGGGAACAGAAAACTGATAATCCAGTGGACAGTATATCTGCTTTCTACTACTTTGTTGTACCCAACTGGCCTGGGTCTATCACAGCGTGTATATGCTCAAGGATCTCAAAGTCACCATGGAGTCCTTCAATGTGTGAAGGGACTCATCCATTTTGGTTGCGAAAAGCTTGGGGCCTTTGAACGGGAGATCCTCGCAGGAGATTGTACCTCTTTGAGAGATGGAGCCAGGAAGCTTGTCGCATAACTACAGCCAGGGCAATGGAATGTGCCACCATGTCTGTGGAGTCCAATGAGGCTTGTAATACGTGTGGGCTAGGAGCTGACTCTCAGATGTGATGGCTTTAAATTGTTCCTTTTTTGTCCTCTGGTATATGTTCAATAAATCAGACATTTTTGAATAGTTGAATTGATTGTGTTTGGCCATTAATGCTTCATAGTTTGTGATCCTGAACTGTAAGGTCACTGAGGAGTGAGCTCAAAAAGATCCAGTCTCTTTCAGTCCCTGTTATACAAGGTAGATCTGGAGTGGTGTTGTCTGCCCCGCTTATCCACAGTATCTGCCACCAAAGAGTTTGGCATAGGCTGTGAAAATAAAAATGCCATTCCCTTGGAAGGGACATAGTATTTTTTTATCTGCTCTTTTGCAAGAGGGTGGAGTTGTTGCTGGGGTCTGCCAGATGGCATTGGCTGGGTCCATGAGAGCCTCATTTACTGGGAGGGCAATCTTGGAAGAGGTTGAAGTCTGGAGGATGTCCAACAACTTATGTTGGTACTCCACAACTTCTTCCAGTGGTATCGCCAATGAATCTGCAATCCTCTTTAAAAGCTCCTGGACCTGTTTAAAGTCATCCCCCATTGTGGGTGGTGTGTACATGACAGCTTCATCTAGAGAGATCAAAAATTGGCACCTGGGGAGACTTTCTGATCTCCTCCAGTTCCTCGATTGCCTCTTCTGGGGATTAAGAAGGTCCAGGTACTGAGGGTGATACTCTCAGTACCTGGACCTTCAGGGTGATACTCAGTGATACTTGTGTGGACTGGGAGACTTAGGGTAGTTTGACAGTATGCTGCCCATGGGTCCCAGTAGGGCCACTGTGGTGGGAATGGCATTGGGGGCAGCATCCATGGGTCTGTACCATGCTTGAGTTTCGGGTCTGGGGTAGTACCAATGTGGTTCTAGTGTACTCAGTCTGGTGGCTGTCTGTATAGGCAAGAAGTGATAGGAGGAGTGGATTTCCACTTCATCATCATCATCCTCGACACTGGATAAAGGAGGAGCTGATCTGGTTGGCATTGTGAGTTGGAATAGTACCAAGAGTGCTGGAGTGATGTAGGTACCGAGGAGTGGAGATGCCAGTGCCAATAAGACTAAGAGGTCTTTATGCCAGAGAAACTGTTGCAGTATGGAGAGCATCAGTATTGAAGAAGGTGTTGGTGGTGGTACCGATGCCTTAACCGCAATTGTTGGTGCCAAGGGTCATGCTCTGTGGAGGCAGGAGGTGGTGCCATAGATTGTAGTGCTGCTGAGCTGCTCGGTGCTGCATGTTTGAGTAGCTCCAGTAGTACCAAGACAAGGATTGTAGGTTTCCCTTTGGTGCCTTTGTCTGACTCCACCCACTTATGGTCTTTGGCTCACACGGTACCTAGGGTACCCAATGTCCCACTACCTCAGAGGTGGACGGTCTTGGTGCAGTTGGTACCAAAGGGGTCTGAGAGATTGGGGAATGCTTCTTTTTGGCAGGTTCCCAAGAAGGGGAGTTTGGAGCCCGTTTTTTTGTTTTGTTTTTTTTCCTTTTTGGAGAAGTGCTCCTTCCTCTGACAGGATAGTGGGGAACCTCTGTCAGATGCCACCATTTGAGACTGGTGCCTAGGAGGAGTCAGTGATCCTGGATTGGATGCCAGGCGCAGAAACTTCTCCATAATGAGGAGTTATAGCTGTAAATCCCTCGCTATCCTGGCATGAGCTTCAGATTATAGCAGTGGGAGCACTTTTGTGGGGTGTATGTCTCGCCAAGGCAGAAGACACACTGCAAATGTATGTCAGAAATCAGGATTGACAACCAACCAGTGAGGAAACATTTAAAACCTGAGGAGCTGGGCATGCCCCTTAGAATAGGATTTCTTCCGCGAGGGAGGGTAATTATACTACATTAAGGGGTATACTAATAACTGAAACTTAAACTCCTAAGAGGAGAAAAAAGGGTTTGAGGTGGGGTTTTTTTTGTTTTGGGGGGGGAGGGTTAGAAACAGAAAATAAATGGGGAAGAGGTAGTGTAGTTAACTAATAACTAACTAACTGGGTCTTAAATCTAGTATTCTAAAGTTAAAGCTTGGCAGCACCTCTGAGTTTAATCTTTAGCCTGATTGCTCTGTCTCAAGCCCAGGTCTGTAGAGAAGGAACTGAGTGGGGGGTTGATGGAGCACATGTGTGACCCAACCACTGAAATTCTCCTATTACAAGTGCAGGGGAGCAGATTTACCTAAAGCAGGCCACGCACAGGCACATTCCTTGAAGAAGCTAGAGTTTTGGTTGCTAGACATTGCTGTTTTGCCATTGTGGGTGCTGCAGCATGAACCAAGAGCTAGGTAACAACTGGCATGATAGTAATTAGAGCTGGCCAACATTTTTCAAATGAAAGCTCTTTTTGTCAAGGAATGACATTTTTTCAAAAATGAAAATTTCTACCAAAAGTATGTTTAATTTTCTTTCATTTTTTTAAACAAAACCCAAACCTGAGCAATCCTTTTGGTTTTTTTTCATTTTCCCCCCTCCCCATTTCCCTTTACAGAAGCAAAATGAAAAAATGAAAAAAAAAGAGGCAGCAAACAAAACTGTGAGAATAAAACCCAATTAAAAAAAAATACTGTCCCCTTGCCTATGCCCTCAGGCTGGCCCCAGCTAGCAGCAGTATCCATCTAGCTCTCAGGCCTTCTAGTCCTACCTCCAAGACTACCGGTTATTTGGCCTTCCCTCCGCTGCCAACTACCAGCCTGCACATCCTGCTGTCACATTCTCTGCATACTGGTCCCATCCCTTTCCTGTAGCTTATGGAGTCCCCTGCTGGCTGGATGTTGAACAGGAAGTTAACACAGTGCCTAGTCATGAGCCGTCAAGTTCATTTTGCGCGTGCACGTGGGTGCGTGAGAGAGAATCAAAAATTCCTTTGCTCTGCTGTAACTACACATAATCTTGCAAACATTCATCCTATGATGCTTTCTGAAGAGAATAGTACAACCCACTTCATAGTCTATGAAATGCATTTAGAAAATAAATGTAATACTAAAAATTAAGATCTAGACATGTACACAGGTCATGATTCCCAAAAGTAGCTAATGACTGGGGGGGGACACCTCAGTTTTGAGGTATCCAGCTTGACACACCTTAAAGGGCCCTGATTCTCAGAAAGCAGGTGCTCAGCACTTTGAGAATCTAGCCTACTTTAGGGTGTCTCAATTAAAGTTGTGTACGCAGAAGAATGGGTGCACAGAAAAAATCACTAGTTACTTGAAAATCTTGGTCACAGCGTATCACCAACAGACAAATTACAAACAAATGAATAGGTTTATATTTTTTGCTTATTTAATCATGTGGACAGGATAACTTTATCCAGCTCACTGACTACAAGCTAAGAGGAAGCACATCTTGAAACAAGAAAAGACTTCACAGTGGCACTGGTACTGTGGGTTAAGGCACTGATGTTCACAGTATCTGTGGAACTTCCTAATCCAGTATTTTTCCTGTGCCATGCCATGTTTGTTTTATTGAGAATAACCGATGTTCCCTTAAAATAATTGTGTGGGCATACCCACTTGAGCTGAATGGCTGATCCATTTCTTAATGCTCCACTCACTCACCTCTCCCAAAATAATATTTGTATTACCATAGCACACGGGGCTCCTACTCATGAACCGTGGCCTGATTATGCTAGGTGCTGTACAAACACAGAACAAAAATACCTAGCTTTTTTCATCCATGACTCTCAAAGCACTTTAAAAAAGGAGACCACTGTTCTTATCCCCCGTTTACAGATGGGGAAACTGAGGCACAGAGTGGTGACGTGATTTGCCCTTGGTCAACCTGCTGGTCAGTGGTGGAGCCAGGGAATAAAATCCAGGTCTCCATTTTATGGAGACGATCCCTGCCACAAACAGCTTACCATCTAACTTTAACACGAGACAACACATGATACAATACAGACCAATGGGAGCATACAAGGCAACGAGTCAATACTGATCAGCACAATAGGCAGTGGTGTTGGCACACCAGTAGCCTAACCATTGTCAAGTCACCACAGAAATTCCTTCCAGACCCTAAATGCAGACATTGGTTCAGGCAAGTGTATGTGAAGAAGAAACACTCTTAGCATGCAAATCTAGGATTAATGTATTGATAATCCAAAAATTGGTCAGGTCATTTCCCACACTGAAATCCATGTTAGAAAGATTCTAACAATACAGTGGGGGAAAGTCAATCCCAAGCACTTCTTACCTAGGAAAATCCTCTCATATGCATTTAACCTACATTTTGCCTATTTGTTAATAATTTCCAGTAGCGTCACCTGTTATCCTTTAAATGGTAGTTCAGACAGATCTTTTTTTTTTCTCTCCACATAAGGCTGGCCTTACAGCTATACAAAAAATGTTTCCCATGTGCATATTTCTCCAGACTCACAGTTCTACATTAACAATTTTCTACGTCAGTGGGACCACTCATGTGCAGAACTGTTTGGAGAAGCAGGGCCTTAATTTGAATGTGTCCTGGTCCTTTAGCTTGTGGAAATCTAAAAAAATGGGGTACATGAGGGGCTAATTTTATTAAGAGTTCATTGACTTACAACTGCAATGAAGGCTGAGGTGTCAGTATTTCAAGATTAAATGAAGACTTTTGAAGTCTGTGAAAATTGTTCAACAGGGTGGGCTCCACTGAACTTTTCTAAACTAAAGGGAAGCTTTCACATTATTCAGCCAGCTGATTGTGGTACAGGTGAAGCAGAAAGTGCAAGGAACAGATATCATTATCTCTGACAGAATCAGTTAAACCAGAAATATTACCTAAATGCATTCTACACACACACACACACACACACACCCCCAAACAGTAATTTTGACATCCTGTAACTTGAAACCAGTACTTTAAAGCATTGAGTGTAGTGTAAATTACAGAGTCTGCTGCACAAATAATTTGCACCGAACTGTTTATCAGCTCCCTGACATAGCTACTTCCATTTATAGCTTATAAACTGTTCATTACAGGTTCTATCACATCTGATAACATGGCTTTAGAACAGGTGGTGAAAATGCTGGGCAATTATGGGAGCCTCTGTTTGTGCATGTGTGGTCTCCTTGTTCTTAAGGCCTGTGCCCACATACGAAGATATCGTAAAAGTCTCCAATTTAGATTATCAGCCTGTGTTGTCTGTTTGTGTAAAAGTACTACCCCAGTTACAGCTGGAGTGTCTTTCTGGACTGCTAACAGCCTTTGGAAGGGTTAAAAGTTCAGAATGATCAAAACCCATATTTTAAAAAAATTGAACAGTTTACTCAAAGAGATTCATGGCGTATTTTTAAACATAAAATGTTTAAATACATGGGCATTCCAGAATTGTCCAAAATTCAAACATACCATTAGGTTTTAATAATATATACAGAGGGAATGATAGGGTGGCATAGGCAGAAGTGGCTAGTTCATTGCTTTTGCCTTTCCTCTTCAGAGGTTCAATGTGGTTTAGCTCACAAGTGAAATGAGTTAGCTGGTTGCAGGAAGGGATCTAAACTCTTGTGCTTCAGGTATAATCCTGCCTCTAACTAATGGGGTTTAGGAAGAAGCTTTCTCTATATGCAGAGACTGTCTCCTGCATTAGCTATGGCCATTGACAAAAAGCCCTTTGCCAAGGGTGTTTCTACCTGGTCACAGCACCACAGTCAGACTCTGGTGTAAGGCAAGCAACATGTTCAACGTCAGAGTACCAAAAAGGACCACACACACCAAGAAATAGCAGATGAGCTGGTAGTCTTACGGATTCAATGGACTGGTGACAAGTGCAGGAAGTGGATTAAGCAGCTCGGGAGTGACTATTTGAAAGCTAGGGATGAGAACCACACCTCTGGAAACTCCCTGTCAACCTGCCGCTTTTATGAAGACTTTGACCAGGTGCTGGGTGCTGCACAGAGCGCTGAGGCCCCAGTGGTTAACGATAGCCTAGTCAGACAGAAGAGCCATCTTCTGACACCTATGTCAGTGTAGGACTGGAAGGGAGCCAGCAGGTTCCAGATCAGGCTAGCAAAATGACTATGGTGTGGACACTGGTCCCCAGAAAGGCTTTGCTGCCAAAGCAACTGCAGCACATCCTGGTCCATGCTCACAGGAGCTATTTGACCTCCCCCCCCCCGCCCCCCAGCCTGCAGAACTGGCAACAGAAACAGAAGAAGCAGAAGTTTCCATGGGATCCTGTTAAGTGTTTGGGTCCACGTTTATTGCTGTTAATATACAAAAGGGGAGGGATTTTTGATGTATGGCCCAGTGCAATTTTGATTACAAGCCACAGATAGCAGCATGCATCCACTAATGGTGGAATGCACACTAGTGCCTTGGTGTCACACCACCCCCGTATGGAATTCAAAAATGGAGACCAGGAGGCACAAACAACAGTTAAACAAGCACTTAACATTTTTTTTACTAGATACTTACACATTCTCACAAAGATGTTCTGGGGTGTCACTAGTAAGAACCATATATTGCCTTCCCTTTTTTAGTATGCCGCACCGGAAAAATCTGTCATGCCACAGCATTACGAGCCACCTGTAAACCGTAAACTGTACCAGATGGGCAGAGGAATGTAGTTCATGGGTGATACAATCCATGTCCAAAATATGGCTGGGGAGGTTTGTAGGCAGCCCAGAAATGTGCTCGGGGAAGGGGGTTTGGCTGTGCAGTTCTTTGAGAGTCTATATTATTGTTTGTGTTTGCATGTAGTCCATAGATACAGTCAGAGCAGGCTCTATCTTATCTAAATTGTAGGGAGACAGTAATTCATGTGGACACTAATGCAGAATCCTGTTGATTCCACCATGAATTTTGGTCCAATCTCAGGTGCTGATAGCTGCAGACTTTTCTCATACTTGGAACTCCAAATACGCGATAAGTATTTTCTGAGCCCACCACAATAGGAGAGACAGCACTTGTAGATTTGTTGCTCAGTCACCATATGCTTGAAAACCTTTGTGGCATACATGGCTGGCTTGCCACCAGTAGCTTGGAATAGAATGTCCCTTTGCCATTCAGGAACCTCAAGGATTGTTATGTGCTCCATAAATATGGAATGCCTGAAAGGACTGACCATCCTTAGGTAGGAAATCACACACCTCTTCCCTGCCCCCAAACACAGTAGTCTACAAATGCTGTATGTTTAAAAATTGAAAACTTCAATTTACCACTCAGTGTGCACTCTGCTTAACTCATTTGTGTACACAGAGCTTCTGGGAACCAAAGCATTCCTCCAAGACTATGCTGAAGTTGAATGAGGTGTTTTTTGGCCTTGAGATTCCAGATACTTTTTCTTTTTTTTGAAGTACAGAGACAATGTACTGTTGTTTGTCTATTTTCAAAGTCCCTTCCAACTCTGCAGACCCATCTGCTTCAGCAGCCCAGCCACACTCCAGCAGGAGTCTGGGATTTTGAACTGTCACAGACTGGTGAAAAGAGGAAGCATTTCTGCAATGAACTTATGGTGGATATCCTGGACAGGGCCAGCAAATAGGGACAATACCAAAAGGGAAAAGAATTCACAGCAAGTGGACAGAGACAGACAGGCAGCAAAACTCAAGGAGAGAATTGCAGCACACAAAGAAAGACTTGCAGCGCAGTTGCAGACACTAATGGCTGCTACACTTCAGAGCTCCTGCTACACACACACCATGTCCTGAGTCCTCTCCACAGTACCATGTCCTACAGACCAGGAACACACTGGACAATACCATGGTGGCCCATGTGACTGGGACTGAACGCTAGCTGGACAAGACAAATCTACCCCACCAACTGTGCACTAAACTTGCTAAAAGGGAAAGGAGAACGGGAGGCCAGGGAACACTCAAAGTAGGGAATTTGTTTACACTGGTTTCACTGTTTTGCATATAATGTTTCTGTTATACACTTTATTTAAATTACTAGTGCTAGTTTATGACTGGTATTTTGGTGTTGAATGGCAGCTGGCCTGCCTGGCAATACTTTAATTTTGTTTGTTTGTGATACAGCCATGTTTACAAATCAAGGCTTTTATTTTATTAAACGCATTTATAACCATCACTGCAAATACATCATATAATGTGTATTTTGAAGAATAAAGATAGACCCAAGGCACAAGTGGGAAGTTGTATCTATTCAGATCAATCCATACTGAAAATGCACAATTCATGTCACACAAACCACTGTTGTGCTCCCACCCCACTGTAGAATAGTCATTGCAACAGTTGTCATGAACTGTTAATCACGCACACAGCATACAGCAAGAGTACTTCATTTACTGTAAGAAGTGCTATACAAGTGCATCCACAATTGTCCGCTATTCTTCCTCTTCCATTGGTCCAGACAAGTCCATAATGTGGGTGCCCAAAACATCCCTGATTTCTGTGGTACGTGTGCACCCTTCTCCAGCTGCGAGGAGTGCACTTGCTGGCTGAGTGTACTGGCTCAGCAATCCATCACTGTCATAGGGGCAAATGGGTCACCTTTGGATTCACAAAGATTGTGAAGAGCTCAGCAGGCCATAAGAATGTGGACATCATTGGTGATGCTGGAATCCAAACAGTTCTGTAAACAGCCCGGCGGGATATCAATCTGCTAAATGCACATTCAACTACCATTCCACACCTACTGAGTATAATTAAAAACACTCTTTTGCCAGGGCCTCTGAGATCAGGAAATATTTCACAAGATAAGGCAAAGGGGATGGTTAATGCAGGATCCCCTAGAACAACAGTGGGGACAATTACTCCATTTATGATTGTGTTATTTGCCAGTAATTGTGTCATGGCTTATCCCTGAAGGTAAAGGCAAAAAACCTTGGCAACATGAACTTTTCCATTACAGCACATGTTGGCATCCATAAATTGATCTCTGTGGTCCACAGTTGCCTGCATACAGAAGTACTCTTTGCAGTTAATGTACCCATGAGCTCCTTGAGGAGGGCAAACTATGGGCACAAATCCCTCAATGGCACCAATATAGTTTGGAAACCCCATTCTGTCAAAACCAGCAATTAATTCAGGGATATTGTTTATGCCCACCACCTTGGGCTAAATCACACTTGATTGCCTCAGAAACCTCTGCCACCACTTTATGCACAGTTGACTTCCTGACACCAAACTGGTTAGCAACACACCTGTAGAAGTCTGGGGTAGCCAGCTTCCAGACTGCTATCACAGACCTGCTTCTCGACTGGTGTTGCTGCCTGCATGCATACATCATGATGCTGGAGGATCGGGGTAAGCTGCCTACAAAGCTCCAGAAATGTAGCTTTCTTCATGTGAAAGTTCTGGAGCCACTGCTCGTCATCCCAGATCTGCAGGATGATGGGATCCCACCAGTCTGGGATTGTGGCCTTGCTCCAGAAATGCTGGTCTACTTTGGGGCCATCAGCTGCTATACCAAGTGTACTGAGCAGCAGCAGCCAGTTTGAGTCTGCCATGTCTGTATCATCCTCATCCTCCTCTGCTGGTGCCTTCGATAGGTCAGAAAATGTTCCCAAAATGTCACCAATGTCTCATGGATGCTCTGTCAGTTTCCTGAAACTGAAGTGAAAGCCCATGCAGGACAAGTTCTTCAAATGGTGACTTCTCCATGTTGCTTGCTTCAGTTGCTGGGAATATGCAGACTCAAAAGACAGGTTGGCAGGATGTGACAACTTCCTGTAAAGTGCCATGGGATTGGCAGTCAAGTTTTCCCATAGTACACCATGAACAAATGGCTAGAGTGGCGACAGCTGGGAAGAGCACTAGGAAGCCTGGGATAGGCTGGCTTGATTTGGTCTCCCTAGTGCAGTGTAGACACTTGAACTAGGGGGTGAGACCCAGATCCAGAAATTCTAAACCTAGGTTTCAGAGTAACAGCCGTGTTAGTCTGTATTCGCAAAAAGAAAAGGAGTACTTGTGGCACCTTAGAGACTAACCAATTTATTTGAGCATGAGCTTTCGTGAGCTACAGCTCACTTCATCAGATACATACCGTGGAAACTGCAGCAGACTTTATATATACACAGAGAATATGAAACAATACCTCCTCCCACCCCACTGTCCTGCTGGTAATAGCTTATCTAAAGTAATCGTCAGGTTAGGCCATTTCCAGCACAAATCCAGGTTTTCTCACCCTCCACCCCCCCACACAAATTCACTCTCCTGCTGGTGATAGCCCATCCAAGGTGACAACTCTTTACACAATGTGCATGATAATGAAGTTAGGCCATTTCCTGCACAAATCCAGGTTCTCTCACTCCCTCACCCCCCTCCAGAAACCCACCCCCATACACACACAGACTCACTCTCCTGCTGGTAATAGCTCGTCCAAACTGACCACTCTCCAAGTTTAAATCCAAGTTAAACCAGAACATCTGGGGGGGGGGGGGGAGGAAAAAACAAGAGGAAATAGGCTACCTTGCATAATGACTTAGCCACTCCCAGTCTCTATTTAAGCCTAAATTAATAGTATCCAATTTGCAAATGAATTCCAATTCAGCAGTTTCTCGCTGGAGTCTGGATTTGAAGTTTTTTTGTTTTAAGATAGCGACCTTCATGTCTGTGATTGCGTGACCAGAGAGATTGAAGTGTTCTCCGACTGGTTTATGAATGTTATAATTCTTGACATCTGATTTGTGTCCATTTATTCTTTTACGTAGAGACTGTCCAGTTTGACCAATGTACATGGCAGAGGGGCATTGCTGGCACATGATGGCATAAATCACATTGGTGGATGTGCAGGTGAACGAGCCTCTGATAGTGTGGCTGATGTTATTAGGCCCTGTGATGGTGTCCCCTGAATAGATATGTGGGCACAATTGGCAACGGGCTTTGTTGCAAGGATAAGTTCCTGGGTTAGTGGTTCTGTTGTGTGGTATGTGGTTGTTGGTGAGTATTTGCTTCAGGTTGCGGGGCTGTCTGTAGGCAAGGACTGGCCTGTCTCCCAAGATTTGTGAGAGTGTTGGGTCATCCTTTAGGATAGGTTGTAGATCCTTAATAATGCGTTGGAGGGGTTTTAGTTGGGGGCTGAAGGTGACGGCTAGTGGCGTTCTGTTATTTTCTTTGTTAGGCCTGTCCTGTAGTAGGTAACTTCTGGGAACTCTTCTGGCTCTATCAATCTGTTTCTTTACTTCCGCAGGTGGGTATTGTAGTTGTAAGAAAGCTTGACAGAGATCTTGTAGGTGTTTGTCTCTGTCTGAGGGGTTGGAGCAAATGCGGTTGTATCGCAGAGCTTGGCTGTAGACGATGGATCGTGTGGTGTGGTCAGGGTGAAAGCTGGAGGCATGCAGGTAGGAATAGCGGTCAGTAGGTTTCCGGTATAGGGTGGTGTTTATGTGACCATTGTTTATTAGCACTGTAGTGTCCAGGAAGTGGATCTCTTGTGTGGACTGGACCAGGCTGAGGTTGATGGTGGGATGGAAATTGTTGAAATCATGGTGGAATTCCTCAAGGGCTTCTTTTCCATGGGTCCAGATGATGAAGATGTCATCAATATAGCGCAAGTAGAGTAGGGGCTTTAGGGGACGAGAGCTGAGGAAGCGTTGTTCTAAATCAGCCATAAAAATGTTGGCATACTGTGGGGCCATGCGGGTACCCATAGCAGTGCCGCTGATCTGAAGGTATACATTGTCCCCAAATGTGAAATAGTTATGGGTAAGGACAAAGTCACAAAGTTCAGCCACCAGGTTAGCCGTGACATTATCGGGGATAGTGTTCCTGACGGCTTGTAGTCCATCTTTGTGTGGAATGTTGGTGTAGAGGGCTTCTACATCCATAGTGGCCAGGATGGTGTTATCAGGAAGATCACCGATGGATTGAAGTTTCCTCAGGAAGTCAGTGGTGTCTCGAAGGTAGCTGGGAGTGCTGGTAGCGTAGGGCCTGAGGAGGGAGTCTACATAGCCAGACAATCCTGCTGTCAGGGTGCCAATGCCTGAGATGATGGGGCGCCCAGGATTTCCAGGTTTATGGATCTTGGGTAGTAGATAGAATATCCCAGGTCGGGGTTCCAGGGGTGTGTCTGGATTTGTGCAGGAAATGGCCTAATTTCATTATCATGCACATTGTGTAAAGAGTTGTCACCTTGGATGGGCTATCACCAGCAGGAGAGTGAATTTGTGTGGGGGGGTGGAGGGTGAGAAAACCTGGATTTGTGCTGGAAATGGCCTAACCTGACGATTACTTTAGATAAGCTATTACCAGCAGGACAGTGGGGTGGGAGGAGGTATTGTTTCATATTCTCTGTGTATATATAAAGTCTGCTGCAGTTTCCACGGTATGTATCTGATGAAGTGAGCTGTAGCTCACGAAAGCTCATGCTCAAATAAATTGGTTAGTCTCTAAGGTGCCACAAGTACTCCTTTTCTAAACCTAGGGTGAATGTTCAGTGAAGACGCTCAAGCCCTGCTTACAAACACCAAGTTTGGGGGCTTGAGTCCCACAGACCCTGGGCTTATAGTGCAGTGTAGACAAAGCCTAATAGTCCAATCTTGCAAACGACTGCTCAGAGGAGAAAACCCTGTATAGTGTCTGTGGCACTCTGACCTCATTTGGTTTCATAGCTGCCAGGAATTAACTTGCCTTAAAAGAGGAGCACTGATGGCAAGAGTTCCTGTATAGAGGATTATCTGTCCCAGGACATTTTTGGAGTTTTCAGAAAGACTTTCATCCCAGTTCAGGACAAAAAGCAAAACCTCAAATTTTTGCAGAACTGAAATTCCCACAGTACGTCTTGGAAACACTGAAACATAGTGTTTCCAAAATGCAATATTCTCCCTGGCAAAGGCAAACTTCATATTCCCCAAATAAAACTCCATTCACCTAACTACTCTACTGCTCCTGACAGTTGCTGTAAATTGACATGTTCTTGTCCATTTCATTGCAGCCTACCACTGAACAGTGGCAAGGAATTTGGAAATCCTGAGCCCCCCAGCCTCAACTCAAAGGTGGTCAGCATGGCACGACTGCCCTGGAGTGCCAGACCCCAGAAATCTGGGCTTGCCCACAGACTCACAGGTGAACTGGCTAGAACTTGCCAGAACCCTGCCTGTGATTTATCAGGAAGTTCACTGAAGCAGATACATTTTCATGAAACATTCAGGTTTTGACAAATTGACAGTTTCCAGTGAAAACCTGTTTTGTCAGAAAATTTCTAACCAGTGTAAGGATGATTTTTAAAATAGAAATGAACAGTGAAGTGATAGAGGATTTTACAGACTGTAAAATCTGTGACAAGCAGTGGTTCTCAACTTTTTCCATAGCAGCACCCTCTCCCATCTTGCCAGGTTCTAGGCAGGACTCCCTTCCCATTCAGAAACATGGGAAAGGAGTGTTCACAACCCCCAGGATGACAGCCCATGTTCTAGGCCTAGATTTTAAGTAGAATGAGTCTGTCTGACTGACTGTCTACGTGCCTGGACATCTAGGTATGAAAAAGGACTTCAGTAAATTCCACAAGTCCAAGTGTTTTTCTGGAAATGTTTTAGCTACACGTGCCATTTAACTGAGCTAGAAATAAGCCTCTCTGTAAGCAAATGTGAACCTTCTTTATTTTGAAAGCAGCATGGAGCAAAAGGGTTAATGTATAGAGTAAAGCAGGCCTTCCTGTAATCAGAACAATTTATTTGGGATCCCCTAATGCACTCTTGTAACTTGAAATAATTACTTTAATCTGTTTAAATATTCCGTTACTATTTTATGTCCATTGAAAACTTTCAAACTGCATTTCCAAATTTGGCCTTTTGTATTTTCCACTCTTCCACTTTTGGTTGCAACCAGCCCCATGAGTGGAGGAATAAATGACAGTAAACATTGTTCAGTGTTTCTGCCTGTGTACGTTTCTAAAATTGCAGACAAGAAAAGCATGCCAGAAGAAATCTTTTAGCCACAGAAACCACATAAGAGCTGGATTCCACTGTGCACACTTGAATATTTTATACTTACTGTAAACGTCAATAGACAGCTGTTTGGGTAGTTTTCCCACAAACTAGAACCTATTTGTAGATTCCATATAGGTTATGCCTCAGTCCCACTATTACCCTTATGCATTCTGGTCTCCCATTTTATTTATTAAAACACACAGGCTTGGAATGTAATTTACAAAGTTACTAAGGCTGAATACTTGCCAAGAATGTCTTCAGAATATACTCTAGTAACATCTTCATCAACATCTTTTAGTTTCACGCGACACATTTACAATAAAATACAATTTTTCAATTTCATCTTACACATATACTCTGTGTCAGTAGTAACATTTTATGCAATATTCCATCATATTTTAACACAGATATTTTTGTTACGGTTGCAGAGTCAGACGCTCAAATTAGTAAATGCCAGAATTAAAGCCTGTAAAATCTTAGTTCTAGCCTTTTGTGTCTTAGCATTAATGATACATTCTTTAATGATATGATCACATGCTATTTTTTCCACTGGATCCCTGCCTCATTCAGTGCACAGTGGAGGATGGACCGTGCTCAGGGAAATACCACCTGTCAGTATTTCTTTTTAGCCTCATCAAAATAGCCCTTTCCTGCATGGCATTCAAACCCTTCACTGAATAAGGAATTTTTGTGTTTCTTCATGGACTTTTCTAGGGTGCTCGACATCACAGTAGCTAAGTGCCTCACATATTAGGCCTTGATTCAGGAAAGTATCCCTATCTGGGCCCACAGTTAAGCACTGCCCACCTCCAGCATAGCAGAACCACCATAGTTCCACTGTATTGGTGTTCTTCAATTGGCCCAATACCCTGCGAGACTCCAACCCCTTGTGAATCTGCAATTATAGTTGGAACAACAGCACCTACATTAAGGATGCCTAACTCCTAATCACAAGCCTTTAGGAGCAGGAACTGTAAGGGGAAAAAAGAATCAATAAATATCATGAGATTCACAATGCAATCATGAGAGTTAGCAACAGTGCACTTGTTCTCTAAACATCTCATTTTAAAAAAAAAGAAAGTAAGTTTCTCTGTGTTAAGATTGCTTAGAAAACATGAAATGAATGGAACAATTGAAAGACAACTGCTGGAGTTTGAAGAGAACCTTAAACAATCTCTCTGAAGAGTCTGCACTGCCCCCATTCATTTAAATGGATGATAACTCAGAAGCCAATTTTGGTATTTTTAAATGTAGGCATTAACTATTTCACAGCACAGGGCACATCTGAAAGAATTAAATGAAGTATCATCATTAAGAATTACACCAGAATCTCCCTCTGCCTGGGAGAGGAAGGGGCTCAAAGGACTAGCAGGTGGGAATGGAAGATGTATAAGAAAAGATGTGTAGGTGCAGTGACCCAGGCTAGGTTAGGCTATACTAACTGTGAGGAGAGGCAGAGGCAAACCAAAACAAAAAGGATCATTTAATACTACTAATAATGATAAACTATAAGTTACCAACACATTAACCTTGGTGAGCTTGTCCACACAACTGCACAAAGCAAGAAACAGTAAACACCAAATGCATCATTAACAAGAATAAAAGAAGTTACTCAAGAGTATACCATGTCATTTCAGAGGAGGATCAACCTTTCCTCTGCTTGGTTGTCAGCCCAACTCCACTCTTGCTGGCCTATCCTTTGCCTCTCCGGAGACTGTAGTCTGCCCTAGATGTGATGTTCTCGTGACTGTATTTCTTGTTACCGTGTTTATTCACAAGGAGGGTTTCTTCATCTAATGGCCCTCATTTGTCTGTTAGGTGCCTTTGAACTGTATTCCATCAATAGCTGTTCAAATAGTCATTCTCTCTGTTCATATACTTTACGTCCTTGGTGGTTCAGCTTCTTGTTTACTGTTTTAAGGACCTATTTTCATCTAACAGCCTTTCAATCAATTCCTTTTCACCAATTATATTTCCTTTCAGATTTTCCCCTTGATACTGTCTCTCCAGTATGTCTCTAGATTTTATTTCCCTCTACTTCCCTTCTCCAGTAACATCAGCTCACATACCCAGTTCAATTTCTTTGCTTCTCCTGATTTCCTTCTTTCTTCTCATTTTCCAGTCCCCTACTTTCATTCTCCTATTCTTTTATTTTATCACCTCAACTCCTATCCTGGGTTGGGTTCATCCCCTACCTCAGCATCTAGAGCCTTCTCCTTCTTCCCTCCCCCTAATCCCCACATACACCTGCCTTCCCTTCCATCATCATCCGAACCCCTCCCTGGCTCAAGCTATTCTTCCATTGGCTGTTCCCTTCCCAGAACCGCATTCCATGCTGCTACATCACAGCGCTGATAGCAATTCAGGAACTCACAACTGGAGCAGGTGCTAGTACTGGGACCAGGGATACTACACTCATCCTCCTTTAATGATACGTATACCCATGTATGCCCCATAAATATATGCAATGGTTAAGAAGGTAACTATTTACATTATTCTATAATAATATATGTTTAACTGATTCCACCACTCCTATGGCTCCAGCATTTCTATCCCAATCACCTCTTGAACCAATCTTTTGGGAGGGATACTGCAATTTGACTTCATAGATCACCTGGGGTCTCCATGTCTGATACCACCCTATTTTTGCTTCTAGGTGTCTCCCTTGGTATCAAAACTCATTGTTCTAGAGGAACCCTATATAATCTTTCTTCTTCAGGAGTATGAACCTACCTCTGATTCACAATATCAGGATTGTGACTCGCAGTATTCACTGGCATATTTGCTTTGGACCTGCAAGGTATCAATAGATTCCTGTATATGACTTGAGTCACTTGCTCATTAGATTCCATTTGAATCTTGCACACAGATAAATGTGCAGAGGCTCAGGAATCCATGTTTTATCTAATTTCCCACCCTTTGTGCATTCCAACAAGATATTTCCCCCAACTATCAAAGGTTCTGCACCAGCTGTTTTATTATAGCACGCCTTTTGTTAGGTTTTAGCTTTTTCCGAGTTGCATTGCACTTTGATTCTTGCCACATTCATTTGTTTATGATGTTCAATAGCCTTAATTTACTAGGTAAAATATCATCATATAACCCCTCAATGAATTTGTCTTTCTGCATTTTATCAGTATCTTGGGCATCGTGCAGTTCTAACTTTTCTATTGCTCCTAAACCTCATGTAGTCCCAATGTGTCTTCCCTTGGTCTTGCTGTTGGACTTTGTACCCTGGAGAAAAACTTCTGTTTTAGTTCTGACAAGGAATGAGTGTCAAACATACAGCCTAAGGTTTTGAATATCTGTTCTATGTCCCTTTTTCATTTTCCAGCCATGTACTCGCTTCTCTTTAACTGCACCCTCTAATTGCCCAGTAAGGATCTCTATTTTCTGTCTTTCTGGCAATTCAAGAGATCTGAACACTGACTAAAGCATTGTTTAAATTCTCCAAATGAAACAGCATTACTCATAATTTTCTCCAGAAAATTTAGACAAACAATGTGCTCTAAAGAAATATGACGTGGTTGTTGGTGTTAGTGCGAGAGGTTATTGGGCCACACCTCCAGTCGACCTTTCTCCTGCATTGTCCCCAGATTGACTCATGTTGTTTTAAGATGGTAATCCTATATACAGGAGATGTGATGAGGTGGGACACATAGAAAGGAGGTGCATTACACAAGGAAGCATGGTTGGCTTCATTTTCTTGAAAGGATGCTTGACTTTCAAATTACACGAAACATAGCAATAAAGAATCCATGCTTTGCTGGGATATCATTAGATGCCACTAATGGGAAAGCCAGGAGGGTGTTTGGAGCACAACCCATAATGCATAGTAAAATCTGTGGTTTAAAGAGGAGTGGGGCCAGGAGACCATGAAGGGTGTGGTGACAGGGAGGTTGTTTTCTGTGGAGAGCCTGGATTGTATTAAGTGTAGTATAAATACTTTATGGTATTCAGGAAATCACAAGAGAGATCTGTACCAGTTGGGTGGATTTGGGGGGGGTGGGGGGGGCAGTGTTATCATCTGCATCAGAACATCTACTTATGAAATGAAGCCTGGACATAGTTTATATAACTGTATAAATAATGCCATCTGGGGAAGAGTTTACACAACATTGACAAGTAAAGGATAAAAATACATGACAACTCAATTACTCAAACATTGCCTTTTAAGTACAAAAAGTTAATAAGCACAAATTCTCTGAAACACCAACTGAGCTGAAAAAGAAATGTTTATAAAACCCATTAGATTGCCTAGCAGGCTCTGGTAAAATTAGGGTTAAGGACGGCTTGACAAATTGTTTGTGTATGAAGCTTAAAGCCAACACTTTCAGAAGTGGCCACTGATTCTGGATCCCTCAATCCACAGCTCCAAGTGAAGTCAATGAGAGCTCTGAGTACTCAGCAATTCCGAGATTCAGATTCACATGTCATAAATTTGGTACCTAAAATCAACAGCCACTTTTAAAAGTTTGGCTATAACCTATTGTTAACACCACATGGTTCAATAGTCTTAATTTTCCATCCTTGGATGAAATATGAAAGGAAAATAGAGAGAAGTATCATATGAACTTCACACTTTGTGCGTTGGGTGGGCAGATATTGCTGGAAAATTTACACTGCGGTAGGTATTTATCTTATTATTTTTACTGCTATATACTACTATGACAAAACGACAACAAAAAGACAAAAAAACCCTCATTATTTGTTCTCTTTTTCCTCCACTCCCATTCTCCTGTAATCTAACAGCCTCACTGAGATCTTAAAGCCCATTAAATTCCCATTTTACAACATGCAACTCACTGAAGTCTCAGTTGTAGTCCAGACATTGACGACACTTCAATACACATAACCTGGCTCCAAGGAATAAATTGGGAAGCTCTCCGTATTACTAATCTTGTCATTGCGGAGAAGGTGAATATTGTCAACAGGGCAGTAAGCCACAAGAGGCAGCTGAAGGAGGGGGTGGAAATGGAATTTGCAAGTGAAGAGTTCTAGCCTCATCTATCTCATGCCCAAGTATATTGCAACCTATTCCTTTGCCATTTCCACAGTTCGTGTGTTTTTAGCCATGATTAAATTGTACTCAGCTGCAAGAACAATTAAACATTTAAGGATTTGTATGACGTTAACTCAATAGCTTTACAAAATATCAAGAGGGACAAATGATCAATGTTTAGCAACATCTTGTACAATTAGTGTCTCAGATAAATACAGATTATAAATACAAATTATCACATTGTTTGAGACAGACTTCATTTTTGCCTCTCAATTGTGTCAGCTTGTTTATAAGAACCTTTCTTTTGTCACTATAAAATTACCCTGAATTTTGAATGAATTATAGAATTGCAGTTCTCTATTGATAAGCTTTTTTCCGCCTTGACATTAATTTCTTTCCTTCTCAGATGAGTTGCTGGACTGAAGTCCAGGAAAAGCAAAATCCATCTTTATTCCAAACTAAAAACAAAACCCATTTTTTGTCCTGAGTTCCTGAGATAGTGTCAACATTAGGTTGCTTATGGCTTCTTCTAAATGAGATGCAATATTATCTCACTTTAGAGTATACTTTACCTGGTGGCATTCCCAATAGTCTTACTATTTCTGCCTATAACCCATCTCCACATTCTCCAACCTTTGATTGGTTCTCTGGTATTGTGTCCTCAGTACTTTCTCCAGTTCCACAAAACTGACTTCAGTTTCAATCTTAGGACTCTTCTTTCTTTTCCACTTGCTTCAGCCCCTTATCCATGACCACCATTTTTCCATCTAAACTATTTTGCTAGGAAGTGAGTAAACCAATTTTTGTTTCTAATCCTGGACATTCTTCATTTAGATTATTTTGTATTTTTCTGATTAAGTTCCTGTGGTAGATTTTTCAGTGCTTGGTCATGCCAAGAGATTATACATGGAGACTAAGGCGATTGCCTCTTCTTTGTTGTCTGGCTGACTACCTAGTGTACTACATGCCTGTAAGAAGTTCATTTTGTCCAGCTTCTTCATCTTTCTTTTGGCCTTATTGATAAGTATATAGCCCACACCTTTAAGTGTTAAGACGTTGCAAAAGTGCTAAGACTTTTGAATAAATACTCCACAAAAGGATATTCACTGGCTGGTGCACAAGAACTCAGCAAAAACTATGTCTGCTTCCAATCCCTGACCAGCCCATTCCATTGCATAGTTTAATGCATTCATACATTTCAAGGCCAGAGGGGATTTTTATGATCATCCAGTCTGTCCTCCTGCATAACACAGGGCATAGGATTTCAAGTCTGTACCTTCTGAACAATCTGATAGAGTTGTATGTAGCCTGGAGACAGACTTTTTTTGGACTTGAAAACTTCCCTGAAATGTGAAATTATATTTTCTGATATTTTGAAATTCAAGTTTGAATGATTTTAAAATTTCTTTTAAAAAAGATAGCAAGTAAGGAGGATGAAATGGCCAACTGAGGATTGGCAATAGGTTACAGAGCAATCCCAAGTTCAAATTCCAATTGCGTTGAGCAACTGAAAGTTCTTACTTCTGTGTGTATATATGGGTAGTGAGTTGCTGGACTTTTTCTAGTTTCTATCAGACAAGTGTTATAAAAATCAACTGGCACCCTTGTTGGGAGTCTCAGCAAGAAGCCAAGGAATGCCTGAGAAACTGACCTACTGTGCTCTGTCTCTAGGTGGCCCATATAGAAACAGACTTGCAATCTGATCAGACAGCATGGAGAAGTTTGCACTCAGACCTACTTTATCTTTGCTCTGTGGATAAACAGATGACAGCCTTAAGGGTGAAATGCTTTCTCAAGCATTATATTCACATGAAAAATTAAAAATGAAAATAAAATACACTGAATATGTTACTGAAGTTTACTTTAGCAAAAACACCCTCAGTTTACATTCTTGCTTCAGTTCTCAAATCTTTATCACAGCAGGTGCCAAATCAAATATTGGGAGTGAGGAGGTTATGATTGCTAAGCCTCACTCAAGAGCTTTCAGCAACAAGGAAAAACAAAATCACTAATTCACTTATACAAATCAAATAGCATCTCCTGAGCAGCAACCCACTGAATTGATATATCATATAGATTGTGAAGGGTTTTATCTAGTACCTTTTAGTATTAATTAGAAACCTGTTGAAGGACTGGAAACATTAATGCTCCTTTGTTAGGCATCTTATTAATACTAACGGGAGTAGTAGATCAATTGCAAAAGCTTTATTTACCCCAGCCCCAAAGCCCCATATACAATTGACCTTTAATTAAATTAAATCCAGTTTTAAGCCATTATTAAATTTGTTTTATCTAATTTGGCCAAAGGCTCCATGTAGACAGGGCATCTTATTAAATGCAGATCTGTAGTGTTTCAGCAACCTTTTATTTTGGACTAAAATCTAAAATTGAATTTTAATGCATCTACTCTTCAGATCTGTAGAACTACTGCAGAGCCATTAGGCATTTGGATTGTGGTGGTGTATAGAAAGGCCTCATCATTCAGTTCTTAACTTCAGGAGAAAGACTATCTTTTCTGTTTATATGAAGGGAACTGAATGTCAAAGACTGCCATGTGTGTGGTGTAAATAAGAAAGGCCACCAATGGAGATCTTCCTTTTTTGTGTTGAGAACATAAAAGTCAGTTGCTTCTGTTCCAGAGGTGATATTTTACTTAGACGTCTTTCTGTTTGCGAAAAGGAGGTAAAATGTCTTTTGTGTGTGATTTGCAGGCTGAGAGTTTTTGGACATCAATTAAGTTTAAGCCTTTTCAAAGTTCTTCTGTAAACCTTCATGTTTTAATGATAGACTGAATAGTCCTTAGTGAAAATACAATTTAGACGAGAGACAGAAGGAACAAAGCAAACAGAGGGTGTGGGTTATCATGAGAATAAATTATACTCCATCCCTGGAGCATTGAGCTGCTTATCATTAATTCTCTGAGACTGTAGTTTTATTATGATAACTTTGCCATGGGGAATTATATCATGCTATTATAAAGTCTTAATCATAGAAGAATGCAATTTTTGTGTATGTTTAGTGGAAGAAAGAATATAAATCTGGCTGTTTAGAATGGCCAAAGGTGACAGGATTATAAAGACATTAAATCAAGGCCTTTCACATTCTCCATTATCTATCTACATCTTCAAGCCAGGGTCCTTATTCTTTGCAATAACCCTTGGCTATACAAAAACAAAGACTATGATTATTATTAGGATTTTTATTTTATGTTAATACAGCTTTGAGGATTAAAAGAAACTGCATTGCATTTATTATTCATCCCACACGATTGTTGCCCAAATAGTTTACAGCAAAAAAGAAATATTTCTGTAGTATATGTTGTAATCTCTGAACTCAGGCTTAGTAGCTTAAGTGTTGTTTGATTTATAAGGAAATGATAGATGTTGGCTTGTTTTTGTCCGTGCATATACTATTCAGCGAAGTCCAGCAGTGACCAGTCACCCAAGATATAGAAGAAGTAGTTATTAAAAATACTTGGAGTTCAAACCTTGATTGTATTACATTACAAGAAACGTTTAACCACGGAAGTTTTTTTCTAATGCTATCAGAATACTCTTCATGAGCCCTATCTAACTCTAACTGAAGTCAGTGGAAAGACTACCATTGACTTTAATAGGAGCTGGTTAATCAAGACTTGTTTTCTAAACCCACATAATGAAACTCAGAGTTAAGACTCAGTTGGGCTTCATTTTCTACTGCCTTGCATCCTGTGTAGTCACTTAAACCTGCGCAGAGTGGTTGTAATTCACATTGTATAAGTGTAAATGACAAAGTACAAGGTAATGGAGAATCAGGCCTCTCTTGTGCATGTATATCATCTTCATGTGATCACGATAATGAACAAGCTATCATACTGTAGATCATGTTAACAGATGACCCTATTTGAAAATTACTCACTAATTACCCAGGTATGATATCCTGCCCACATCTCCTTATGTCAACATTAAGCATCAGAAGAACATCATAAAATAGCGAGAGAGCATCCACTGAAACATATACTGTAGAAGAGCTGCCAATGGACTAAGAATGTGTGTGACATTAAACTAATAGAAATCAGGGCCCTGAAATTATGATTTTCAGTTTCTTACTGATAATTTTGCATGTCTGAAAATACGGCATTGGCCACACACAAAAAATGTAATGCAGTTAAATGGAAAACTGCAATCTGTATGTATTTCTGTGATAAACCCATTGTTTATATTACCAGTGATCCCCAAAAAAGTGGTCTACTACAACATTCTCTGCCTCAACAAAGACAAGCCAAACCAATTGTTGGTTTACTGTAGGAAATTTACCACCATGTGCTTAAAAGGAATGGCTCTTGTTTGACAGATTTAAAAGGGATGAATTAGACTTAAAAAAAAAGAAACCCAGAATTTTATAGCAGATAAGCCTAAAGACGACTTCTTTGAATCTTCTCGTGGAGTTTTTTAGAAAAATGAGCTTCAAAGATAGACATTAACAAAGAGAAAATTTAATTTTCTTCATTGCATGGGAAATACTTTGGCTAGATCATTAGCGGTTCTAACTATATACACGTCAACATAGAAAGGCCTTTACTAAATTACTTAGAACCAGATTCTACCCTCAGTTACAAGATACTGTGACGTATAACTTGCAATTTGTGAAAGATTTTATTTTTTCCCCCCATGATGTGCACGTACTTTAATTGACCATTCTGAAAGTAAACATGACAGGCAGCTCATAACATGAAGTTTCACTTAGTCCTAACACTTTGGAGAAATCCTAAATGTTTTACAATATTTAATTTATCTCAGAGAGGAGTGACCAGATAACTAGGTGTGAAAAATTAGGACGGGAGTGTGGGATAATAAGTGCTTATATAAGACAAAGCCCCAAATGTCAGGATTGTCCCTATAAAACTGGGACATCTGGTCACCCTATGACTGAAGTTATAAATGACACCAACCAGTACAAAACAAACACCTTTGACTTTGCCATTTATCATCTCTCAAGAGCTCTCTGTAACCTTGAGAATCTTCACTTACAGTGAACTGTGATGTGTATGGTGATGTCTAACTACATGAAACTATTTCAATGACATTACAACCATTTTATGACAAATTTCAACATAGGAAAATTTAAAAAGATTTCACCTGGGTGTCTGATTCCTAGACATGTAAAATGGCTTCCACTTAATGGGTTTACATCAGTAATACAAGTTTAGATCTTATTTTCCTAACTTCAGACATAGAAATAATACATGCAAACAAATAGGATGAACACACTCAGTAGATCATAAGCTTTGTAATGATACCTTACAAGAGACCTTTTGCATGAAGCATATTCCAGTTATATTATATTCACATTCATAAGCATATTTCCATAAAACATTATGAAGTGCAACATCACAGTACTGATCTTTGAATGTTTCACTTCATTCTACTGAAATGAATGGAGTTGCATCTGGCTAACCCAGATCTGAATTTTCGATAGTAATTCCAACCTCTCCAGATCAGATGGAGTAGACAGTTCCAAACCAGGATGCACCCTGTCTCTAGTTACTGAAAAGACTGTGGTGCTGATAATATGTATTATTTCGTAGTGGTCTACAACTTTCAGCTGCATGTTATGCATTAAACCACTATTTTTCATGGATTATTTGTGGGTAATCAGCAATTTTGCAGGGAGAATTTGTAAATTTGCCACAAAGACAAGATTATCCATTTTGAAGTTTAACATTTTTCTCTCTCTCTCACACACACACACACACACACTAGCAGTTTCACCTGTGAAAAAATGCTTCTGAATTCAGAAGAGCCATTGAAAATTTCAGTACAAACCCACACTCTATTTTGTGTTTTTGTATAACAGTGACACTGGGTTTACCTTAAATTTTATCTAAGGTGAGAAATGTTTTCAAACAATTCTACCTAACATGTGATTTTTATATACTTAAACTCATCATATTCGGCTATGTTTGGGTAAACATGTATTCAATCTGTATTCAGTGTGATAGTTAAAACTCTAATGAACATGATGGCGTGTGCTCTTAACAAACCAGACACTGTTGTGCTCTAGTCTCCCTCTTTCTGAATTCATTTCTCATGTGTCACAAACATATCACAGTCACTTGTTGAAATTTATCATATAATTCTCTACACATTAGTGACAATGTTGCAGAAAGTACATTAATCAAGAGTGTGGCTATCAAGATGAATATTTCTAAGCAAATAATCTAGAAACAGAAACATATGGACAGTTAAAATTAACTTTTGTTTACACAAGAAAAATATTGCATATTCAATCCCTACAAAACAAGTTATAAATTATCATTACCTCCTCCTTAGTCAGTTATTCAGATTTCAGCATTCCTCAACGTTCTCTTATAAGCTCATGCTCAAATAAATTGGTTAGTCTCTAAGGTGCCACAAGTACTCCTTTTCTTTTTGCGAATACAGACTAACACGGCTGTTACTCTGAAATCTGCTAAGACTGTCATTTTATGTAGTTCTCAATATAGAGAAATTTGTTTTCAGCTTGATGGGACATTTTGCTATCAAAATGTCGCTATCCCACCACTAAAAAACAAAACAAAAACAAAAAACACCCTTGAAATCTTATGAGGGAGAAGGGGGGAATAAATAACTTAGAAGTTGTTGTTGCTTGCCTTCAAAGTTTTTGTAATCTGACGTGTTACTATCAGTCAAAGGTATTTCTGTGGTACCTATCATCTTTGTAGCTAGATGCCATATAGAATTAAGTATCAGAGTTCATAACAAAAACTGTGTTATTTCTCTCTGTTCCAAGGAGCAGGGACACATGAATTTAAGTTCACTCTTGGGGGGTTGTGTGTGCATGTTTTGGGGGTTTGGTGTTGATTCCTTAGGAAGAGTTTTGAAAAGGTAGATCTAAATACAGTCAAGTTTGGGTTCAACGATTTATAGCTGGACCCTTGCCACTTAGAACTCTACCAGTGGAAGAAGGGATGCAGAGCTGGCTGTCATTGGCAAAATGGTGAACCAAGAGCCTATGATGTCTCACAATCTCCTGACGCAGTCTCATGTACATACTAAGAGAAGAGTGTTAAGTCTTGTGAGACTCCACAAAATAGAGGTTTCAGTGATAAAGAGCAAGTGAACCTCCATGTCTGTCTGTCAGGAATTAAAGGACCTAGCAGATGGATGCCCCATTCACTCCCATAATATCGCCTATGTATACTATCAACACCATATGATCAATGGTGTAAAAGGCCAAAGAGAAATCTAGTGATCTCAGCATGGAGGTTTTGTCCAGTCCAAGGCCAGAAGAAGGTTGTGCATCATCTCCAGAAAGGTTGCATCTGTGCCATGTCCTGCTACAAACCCAGAAGACCTACCATGTGGCCAAATGTCACAAAAATGTTGTTATGAAACCAAAGAAAAACTCAAAAAACTCATTCTCAAAAAATGTATATGCCTATTCAGAAGATCTATTTCAAGATTCAACACAAGTTTTGGGATGGAAGTGGGAGTTGGAGCAGGTTTAGGCAAACCTGGACTAATTTAACTACTCGGCTCAAACCTTAAGCCAGCTGAGCTGATTGTTTTTTGCTGAAGCTTTTGAACAGCACTATTTATAACACCCATTTATAGAAGTCAATAGAGCCTATATTCAGGGCTAATTATTTTCACACTCATTTTTAAAAATTATTTTAAGTGCATTATTTTCCTGCTCCAAAGCCCATGAAGGGAATGGAAAGACTCATTGGCTGCACTGAGCCATGAATCTCTCCTTATATCAATGGTTTCAGTTTGTTACAAAGAAATACAGTAAGGTGCTGAGAGCCATGGAGGCAGCATCAGCATTGTACTGAAGTTCAGTGGGGTTGTAATCAGGGCTGAATAAGGTCAGCCTGGGTTTAAGTTACTTTTGTTATGAATATTCATAGAAACAAATATCCGTCTGAATATAAAAGACATCACGTGGGTGTCTGATGCCTCTAAAATAAAATTTATTTATTTTTTGTGCAAGACTGTGGTTAGCTACAAATATTGGAGCAGACCAAGGAATATAAAAATTAAGAGGAATATGTTTCCAGTGCACCCTTAAGCTACATGCAGTATATAATTCAAAAGCATATGATGTATTTGTGCCATAACCTACTAGAAATTTGTCTGACCCTCTACTATATAAGTGAGATGATTCAGAGATCTTTTCAATTATCTGGTCTCTCTTTCTGCCCACAAATCTGACATCACCCACAAACACAGACCATTTAATCTGTTCGCCCCCCACCTCCCAGTCCACATTTTATGTTCTGGCTCCTGACAGAGGACTCCTTAATAAAAGGGAAAATTTCCTTTCCATGTCAACTCCACACAGTGCCCACTGACATGGTCTGATTTCTCAAGATTGACATTCTTGTTTATTGGTGCACAGCAGCTAAAACTACTCAAAAGCCAAGCAGTGAACAAGACTTTACAGTATGGGAAAGTACTATTAACTGTCAGTGAAAGCCCGTAACGGCTGTTCGCCCATGAGATTGGCAGAAAGAGCCACCACAAGCAGAAGATTAATTTTTTTAAGGGTCACAGTCCTTCATCCAGAGACCCAGAGGAAAAATTTCCCAAAGTTGGGGTGGGTTTTTTTTCTTCATTATTTATGAATAGATTTGGCTTCTTTGGGGATCCGGTTAGGTATTGGGTTTTCTTTTGTTGTTTTTTAAACTTTGCTTTTATTGGATTTTATAAGCCTACAAAATATTACTCATGCATATCCAAACCCTCAAAAAAGAAAATGTCTTGTAATAATATTCTCAGACAGAAACTTCAACAGTATACCAAAAACACAGAATTTTTTCCTTACTATGTACATATAAAGAACATAACGGAAACCACAAATGGACACTATTCAGCACTCCTAGCAAATGCCTTAGTCAGGCAAATCTCCCACCAAAGTCACAGAGATACTTTTCTGAGGTTTGCTTTGGGCTAAACTGATAGTCATAGAGTTTGAGGCATAAGGGATCACTAGATCATCTAGTAGGACGTCCTGTATATCACAAGGCACCAATACAACCCAGCACCCACACACTAAACTCCACAACTGAAATGTGACTAAAGTAAATATGACCCACGGGAGACTATTCTATGTGCTACAGACAATAAGAGAAATTGAGGTGCACCAGTGTTCAAGCCCCATACAATGGCAGGAAAATTGAGAGAGATGCCGAGATAATCCTGGCAAGAGACTTCTACTCACATGCTGCAGAGGAAGACAAAATCCCCTCTTCATGTCACCACCCTCCACCCTAAGACACAGCTATCGTTGGGAGGTAGTGCAGAAGAATATCATCCCAGTGGGAGCGGCAGCAGGCATTATGCCTTAGGCAATCACAATGCCTCCAGGAGTCCTGAGTGAACATGGTATAGCATGAATTACGCCCATGCCAACCCAGTGTTGCCAACCTGTGCAGAAGAACAGGTGAAGCTGTGGTCTTTCCCTATCCCAAGAGGATTTCTAACAGTGCCAGAGATACCTGGTTCTTTGCACTTAGCTAATACAAGACCAAGTTTATACCTGCACTCTGTGCAGGCAGAATGGAAGTTTTTTTGCACCCTCTTCCCTCTACTTGCCTTGTCCTGCATGAGCGTACAATCCAGCACTTTCTATCTCAGGTGAATTAACATGCTATAATTCCTGTGTTGTCTTGATCTAGAAACACAACGTTTTTCTGCCTCAATAATCCTGCAAAAACGTATCCTTTCTTGTTAATATGCTAGCAAAGTTCTCCCACCTGCATTGTGATAGTCTATTTGTTCTGTAGCTACTCCAGTTTGTAGTCCCCATATTACATCTTCTGGGTTTGCAGATTGTCCATAACAAAACATTGACAGGATAATGATAGAAGTGGGCTGGGTCTCTACTTCCCTTAACTAAGATCACAACACACATCTTTAACACCTGTGCATAATGCTTAGATGGTAGGCAGACTTAGGAGACAGCCCACTTCTGACATGAAATCAGACCTACTTTAATGATCAAGCACATCTCTGCTGTTGTCCACAGAGGATTAGTATACCCACCTGTAAATCATATTGACCCAGTGGATATTTTGCATGGAGGTAAGCAGCTAAGTAGTGTATACTTGTGGTGCAATGCCAGAGCCTCAACAGGCTTTCAGAATTTTGCACTTTGTATGAACCTGCCTGTAAAATGCTTACTGGGACCAGGATTTGGCATTGCCAGTCATTAAGGCAAGGACTCCTGCTCCATACTGTTTGATCTGATGATTAAGGTGCAGCCTTGTCCTAGAATAACCTGTTCCTTTTTAAGCTAATCATTATTCTATCTAATAAATGAAACTATACACAATAACTAAGTCTCTGCATTGCTTTCCAGGAGCGTATGAGAGTGGCTTAATCTCTATTGCAGTAGTGCTGGCAGTGGTCAGCTAGAATTATAGGTTCTCCCTAAACCAACAGGTGGTAGTATCGGGACTCCCATCCAACCTCCATAGGAGTACTCATGTGAATAACATTACTCACATGTGTAAATGTTTGTGGGATCCAATCCATATGCAGTACAATGGATTGTGCTACTTCTGGATTTACATCAACATTTAATGTTGACGTTATTCTTCCCTCCATACTGACAAACCTCATGAATAAACAGACCAAATACTTGCCCACTGTCCTTAATCAGCCACAGGGGAAGTGAGTCCAGTGCACATATTATAGCCTGAAGTTCTTCACACCAGCAGTACCTCAGTTTGAGGTCTGCTCTGCTAGCTGATCTCAAATCTTTGTGGTAGGGTGGAACACAGACTGTTCATTTCAGATGATTCCTGAAGGAATCTGGGAGAATAAAATATTAAATATTAAGCTAATATTAAAATATTAAGCTAAGCAGGAAACAATTATAAAACAGAAAAAGTAATTTAAGGCTGCATGAGGTATCTGCGGCCTCAGATAGCATAAAAAAGTCATTTTTCCTCACCCTTAAACTTTTAGAATGTGAGGTTATAGAACAAGTTAGTAGATTTAATATAAGTCCTGAGGAACTGGAAATGTTAGCATCTTTTAAATGTATTTTGTAACCCAGAGCACTGCAGCCAGTGGAAACTCCTCTTTTGTCACCAGTTATAACCCAAGGAATAACCACTACTCCTCAAAAAAATTGGAATCCTTGGCAATAAAATAAATTCAGTATTTCATTGTACTACTAATGGATTGGATCCTACAAACATTTACACATGTGAGTAAAGTTATTCACATGAGTACTCCCATGGAGGTTGGGCGGGACTCCTGACACTACCGCCTGTTGGTTTAGGGAGTAGCTATCCCTATAATTCTAAAGGTCTGGGAATTCCTACCAATCACATGCTGGGAACACATACCAAATAAACATCATAAGGATTTTCTGCCAAAAGTACCTAGCTAAATATTTATGCCACACTTGTCGTGTATCTGAGCACCTAACACAATCACATTAATCCACATGGGTGTCCTATCTGTAGACCTGAACTCTTTTTTCTTCCTCTTCCCCTTTGCAGAACCTTCTGCAATGCCTCCAATCTTTCATCTTTTCTCAACAGCATTTTGAATACAGCCAGAGGAGCTGAGAGTTGAGTATGATTTTTGTTTTAAGTTATCATTCATACCATGGGAAGGCTGTGGCAAAGAGATGGGCCTTACACTTTTCCCCTAAAAGCAGTCAACTTTTTAGTCATCCTCAGCTTTTGTGAAACAGAGGGAGTTTCACAGTGGTGGGCTTGCTACTGCTAAGTCTACCTGCAGCTCCTGTTAGTTTCATTAGCAAAAATGAGGCTTAAGAGATCTTGGTCACAAGGGAGCAGTTGGCTCAAAGATGGCTCAGGCCTAACCATTAAGATATTTGAGAGTAAAGACCCGCAAAAACTTGATCTAATATTCAATGGATGGTGAGTGCAATGTGCAACAGTATACTGCAAGCAGAGTCCTGTGTAGTGTGCCTACATCAACCTGTTCTTGCCAACAACCCTCGCTACTGAGTTCAGCTTCTGACAATAGTTTTCTCCCCAAGTACAAGTGTGCTGTAGTAGTCCAAATATCTATCTATTGGTAGATGTTTATTTGAAAACAGAAATAATTATCTCTCTCTCTCTCTCCTCCTTGTGAACCACCAGGAGGAAGGATTGGTTGGTTCCTGGGTTCTTTACTGTTATTGGTTTATATGTTTGAGTGTAAGTGGGTGTGGCTTGTGTGTACCATTAACCTACTTAAAGGAAACCAAGTTGAAGAACTGAGTTTTACCTTTAGTTCTGAATGTGGTGAAATCTGTTGTTATACATCTCTCAGGTGGGAATGAGTTCCGTAATCTGGGGCCAATTTCTGTGACAGGTCTGTCTCCTGCATTCAAACCTCCCCCTGCAGGTGTGTTGTATCAACCAGGCAAGGTACTAACAAGCTTCAACAGGACTTTATTTTCAAAGTGGAAACCTGTTTACTAAGCTGCTTCTGTACCCTCTGTAGCTCTCTCCCAGCCTCTCAACTCCTCCCCCTCCTTCCTGTTTCCTGTCCTTTCAGACTCCCGACAGCCCGTGCTCCCAATTCTAATAATTACAAGCAACATCTAAACACCACAAGGCGTTCAACTGACACCACTGCAAAATTTCACTCTGACTGCTGTGATACAGCCCCCTCTGATGTCTAGTAGTCTGCTCTGTATACCATGAACTTGGATGCAAGTGTTGTAGGATCTGCAAGCACTAGGATCTAGGGTCTAACCCTCAGTGGGTTCCCATAAACCGACACATTTTTGTAGCAGAATGCAAATTTAGATTGCATTCTTAGGGCTGTCAAAAGTAAAAGGTTCCTAGATTCATATTATTGTTAATTATTTGTATTGTGGTAGCACGTAGGAGTCCCAGCAACAAACCCATAGATATTAAGGCCCTACTTCATCTCCATTCTTGGTCTGATAGAGCCAGATGTTTGGGCCTTCAGGGCATGTAACAAGACTTGTCATTAAGTTTGTCATGAAGAGGGGTGGAGAATGCAGGATACAGGGGCAGGCTGTTATGTTGAACTGAATGAATGGCTAAGATGGATAAGTTTGAGGACAGACAGATTAGTTCTGTTGCGGATATTGATCCTTAGTACAGTACTCTTATAGTGTAAATAATAGTGCTTGTAAATAAAATCACACTGCAAGCCCTTGCTATTATATATATTTATGCATAGGGTTACACATGCAGGCCAATCATTTTGGGGGAGGAGAGGGAATGTGGGATTTAGTTGATCGATGGCAGTGGTTCTCAAACTGGGGGTTGGGACCCCGCAGGGGGTCACGAGGTTATTACATGGGGGGTCGCGAGCTGTCAGCCTCCATCGCAAGCCCCGCTTTGCCTCCAGCATTTATAATGGTGTTAAATATATTAAAAAGTGTTTTTACTTTATAAGAGGGGTTGCACTCAGAGGCTTGCTATGTGAAAGAGGTCTCCAGTACAAAAGTTTGAGAAGCACAGATCTATGGTCTCCTTGGCCTCTCCTGAAGGGCTACAAGTTTTTCCTTCACAATCTTGGAAGCGTAGTAACTAGATATGGTTTTTGGCTCATGTAATGCAGGCAGTCATACAAGACACTCACCTCATGCCTCATTCTTGCCATAAATTTTAATGGGCTCATTTGCCAACAAATTGGCACAATCCTTAGGGCACGGTCACACATCTCTGGAAAAGTTGAAAGAACAGCTGCAAGAACTAGATTGGAAGGCATCCCTTGAAGAACATTCATTTTAACTGGCAGAAAATTAAATGCTGTACTCCAGGCACAAATACTTATTGTCTCATGATTCATCATCAATTTGATGCGTGTACAGTACATGTCTTCTCTATCCATTCCATGCACTTATAAGGGATGTCATCTTTTTCCCCCACAATATTTCTGGTTTCCACTGGCCAATGTTGACAGAAAAAATAGTTGTTTTAATGTCCCTTGAAGTCTCTGTATATGGTTTCTGTGCTGTTGGGGAGGGGCGGGGGAAATGCCTTTGTCTATGCATAGGCTCCAAGATTTGGGACATGCCCACTCACACTGGAGTTCTTCCATAAAGGTTGAATGTGTTAATATACTGTACTTGTCTCGACATTTAATGACTGTCAGATGTTTTTTTTTTCTTGAAGTAACTTCACTAAACACACTGTTGCTGTGTTCATACATTTTAAAAAGAGAGAGAACAGTGGTTTACTGTTACTTAATTCACTGATTTCAGCCTTCCTTCCTTAGGCTGTAATGTCCAGCTTCTGCTACTAAATTCATGTTGTCAGTTATATATCTTTCCCACACTGTTGAACCAGTTTTTAACAAGGGTGTGGCAAAAAGCATAAAATGGCACTTTACCATATAAAAGAAAAACCAAATGCTTTCTGCTGTTTTTATTCTATTCCCTTTTTCTCATTCTTACCCAGCTCCTCTAGTCTCTCATTATATACAGTATATTATGCTACAAAACC
Organism: Eretmochelys imbricata; assembly: GCF_965152235.1. Taxonomy (NCBI): domain Eukaryota; kingdom Metazoa; phylum Chordata; order Testudines; family Cheloniidae; genus Eretmochelys; species Eretmochelys imbricata. Next base: position 88,817,063 of record NC_135576.1, read on the forward strand.
TCCCCATAATAGTGATATACCACATCCTCAGTCAGTTCCTGTCCTGTCCGTTTTCATGGCGATAGGAAACAGGACAGCCAATGTAGCGCTGATCTTTTATAGTCCTGCTGTCAAAGAGTACAGAATGTCTTCATGTCTCCATCATATGCCAAACATGAAATAGCAATAAGACTCACTACTGCAAGCAGCGCTTAATTAAATCAGTATTTGCACCATTATGCCATTTAAGACTTTAAGTATGGTGAACTTTTAGACCATTGAAAACAGCTTTGTATAAAAATAAGAGACTATGCCTCAGAGACTATGCCTAGCCCTCTGCCCTAGAGAACAGAGGGAAGAAATCAATATTTAAATTAAAAGGATTGGACTGACTTTTTTTCAAACATTCTCAACAAAGGGGTATAAGGTATCACATTCACACTAAAAAATTCAAGCCAAAATAAGCATTTCTGAAAGAAAGAAAGAAAGAAAGAAAGAAAGAAAGAAAGAAAGAAAGAAAGAAAGAAAGAAAGAAAGAAAGAAAGAAAGAAAGAAAGAAAAGTCAAAAATAACTCTTAGCATGGGAATGTTCTTGAAACATTAACTATAGATGTTTTTGCTATAAACATTACAAAATGTGTTGGCACTCAGGCTTTTTATGTACTGCATTTTGCCTGGGAATGAAGTATAGCAAGGCTCCTACAGACAAGACTTGTAGAACTGATACCAGTCAACAGAAATGCAAGAGATGACACTCAGCAAGTGCTGAATGTGGAATACTGGGGTCCCAAGTCAGAAGCAAATAGGGAAATGGCTGAATCAGAGCCAGGGATGTTTATGTACACAGATTTTGCTCAAGACTTAGCAGAAGAGTTGCATTTTCGTGACTTAATATAGTTTCTGGAGAGAAAAGACATGTTAGCTGACACCCAAATTATCATTGCCCTTGAAAGCATTAGCAGGCATAATATCTCAATATAGATGAACAATTCCTCTTACATTTTTGGCACAATTTTTCATTTACCTTATACAAGCATATCTTCTTCCATTTTTCTTTAAAAAGAAACCAACCAACCATCCAAAAACCAAAAATGCACCTGAGTGTGGCCTCTAATTGGAAAATTCCATGCTTTGATGAATGTTTAAGTTCCCCTGTTAGATATGTTTTTCTCTCATTATGGCAGCTACACAATTTGTTTATGTATCCATCTCATTAACTTCTGAACTCCTGATTTCAGCCATACCATCCGCCTGAAGATCATATGTTATAACCACACCTGAGGGTGAGTCCTACAGGAGAAAGAGAAGGCATCTAAAGAAACCCAAGGAAGACATACTGGCTTGCTGTTTGTGAGCATCCAGAATACTACTAACAGTGCATGAAAAACAGAAGGAACAGTGAATTCATGTTCTAGGGAATAAAGTCGCAGTACCTGGTACATATAGTTAAGTGACAAGGACACAGTGCCCGACAGTCAGTTTTTATAGGATTGTAAAAGAACATCTTCACCACATATACCTTGCCCATAGCCATTCAAACAGTTGATTGGCCATACCAAGCATAGACACCAGGTGCTGTCATGTGATATGAATGTTCTTTTAGTATGCTATTTGACCACTCACCAACCCAGCCGGAGTCCGACCTCAATGTATAAGATAAAAAAGCCAAAGCTGAGGCTATAAACAACTGTGTTTTTTATTTTAGCTAATTTAATTAAATGAACTTAAAACAGACCAACTGTGTGCAAACAGCTACATTCTTCCATAATGTGATACATTTTAAATACTTGGAGAATTTTGGGGCTGGTGAGGAGAGGGTGGAGAAAGAGCGTCACACTGTGAGCCCTCCTGAAAGCAATTAAATACTAACACTGAATGACATCATGCTGGATGACTTCTTCAATTAGAGAACCAAGTCATTTCTGTCTTAATCATTTCCACTTGCCAATTTGTTCTCTAGAAGTTTTAGCAGACTTGAACAACTTTCTTGCCCATGTTTTAGAAAGGATTTCTGACTGATACCTTTTTTTAAACAGAATTCCACTGAGATGTGGCCTTATGTTAAACAGAAATCAGTAGTTTTCTATAGAGGAAGAAGACATCAATAAGGGCAAATGAAAAACTGAGAAAAAAAATTGAACCAAAATGATTGTTTTCTTTAGCCAAGAAGGGAAACTGTGGCTCAAATCTTCTTCCCACTAATGTTAAAAGGAAGTTTGGTCATTGATTTGAATGGGGCCCTATCTGAGTATATTTATACTACTGTAATTCATTGGTGCTTATCTTGTAGTTTATAATAAAATTAATCTCCTTCTCCACTACATTTCTACTCTTGGGCTCAAGGCATTTTGAGTTGGAGGAGTAGTATCCAGTGTTAAAAAGGGCTGGGTGGTATAGCACTAATCAGGGATATTCAGATTGATTTGGAAGTAGTAAGGACATGATCTGAATGTTGACTTTGATAACTTTCATATATTTCTGCACTCTTTGCAGCTGAGAAAGGGTATTTCCAAGGAACTACTGGATATCTTGTATGAAATCCTGATTAATACATAACATTTTCCATTCTCATTCATGTATACCAGGATGCTGTCGTAATTTTCAATCTTTAGTGCCACGTGACCTATTTGTTTCATAAGATACTGCAGACACTGCACATAGAAATCGCAGATATGTAGGGCTGGAAGGGACCTCAAGATGTCATCTAGTTTCTAGTCCATCTCCCAACTGCGGCACAATTAAGTATACCTATGAAACTCCCACTGAATTCAGTCAAAGTGAAATTCATGGAGAAACTGCACCATCAGATCACTAGAACCTTCCTGACAAGTTGAGATAGATGAACGTATTTTCCTAAACCAGTACAAGAACAAGCCTCAGTCCTATCCTCAAATCAAAGTTGACTTTTTTAAAGTTCATGTTGATTGGAGTAATTACCCCACCAATTTTAAAGCCTGTCTTCTAAAATCCTCTGTCCCTTCTGATTGCCTGTGAAATCGAGGTGATCTGGCAGCTTTTGCAAGGGCAATTGCTGTCTGTGGGATCATCAAAGCTTCCCCAGAATCAGGGCTGCACAATGCATTTGAGCCACTTCTGACCTGAAATCACATCCACATTGAGTGAAGTATAAAGTACCAAACCTGCTAAGATTTGGCAATGGAAATATCACCAGAGATGAAGAGGGTGCCTGTTGAAGGAGAAAGAGGGAGTCAGGGAATAAAAGTGTATATAGGGATTGAATAAAGAACAAATGGCCCCAGACCAGAAAGCAGGGATCGGTGTCCGTATCCAGTTTGGAAGAAAGAGAAGAAATGGAAGCAAGAGAAAGCAGATGTAATTGTACTGGGAAGGAGACGGGCCAGGGTTGGAACAGGGATTTAATAAGATTGAGGTAAATTTAGATAAAGTATCAGAATTTTGAGGGCTTACTTGAACTGAAACAAACATCCATTTTTTTAAAGTAATACTTAGCACTTCACCTTCCAAGCACTTTTAAACCATTAACTAATTAATCCTTCCATATCCCTGTGAAATAAGTATTATCCCAATTTTAAGAGTGAAGCAGAGAGATTAAGTAACTTGGCCTAGGCCAAAAGGAACCTCTGTGTCAGAGCTAGAATTAGAATTCAGAAATTCCTGGTTTCCAGTCGGGTATTCCAACTTCACCTCTCCGTTCAGCCATCCCTATTTATAAATCTTCTTTAAAATAAAAAATAAAACATGATTTTGCAGACCTTCCACATCGTCCCCTTGTCCCCTCTTCCTTTTTCACTAAAGTCATTTTTTCTATCAAACATTGAAACACTGAGTCATATTCTGTGCATGATGTCAAGGTCTAAAAGCCCCTGTGCAACAAAAAGGATCCAGACCTTTCTGCAGAGCATAAAGTAGTGCATCTGGCATTTGCACATGGTCAAAACTGTTCAATAGAAAACAGTAGAGTTATTTTTTAGATGGTTACAAATATACCTCCCACAGAGAGCTGCTGTCAGTGAGGGTGGAGGTGAGGACTTGGTTACATTTCATATATTTTTGAAAGAGAAACTTCTAAAATGGCTCGTCATTTCTAACCATTCTAACTTTGGACTCAAACTAATTTAAATTGGTGTTCCCAATTCACCATGGGAAAAAACCTTCACGGTCTTCTTCAGTATTATTTAGTGACTTTTACAACTGCATTTGGGAAACAAAGAAATGTTCCAGATAGTTAAGTCACAACACCGTATTGCTCTGGACGCTTTTACATTTTTGTTTCAAATCAACAGCCCTTGAAGTTTTCATTAACTTCCTGTCTTTCAAATATGGGTTTCTCATTTTAGTCTTCTGCTCCTTTTTATCATTTAAGTGCTGACTATGAATTATATTTTTGAGATGTGAATAGTATGGGTGAAATCCTGTCCCCACCACAGTCAGTTGCAAAGCTCCCATTGACTGCAGTGGAGCAGGATTTCACCCTGTGTGCACGGCACGCTGTACAAAGAGCTTCTTGTTATTCTCTGGTATTGGAGAACACCCTGGCATTTCTGCCTGTCTTTCGAATTGTCCATCAGATGTGTGTTTGAGGTACACTTTGCAGGAGCAATGTTCAAATATACAGGCCCAAACTGATCCCTAGTGCAAATCCATTGAAGTCGGTGGAGTTATACTGAGGTTGAATTTGACCCACAGCAACTAGTTCAGGAGTTAAGACCCACCCTTACAAGACATAAGGACATAAAGAATTTACCACTTTTAATTCTTTTCCACGGTTTGCCTTTTTCCACAAGGAACATTATAATTGGGTTACAATTAAATGTAGAAAAGAGAATATTCTCACTGATGGCAATGTAAAGAAATTGGGGGGAAAGGTATGATTCCTGCCCACAAGAGCTCATAATCTGACAACAGAATGTAAAGGAGAAGGGCCAACGTCTTTAGTTATGTTAATAAAATACCTGTGTCCTCTACCCATTTTGTTCCCCAGAATACAGAATGCCCACCCTGCAAGCTGTAGGGCTGCTTTAGCAGAGGCAGGAGAAGTGGAGACATCCTTAGGTGGGACTCAGCTATGTCTCCTCTCCTTTCTTTCCTTACCTTGCTTCCTTCCCCATGCTCTGCTCTATGAGGAAGGGTCACATACTGCCTCTAAGCCTGGGCTCTGGGGGTCTCTCCCACCCACCACTGCTGTCATGTGCTTCTGTACCAGATATGAACTGACTGCAGAGCTTGCTTACACACCAGATGCCTTTATCATAAGATCCTGTAATGCTCTGCCAGGTATGGCTGACGTTTGTTTAAATAAGGTATTTTACACACGGTGCTGTCTCGTGGCTGAACAGTATAATAAAATTTAGCATTCCATTACAATTGCTGCTATTGGGTGATGCTGAGGCTGGGTGATTGGCTCCCATTGTGAGCATGAGGGGGATTGATATAATTTTCTGCCTAGGCAGGGTAGCCATTGTGGGCTCCCTGTTTCAGTCTTACCTTTTCTACCCCAATCTAGTGGCTAGATTTCTGACAGTGCCAGGGACTAGGTTGAAAACAAGTTTTGGTTTCTGGAAGGGATTCCTTCCATACAGAAAAATTGGTCAACTGCTTTGTGGGGGCTTTTAACCATTTACCCAGCATCCAGGAGGTCTGACTTTCAGAGATTAAATTACAACTGCTGCAATTTTTGTGGGCTCCAGTGCAGTTGGAGGGCTAGAAAGAGACCAAAGTTTGTTACTCAGCAGGCTGCTTAGGAATTGGTCCTGCGCAGGGCAATGCGTGGTGAGGAGGGGTTACCTCTATGTCTCACACCACTTGTGGCTCCACCTATCTTATCTCTCCTACCTCCAGCATGGAAGGGAATGGGTGAAGACTCTGGTTTCCAGTCAGGGTCCCTGGGCAGGCCTGAAGGCATAGAGGGAGAATGGCTTTCACAACCACCTTCAGGTTAATAGTCCACCCAGGTCATTTGTGTTACTTGAGGTTCACACTGGAACAACCCTGACAGGTAGTTTGGGGTGGTTGATTATCCTCGCTAGGTAATCATTTTAAACAAAGTTGCAGCTTCCACAATTAACTGTATTGTGATGTCTGTCTCTCCTTATTTCCATGTTCACACCAAAGATGTTGCACATATCTAAGCAAATTGGTTCCAAGCGCTCCACTCCAGATGCTGCTCACAGAATCACCAGGACTGAAATATTCTAAGATCAACAAAGAACCTAAGATTTCGATCAAAACAAGCTCATGGGACTGGCCTACAAACAATCACATCATAGTATGTGCTTCCAGAGCACTGACTATACCCAAGGGAATCGTACCCAGATTGAGAGAGAAATTCTTCCAATTGTTCTTGGTTGTGAATGGTTTCATGAATATGTTTATGGACCAAAATGACTGTAAATCTCTATTTCAGAAACCATTGTGCAAACTTTGCATAAACTGTAGAAAATGATCATGAAATTTCAAAAGTTCTCATAAATATGAAATTTAACCCTTGTCTGAAGGTTCCAATGGGGAGGCTATAAATCTCTTATAGTGCTGTTGTTACTGTTATTTACATTATTGGAGTAATTTTCTAGTGTCACACTTGAAGTACATATAAAATTCAGCTTTAAAAGTTTCCCCATGAAACTCAGCAACATTAGATGCTGTAACTATTTGATTTTTCTTATGAAAATGAGAAGAACAAATTATTGGACCAAATTTGTCCCTAGAATAAACCCACACAATTTCCACTCAAATCAATGGGCCTCCTGCCCACTTGCACCAGTGCTCAATTTGGCCTAATTGTTTGCAGATCTCCAAAGACATGGCAGCTACTGTACTCCAAATGAACCATTTAGAATATTATTATTGATTATTTTGTATTATGCTAGCTCCGAGATGATCAATTCGAGTTTGGGGCCCATTGTAGGTGGCACTGTACATATTCTTAGTAAGAGGAAGTCCCTGCCCTGAAGAGCATTATAAACAGACAAGAGAGACAAAGAGTGGGAGGGGAAACAAAAGTGATGCAACTTGCTCAAGATTACACTGCAGGTCAATTAACTTTGCCATAGTTATTTGTGTCTTTGTCACCTCAAAGCTAGACTGCTGCAGGATGTTTTTCCTTAGTTCACACTTAAAGGCCACACTCCAAAGCTTCAGCTAGTGTAGTATGCATCTAACCGTTATTTCAGTAGGAAAGATCAACAAGAGCACATTACAACTGTGCTCCTCACTGTTTGCCAATTCACCTCCAAGAGAAATTCAAGGAACTGGTTATCAATTAGAAAATCCAGTTTGGTTCCAGGCTCCCCCCTCATGTCTAGTTATACTGCTTGCATTCAGAAAGAACACACTAGCCGCTTGTCCCCAGCATGATAGGCAGGGTGAGGCATTTTCAGCAGCAGGCCTTCAACGTTGGAATTCAGCCGCAGCTGAATTCTGTCGGATCCTGAACCTAATCACATTCTGGTCCAAGTGAAATCAGTGGGAGCTTTACTGTTGACATCAGTGGGATCAGGATTTGGCTCAGAGCACAATGTAAAATATTTACCTTTGTTCAGGTTGCCCATAAATTAGAGTTCTAGGAATCCTCTTGGAAATTAGCTGGGTCTCGCTGATCTGTTATTCTCTTAGAGTAGTTGGCCATTCACAGCAATAGGACCCAGGCAGAGCTACAATTTGTGTCAAAGTGTTTGCCTTTTTAATTTAAATTATACATAGGGTATCTGGGTACAACAACTATATGGCTCTGCAAACACCTTATAAATGTGTAATACAATAAAAATAATAAGTGATCTTTCCTTGTCACTCTTCAGACTGAGTGAAGAGTAACTCCCCTTTCTTCAAAGAAGCATATTTACCACAGCCTACAACTCATTTGGGTTTTTTGCAATAAGTCAGAAAAATGGATTCTAGGGTCATTGTAAACACACTTCCCACATGCAGTTGGGATTTATACAAATGGCCTTTCAGACTAAATGGACCCCAGTAATCTGTGGTTCAAAGCTGTCTCTATTGCACTTTCTGTGTTTGTTACCACAAGCAGCAGGATGACAGTTTGATTACATTTATGACATTCTGGGAGCCAGAGTACTCCCAGAGGAACCAGGGAAATCACTTGTTTTGAAAAAAAAAAGAGCCCCAAAAGTTCATCTTTACTTTGAAGCCTAATCAATAGTCCCTCATTAACCTTTTATTTTAGAGATTAGAGGAAATTAGCTCAGTCTAAAAATATGCAGTTGTGTGTAACCATGGGAAAAAAAACTTGGTATGCCAAGCTAAGATGCCATGCAAAAAATTCAGTCAAATGTAAATAGAATAAATGTCACTAAGTCATCGTTTCTGTTCAGGACTATAGACTGCAGTTGAAATGCATAACCTTCCTGCACTACAAATAATAAGCAGCCTTTCTTAGCAGAGACAGCAAATCTAATGAGTGAGATACACATAATATATGGTGAAATAAGAAGAAACATACACTTGCAAACATGGGAGAATGTCATTCAAATAATGGTTGCTCAAAGGCAGAGTGCTTACGATCAAATTCTGCCCTTAGATGCGGGCTTATAGCGCTCACTGAAGTCAGTGAAGTGGGCTTCAGAAATACTGGGCTTGATCTTGATGTCCTTACCTGCGGAAAACCCCCATTGAATTCAAAGGCAATCTCTCTTCAATTAGATTTTTGCCAGAACAAGGCTGCAGATCACGCCCATTTTTAAAGCAATAGGGCAATCATGTCATCCCACCCATTCAAATTGGTTCATGCTTATCATAAATTAACCCTATCCTAGGCAAGCTCCTGCTTCCAATGAAGCCAATAGCAAAATTCTCATCAGCTTCCACAGGACTAGGATTGGGCCCTTTGCTAATGCAGTATACAGAGATTGCTACCCACTTTGCTACTGGGGCTGTTGCCTCTACCTGGCCTGGGGTGTGGGGGAGAGAGACTAGTAAGACCAGGGACTGGTTGAAGGGGAAGTCTGATGGTGATGTGGTTTCAGGGGGTTATTAAATCATTTTTGACATTTCTGGTACAGCTGTAGCAGTGTTATCTGTGGTAATTGTTAGAATCCTTTTATTCTATGCACTTTATAGAATTTGCCAAGGGACCCTACTGCTTTTGTTTAGCATAATACAAATATGAATGAATAAAACCTGAATATGTTAAGATCTCTATTTCCTTTTAAAAGAAATAGCAAATAGAGGCTTGTGCTAGACAACATTAAACAAAAAAGTTAAAATATTTAATAAATAGGGGCCTCCTGAACATTTCAACTTAGAACTACTGCTACTGATTGTTAGAGCCAAGTCAATAATTTATCATGAATACTTATCTGATTTAGTCTCTCTTTGGCATATCTGTACCAGATAGTTATATTTATTTGTTGTATTTCCTCAGTTTTTTTTTATTTCAAAGTATTTCAGTTCTCTCTGCAATTTTTTTCCAAGTATGGATTCCTTGTGAACCATGCTGAGTATATTAGACATTCGCTGACATGACATGTCCTTACAGTTGTGCTGTTACCGCTATGTTGGTTAGTTGAGACCAGTCAGCTAATTCCTGTACTATTGTTTCTGCTTCCCTGATTTGATGAGTGTGCAACAATACTTTTGGCAAGAACCCTCATAAATCCTAATTTCAAGACTTAGTTTCTATGAATGCTGAAGTATGAGGCTTTAAAATTCACTCACTTGGGCCAGTGTAACCGAATGGCATGAACGGTCACAGAAAGCAAAAACAAAAGGGAGTGAGTATGGTAGAATGAATTAATCTAAACATATGTGGAAATATTTTTGGACTATTTACTCATCTCTATTAACTACTCTGTAAAAATAAGTGGATAAGTAGGACATATTGTCACTGACATCTGAGTCAAAACTTGATTATTTTCTTTATTTCCTTCAGTATTTTACTCCATATTTTCTCAGCTATATACTCAAATAAAGCAACACAAATGTCTACCCCAACCATTAACTGGGTTAAGAAGGGAAAATTTATCAGTGAAACCTTGTTTTGTCCAAAAACACTCTTACCCACACAGTGAGATGATGTTCATTGAAAAGTGCAATGTATATTTTAAAAAATCCTGCTTATCCAAACATCTGTCTATCTGCACTGTTTTCACAACCTTCATTCCTTCTGGATAATCTGAGTGCAGAAATAAACTTCCCAAAAGCACACATTTCACCCCACCCCACCTCAGAAATCTAACTCTCCACCCACCAACTGCTCTAATTTGCGCATACAGGACCAGATACAGGAAATCACTTCAATACATGCTTGTGATGCTGTCTCGGGGTTCCCAGGACTGTGGGTCCCTTTGTTACCCCCTGCCTCCAGCATGAGGGAGTCGATCTTGTTGAACTTCAGTGTCAGCTCCTGAACACCATCACCCTTTCAACAACTCTAACACACTCCTCTAGACTCTTCCAGTCCTATTTTGCTTTGTTGGTTAACGTGAGGTGCATTCCAAACTCTGAACCCCCTTTGAAGAGGGTCTTCCAGTAGCATCCAGCCCCCTTCATTGGACACTCAGAGAAATGACCAGGTAAACTGCCTCCCAAAGAGACAATATACATGCAACTGAGCTTTCATACTTTGCTCAATACCACAGCACTGAGATGTATTTGTCATGAAATGAGAATAAGTTTATTAGTAAAGATAGAGATTTAAGTGATACTAAGTAAGGATAATAGAAACAAAACTGGTTACAAGTAAAACAAAATATAACATGTTTCAGAGTAACAGCCGTGTTAGTCTGTATTCGCAAAAAGAAAAGGAGTACTTGTGGCACCTTAGAGACTAACCAATTTATTTGAGCATGAGCTTTCGTGAGCTACAGCTTATGAAGTGAGCTGTAGCTCACGAAAGCTCATGCTCAAATAAATTGGTTAGTCTCTAAGGTGCCACAAGTACTCCTTTTCTTTTTGAAAATATAACATGTTTTTCTAGAGATTTAACAGGCTACAATCCCTGTCTAAAGCAGTTTCTCACCCTCAAAGTCTGTCTGCTGGTTTTTAGTCAATCCAGGAACCATTCATTCCCAAATCACACCCCCTCCACCAAAGATGCTCCTCAGTGAGATGGACAGCACCATCTGTTTTAGTTCAAGAAACCTTTCAAATATATGCCTGTTATTTGTTCTCCAGTGTGCTGATGCCATGTTGCTTTCACATCTGCATGTTAACTTGTTTTTCCTGTTTACTTCACCTGCAAATGTAGCTTCCATTGTTTTTGGCTCATGATGCTTAATTTATATATGACAGAGAGATAACTGCCTTCCCTCCAGTCTGGAAGAAACCCATTTATCCCTTTGTTTGGTTACAGAGTTTAAAGCACAATATCAGTAAGTATACATAATTCCTCATATAGTGTTAATACATCTGTAGGAAAGATATGAAGTATGGCAAGTGACCACCCTGGCTTAAACAGGAGATCTTCAATGAGCTGAAACTCAAAAAAGAGTCCTACAAAAACTGGAAACTAGGTCAAATTACCTAGGATGAAAGGATGAATATAAACAAATAATGATGAAATGCATCCTAAAATATTCAAGGAGCTGACTGAGGAGATATCTGAGCCATTAGCGATTATCTTTGAAAAGTCATGGGAGAGATTCCAGAGGACTGGAAAAGGGAAAATATAGTGCCAATCTATAAAAGGGAAATAAAGACAGTCCGGGAAATTACAGATTAGTCAGCTTAACTTCAGTACCCAGAAAGATAATGGAGCAAATAATTAAGCAATCAATTTGCAGACACCTAGATGACAAGGTGATAAGTAACAGTCAACATGTATTTGTCAAGAACAAATTGTATCAAACCAACCTAGTAGCTTTCTTTGACAGGGTAACAAGCCTTGTGGATAGCGGGATAAGAAGTAGATGTGGTATATTTTGACTTTAGTAAGGCTTCTGATACTGTCTCACATTACCTTCTCATAAACAAACGAGGGGAATACAATCTAGGTGGAACTACTACAACATGGATACATAACTGGTTGGAAAACCATTCCCAGAGAATACTTATCAGTGGTTTACAGTCAAGCTGGAAGGGCATATCAAGTGGGGTCCAGCAGGGATCAGCTCTGGTTCTGGTTCTGTTCAATATCTTCATCAGTTATTTAGATAATGACATAGAGAGTATACATAAAGTTTGCAGACAATAGCTAGCTGGGAGGGATTGCAAGTGTTTGGAGGATAGCATTAAAACTCAAAAGGATCTGGACAAACAAGAGAAATGGTCTGAAGTAAATAGGATGAAATTCAGTATGGACAAATGCAAAGTACTTCCACTTAAGAAGCAACAATCAGTTGCACACATACAAAATGGGAAATGACTGCCTCTGAAGGAGTACTGCAGAAAGAGATCTGGAGGGTCATAATGGACCACAAGCTAAATATGAGTCAACGGTGTAACACTATTGCAAAAAAAGCAAACATAATTCTGGGATGTATTAGTAGGAGAGTTGTAAGCAAGACATAAAATGTAATTCTTCTGCTCTACTCTCTGCAGATTAAGCCTCAACTGGAATACTGTGTCCAGTTCTGGGTGCCATGTTTCAGGAAAGATGTGTACAAATTGAAGAAAGACCAGAGAAAGAGCAACAAAAATTATTACAGGTCTAAAAAAATGACCTGTGAGGGAAGATTGAAAAAATTGGGTTTGTTTAGTCTGGAGAAGAGAAGGCTGAGTGGGGGTATGATAACAGTTTTCAAGTACATAAAGAGTTGTTACAAGGAGAAGGGAGAAAAATTGTTCTTCTTAACCTCTGAGGACAGGACAAGAAGCAATGGGCTTAAATTGCAGCAAGGGCTGTTTAGGTTGGACATTAGGAAAAACTTCCTTACTATCAGGGCTGTTAAGCACTGGAATAAATTGCCTAGGGAGGTTGTGAAATCTCCATCATTGGAAATTTTTAAGAGCAGGTCAGACAACCACCTGTCAGGGATGGTCTAGATAATACTTAGTCCTGCCATGAGTGCAGGGGAATGGACTAGATGAGCTGACCTCTCGAGGTCCCTTCCCATCCTATGATTCTATACATTTCACAGTGATATTAGTGAGCAGTGTGCCACTGGCTTTCATGTGATGCCAGTACTTATAAGACACCTTTTGGATACGCACACCATTTCCATAATATTTTATGTATAGTGAGTTTGTCAGGCCTGTTAGAAGTTGCTAAAAGAACAATGAACCTTTGCCAGTTGGCACTGAGGGGTTCTTAGAGTCCCAGTGCTTAACTTTAAACATGTGAACAGTCAATGGGACTATTTGAGTGCTTATACATAAGCATGTACTTAAGTGCCTTACTTGGATTGGCGTCATAAAAAGCAATGAAAGATAGTATGAATGTTCCACCTTATACCATTGAGGAATCGCAAAGAGAGGAATTAGAGCATTTTTGTATTTGTGTAGTCTAACTGCTGAAAGCGAGATAGTCATAAATTGGAAATGAAATCTAGAGAAAGTTCTGTGTAGTTTCCACAAGGTTATCCAATTAAGATATGGTTCATAGCCACCAAAAGCTACAGGCCTGCCAAACCACAGAGAAATTTTAGATGTAGAAACAAACTCAATGTCTTGTTGGATATCCCAAGTAGAAAGAAAATGTGTACTTAGACTTTAAATTCCTGATAGGACATTGTTAAACTGTTGTTGATCATATCCTTGCGCCAAAAATAACCCAGGACAGAGGAAAATAATGAAGACTTAACTAAATCAAGGCAAGGAAATATTATCTTTCAATGAAATCTTCATTGCAATGCAAATTGACCAAAGCCTATGATCCACCCTAAATAGGATTTTAATCAAGTACATAAGTAACCAAATAGCAGATTTTTCTGTAGTAACACTAAAACTTATTAGCAAGTGTATTTGATGTATAGGCTAATATTTTGGGAACTTGACTATGCAAGAAAAAGTGTTGAAATTCTAACTTGACCAGTTTACAATATCCCCACATCTGAGATGCCTACAGAACCTAAGGAAAACCTGTCATTTATACATATGATCACAGGGCCAGATCCTCACCTTGTGTAAAATTGACGTGAGTGGAGCTACAATAATTTAAACCAGCTGAAGATCTGGCCGATAGTCAAAGCCACATCATAAATAATATATTTATGATAAAAATTTAAAAATCATTTTATCATTGAACTTATTCTAGCAGACATGCACTTAGCTATAATGGTCAGGATCAACTTGATTAGAAGGTAAGTCAAGGGTAACCCCTGTGAGGTGTTTTTAAAATCATACATGTGCCCTCTTGAGAAGGATGAGGAGTAAGACAATGGGTCCTGCTGCTACTGAAGTCAAGATCTAATCCAAAATTGTCCTAATTATGTGTGCCTTCTGACTGCTCTAACTGGTAGCAATGGGTGATTTGGCCCCTCAGCTGACTAATGATCAGGGTTTAGGAACTTTGCTTCACCCAACCTCAGATGCATCCAGTTCATGCCCAGTGCACCTGAGTACTATTCCCTGTACCATAGTAGGTCTGAATAAGGGGGCAAAGCTAAGTTTTCATGTTCTCATTTTATGTCCCTTTTTTATTTATACACTTCCTTAATAAAGTTGCTTTTATATAATTTGAGGCATTTTCTACATGAAAAAAATAATGAAAAAAGGTAGTACCAATTTGCAAAAGACCCACTTGGCAAAGGTCAGCTGGTATCTATTAATGTCATCAGACTTCACAACTGCAGATTTAAAAGTTGAGCTGTGAGGGAATCAGAATTTTTGTTTTTCAGGAAATTCTGTGATTATGAAATTTGTTTTCATTCCAAATTGAAATGAAACATTGAATATTGAAATGTCCCATGAAATGAATGAATCAATTGAAATGCTTTGTTTAGATAAAATGTATTTTGATTTTCACTTTAAAATATATTTTGTAATGGAAAATTGTAATGTTCTGTTCTAACAAAATGTTTTATTTTGACTTTACCGAAATGCTTCACTTCAATATTTTTCTAAATGAAATTTCATCAAAATAGATACCTTTCAATGAATTGCCATTTTCCAAAGGAAAAATACTCCGTGGGAAAGTTCTCAACCAGCTCTACTTAAATGACCAGTTGACCAGAGGATGACTAGTGACTTTATTCCATTCCCATTCAGATCAATGGAAAGACTTGCACTGGCCGTAATGGAAGTTGAAACAGGCCCTAGGAACTGCTAGTATTGCAGATTTAGTATGCATTGCTATACCTACAAATGTACCTGCTCTTGTTAGTGCAGAATTTAAAAAACCCCTAAGGTGGCATAAGCACAGAAGCCTTAGAAAGACAAAATTCTGCTCAAGCTTATGAAGCTGTATAGGCAATGGTAGAAAGAGTTAAAATTTGCACATTTGGTATGCAAAACAGGTCGTGGTCTGTAACCTAAAGAAGGTGCAGTGGGGAACCTAAAATCACTCAAACTCCTTTAAAAAATGTGTTACACTCATTAAATAGTTGCTGTGTCGTCAACACAGTTCTTCCAGCTTTAAGTGCTACTTGCTGTCCAACCAAGTCTACTGTGTTTGATCAGAACACACACATTTCAAATATTCCTTGTTAAGGGAAACCAAAACAACTTTTGTTTTCCTTCCTTGAATCTAGCAAAGCATGCCACTCCTCAATA
Organism: Eretmochelys imbricata; assembly: GCF_965152235.1. Taxonomy (NCBI): domain Eukaryota; kingdom Metazoa; phylum Chordata; order Testudines; family Cheloniidae; genus Eretmochelys; species Eretmochelys imbricata. The sequence continues at coordinate 88,832,627 of NC_135576.1, forward strand.
AGCATAATGCCCATGCTAAGTGTCAACAGTCGAACCTCAGCCCTTTTGGAATAATGAAGGCATGTTCCAAAAAATGTGGTTAGAATTTTTTTTTTAAGATGGGAGGGGGCAGGGATGTATTATTGAATTCAAAACAGCTTTTGTTCAAACTTTCCTAAAAATTCATCTTTTACTGGAGAAAAAGCATGGAAGATTTCCCAAAAAGTGACTTTATTGAAAGCTAGGCATATGTAAAAGAAAATACACAATTATAATAGAACCTATTTTGCACCTTTCGCCTTGATGGAAATGACCAGGCAGCTACTACAATATGCCTGCAAAACACACATTAAACGTAATGTATGGCAATGAGATAGTAACGTTATAGTTGCTGTTTTACAAATATGGGAAGAAAAAGTAATGGGAGGTAAATTTCTTTCACTCATGAAAGTTATGAGCAGAGTTTTTTTTTAGCAGGATATGCCATTTGTGCCTGTGCTGCATGCCGAAAATACGAAATAAATAACATTTATGGTTGTCCTATTTGAAATCTACAACTGAGAGCATCAGAATAAAGTTATGCTTTTTAAACGTTTTATAGGAAAAGTAGTAGATAGTAGTAGTTTATTTTAACTGGAGTGGAAAAATAATTCCAACTACCCAGATAGATTCTAAAGTAGAAATTAGGAAGAAAGTACTGGAATGAAGTTATGAATGCCCACATTGCTGCAAAATGCAGTAACATTTACAGTAGGCCATTGAAGTTATTTCTGTTTTCTGTGCATATAGGCACACTCTAATATATAGGGCTAGATTTTCAACAGAGCTCAGAACCCAAAATTGGAGCTATATTTTCAAAAGAACTTGGCTTTCATTTAGCCAACGCAGTGCGGAGCTCTTTTGGAAATCTGTCTAAACAGAAGTTGAGTTCTTTCCAAAATCTGGCCCCAACTGTGGGTGCTGAGTATTTGAAAATCTGGCTCCACAGTGTGTACCTATGTACATATGCCCACTGTACACATTGTTGTGTTTATATTTATATACTATGAACAGATTAATAGATATTAAGGCATTTTATTATGATTCCGCAGATCAGACTCATTTAAAGCAAACGTTAACAAAACTACTAAGAAAATCCAGCTGAGTGCTAGCAAATGGCTAAAACCTGTGTTCATAGTAAATGTGGGTGGGCAGTCCTGAACTGTTTATGTATACTGGCCAGCAGACAACAACATAAGGAATTCCAACTGCTGGGAACCAGATGAGAAGGTAGTGCCTGTTACAACCAGTTCAGTGGACTAAAGAACAATCCTCTGGAGCAAAGCAGTGTAAGGAAGAGCAGCTGGTCAAAGTAATGCAATATGAAAGTTTCAAGACCCAAAATAAGAGAGTTATAGACAGCCTTTCCTTTGCCATAATTTCACAAAAATGCTTTTCAAACACCCTAATTTGTTAAAAGTTGCAGGTACTACTATAAGGATTACTGTCCATCCCAAAAGAAAAAGAGGGATAAAATAATCCTTTCCCACTAATTATAGTTACTTTTTAAAAAAGTTTTAGGTTAATTTAATGGTGGAGAGAAGTGCTAGAGCACTTCAGTTTCCAGGGATGTCAAACAGATGCAATGTAGGCATCGCAGGTTTCACAACATATTCCCACCAGGGGGGAGGAAGACTGGGGGCAAATCTCACTGAAAATATATTCTTTGGCAGAAAAATGAACTCAGACAAAGTCAACACCAATCTGGTTTCTACAAATATTTGATTGTTGTCAGCCTAAGCATGGAGAAAGGGACTATAGTAGATAGCTTCACGAGGTTAGGTTATCCTACAGGAGGATTTCTAGGTCACAAACAATGTATGCAAGTACAATTCCTATCTAAGGGGTGTATATACATAAGGATGATTCACAGAATTGGGCAGAGTTGGAACTTCTTTTGCAGTGGAGGCACTGTTAATAGGTGCTCTTCTAATGTGCTTCAGTGTTTTTAATATTGTAAACAATCCCCACCAGTCTTGCTAGGGGCCACGGGGTGGTGGTGGGGAGTTGCAATAGTGCCGATACTGATGTTAAGAATCTGACAATGAGAAACGTTCATTTTACAGTGAATTTACTCTCTGGTGAATAGAGTTGACAAGGAAGATTGTTCTCCAGTCCATTAGCTCACTATGATCTATAGCAACTGTTCTCAACCAGAGGTCTGGGGCCCCCTGGGGGACCTTGAGAAGGTTTCAAGGGGTCTGCCTAGCAGGACCAGCATTAGACTCACTGGGGCCCAGGGCAGAAAGCTGAAGCCCCGCTGCACAGGGCTGAAGCCCAGGACCCCAAGCCCCACCACCCAAGACTGAAGCCAAAGCCTGATCAACTTAGCTTTGTAGGGCCCCATGTGGCATGGGGCCCCAGGCAACTGCCCTGCTTGCTACCCTCTAATGACGGCCCTGGCTTTTATATGCAGAAAAACAGTTGTGGCACAGGTGGGCTGTGGAGTTTTTATGGTGTGTTGGGGGGGCCTCAAAAAGAAAAAGGCGCAGAGCCCTGATCTATAGCCTAATTTGGCTGCCCATAGAGAATAGGAGGTTATAAGAATGGAGAATATCCATTGCTTTATTTTGCTGGCTTTCTTAACTTTCTAAAACTGGTTTGAAATTATTTCAGTAGTAGCTTCAGCAGCCTGAAAGTTGTAACTAATAAGACAAAGGAAAGTTTTGTTTTTGGGCCTGGTTGTTTGTATCTGAACCACTAAATGCTCCATTTTTGATGAAAGTGGACTGGCAAATTAGTTGGGGCGCAGAATAAGGGAAAGTAAGAAATTTGCATTCCTTCCCCATTTTTTAAATGAGTTCATTTTGGGTTCAATTTTGAAAACTTATGGCACCAAGTGGTATGCAAGAGGCCACATACCTCTCACATTCTGTATCAATGCAAAGAACTATAATCTTTAATTTAGCTCACACAATAATAGATGTTAAGGATAGAAAATTCTATAGGTCATTTAGTCCATCTCCCTCCATATGCAGGGTTATTTTATACAGTACCTTTATCAGTACTCTATGCAGATTAATTTTAACTGTACCATGTAAGAGATCTCCTACTGTTTCCCTAGGGATATTATTCCACAGCCTAATATCTCACTGGCAGGAAGGTTTCTTCCCCTAACATTCAACCTAATTTATCCTTTTCTTAATTTCCTCCCACTGCTCCCAGTTATATTCCATTGATTGCCCAAAATTGCTCCCTCTCCTTTTTTTCACTCAATTTCCACACACCAAGACATAAAACTAACATGATTGTAGACTTCCTAGTCAAAATATAGACCTATGGTATAATGAAACTTACAATCTACAAGGAAAATATGATCTGTTCCAGTCTGTTGCAAATTAAAGCCCTGATGCTGCAAGCTGCTCCATGCGGTCTGACCCCTGTGCCTGTGCAGAGTCCTGATAAAATCAATAGAGTCCCAAACAGATGCAATGATTCACCCACATGTTGCCGCACGCAGGATCAGAGCTTAATGGAACAGGAATTCCAGATCAACTGTTTTCTCCCATTCTATTCTCTGTCTAATCATTTACAGGGAGGAGAAAATTGTTTTCTGTTTTCTGTAATTGTTTTGCTGGAAACTGACTTTTTTTAAAAAATGTACAAGCTTTTAAAGATACTCAATTATTGGAACAGAAGTATGAACTGAAGAAATACAGGCAAATGCATTTTGAACCAACCACATTATACTCTTACAGTTTGTGATTCTCCGTTTCCTCTTTCATCATTAGGGGTGTCATTAAGTGCTTCAGGGGAAGCTTGACATTCAAACAGTAGGCCTTGGAAAGTAAAGCAGTGAAATAAAGACTGTTCATCTTTAAGTGAAATGGCATTAACAAACAGCTTATATAAAATGGGAACTAAATTGAAAATACCACATTTTTGCTAAAGCATACACTGTACTGTTACACTCTAGCATTGGGCTCATTGGTGTGTCCTGATGTGGACCAGTTAATGTTTAACTGGGAAAAATAAAATGGATGGGTAAGGACTTGCCAGCAGCAAAAACTTTCAAGGTGGCCTTTGTTAGGTCAATGTATAGGTATAACTTCAAGAGGCTTTTAGAATATTTTATAAATTGTGCAATTTGATAATTATGGAGTGCTGTTAAGAAGAGGTTTTACCTCATGATTAAAAAAAGAAAAACAAACAAACAAAATCAAATCTATGCTGCCCCACTGCAACAAAATAGAAAACTGAGAAATATAACGAGAGGTGAATGAAAATTAAAATAAAACAAAGATGAAATAAATCTGTAGATAGTGGAAGGGGGAGATTAGTTGAAGCCCTAAAGGAAGTGGGGCCTCCCAGAGTTGTCCTCTTTGGCACATTTACTCCTGAATGTCTGATTTACAATATACTAAACCCTCCCTTGAGCCAATGGAACATGATAAAAGCAAATAGAGGTGGTATAAAAGTCTTTTTAGGAAAAGACAAACCCCCTTTTGCTCTTAAGTCTGTCTTCTAGGATGTAAAGAAATTGATTATAAGAGGGACAAACATTGGAAAAGGAGTGGGGGTGGGTTCAGAAATTTCAGTACTCCACAGTTACCACATTATTTCAGTGTAGGTATCCACCATACTTCTAGAAATAAAGAATTATTTAAGCAATGATAAGAGAAGACAGGCAACATTCTTCTGGAGAGGGAAATGCTATGTCTCAGGGATGTTTAGTGACTCAAGAAGTTTGTTTGGATCCAAACAACTTAAATGCACTTTAAAACTAGGGCCATGTTAAAACTAGGGCCATGACCAGCCTGAATGTGCTCTTAAGTGCTCTCTCTTCATGTTTTGCTGTTCTTTCTGACTCAAGCCCTGCTCACAAAGATTCCTTAAATGAAAGTTGGGCCCCTGTGCCGGCACAGATCTCACTGAAGGACTGAAGGGTTAGTTAACAAATGTGTTGCTGACATTAGCCCAAAAAGAATCCAGCTCACTTTCCTAGAGCTGTGTTAACTCCACCGTGCTACCTGGAGTAAAATACAGTCAAAACTTATTTTTGTCAGAAAAGAAAATATATTACCCAAAATATACACAGAAGACAGACCTAGGAAATAAAAAGTTTTAAAACATCACTGTTCTGATCACATTAAACAAATTGTAGCACTGTACTAACCTAGTGCAATTAAGCAATGCCATCTGGACTAGTTATTCATCATGGGCGCTGATTCCATCAATAACATAGAAGGCAGGCAACTGAAAATCAGTTTGAATTACAATAATAGTATTGGGATGTTCCAGGCTCTATAAAGTTGATGTAAAAGTTTTAAACAGAGATCAGAGTAGCAGCACATTACACTGTTAAAAGGCCTGGCAACAGTAACTTCAGAAAAGAAACAAGTAGGTCACCCCTTTAAAAGTAGTTCTGCCACCCATTGAGACAAAGAATTTTTAGTGCAGAGTTAAAACTAGTAATAGACTAAAGACCTACTTTCTAATAAAAGTATTTTTTTAAATTAATAAGCAGAGTAGACTTTTGTACAGCATGGGGTAGGGTGGAGGAAGAGGAGGGCTGCTGTGATATTGACTTTATAAGCACTTTATTGGTCTATTGTGATATCAGTTACACTCACAATCGGATTCCATAACACCCACCAAGTTTTTACACCAATGAAAAAAGAAGAAAAGTTTGCCAAATATCTCAATAATGCAACCCGCTACTGAGTTAATAAAAAAAAGATATAAATGTTGGTAAAGATTAGAGGGACTGAAATATCCAATTTTACTACTTTAACTCTTGTGAAATTTCAATAAAATTTATCACAATAGGCAGCTGGCAGAGTCTGGACACACATTTTCTCCCCCTTTAAAAGGAAAGAGTGAAATCATTTAACATTTGTTTCTATTTTCTCTTGTTGAACACATCTTTAAAACAAATGTCAGAATAATTATAGAATAAACTAACTAAATAAACTAACTTTCCCTCTAATTTTTAAAGTATTCTTTGCTGAGAAGGGAGCCTTGCTCTCCTTAGTTCATCAGTTCCTTGGGACAAGGACCCACTTTTTGTTCTGTGTTTGCACAATGCCCAGCACAATGGGGTTATTATCTATGACAGAGCTTCTAGATGCTATGATACTACAAATAATATTAGTCCTGTACCTTATCAGACCACGCTTGTTCCTTAGCTCCTGAAAAAGGGCCCTATTGAAGTAAATGGCAAAACCACCATTGACTTTAATTGGAACAGCCAGATTTTACTCAAAGTTCTAGGAAGAGGAGTCTCCATTTCTGGCATATTGATACAAGCAAGAACATAAAGCCACAGCATGCAGATGGATACTCCAAGCACAATAAACTACTGAGCTGAAGGCCAGCTAGTTAAGAAGTGCATGTGTCTTCAGTGCTGTGTTACCAGCACTCATAAGACTCACAATATTTGATTTTTTTCTTAAAGCTCCAGCTGCTGGAATCATGAGAATCTCAGCTTTCATTTGAAAAAAAATTTCTAGACCTCAGTTGTAAAAAAAATCTTGAAAATATGACCTGATTACATCCTAAAAACTCAGAAACCAGAAGGCAAAGGAAGTGCCCAAAGTTTAAACCTCATGATTCTGAAGGTTTGACTCATGATTTTTGAACACTTGGAATAGGCAATACTGTGAATGCATTTAGGCCTAAATCCAGAGCCTATTGGCTTTATTGGGAGTCCTTCCATTGACTTCAAGAAGTACTTAATCCAGTGCCCACTGAAGAGCGTGATTGTTTTAAAGAAATGTTTGTTACAAATCTAGAGCCAGAGTCAGGCCACTATTTCCACATATAAAGGAACAAGAAAAGTAAAGTTGTTATGCCCCAATCTAGGCTACACCAGCACACTGAACAGGAGAATTGCAAATGCATTTTGAAGCATAAACTCCTTGACCTGATCAATTATTCCTGAATGTCTCAGCAATAATCTCCAGGGGGCATTTGTGGGAGACAAACAAAGGCTTAAATTAACCACATAAGTGGATAAACGTCCCTTAGGTCCCCAGTGCCCTGACTCACCCTCAGTAAAGATTTGAGGATTAGGCCCATGCATTCCACATAGAGCAGAGTTCCGCAGACAGTCAGGCTGAGGACTCACAACTGTAGGTTTGTCAGATTGGAGACTACTCCTAAAAAGGGAGCTACTAAAATAGCTTTCAAGGCTAAAAATCCCCAAGATTTGACTACTAGTCATTACCGTCTGTGGAGAGATACTAAGAAGAAGGCAAGGAAGAGTTCCAGAGAGTCACCCATCTGATCTTCTAAAACTTAGGGATCTGAGTTTGTAGTTTATTATTTATATAGTGCCACTTTTTCACTATAACCTTTCATGAGAATTAAAAATAAATACAATAAGGTACTCTGACTTCCATCTGAATGGAGGTGAGATGGGAGAAGAAGAAGAATTCCCCATAGTTCTTCAGGTTTCAGAGTAGCAGCCGTGTTAGTCTGTATCCGCAAAAAGAAAAGGAGTACTTGTGGCACCTTAGAGACTAACAAATTTATTTGAACATAAGCTTTCGTGAGCTACAGCTCACTTCATCGGATGAATTCAGTGGAAAATACAGTGGGGAGATTTATATACACCGGAAACATGAAACAATGGGTGTTACCATACACACTGTAACAAGAGTGATCAGGTAAGGTAAGCTATTACCAGCAGGAGAGCGGGGTGGGGCGGGGGGGAAGGCAAACTTTTGAAGTGATAATCAAGGTGGGCCATTTCCAGCAGCTGACAAGAACGTCTGAGGAACGGGGGGGGGGGGGGAGGATAAACATGGGGAAATAGTTTTACTTTGTGTAATGACCCATCCACTCCCAGTCTTTATTCAAGCCTAAGTTAATTGTATCCAGTTTGCAAATTAATTCTAATTCAGCAGTCTCTCGTTAGAGTCTGTTTTTGAAGTTTTTTTGTTGAAGAATTGCCACTTTTAGGTCTGTAATCGACTGACCAAAGAGATTGAAGTGTTCTCCGACTGGTTTTTGAATGTTATAATTCTTGATGTCTGATTTGTGTCCATTTATTCGTTTACGTAGAGACTGTCCAGTTTGGCCAATGTACATGACAGAGGGGCATTGCTGGCACATGATGGCATATATCACATTGGTAGATGTGCAGGTGAACGAGCCCCTGATAGTGTGACTGATGTGATTAAGCCCTATGATGGTGTCCCCTGAATAGATATGTGGACACAGTTGTCAATGGGCTTTGTTGCAAGGATAGGTTCCTGGGTTAGTGGTTCTGTTGTGTGGTGTGTGGTTGCTGGTGCGTATTTGCTTCAGGTTGGGGGGCTGTGTGTAAGCAAGATCTGGCCTGTCTCCCAAGATCTGTGAGAGTGATGGCTCGTCCTTCAGGATAGGTTGTAGATCCTTGATGATGCATTGGAGAGGTTTTAGTTGGGGGCTGAAGGAGATGGCTAGTGGCGTTCTGTTATTTTCTTTGTTGGGCCTGTCCTGTAGTAGGTGACTTCTGGGAACTCTTCTGGCTCTATCAATCTGTTTCTTCACTTCCGCAGGTGGGTATTGTAGTTGTAAGAATGCTTGATAGAGATCTTGTAGGTATTTGTCTCTGTCTGAGGGGTTCGAGCAAATGCGGTTGTATCGTAGAGCTTGGCTGTAGACAATGGATTGTGTGGTGTGGTCTGGATGAAGGCTGGAGGCATGTAGGTAGGCATGGTGGTCAGTAAGTTTCTGGTATAGGGTGGTGTTTATGTGAGTGTCTAAGGTGCCACAAGTACTCCTTTTCTTTTTTCAGAGTTCTTCCTGATTTTTCCTGCTAAATCAAAATTCAAGTCTACTTGTAGACCAATATGTGGATTAGCATAGTTTTCTCAGGTACTCAGATAACATGGGGAAGTGCACAGAAATATTCAGACACACAGATATGGCTTTTACAAATATGTCGGAATAGGAGTCATTTCTGCTCCAAAAAGATTACAATTTAAACTGCACAGATATAACACATATAAATATAAAGTTCAGGTATTTCAAAGATCTTATTTTGGTTTGTGATTTTCAGCAGTAGTTTGTTTTGCCTTTGAAAGAAAAGTGGGCGGGGGGGAGGGAATAGAAACTTGGAACTGTCAAAATAAAAGTACCAACAGTTTCAGTGTAAAAATCAACTTTTACTTTTGGTGTTATGCTTATAACTTCATTAACTCTTCATCTGATATCAGGTCCCTTTAACTTTCATTTTTCAGTAAAGCTCAGGGAGCAATAGATGCCACCCCCTCCCCCCCAAGTTAGCTTTTAAAAAAATTGCTTAGTAATCAGTCTCTGACATATCTGTGAGCAAAGCACTATCTAAAGCAATGGCCTGCCTGATGCTGGAAGCAAGACAGTCAGAAGCATTAGGTTAGATCAGCACATCTGTAAGAAAGTTTTACATCTTTAATTATTCAGAATTCTGACAAGGGAATAATGCTGATTATTTTTATATTTTGAAACTTTTTCTATATAAATATAATTTTATTACATAAATGTAATTGCCTTTTTTAGATAACCATAAGACTGACACAAAAATAAAAACTTAGAAATAAGACATTTCATGGCAATTGGTAACAGATTTTTTACAAATAAACAGGATTAAGGAAAGCAGCTTATTGGCTGATGAAGATTCCAACCTGTGTGACTGTGGGATAGCCACTGCTTCCATTCTGCTGTTTGGAATTATATCTGTACATTGCTGGAAAAATTTAATTGAAGGCCAAGTTTCACTAGTTGGGTCTACTAGGAAGTAGACTGAGACCTCTTGTATCATTCACGTGGACAGCCAAATAGGTCTCTGATCATCATCCTCACTCTGAGGATATCCCTCTAGGGGAGGGGACCCCAGTTATTAGGAAGAGACAGGTAATGGGTAGTGGGGGATTTGATTATTAGAAATATAGATAGTTAGGTTTGTGATAACCAGGAGGGCCTTATGGTGAGTTGCCTGAAGGATGCAAAGGTTGCAGACTTTTCAGTAGACTTATTTGCAGTGCTGGGGAGGAGCTGGTGGTTGTTGTACATGGAGGTACCGATAACACAGGGAAAGGTAGGAGAGAGGTCCTGCAGGCCAAATTTAGACTGCTAGATAAGAGATTAAAGTCCAGGACCTCCATGGTAGCAGTCTCAACTGCTTCCAGTTCCATGCTCAGGGCCAGTTAGACAGGCAGAACTACAGGGTCTCAATGAATGGATGAGACAAGGGTGTTCAGAGGAAGGATTTAGGTTTATTAGTGTAAGCAGTGTCAGGATGAGCTCCACCCTGACATCTGGTGGTGAGGTGTGGCAAGTTGTGGAAAAGAACTTCAGGGGCCGATCTCATTTGCAGAGGCACACCCACCCCGCCTAGAATGAGGCCGTAGCTGCCCAAATGGTCACTTTGGCTGCTGTGGGATCCCCAGGGTCTCTGTTATTGGGGCAGGAAGAATAAATTGTTATTACCCTGATTATGGGAACTGTGCTTGGAACTGTACTTGGCCTTTTGTTATGATGGAGGGACTCACCATCAACTAAGTAGCACTCGCTAGGCAAGGGTCATGGGTTTTAAAACTCTGTGACTGGAGAGAGGCTGGGGATAAGTATTAATACTTGGTGGCATGGGCCCCTTGGTGAGGGCCTTACATGCTAATTGCACTTCCTCCTCTCTCCACTGTGGAATATCAGAGCTAATTTTGATTCCATTAGGAGTCTAGTTACAGGCTGTTGAGCTCACTCTGGGCTAATGGTGCACCAGCACTGAGGCTCCCCTACTGCAAGCTGAATTCACCAAAGAGCTGAACTGACTAAGAGCTGAAATCACTGAGTGTTGTGTTAAGTGGTGGGGGAGCCTGAAGATATATTGTGGAGCAGTTTGTGGGATGGCTGGAGTGCCTTGTGGACAGGCCGGTGGAGCAGTTCGTAGGACGGTGGGAGCGGCTTGTGGGAAACGGAGCAGTTTGTGGACCGGCTGGTGGAGCAGTTCGTGGGACGGCGGGAGCTGCTTGTGGGCCGCGGAGCGGAGCTGAGCGAAGGAGTTCGTGGGGCGGCTGGCGGAGCGGAGCGAAGCGAAGGCCTATGGAGCTGTGGGGCGGTCAGCTTCAGATCATGTAAGGTGCCTCTTACCCCCGTCCCATCTCCACCCAGGTTGGGAGGTAAAGCTCTGCAGATAAACTTTTGAACTCTGGGGCTGCCCTGACCAGGGACAGAGACTTTTGGGTCATTGGACTTTTGGGACTTTGGGTGATTTGGGGTTGCTGGACTCAAGAACCAAAGGGAAAGGGGCATGCCCCAATTTGCTTGGGGTGGGTTTTTTTGCTCATGGGTTGTGTTATGAATCCTGTTGGTGGTGTTTCCCCAACATAATGCCACATTGTTTCTCTCTGTTATTAAAAGGCTTTTTGCTACACTCAGACTATGTGCTTGCGAGAGGGGAAGTATTGCCTCTAGGAGGCGCACAGCAGGGGTGGTATATATTTGTCCCAGGTCACTGGGTGGGGGCTCGAGCCGGTTTGCATTGTGTTATTGGAATGGATCCCCTAGATATTGAACCCGGCCCTTGTTGCTACCAACTCTGACGGGCAGAAGGGTTACGTTAGGAACTGGAGAACCTTTTGGGAAAGGAGGAGCCTAAACATAAACCCCCAAAATGGAACCAGATTTCTGACATGTAAAATTAAAAAGATGATAAAGGAGTTTTTAATCTCAGGGTTGGGGGAAAGCCAAGAGTTGCAGAAGAGCACATGATTCAGGCAGAAACTTCCCTTAGAAGAGGATTTATTAAAAGGTATTCTCTATATCCTACTAAATAGGATAGGTTAGATGTTGATACAATAGAGGTAGGAACTGAAGAGAAACAATCAAATAAAAAAAGTCCTGTTCAATTACATCACATGAAGGCAATCACCTAATATTGACAAATTTTATAAGTGCTTGTATACACATGCTAGAAGTCTAAATACTAAGATGGGTAAACTTGAGTGCTTGGTATTAAATGAGGATATTAATATAATAGGCATTGCAGAAACTTGATGGAACAATGATAATCAATGGGACACGGTAATACTAGGGTACAAAATTGTATAGGAATGACGCAATAGCTCGTACTGTTGAGGGGAGTGACACTATATGTGAAAGAAAGCATGGAGTCAAATACAGTAAAACTCTTAAATGAATCCAACTGTACTATAGAATTTTTATGCATAGAAATTCCATGCTTGAGTAACGAGGGCATAGCAGTAGGACCACCTGACGACGATGGTGAGAGTGATTGTGAAATGCTCCTAAGATTAGAGATTATAGAGGCTACAAAAACAGAAACCTCAATAAGGGGGGATTTCAACTATCCTCATATGTACCCAGTCAATGTCACTTCAGAATGGGATACAGAGATAAAATTTCTAGACACCATTAATGACTGCTCCTTGGACCAGCTAGTCCTGGAACACACAAGGGAAGAGGCAATTCATAAATGTATATCCCCAAATTAAAAAATGGTAGGAGGACCAAAAAAATGCCACGGCTAAACAACCAGAGTAAAAGCGGCAGTTAGAGCCAATAAGACATCCTTTAAAAATTGAAAGAAAATCCTTCTGAGGAAAAGAGAAAGGAGCATAAATTCTGGTGTGTTGTGATGACCTGAGTGTGTGGGTGTGTTGCCTTCCTGCTCCCTGTTACTGTTTGTTTCCTGCTCCCTGAACTCATTGTTCCAGTTCCTATTCCCCTGTGTGTGTGTGTGTGTGTGTATGTGTGTACATAGCGTGGGGTCTGTGCAATCACTCAGAGCCTGCTGCTACATACCTCTCATTTGGAACTGTTATGATTTGTTCAGATTGTTGCTGAATGAGCTGGTTCATGGTTATCGCATGTTTGATTCTCCACCGACATGTGTGTCTTGCTTTGATTTCCCTGTGCTTTGGGATTGCAGTTCTGGGGCTCATAAAAGCGTAACACAAGTCAAGTGTCAAAGTATAATTAGGCAGGTCCAAAAATAATTTGAAGAGTGACTAGCAAAACGCACCAAAATTAAGAGAAAACTTTTCTTTTAAGTACATCAGAAACAGGAAGCCTGCCAAACAATATGTGGGGCCACTGGACAATCAAGGTGGTAAAGGAGCACTCAAGGAAGATAAGGCTGTTGCAGAGAAGCTAAATGAATTTTTTGCATTAGTCTTCATTGCAGAGAATGCAAGGGAGATTCCCACTCCTGAGACAGTCTTTTTTTTTTAGGTGACAAATCTAAGGAACTGTCCCAGATTAAGGTGTCAGTAGAGGAAGTTTTGGAACAAATTGATAAATAAAACAGTAATAAGTCACCAGGACCAGATGGTTTGCACCCAATAGTTCTGAAGGAAGTCAAATATGAAATTGCAGAACTCCGAACTGTGGCATGTAACCTATCACTGAAATCTATCTCTGTCCCAGATAACTGGCAGAAGCTAATATAATGCCTATTTTTTAAAAAGTCTCCATAGACGATCCTGGCAATTACAGGCCAGTAAACCTAACTTCAGTACCAGGCAAATTGGTGGAAACTATAGTAAAGAATTATCAGAAACACAGATGAACATGGTATGTTGGGGAAGAGTTAACACGGCTTTTGTAAAGGGAAATCATGTCTCACCAGTCTATTAGAATTCTTTCAGGATGTCAACAAATATGTGGGGAAGGGTGGTCCAGTGGATATAGCATACTTGGAATTCAGAAAGCTCCTGACAAGACCCCTCACCAAAGGCTCTTAAGAAAAGTAAGGTGTCATGGGATAAGTGGAAAGTCTTCTCATGAATCAGTAACTGGTTTGAAGATAAGAAACAAAGGGTAGGAATAAATGGTCAGTTTTTACAGGGGAGGGAGATAAATAGCTGGGTCCCTCAAGGATCTGTACAGGAAATTGTGCTGTTCAACATATTCATAAATGACCTGGAAAAAAAGGGTAAACAGTGAAGTGGCAAAGTTTATAGACAGTACAAAATTACTCAAGATAATTAAGTCCAAAGCTGAACGCAAAGAGTTATAAAGGAATCTCACAAAACTGAGTGCCTGGGCAATAGATTTGAAGATGAAATTCAGTGTTGATAAATGCAAAATAATGCACATTGGAAAACATAATCCCAATTATGCGCACCAGGTGATGGGGTCTAAATCAGCTGTTACCACTCAAGAAAGAGATCTTGGAGTCATCATGGATAGTTCTCTGAAAATATCTGCTCAATGTGCAATGGCAGTCCAAAAAGCTAACAGAATGTTCGGAATCATTAGGAAAGAGAGAGATAATATAAACAGAAAAATATCATAATGCCACTATATAAATCTATTCATCCATCCCAGACCTTGAATACTGAATGCAGTTCTGGACACCCCATCTCAAAAAAGATATTAGAATTGGCAAAAATACAGAGAAGGGCAATAAAAATGATTAGGGGTCTGAAACAGCTTTCATGTGAGGAGAGATTATAAAGACTGGGACTGTTCTTCTTAGAAAAGAAACAACTAAAGGGAGAATATGATAGAAGTCTATAACATTAAGAATGGTTTGGACAAAGTGAATAAGGAAGTGTTATTTATCCCTTCACATAACACAAGAACCAGGGGTCACCCAATGAAATTAATAGGCAGTGCATTTAAAACAAACACAAGGAAGTACTTCTTCACACAATGCACAGTCAACCTGTGGAACTTATTGCTAGGGGATGTTGTAAAGGACAAAAACTATAACTGGTTTCAAAAAAGAACTAAATAGGTTCATGGGGGATAGGTCCATCAATGGCTAGGAGCCAAGATGGTCAGAGATACTCTAGGCTCTGGGTGTCCTTAAGCCTCTGACTGCCAGAAGCTGGAACCGGACGACAGGTGATGGAGCACTCAAAAATTGCCCTGTTCTGTTCATTCCCTTTGAAGCATCTGGCAGTGTCCACTGTCGGAAGACATGATACGGGCTATATAGACCATTTGATCTCACCCAGCATGGTCATTTTTATGTTCTTATAATACTGTAGCCTGGATTGGGATTGGTAGTCTTGTGATGAAAGGCCCTGTTTACTATCAGTAATTCCCTGAGTCATCCTCTCCGCCCTCCTCTTTACTTCATATCATCTTTTGATGCATAAAGGTGTTCAACTATGCTGTTCAGAATATTTGCATTGTGTTGGAAGAATTTAATTCTGGACCAAGTTTCACACACAAGAGAAGGCTACTGAACTGTAATCTATGGTATGATTAAAAAGGAGCATCTCAACAGGTCTCCATGCTGTGCAGCTCAGAGGGAGATACATGGCCCACCATGTTATTTGCTTTGGCAAGGAAACCACGTGGTGTGTTCATCAGAAAAGATCTTTTAGTTACAGGGAGTAAGATACTAACAGAATTTAACTATTCATAAGCACATACAGATCTATACTTCTCAAACATCTGAAGTCCTAACGTAGGTGCCAATTTTAAACTATAAAGCCCTAAAAGATTTAGGTCCTAGTGACTCAGAGATTACCTTTGCATGTGTGAGATACTGAGGCATTTGAGATCAGGTTTGTATGGAATTAAGGGAAACAATAAAATTAGAGACAGTTGAAGGTATGCATTGGCAATAGTCTGCTACATTCATCTAATCCCTGAAATAAATGTGTGGAGTTCTTGATATTAGAAATAAGGTTGGGTACTATTTTTGGTTAAAAACAACTTTGCACAAATCTTACGTTCCACCCCACACACCCCTGCTTTAGATCCTAATAATACAGAGTCTGATTCTGCAAGCTTTTCCACATGTGCAACTCCCACTGGCAATGGGAGTCCCATCAATCAAGAGTTTACAGGATTGTCAAAGGATGTGTTATTGTGTTGATTGTGTTGATGGGGAGCTTATTACAAACTGATTTGGAAATATGTTCTGTAAAAACATGGGTATGGTCTTAAAAGCTAGATTTCCATTTCTGAAGCCATTTACGCATCAGACATTTGATTTCCTTCTGTTCATGTAAACAGGATGGAGATGTGACCGTGGTCTGATTAAATCTGTATGTTTGTAACAGACAAATTCTAATGGTTGTGAAGCAGTGATGTTATGAGAGAATATTAGGTGCTGCCTTTTTAACCTCAAGACAGAACTGGGAATAGAAGCAAGAAGCAAGTCCACTTCAAAAGCACAGATGCCTGCACAATAACACTCATGATATGCTGTAACCATTGAACAGTCTAAAGGCCTGATTTTCAGAGTTTATCACTGGGCAATTTTGTGTCCACCAATTATTGCACTAAAATTTGATTTTATAATTGCATAATATACATCAATGATTCCGGTAGATATGAAAAGTGATCATTAAAAGTGAGTCTGTCTTGCGGAACATCAGTTTAAAATGGTAACTCCTTTTGACAATTAACCTGCAAAGGAATTTCAAAGCTTCATTTCCTGAATAATTCTAGATCACTCCACAACATTAAGTATGGTAAAGCAGACCAGATAATGAGAGAAGATAAAATACTAAAAGTGAGACAAAACAAAAACACCGAAGAAAAATTATCCTGATTCCTGGGATGAGAGATAGTTTTGAGTGTACAGTAGCTCACTTGTTAATGTATGCAGAAAGAGCCAGTAAATAAGAGACCTGCTTCATTATGGCTGTCCCACAGTTACTCTAAACCTTATTTTGCAACAGCATGGAGAGAATAAAAACTTCTTAAGCTAGTTGTCCTTCACTCTGAGACAGGATAATCTCAGAGAAACATTTTACGGTGCATCTTTTGAAGACAAATGCATTAGTCTTTACTGAAAAAACATTTGGTTGACCTTGAAAATAAAAGCATTCATGAGAAGTATGAGCAGAAGTTTTCATTATTCCTTAAGCCCTCCCGTCAGAGAGACAAAAAATTCCACCCTTCATTGCAACTCCACAATACCAAGTTGCCAGGCAACTGATCTTTTATGGTGGATCGCCATGGCGACTGATGTAAACAAAATCATAAATCCCATTACCTAGCTAAAGACTAAGGCTGTGTTATAAAAGGAGAAAGAGAGTCACTCTGAAGTTTAAAGAGATAATATAAAATAAAGAGTGACAAGATTTCAGAAAAAGTAAAATTGCTATGGATGATACTGTAGTTAATTGGGTTCTATTTATTGACATTAATATCTTTTCCAATCCTGATCAGATTAGTCATAATTTTAAAAATGCATTTTCAGCAAGGTCAAGTTATCTGAGGAATCTGCCACAGTACATCCGGTAAGTCCTTGCCCCCATAAAGCCAACCTGTGCATAGGAGAGTAGTGTGAACATCAATATAGTGGACTGGAAAGCCATTCAGGAAGATTAATTACAGCTAAAAAGTTGCTAGTACAATGTGCTTGCTACACAGCCATGTTCTGTGACTTTCTGTGGGAAGTCACAGAATAGGCTTTGAGTTTCCTTGCATGAGTCTTTTGCCTATTGGGTTCCTCTCTCTCAAACAGGGCAATCTATGGACCAACTTTCCAAACACTTACAGCCTGATGTTAGAACTAAGACAGCAGTCTTCCAACAACTCAATAACAGTGAAGCTACACTTTTACTTACAGACTCTTGTGTGAGATCCAATAACCTCTGTATAATCATGTTTGGAGTTGTCTGTTCAGGTCAGGAACTATGACAATTTAAAATTAATTCTGTTCTCATAACTATCTCATCTCAATTTATTTTTCTCCAGTACACACATAACAATGCCACTAAGTGACTACCCTGGCTATGCCAAACAGCCTCACATTGATCCAACAAATTACTCTAGAAAGTGATACCACCAAGAAGGGCATCACAGCTCCAGCCAAATTTGGCAAGTTTGCCATATGATTTCAGGGTTTGCCACCCATTTTCAGTTGAGTTATACAGTATAGCAACATATGCACATAGAGCCAAATTCTACTGTAGGCTACTCTGGATTAACACCATTGTATTTTCAAGTTTCAGAGCTTCCTTACTGTACACAAGTGAGAATTTCATCATTGTTCCCGGTAGCACACCTAAGGACCAAACAGAGACATGGAATTACAGGATAATGTTCAATGCCTTTTGTGTCATAAGGTATTACTGAGCTCAGCAGCAAATCCTCTTCTGACTCTTTAATTGTTTGCGTATGGAGGCACCAGTGGACCACACAAAAGGCCATGGATCTATAGGTTCATTCTATGCATTACCCCTGATATCAAGGAAACTTGAGAAATTGCCGCCATGCCCTGGCCCTCCAGTCCCAAAGGGAGAATATGACAAAGTGGTATCTCAAAAAGCAGCAACACTGGAGGGCATTATTCCTTTCTGTGCTGTTTTTCAGGGCAAAATGAGTCCATGGCTCCTAGAAATAAAGAGATAGAAAAGACTCCTATCCCAAGACAATGGTGAAGAATTACCATTGGCCAGAGTCACTTTCTTCTAACACTGAGCAAGGAAAAATATTAGAATAAGAAAAGGAGCTTCTTTCTAGAACTTTCTGTGGCCCTCTCCTGTCTGCTGTCCAGCTAAAGATTTAAAGAAACAGTACATATATCCTCACAACCTTTTAGGCCTTTTTTCCCATCTCCCTGATAAATCAGCACTGTTCCCTACAATACAGGGTCAAGTGTTTTGCCTAGTCATCATTTAAGTGAATCAAGTGATGGGCCTCACATCACTTGCTATTGGAAAACAATATTACAGTCTAATGGACTTTACTATTTGGAAGTCTCAGAGTAACAGCCGTGTTAGTCTGTATTCGCAAAAAGAAAAGGAGTACTTGTGGCACCTTAGAGACTAACCAATTTATTTGAGCATGAACTATGCCCTCCCATCTCCCTTAAAGTGAGAGACTTTAACTAACGACTTGGTTTCCAGTTAAGTTGAGTAACCTGAGACAAAATAGGTGTTTCTTAATCAGTTTCATTCCCTTCTTCCTGATTAATGAAGATTTTAAATAAAACTGGACCTTTCACAGATCCCTCTAGCCCCAAATTCTCCACTGTGGTATATTGAGGACTGCATTTGAATTGCAAGCTGTCACTTTAAGGGAGATGGGAGGGCATAGTTCCTCATCATGTTTGCAGGCTAAGGGGCTCTGTAGGAAAATATGGGATCAGACATAGCATGAAAAGAACCATTTTAAAGTAAGTGAGGTGAGCTGAGTTGAGTTATCCCTTGCTGCCATAGGGAGCAGTCAGTTTTCTCTCTGCGTGTGTTTTTGGGTTCTTGTTCTGAATTTTAAGAAATAAAGTAGCGTTACATTACAACCTTCCAGCAAGAGTATTTATGGTGTTATCCAACTTCTCTGAGTATATGCCATGAAGGTAACATATATGTCTCCGGTTCCCATTACATAGCAGTCCTTGAGTCAATTTTCAGTCAGGGCAACAATACTCATATACAACCAATTTGAGTTTAATGTCAATGACACATTGTATTAAGTGTTTCACTAAAGCCTAGATATACTGAGTTACCATTATTGCATTCCTTTCACTCACGAATTTTATGATTAGATTAAAAGTCAGCTAATTTTTTCCAATCAAGATTATTTGTCCCTTAAAAGTCCCAGTATTATCTATTATAATTCCTTTTATTTTGTATTGTGCTTTTAATCTCTAAGATCTTTCTGTTTTATTTTAATATTTATTACATTATTTCATTATAGATTGAAATTAGAAGCAGTTAATACCAGATAATTAGATTGATATTTAGACTGGCTTTCCCCACCATGCGCTCCATCACATGATATATTGTACTTAATAATCTCGTATTTTTGTGGTGTTCTGTCAGAAAGATGCCTCTGAAAGGAAAGCTATTAAATGTGTGTTGTACTGTCTCACATTCATTCTGAGATTTCCGTACCCAGGTATCTTTGCATGTAACCCAAATGCAGTAAACTTGTTTGAATGTTGAAAATACAGCCAAGATGATATATCAGAACATAGTCTTTTGAATTTATCGTGTACCTGCAGCTCCTTCCCATCTTTAACCATATCTGATCTCACTGAAGCCAAAAGACAACTAACATGAGTAAGGACTACTCAAGCAAAGAAAAACAGCAGGGTTGGGTCCTACCAGAGTAACAGAAGAAGAGGAGATTCCTGTATTTACCCTCACAAAGTTCTAACCACACTGAAGTGCAGAACTAGATTCTTTTACAAATGAAAAACTAGGTATCCATGAAACTTGAAATACTGGACTGAGATGAGCATAACAGAGAAACCACTCCAGATATTATTATTATTATTTTCATTTTCCCGCTCACGCAGACTTTAGAAAATTGGATTATAACCAAGTCTGTCTTGTAGATTTGCACCCAAAGTGCTTTGCTGAATCTAGCTGACCTCCTAACCACACCATTAAGGACTACAGTTTATTCTGGCATAATGCACAGATCCTCCCAGCTTTGTAAATCAGGCAGAGATGATAATAAATGGAGTGATGGGCTGTGTACGGGAAATACGAGCATGCAAGAAAAATAAGGGTAACCAAATACTTAAACTTCTTACATGCCTTAATGTTGTTTGGATAAGAAAAAAGGCCCATTGTGCTAACTAGCATTTGTCCACATCACAAAATCACCACAGAATTTGGCACAATTCTACACAGTTTCTGTTCATGAGAGGCCTAGGACTGGAAATATGTTGATGCTGCAGATCGGAAATGCATTAGCAGAGTTGTATAGGAAAGTTTATGCAGCGTTTGTCTGGACATTAGCAGGCTGACATCGAAAGGAGGGATTACCTTTTTAAATGAATATCATGGTTTGCATTCATTAGATCTTTGAGGTTGTAGAAAAAAGATTCCTTGGGTAACTTGCTTGATATCAGTGAGGGATTCTTAGCCCACCCCTTGTTGGTTTTGCCTAGAAAACTGTGTGTAAAGCAGGCCACTTCCCTCTCCTGACACTGAGATGTTTGATCAGGTGATAAGTATGACTTGTGCTTAACTTTCCTTCTTTTTCTCTCTATTGCAATCTGCCTTTCTATCCCACCCCGCCTGAGTTTAAAATAAAAACAACTATCACTTCACCATAAGCTGAGAAGGGAAGCTAGTGTGCTGAATAAGAAAATGAGGGAAGGGTTTTTTTCCTTCTGTATCAAAATAACAGATATTTTATTTGAAAGCAATAGTAGTTTCCTATCCTCACTTGCATCCACAAAGAGTCCGGATGAGTGAAGCACTCACCCATTGGCTGACATGTGGTGCCATTAGGCACAGCCGAGGCCAGCAGAAGCTAATTTACAGAATTGCAGGTGTGGCAGTCAGCAGCGAACAGGAAACGAGGTGATAAAGGTATTGCTGCTGTATAAGAAACTTGAAGGAGTTCACAGGTGGTGGGACTTCTCTTTAGAGGTCTAAGCTGAAGGAGAGATATATTGTTTGGGATTGCATTTAGGGTCACAGTTTGAAGATCAGGAATGTCCCCATTGTTAGTACCTTGTGTGGTGTTCCAGTTAATTTTGCAGAGTGGTGTTTTGTCCTGATTCTTATAAGGTACTGCAATTAGGCCACATTAAGGAGACGACAAATATGTTCACTTGTCTTGCAGTCATTATTCATCTTAAGGAGCACTCTTTGCAATCAAGCCTGTCATATTGGGACCCTCCCGTTTCTCCCCATATCAAGGTTTTCTAGCACACCTTCACACGCATTAAGGTTACACAAGCCATAAAGCCAGTCCTTCCTTCAATAGAAAGTTATATCAGTATATCTCCCTGACAAAATGATTTCTTGCCCTAATCTGCCACTTCAGCAACCAACTTTTTACTTTGAAAATCTAGTCACTATGAATGTGCTCAAGAGTTTGAAACCCCTCTGTTAGTTTTACACCTTCAGTTGAGTTTTCTGGGCTAAGTAATTTACCTTCCTGCCAGCCCCTTCCATAAGCTTGAAAATTTACTCCGTTCTGTTAAATAGAAATCATTAAGGTTACACACTTCTAGGGCTGATTGAAAAATAATAATTTTAAACACTAGCTTGCAGAGATATTTGCAAATAAACATCTCAAATGTGATTTGCTAATATTTATGGGATCATACAATTTGCTAGTCACAAATATTCCCCCATCTACCAGTGTTTCTTTAAATGTTGGCAAATGGTGGGAGTTTCACAAACGTATAGCCGATGAAGTGAGCTGTAGCTCTCGAAAGCTTATGCTCAAATAAATTTGTTAGTCTCTAAGGTGCCACAAGTCCTCCTTTTCTTTTTGCGAATACAGACTAACACGGCTGCTACTCTGAAACCTGTCAGTATAGCAGAAGTACTCTCTGCATTATCTAAGGGCACGTCTACATTGGCAAAGTTACAGTGCTGGGAGTTACAGTGCTGCTCAGAGAGCGCAGAAGGAAAACCACTGTTGTGTGTTCACACTGACAGCTGCCTACGCAATAGTGTGTTCACACTTGCAGCACTTGCAGAGCTATTCGGAGCGGTGCACTCTGGGCAGCTATCCCACAGAGCATGTCTTTCTCTTTTGCTGCTAAGACTTGTGGGAAGGCAGAGGGAGTCATGGGGCATCCTGGGTGCAGTCCCCATGCCCGTGATGCATTGCTTCGCATCCCAGCGATCCCTATGCTTCAGTCCGGATTTGGCGCCATCTTTCAGCGGTTTGTGTACTGCGTGCCCTGTCTCTTTTGGGCTGCAGGAATGGATCCCGAACTGCTGACCAGTATGCTGCTCACTCTGACCAACATGTCACAAGCGGAAGTGGAGTTATTCCTTAAACTACAAAGGCAAGAGGAGTGCGGCATTGATCTTGCCATGCGTTGTAGCTATGACATGAGATTGCTTGTGGCATTCACAGAGGTGCTGACCACAGTGGATCACCACTTTTGGGCTCAGGAAACAAGCACTGAGCAGTGGGATCACATCGTGATGCATGTCTGGGATGACGAGCAGTGGCTGCAGAACTTTCAGATGAGGAAAGCCACATTCATGGGACTGTGTGATGAGCTCGCTCCAGCCCTGTGGCTCAAGGACATGAGAATGAGAGCTGCCCTGTCACTGGAGAAGAGTGTGGCGAATGCACATTGGAAGCTGGCTACTCCAGACTGCTACCGATCAGTCACTAACCGGTTTGGAGTGGGAAAGTTGACCATTGGAGTCGTGTTGATGGAAGTGTGCAGGCCATTAATCGCATCCATAGAATAGAATACAATATCCTGCTCCAAAAGACTGGGCAACGTGCGTGACATTGTGGATGGCTTTGCACACATGGGTTTCCGTAACTGGGATAGATGGCACACACATTCCAATTCTGGCACCAGACCACCTAGCCAGAGAATACATTAATCGCAAGGGGTATTTCTCAATGGTTCTCTAGGTGCTTGTGGATCACCGTGGTTGTTTCACAGACATTAACGCAGGCTGGTCCAGAAAGGTGCATGATGCACGCATCTTTCGGAACACTGGCCTGTTGAAGAAGCTGCATGCAGGGACTTTCTTTCTGCACCAGAAGATCACCGTAGAGGAAGTCAAAATGCCCATTGTGATCCTGGGAGACCCCGCCTACCCCTTAATGCTGTGGCTTATGAAGCCATACATGAGGCAACTTGACAGCAGCAAGGAGTGGTTCAACAACAGGCTGAGCAAGTGCAGAATGACTGTTGAGTGTGCATTTGGCCATTTCAAAGCCTGCTGGCGATGCCTGTATGGGAAGCTGGACCTGGCCGATGACAATAATTCTATGCTTATAGCCGAGTGCTGTCCACTCCATAATATTTGTGAAGGGAAGGGTGAAAGCTTCACTCAGGGCTGGACCACAGAGGATCAGTGCCTGGAGGCTGTTTGAACAGCCAAGACCAGGGCTATTAGAGGGGCACAGCATGGGGCCATAAGGATCAGGGATGCCTTGAGACAACAATTTGAAGCTGAAAGCCACTAATATTTGTTGCTATGCTCAGGATTGCAGTGCTTGTAATGCTAGGAGGTGACTGGTGCACATGATGCAAGAAGGGGGTTTAACATAATTGTATGTTGCTTTGCAGGGCTCTTTTTGCTTTCACTTAATAGAATAAAGATTGCTTTCAAACCAACACAATTCTTTTATTAAAAGACAACAACCAGATGAGAGAGTTAAATGACAAAAATACATCAGCAGGAAGGGGGATGGGGGAAGGGAAGGTCTCCAGAGGAGGAGGGGTTCCAGGACGGCTTCAGATTTGTGTATGTATGATACAGCAGGTGCTGTGTTCAGCAGAGCCAAACTGAAGATGGACGGGTGTGGAGTACAGTGGGTAGTGGGAGTCCACTGTGCTGGACTGTGAGGAGGGAGGAGTGGAATGCTCTGAGTAGAGAGTGGAGCCAGGAGGTTGATAAGAATGTGTTGGCGGGGTGTAGGGGAGGCGCAGGGGAAAGAATTTTGCGACAGTGGCTGCAGGGGAGGGCAGGCGCAGAGCTGCTCGGTTTGAAGAGCTTGTATCGCCTGGAGCATGTTCACTTGGCGCTCCATAATGTTTAAGAGCCGCTCCATGACTTCTTTCTCGTGTGACACATTATCCTTTCGGTCCCTCTTCTCGCAGTCCCGCCACTCCTTCAATTCGTGTTTCTTGACGGCGGAGTGCTTCATAAGTTCACAGAGAAAGTCCTCCTGAGTTCTTCGTGGCCGCTTTCTAATTCTGCGCAGCCTTTCTGCCACCGATAACAAAGACAGGGGCTGGGCTCCCAAGATCATCTCTGTGAAGT
The DNA here is from genome assembly GCF_965152235.1 of Eretmochelys imbricata. NCBI lineage: Eukaryota > Metazoa > Chordata > Testudines > Cheloniidae > Eretmochelys > Eretmochelys imbricata. The sequence goes on from NC_135576.1 coordinate 88,857,211, forward strand.
TTAAAGGCAACATTTTACAGAAGCAGTGTTGTTTGCAACACAGAGAACACTGATTCAGTGCTTTAAAACACGGCCAGTACTCACACACTTATCACTAACTGGCCGATCCCAAGCAAGCACACATGAGCCACAAGACCCCCAGAATGATGAGTAGCCACAGGGGCAGGGTAAATCACTCTTCCTGGACCCTGCTGTACACTGGACACGTGGCTCTTGGGGAGAACCAGCACTGTAAGGGGAGCCTGATAATCATTCCTGTCCCCACACTTTCCACAGAATATGATCATTATGGAAGATATCTCGCTGCTGAGGGTGAGCAGGGAACCAAGAGAGGGTCTTCTCCAAGCTTGCGGCTTCCACCCTGGCCCCATGCGGCTCTTCCAGGAGGAGATTTCCTCTGAGGGAGATTCTTGTGAAGTGAGGGAGTCTATCAACAGCCTGTTCCACTGCTCAGACTAGGCATGCAGTGGGAGACAAGCCTGCTTTCTGCAACCCTCCTGCCCCCAACAAATCATTTCAGCAATTCCCAAAATCAAATCCATTTACCAGGGGTTTCCTCTCCTGTTTGTGCTTCGCCAAGATCCGATTGCTATGACTGGCTAGGCTCCTCCAGGGTAGAAAAGAGCTCCTGACTGCATGCATCTCTGGCCTCCAAGTCATCCTCTGCCTCTGGTTCCCCTCCCCTTCTTCGTCCAAGATTTCCTCCTTCTGGCTTGGTCCACTCTTGACTGGCACGTGAGCCAACAAAGTATCCACAGTGGCCTTCGCAGTGGAGGTGGGGTCGCCACCAAGTATCGAGTCAGCTCTTTGTAGAATCGGCAGCTCATGGGTGCAGCACCAGAGAGTGGTTTGCCTCTCGCGCCTTGTGGTAGGTGTTCCGCAGCTCCTTCACTTTGACCCTGCACTGCAATGTGTCCCGGTCATGGCCCCTTTCTGTCATGCATCATGAAATCTGTCCATAGATATCATAATTCCAACAGCTGGAGCGTAGCTGGGGCTGCACTGCATCCTCTCCCCAAATGCCAATGAGGTCCAGCATCTCAGCATTGCTCCAAGCGAGGAATCGCCTGGTGCGTGGAGCCGGCCTGGCCACCTGGAAAGATGCACTGAGACCACTGCACGCATCACCGAGCAAACAGGAAGGGGACTTTCAAATTTGAAAAGGAATGTATGGGGTGGAGCTGACAGTTGGTCACCTGAGGGCAGGGCAGTAGAGTTCAAACCAATGACCAGAGAAGTGAGAACAGGCATTGTGGGACACCTCCCGGAGGCCAATCACAGCGCTGTAATTGCCACCGTGTCTAAACTGGCACCGCAGTGCTGTAGCCCAGGCACAGAAATCTCTACGCCTCTCGTCAGGGTGGTTTTTTTTGAGCGCTACAGCTGCACAGTTTCTACGCCGTAAGTGGCTTGGCAGCGTGTACACCTCGGGAGTTACAGTGCAGAAAGCTGCTTAACTGCGCAGAAACTTGCCAGTGTAGACGGGGCCTAATAGTCATCATTGTCCTATTCCAAAGCATCACTCATCCATTTAAAGACCGGAAGATATACCATGTGACCACTCATGCCCCTTGAAATAAGGATGGTCAAGTAGATAGGGGTAAGTGGGGTTCAATGCCTACCTCAGACATGGGTTTGCTATGCAACTTTGGGTTAAGCAACTCAGTCTACCTCCTTCCTCAGTTTCCCCCAACTGTAAAGTAGTGATATTTCCCTACATCACACAGGTGTTGCAAGGTTAAAATCCACTAATCATTGTGAGGTGCTCAAACGCCACAGGGAAAAGGGCCATAAAAGTACCTTGTTCAAAAGAATGGAAAATAGTTGAAGCGTGTTCATCAAAAGATAGAGGGGCTTGAAAGGCAAGACATCAATGCAAGGAAACTCAGATTCATCACATACGTCATAAATATGACAGATACCGGGTATTTCTGATCTGACTGGTTTCTGACAAGTGGCCTTGGCGCTGACTCCATGGGTGCTCTGGGGCTGGAGCACCCATGGGGAAAAATAGTGGGTGCTGAGCACCCACCAGCAGTCCCCATATTAGCTCCCTCACCCCCCAGCACCTCCTGCCCACCGCTGGGACCTGCCGAACAGCGCCTCCCCCTCCCTCCCATCCACCATGATCACCTGTTTCTCTGCGTGAAGGAGGCTTGGGGGAGGGGGGAGGAGCGAGGATGCGGTGCACTTGGGAGAGGGGGAAGAAAGAGGCTGGAAGATGTGGGACAGGGATGGGGCAGGAAGAGGCGGTATGGGTGTGGGGACTTGGGGAAGGGGTGGAGTGGGGGGTGGGGCCTGGGGCAGAGCCCGGGGTTGAGCACCCCCCAGCACATCGGAAAGTTGGCACCTGTGACAAGAGGTCAATGTAAGATCCTGAGAGGTCCAGAAAACTGTACATTAATAACCCATGGTCTCAAAATTATGAGTTTGAGTTCTTCAGTCAATATTTTCCTTATGAGCCGAAACTCTTCAAAATTTAAGTTCAACCACCACTATTCATTAATTTGGCAGGTCATGTATATGTAGTAACCTCTTCATTGTTATTAACATTCCATTCAAGGGTATTCTGAATTCTTGGCCTGCTCTTTGAAAGGAATGACCTTAAAATGTACTATTGTGAGCAATCCCAAGAATGTCATTTAACCATTTCCATTTTTAATTATTGCTATATGGAAAATAGAAAAAGAAAAGTGGCAGCTAGAACCTCAGAAATTACTATTTGTGGTACCATTGCTGTGCATGACATTTGCTGACAAATATTTAATAGTGCAAAGTCACATGGACCTACTACAAGAAATTGCAGAGCAATGAATATTAATGGCAAATAGTTTGCCTAACTCAATACATACCTATTGAGAAGCTAGTTTCCTTTCAATTACTCATCTTACATACGAAGAGTATCTTTTTCTAGCCTTGTTTGCATCTAGGAAATGCATGCACAAAGCAAGCTAAGCCTCTCGCTCATGGAACTTTCCTAATAGCACTTGAGGAACCAGCTGCAGGGCACAATGTCCCATTCATTTAGGTTCAAATTTTCTGTACAGAAGCAAATGGAGGTATTTGTTTTGCAAATTGCTCTTTAATTTCCAAGGTAGCCATACTTGATAGAGTGACTACAGATGGTATCACCTTGTTTTCAGTAAAGACTGGAGCAAAAAACCAACCAAACAAAAAAACACAGATGTGCAAGATGACTGTTTCCCCATTTGAAACTGGTTTGCCCATGAATCCACTCAAATTCTCAGTACCTGGAGTGCTTAACCAGACACCCTTCCAAAACGAAAATAGAAGGATAATCAGTTTTAAAACCCCAGCTATATACAGCAAATATAACCTGAATAAAAATCAGGTAAAATACTTAAGAAATTACTGGGCAAGACTCTTCAAGCTATGTAATTCAGGAGGTCAGACTACATGATCACAATGGTCCCTTACGGAAAAATGATCTATAGTAATGTTATTAAGCCACCAAACTCAAGACACTTTGAAAGTGTCTGTCAGGGCAGGAGGGTGAGGTTACAGTACATTTTACCCTTATCACCTGCCTGACACAGTCTGTTCTGTGGGATTAAGAGACTACAGGTAACCCAGATGATACAAAATGGTTGCCTGGAGCCTTTTGGCCTACATATCCTACATAGTCTTAATGATGGAATGGGGATACTGTAAGTGGGTCCCCTTCATCTCATCCTCTCTTCAGTTTCTTTAGGGAAATAGAAAACAGGAAGTAACATCTCCCTGAAGTCTTTGGCATGCTTTTGCAGTCTTTTCAGTAGGAAGGTTTCAGAGTAACAGCCGTGTTAGTCTGTATTCGCAAAAAGAAAAGGAATCCTTGTGGCACCTTAGAGACTAACCAATTTATTTGAGCATGAGCTTTCGTGAGCTACATCTGATGAAGTGAGCTGTAGCTCACGAAAGCTCATGCTCAAATAAATTGGTTAGTCTCTAAGGTGCCACAAGGACTCCTTTTCTTTTTTCAGTAGGAAGGTGAGACTTCTAAAGTACCCAACCAAAAAGCCACCATAGGAAGATCACTTAGAAATTATAAATCTGTAATGCTGTTATGGAAATTCATCAGGGGGGGCCTGAGGTCTTCTCTCCAGTTCTGATACACGGTCCACCCCTTCTTCGTTATTGTCTTTTATGAGTGGGTTTGGGCTCTAGATGAGTCCTGGAAGTTGCACTATGATTTGGGCTCAATAAGCTGCTTCTCATGTTCTTTCGCTCTTTCTCTCTATTTTATATTATCTATGTATATACGCACACACCCTTCTCCACAGTCCCAAGATGTTGGCAGAATAGCACCCAATAGCAATGTTGCAATAATGAGGAAACGCTTATGTTTAATACAGATTTGCAGTCAAATTAGCAAATGGCTACATATTTTGTGTGCCATAAATTTTGGGAGCAGAAGTTGAAATACCTAATTTTCAGAGATGCTGAGCACTCAGAAGTCCCATTGACTCAGGGGTGAAAGTAAGCCAGTACAGGCCAGTTCAGGTCCACCTGCGTGGGGACACAAAAGGGACAGTAACGTTAAAGCTCTGCCATGGAAAAGCAACCTGTTTAAACGTTGTTGCCCCTTTTGCGCCCCCCCAGCTGCTGATGGGGGGTTGGGCAAAAGGAACAGCTGCCCCAGGGCCAGTGATTTAAAAGGGGCCGGGACTCTGGCCACCCTTTAAATCGCTGCTGGAGCCCTGGCGGTGGGGGCCAGGCAGCGCAGATGGGTTGGCTGGGGGACACTGACCCTCCCCCCCAGCCCTGCCCCTTCTGCCCAAGGCCTCACCCCTTCTTGGGGGGGGCCGAAGCCGGCCTCTGTACCAGTAAAAGATCAATTTTACTTTCACTCTGGCATTGACTTCACCTAGAGTTGGGGTGTTCAGTTCTTTTGATGCTCCCATTCCAGTCTAACACTAGTTCAAACTCTCTTGAAAAATGTCTTGCTCTCCCTATTTCACTCTGAACAGCAGAGTCACTCTAGCTCTGTTTACCACACAGTGTTTAGATTTTTTTTAATCAGGGAGGAATGGGATTCTCAGGTGTCTGTGTACACAGCAATCAAAAGGTGATGCCTGAGTGGTTTAATCTGTCCCTGCTGGTTTAGTCATGCCCCTGACGCACTAAACCTAGCTGTGCCTCTAAATACCTTGAGAAAGCCTAAATAAGCAGCCAGGCCCTGATTCTCCCTCTGGGAACAGTCAATCCTGAAAATGTTCAAGGGTCTTGGGGTAATTAATTCTACATAATGACCCAATATGTACCTCTTGAACCTAAACAAGTTTTTTAGAACTACAGCATAAATGCAAAAGATTATCCAGCTCCTGTCTTGCTATAATATTGGTTTAACGATGAGAACTTCTAGGGCTTGTTTTGAAGTGCCTTACCCTTTTAGTGCCCTCAGTTTTACACCTGGAATTAATTGTAGGCACAATTAATTGTAGATGTAAATAATGTCAGTTAGAGGTCTTACAACTTGATTAGCAAGTGCAAGCAGTTGGAGACTCAGATGCCATCATCTGTGTCTGCAGTCAATTGTAGGTATGAAATGAGAGACTTGGGTGCAGGTGTTTTTTTTTTTTTTTAAATCTAGCCCTTAATACTTATACAGTGTGAATGCTTACATATTACATTCTTCTTGTGAGGGTTAAGTCAGAAATGCAATTGTATTGGAGCTGAGTCACAGCTTCTTACTGTACATAGGATGTCTTAGATTAACATAATAGCCATCAACAGCAGAAACATGTTCTAGTGACAGTGTAATTTAAAATCCATACTCAGTATGTCATCGTTTATCCATGGTCAAAGTTCTCATCTTGTTCTTCCAGATTTTTTTCTTTTTACTCAGAATAGTTTCACTTTATTTTAAGGCCAATTTAAAATAGAAAACTAAAAGACGACAGCGCAATTGCTGATTCTATACCACACCAGCTGTGTGGGCCCTCAACCATTGAAATCAAGGGAATGGAAGAAGGTACTTGGTACTTTCAGTAGCCCAGCAGGTGTGTTATACCTGGTACATTCAGTAGCAGCCAGGCAGATAACTTGAGAAAGTTAGAGAGAAAAGTTGCTGATGATCAGCTGTTCATAACAGTGTTTTAGTCCTGCAGTCCTTTTTATCAACAGCTGCCATGGTTCATTGTTTGGATTTGATCAGTGTGTGTTTTGGTATACATTTTGAGCTTGAACTGTACAGCTGCATGAAACTGTAACCGGATGTCTCAGTCAGTTTTTCAAAACTTTTTTATTCTGCTTTCTGAAAGTAAATAAATGGTCTACACTTGAATGGGAAGGTCCCTCAAGTGTCCATATTATCTTTTAAACATCGTATTATATTTGGTGAATGTATAACTGTGTGTGGAGTTCTGGTAGTTTGATATGAGTTTGTAATACCATGTAGGCAGTAGTCTTGCAAAGGTTATTGGCAGAGATTTTTTTTTTTTTAAAGTTGCAACATAAGATGGACCAATTTCAGACTTAGATGTTTAGGGATTGATCCAGAGAAAAGATTCCCATCATACCTTTAATGTCTCAACCTGGGACACTCTACTTCAACTGAAGTCACTGGCAAGAGCCCCATTGTCTTCACTGAAAAGTGGATTAAGCCTAAATGTGATTGGAGGGAACTTCAGCAATGTTTGTGTTTTTAACTTGTATCTTCTCTCCCGCTTACCCATTTTTATAGTTTAGGGGATATAGTCACCCTGAAGGATGGACTTTTTGCTCCATTGAGATGCCCTGGCATGTGCTCTGCTATTAACGTGAGTACTACTGTACAGCAAATAGACCAGCACTTGAGCATTAGGGAATAAGGCAGCTGTGGTGTTCAGCACTTCTGAAATCAATTCCTTACCATCTCTGTGCCTTACTTTCTTCATCATTAATTGGGAATAGCAATATTCTACTTCCTCACTGGGGAATTATGATACTTACTGGCTGTAAAGCATTTTAAGAGCCTCAGATGGAATGCACTATATAACTGTAAAATAATACTACTGTTTATCGAGCCCCATTTAAGAACCTTTTAAGGTTTCCTCAAATCCTGTTCCCCCATAAGCCCCATAATGTATCTTTTTCCCCCCAACTGCCTTTCTCCATCCCCGGTGAGGATCTTCCTCTTCCCAGCAGGGCCCTATAGCTCTCTTCTTTTACAAACACTCCAGGTCATCCTCTTCCGCCATCAGGCTGCCCTTCCATTTACTTGTTATGATATAATGGATAGCACAGCTGTTGAGCTTAGAGTCAGCATCTGCATTCATATTCTAGCACATTCTGTGGTTTCAGCAATGAGAGGTGCCTCAGAATTCATGTCATTCCACTGACCAAGAAAGTCTCCACAGTGCACAGTACTTGCACAAAGCCTGAGCTGCTGTAATGGGAATGATACAAGTAAAGGTATCAGGGCAAGGGAAACAGAGAGAGAGAGAGAGAAAGTGCAGGACTGGATAGTAAGGATGAGTGGCTTGTGTAAGGAATTTGATGTCAAAGGAAGTGAAGAAATAAGTGAATGGGTTAAGAAGAGAAGGAAAGAAGCATTAGTATTCAAACTTTTTTGGGTTTATCTAAATCAAACCTTTTGAAGTTCATCCATTTCTAGAAATCGTGTGTAGTGATTGGATGTTAGCGTAGTGTATATGTTGGTGCTAGTCTTATATAAAATGAAGGACTTCTCAGGGTTAGGGATAAGGAATAACATAGAACAGACTGAGTACAGTTAGCTGTATCATATGCTGTTTACCCCAACATTTTAAAATGTTCATAATCATAGAATCATAGATTCTATGTAAATCATAAGTTTAAGCAAGGAGAATCATAGTGACTAGTTTCAATCAATTGCATCTCTTTGTGTTCAGATTCTTTTTAGGGGGCACAGCTGCCTGCTTCCCCATCCCTCCTGCATAACTGCAAAGCTCCCTGGTGATGTGAGCAATGTTTTGATATGGCAGAATCCCAATTGTGTGTGAGGCCAAGAGCTTAGTAGGATTCAAGAAAGAAAGAACATCCACTGTTACATTAGATAGGATAAAAAATTAAATGGATAAAGCCTGATTCTTCAGAACGGAAGACAACCAATCCCTAGTTGAATGGAGGTTAGGAAGAAACTTCCCTTGTAAGGAGGTTACATTAGGAGTTTTCTTACACCTTCCTCTGAAGCATCTGGTAGTAGCTAATATCAGAGACAAAATACAGTATTCAATGGGCTGCTAGTCTGATGCAGCATGGCAATGTGTGTCTTTCTGTATTAAGTTTAACCTCAAGCTCTATAAAGCATCTCTGCACTGAAGTTTGAGGCAGTTTGTCACTTTCAGCAGAAGGGAGCAAACTGTAACTTGGAAAACTCTTAATGTAGGTCAATTAAGACAAAGTCCTTGTGAAGAGAAAAAGCTTGAAAATAAATGTGATGAAAGCAAAAAAACGCCACCCTATTTACGGTGTGTTTCTATTTGTTGTCTACAAAGGCAAACCAGTCCTTTGAGGTTTGGTTTGTATGCTTGCTGTTAAGAAGTCCCAAGATCATCCTGTTGCCCATTATAAACAACTGGAGATTAGAAACAAAATAGACAGACAAAGCCAATAATGCAGCTTTTAGCTGAAGCTCAGCCTGGACATGAACTAGTTTATTTTTCCATTACAAATAAAAATAATTAGTTTTGTAAGTTTTTTCCTGTGATTTCTAATTGTAATGAAATGAGGTTACAAAAACTTTGGCTTTTTTTTTTGCTCCCCTCTAAAGAAGAGTGAAGTCAGAGCAAATGAAACCACAAGACTTGTATAGCTCCAGGAAGTGCTTGCATAAGGCTTATTTATCTTTTAACTAACATTTGTTAACCATGGATTAGTGGAACAGCCTCTTGTAATTATGGTTGCTGTTCAATTTGTGGCTATCTTTAAATTGCAGGCTGACCACCCCAGAGCACAAAGATTGAATCAGCCACATCTCCATAGGCACCACATTTGGATGATTATCCCAAAAGATGACATTTTAACACACATGCACACACCAAAGAAGATATATGCTCAGATCTTCAGAGTCACTTTCTGTCCCATAGTGGTTACAAGGTCAATAAAATCAGGGTGGCCCCAGACATAAAGCTTTCCATTTTAGTAGAGTGGGAAGTGGCTGGCTAGGACTATCCTTGTTTACTATCTATTATCCTGATGTCCATCTTAGATTTCTTTAGTTAGACTGCAGTAGAGGGGTTAGGAAAGGGATTCAGAGAAGAAAACTGTTCAAGGAACACTTTTAGGTGTTTAAATGTTAATATATAAAACGTTTAATAATGCTTTCTTATGAGCATAGGTAGGAAGAAGATCTTAATACAAAGTTATACTTGGCAAGAGGAGAAAAATGTGTATGTGTGCACCTACATATTGGGAGGTAGGGGAAAATACTACACCGGATCCTCAGCCAGTATAAATGTGTATAACTACATTGGCTACAAGACTTCTACATTCTATGGGCAGATCTGGCCCGTAGGATGTAGGAGAGTTAATAGTATTTTAACTCAATACAATTTTATTTTCATTTATAGTTCTTAATTTATTTTGATTCAAGTTTTCTTTTTAAAAAGCAAACACATGGAATTCATGTCCCTGGAGTAAACTAAAGTGCCCTTGCTATGGTCTGTTCTCTTGAAACCATGGCACTATGGGAACTTGCTATCTCTAATATAATACAAAATTCACACTTTGTAATGGCTAACAATGTTATCCTAGACATTTTAAACTTCTGACTAGGATTGAGACAAGAAAAACGTTTCCATGATTTCCTGTTTTCTTTCTCAAGACTTTGTACAGATAAGAGACTTTTGTTATATATTGACCTTTAGACTGTTGAGGAATTACCCCTTCTGTTGTAAAACCCACCCTTTTAGGAAAATACCCTTGTGGAGTTTCCCCCACCTCCTTAATGGAATACTTCATGGATCCAGCCCTCAAACCCCCTGGATCCACAGGCATCCAGAGATATTCATACAAAGGCTCTGTGCTTCCATGAGGGTTCTGACCCACTAGTGCCTCCCTATCCTCCCCTGCAACAGGACTTAAATGGAGCTGTGCTATCAAGGTCTCCCCATGCTAGACATGCCTCCAGGACTTCACTTAAAGAGCCCATAAACAAAGAATACAGATTCAGTCTGAGAACCTCTATAGGCCATCTTACAAACCTACCTTTAGCTCCCATCTACCACACAGATCCTGTTCCTGTGGGGCTTAGGGAGGGAGGGAGGACAGAGCTGCAGATCTTAGAGCTGTGAACTGGCCCTATGTCAGCATATGGATTATAAATGAGTATGCAATTTCAGACAAATCTTGTTTTTCAGGAATTGGGATTTTTTAAAATTTATTCTCATTTACTAATTACCCTTTGGGTTAGATTTTCTTTGTCTTATCAGCTACGTGACTTTTAAAAAATTGATTAAAATAATAAATGTTGGCTTCCTGAATTCTTGGCTAGTGAAAAAAGAAAAACTAGAGTTGTTCCCCAGATATGAATTTTTTTTTTTTTTGGTTCATTCAGGTAACTCCGACAACTTTTTAAAATAAAGGTTCTAATGCTCAGGAACAGTCATCAGTGGAGGACAAATGCCCACATCTGGGGTTTGGCACCAGTTTGACCTAAATCAGTTTAAAAACTGATTTAGTTAGACCAGTACAACTTTGCGTTTAGACAATGCTGTTTACTGGGAGGGTGGTATTTTCAAAAGCACAGTGTTGGCTTGACTCTGCTCTCATTGAGCTCAGTGGTTCCAATGACCAGAGTTAGGCCGCTACTTGAGCTCTTTGGAAAATCCTATTCTAAACAGTTACATTCCCTGACCCTACCTTTTATTGATTTGTCATGCACCCCTTTCATGTCCATTATTGTATTTGGGTAGCACACTATAGTCCCAAAAGAGGATTGGGTCCCCGTTGTGCTGGGAATTGTACGAACACTGATAAATACATGTCTACATTTGAGCTGGTTCTAGAAAGACATGCTTGCAAGCTTTGATCAAGGTAATGCACTAAAAATAGAAGTATAGTGATGGCAGCAGGAGGGGCTAGCCATCTGAGTAAGTACGTAGGCCCTGGTTGGGACTGTACTTGCGGTGCCAAGCTGATCCCACTGCCCCTATTATGGCAGCTACACTGCTGTGCTTTAGCCTGCTAGCACAATCAAAGCTACTGAGCACACATCTACCTAGAAATTACACCTCCAACTCAGTGAAGACATACTCTAAGTAATGCCTCATGTGAACTTTAAACTTTTAAAAGAATATTGAACCAGATCCTCAGAGGGTGTAAATCAGCATAACTTCACTGAAGTCTGAGGATCTGCCCCCTTATTTATATATTATCTAAACTCTCTCACTTTTATTCACAGACAAAAAATGTTACACTGAATTTGAATGGATTATGGTCCTTTGTTTCATGAATTGTGGTCTTGTGTTATTCTGTTCCTAGCATGGATCTAGGTACTTGAAAAAATCTCCTCTCTAATGAGAAGGACCAGTTTTCCCTGATGAGTTAGGGATACTAAGACATCACTTTGTACAGAAAGTAAGCCTGGCAATGCAGAGCTCTCAAGAGCACTGCTCTATCTGGAGTTTGACAGGTCTTTCCATTGGTCAGACCTGGATCTACCACCCACCTTGCATGTAGGGGAGTGGGAGATATAGATGGTAACATCCACAGATAAGATGTATTTTTTCTATACAATCTGGGGCAAAAGTGAAGTAAGAGGTGTCTGACATAGTCTTACCCAGCTTATCAAAAATATGATGCAAGGGTGCTGAAGTCCTAGTCATCTTGACCTAGGTACTGAGGGATCCTCACCCTTTGGGATGCTTGGATGGGGAAAAACTCAAGTCCAGCTGTACTAACAGTGTGTGGTCTGAGCACAAGAGCATGATTCCTCCTAGTAGGATTGTTAAGTGACCCACTGTTGTCAGTCTGTGGGTTTAAGATTGTGGTAATTCACATGTACCCTTTCTGAATAAAATCAAATTTTTACAAGAAATAACTGGGGGAAATAATTTTAAAATATCCAGTTAAAGTCAGAGTTTCAGATCAAGATATTTTACCTTAAAATAAGTCAGCTCTTTTGAGAACACCATAAATTCTCATGACTGAAAAACAGAGTTCCAATGGCTCTAGTCTTCGGGTTTCAACAAAAAAAGTAGTCTACTTCCTTGAAGCCAAATCATTTAATATTCTTCCAGTTCCCTGCTTCATGAGAGCTTCCTCAGTTTCTGTTACAGTCTCAGTCTGTGTCTTGAATATTCCAGTTCCTGAATCCTCCAGTTCTGCTCATTTGAAAATTCTGGAAGACTTATGACATCTGGATTCAAATGAAGGAATATTCTGCTGGTGACTGACTGGCTGATGAACAGTTCTCTTTAAATTCTTCTTTTCCATTTATGCTGTGTTTCCTTCCACTTCAGTAGCACAGAAAATCCTTCTTAGTTTTTCTATGCTTATTTTATGCACAATTTAAAACAAAAAGAGTTAATACTCGGTTTTGATTTATCAAAACCATAATCATATCATAAATATTAAAACTGGAAAGCATTACAAATGCTACATTTTCTCTAAATCAGAATAAAACCACGGGGCAGTGTTATCTATTGATGTTGACAGGTGCACATGAGAAGCAAACTTGCAGAGCATTTGCAATTCTTCTGTTACAGTATATTACTATCTTAAGAGTATAGCATATATAATATACAATGCTAATTACAGTGAAACTCAGTGTCCATCAAACAAATGACTTGTGTTCTGCATTTGGATGGGTACACAGCCAGCTTTCAGATTATTATAGAAAAACATAGGACATGAGAAGAACATTGTTGTCTGACCATGAAAAGACCACACACATGGTCCCATGTGGAATGCACACTGGACCATCTTCAAAAAACAGAAATTGCATTTTCTGTTGTGCTCACTGCCTAGTTTAATTAAATATAGGCGCTAGGCACTAAATGGCAGTTTCAAACTGAAATGCTGTTGTTCTACCAGTGAGTTCCTCATTGTAGTGTATTTTTAAAATATTAGACTTTTTTAAAGTTCTGTCTGTTAAGGTTTTATAGAGGCTCACAAAAGAAGTTTCTTCTTTATATCAGAAGCTTGAAAAAATGAAACAATTACAGCACAAGACCTTCACAAGACTTACATTTCTTAATCTCAGCTTAGTGTTGGGGAAAGGTTCATGTTATAAATTTAAGTGGTTAGTGAGTAACTGCGTGGTGTATTAGCAGTTTTTTGTTTACAGTCTCATTTATTAATGACAGCCATAAGCACAAGTAGATGCTCACTCTACAGCGGACATTTGTCACCTTGGGCTTGCTTAGTCCAACTAGCTGCCTCTGGCTTCTTCCTTCAGATGACTTTTCTTTCCTGCTCCTGAAAACAGTCTTTGACCAGGGAACCACTTTTTAGTCCTTCCTTAAGCAGGAATCCCAGGCTCTTCTCTTTGGAATAAGGCTGTATTAGTCAGTTCCACACTTTCTCCTTACCTAAGGGTCTCCCCAGCTCTGCTCCTTGGAACTGGGTTTTGTTAGTCAGATTTTCTAGTCCTTCCTAAGCTGGAGTTCTCAGTTCTCCTCAGTCTCCAGAGACAATCAGGGTCCAAACTCCCCAAAGGAGAATAGGGGGTCTGAACCCCAAAGAATAAGCAGCTGAATCAACTGATTTATACGTTGTGCTATAAGTTGTTAGTCTTATGAAATCTTGTAATGTTCTAACCTTAATGATTATGAGCTATGTATACAGACAGTGGTTGTGAATTTATGTATACAGAAAATTGTGCTCATAATTTGTGGTGCATTCAGGCAGGGAGGCAACCAGATAAAACTTGTTCCAAGCACCTAGCAGCATACTACCCAGGAAGAGACAAATGCTGGGCCATTAGAGATAAGACAACTTTGAAACATGCTGATTAGAACTTCCCTACTCTGAATAACCGTGAGTCACCATGTTTGGTGGAAGGGGAGAAAAAAAGCTCCTTTAAGAATGAAGCTTGAAATGGATGTCTTCATCCAGAAACGAGGGACAGTCACTTGGCAGGTGCTGTCTGTGAAATGTTGGATTCCCCCCTAAGCTAGGGAAACTGTTCAGAGGCAATAGGTAACTTGTATTAGAAAGGGGATTTCATCTAACTTGAAACTGTGAAGCCTGAAGCTGCACTTTGTTTTTATTTTCTGTGTTACTTGTATATGTTTGCTTTCCCTGACTATTTCATCTTTGAAACTATGATTTTCCTATTCAACAAACTTTATTTTTACCCCAAGCAGGTCTCTGTGGAGTAAGCTGGTGCCCGGGGCTGGTTCCATGACTTTGGGTGTGATGAAACAGAGGGGAAAAGTCCAAGTGTCTGGTAGTTAAGAACTTGGGGAGGGCAGATTTGGGAAGACTTAGGACTGGAAGGACTCTTCATATCACCCAACAAGTTGTAATTATTCTAGTGGAAGACAGAGTGAGACCTTGTGCTTGTGGGCAGGTTACTGGTGTCAGGACTCTGAACCAATGTTGCACAGCATAAAGGCACCCAAGGTTACAGGGCAGGAGGTGACAAAACCCTTTACTCATCTGCATGATTGCTAAAACGTCAGAGACAAGTTGTGGATTATCGAGCTGTGGGGCCTTTACCAGCTTCTCTCCAAACCGGCCTCTTATCCTTAGACTTCAGGCTTCTCAGCAGGCCAGCATTTCCCAGCTGGCATTTCTTGGTGTCTGCTCTGCTAAAAGACAGAATGCAGCCGTTATGTTGGTCCCTGTCTCCTAGCTCTGAGATTCCAAGGTCAGAAGGAACCATTGTGATCATCTAGTCTGACCTCCTGTATAACGTAGTAGATAGAACTTCCCCAGAATAATTCCTAGAGCATATCTTTCAGGAAAACCTCCAAACTTGATTTAAAAATTTGTCAGTGATGGAGAATCCACCATGACCCTTGGTAAATTGTTCCATTGGTTAATTACACTCACTCCTAAAAATGTATGCCTTATTTCCCACCTGAATTTGTCTAGTTTCAATTTCCAGCCATTGGATCATGTTATAGCTTTCTGGGCTAGATTGAAGAGTCCATTATCAAATTTGTTCCTCATGTAGGTATTTAGAGACTAATCCAGTCATCCCTTAACTTTCTCTTTATAGTGATAGATTCAAAGAACTCAATCTATTTAAACAAAGTATGTTTTCTAATCCTTTAATCCTTGTGACTTCTCTGGACCCTCTTCAAGTTATCAACATCCTTCTTGAACTGTGGACACCAGAACTGGACGCAGCATTCTAGTAGCCGTTGCACTAGTGCCAAAAAGAGGTAAAATATCCTTTTGAGTTAAAGTGACCAGAATGACATGCAATATTTGAGGTATAGGTGTACCATGAATTTATATAGTGGCATTATAATGTTGTCTTATCTCTTTCCTTATGGTTCCTAAGATTCTGATACAGCCAAACTATCTGTGAGCCTGGAGCTATTTATTCTGGTCTTTACACATTCCTAGTAATTAGGCCATGCCTGTTTTCAGCTTATGGGCATGACTTTCCACAGGTTTTCTGAGGTGCAAGGAGATTTGTACAGTCTATTGCGTGAGCAGAAGCTTTTTCCAACTCGACAACTCCTGCACAAGCACTTATTCTCTTTTAAGAGTGTGCAGCCATACACATACCATGTCAGAATTTTGTACTGAAAATATGTGGTTTTAGTCTGCTTTATGTCTTTCATCACTGGTAACAGCAGCACCAACCATTTGAGCCTGAATGAAAGAAGCCAAAAGCCACTCTTTAATGATTTTACATTCCTGCTGTTTATATCTGTGTCCATTAATTGGAGGCTGTTAGTAAAACAATACTGTGTACATTTAGGAACCAAGTTTAAAAAGGACTCATTAGCTGACAGATGGTTACGGGAAAATAAAATAAATAAATAAAGAGAGCAGGTAGTTTAGTCCCGCGTTCTGTAGTTGGCACTAGTGGGATCACTACCATTTTGTAAAAGGCTTCCATGTGGGAGAGTGAGCTCACTTCCTAAGGAAGTTACTGCCAGGGGTATCTGCAAGAGAAAACCAGGCATTGCTTTGTAAATCTATGACTGCAACCAGAGTAATCCTGAATGAACACTGAGTCAGGCAAATTATGCATATTTACATTCATATTTACTGTATTATCTATGCATACTCAAATATATAGCTGCTTTTGATAGTATTTAGCTGGAGGTACCACAATTCTAGGTACAGAACTTTGTACATTAAAGTTTTACTTTAAAAAAAACTTTCTTCTAAAGCAGGATATTTTAATCTGGAAAGGGAGTGCTTCATAGTATATTGCTAACTGCAGTGAATGAGCAGTATATAGAGAGATTTGTTTAATCAAAAGCCTGGCAGTTTTTGAGCTTGATTCTTATTTATGCTAAGGCTCCTTTACACTGCGCTGGCAGCGCAAAGGGGACTAAGTTTACATGTATTTTAAGGCCCCATTATCCTGCCAGAAGGTGAAGAAGAGGCCTAAGTGTAAATGAGAAGCTGGCCCTTTGAGAATACTGGGTTGTGTCTTGTGACTTTTTTGAAATTGGCTAGTGACTTAACATTTTGTTTTGATATTTTGAAATTTACCATGATCAAGCTGCTATCCAAGATTAATTTAATGAAGCCAGAAGATATTTTAAAACTGAATAAACATGAAATAATTTTACATTAATTTTTGTAGGTTGCCAGTCAATCTGATAAGACTATAGCTACCAAACTTTTAATAGATTAGTTGTGAAAATACACTTCTTAAAGAAACCCCAGTGAATGGGTACATTCACCAAGAACCATTTTGGAGGAAAGTGTTTTTCACAACTAATTCTTGCTTTGTTTTGCATATTGTCTTTGCAAGCACTGCATTAACAATTTGCACACTCATCACATGCTGAGGGCACAGCCTGAATGACTCCTTAACATAGGAGCAGAAATACATGTTGATTAAATTCTTCCAAACTCCTTGACATGAAAGTGAGTGTTCTAAAAGAGTGCTGAAATGGAATGATTCAAGTAGTGTTACATTCACAATTTAATTCTTTGAGCCTGCCTACTTCCTCTGGACTTATTTACTTCTGAAATCCGACAATGCCCCATGTAGGCCAATACAGAAAACAAATTAACTTGAGGACTGAAGTGAGCTAGTATTCAGGCACACCTGTAAACACTGGCACAGGTAGTAAGCCACTGTGAAGTTCTATGGTCAGTAAAATAGGAGTCTGCAGGCAAACAGGAGACTGATCAGCACTGTGCCTAATTTCTGTACTCATTATGCAACATGAGTAACCAAGTGTAACATCCTGTGCCCCTACTCAGGCACAATGCACTGGGTCCCTTGTGGATGAGGATGTTGGGGCAGGAGTGGGAAGTAAGGGTATTGTCAGTTTCTGATTGTATTAAAACTTAAGAATCACATTTTGTGGTACAAGGGGATGTGTAAAACTTGTCATTTCCCCTCTATTATCACTCAAATCCTAAAACACTTTCATTATATTAATAAGGACAATGGCCCCGTCAAAAGAATGTATGTGTGAGACAGGGGGAGGTGTTTTGGTTTTTGTACTGGTAGTTTGTAGTCTCAATCAAAAATCCCACAAATGAGTTTCAGAGATATGTGATATTTAAGTACATGATAGTTAACAAATCAAAAACATGGTGACATATGTGAGCATCTTATATACTATCTTTCCTGGTGACAACAGACCCTCTTCCTCCTGGGTCAACATCTGGTCACAACACTCATCACCTCTAGTCTGATTTACTCTAACTCATGGTCTGTGGGGCTAAAAAATGGAAGCAATTGAGAGGCTTCAATTTGAACAGAGTGTGGGAGTCCAGGTCCTCAGCTGGGTGGGCCACTATGAACACATCACTCTGGTGCAGTGTAACAGTTCATACTCACCACTGTGGTGCTTCCTGCTGGTTTATCCAGGAATTAGCTCTGTCCATCAGCAGGGCACCCTCTTCTTGTGGTGTCTCTCTCAGTTACTGCTTCTCCACCATCTCCGCTGCCTGTGGGGACCCACATCACTCCCAGACCATGGTGTCCTCTTCAGGGGATAGCCCTACAGCTGTGTCCCAACTCCACTGTCTCCCCCATTCCCAGAGAACCAGTAGTCCTCCACACAGCCTTTTGCCACAGTGACAAACTGCAGCCACTAGTCCAGTCCCTCAGCTGGCCACTTCCCTCAGCAACCAGTGGGGCAAAGGGGATGGGGGGCAGGCCTGTTTACTACTGTGGGCTCCCACCCAGGGACCCTACAGCTGGCAGCCACTCACTGCCTCTCCTTCCCCTCTCTGCCACTACCTGCTTTCCCTGGGCCACTTCCCCATAGCCCCAGCACCTACTCAGCCCCTGTATCAAGGCCTCAGTCTGGAAGCAAGCAAGCAAGCAAGCCAGCCAGCCAGCCCCTGCCCCTGCCCCTGCCCCTGCCCCTGCCCCTGCCCCTGCCCCTGCCCCTGCCCCTGCCCTTCTCCCTCAAGCTCCATGGAGGGACTAAGCTCCTCTTTGCCCTGCAGCCCTTCTTATAGGGCCCAGCCTGGCCCCGATTGGCTGCTTCTAAGCCTTCCTCTGGTTGGCTGGGTTCTGTGCAGCCACTCCAAGGGCTGCTGTTAACCCTTTGCCAGCCCGTGCTGGGCAGCGAACCTGTCACATGCACCAATCCCTCCACTGACCTGGGTAGTGATCTTTAAAGTAATTGATAGTCTCTTCTTCCAGGACCCACAAAGTCATCGGTACTGTTCTGCAATCATGCAGCTCACAAAGCTAAATACCACCATGAAGTTGAAATAAACATTCTCCATTGAGGCAGATTGGCTGTGGAATAAACTCAGAATAAATCAGAATAATCCAAAGCCCTACCACCTTTGAACACGCTACAGCATCCTCTTATTTAATATTAAGCTTTCTCAGTATCACTAGAATGTTATTTAAAATGTGAATAGATATATGTATATTAAATATATATAAACTCATGCCAACGTTTAAAAAAATATTATTTGAGGCTCTGCTTGGGATATATATAAAAAATCTACTCCTTGAGGATATACAAGATAAATTAGGATTGCTAGATGTAGAGGGTAGGGGTATGCAATCCTACGTCAATCATTAACTTGTTACTAGGATATACAATGGTATTGAATAAAGTATGGTGAAGATTCAGCCAGATACCATAGAAACAGTGAGATATGATCTAAAGAACAATTACTCTTGGATCCAAAAATACCGCCAACCCCCAATATGTTGGCCCCCCATCTATTAAGTGCCACTTCAAATGGAATTCCCATTGACACACTAAAAATACCTCTCACCTTTCAGTGTAAGAAATTTGCATTTGATCTTAACATTATTTATTATTGATGTCGGGAACTCTATATTATTGATGCAGGGACTGGTGGTTGGCATCTATGCAACCAGAGATAATAGTACTGGAAATGTGCAACTATACTCCTGATTAGCTGCATAAGAACACACGAGCACGCCCAGGCAGACCATTGGAAAGTTGTAGATCTAGGATATTGCCATTGGAGGCAAGTGAATGGGGCAAGAATGCAAATAAGTAAGATCATGTAAAAAATGACAGAAAGTGAATTGCACAATAATTAATGCTTTACACTCACAATGCTCTTTGAGATCCTAATTCTGTTTTTTTTTTTAATTAGTTTTAGTGTCAGTGAATAAGCATTAAAGCTAGTCTGTTCAAATGGTCCTAGGCAGTGAATGTGGGACTAAAGGACAATGGATTATTAATGGCATACAGAGACTTCCATGTCTAGGTCACCAGGTTGAGGTTGGTAGCAGGCTATACCTATTCTGTTGACAGAAGACTTTCACCAGCATTGAATTCAGTTTTGTAAAAGCAGATAATATAAGCATATTTCTGACTGGTGTCTGTCCTTGTCATAGATCCAGTGCCTTCTGGGGCACCCAAGTGCTACCATAATACAAATAATAATTAAAAAACCAATTTTCTTGTTGGTTTTCTATGCCACTAGAATTGCTTGCCTGTTTGCCAGATGTGAGGTCAGTGCTTTGGACTATCTTTCTGTGGGCTCATTTTCTTCTCTATTTTGTTTTTATGTGCTTATATTGTTGTTTAATAGTACCATGCCATCCAGGAATTAAAATTAGTAGAAGATTTCTTTAACCCTGTAAATGTTACTACATCCGGGGCCCAGTGTGGAATAGTGTCAACTTTAAAGACTTTTATTTTTTTCACCGCTTGACCTACTACAGAAATGTTCTGATATGAATAAGCAGAGTACAGATATTCTGCATTAGCACAAGAATGTCCTCCAAAGCACCATGGCCAATATTAATGAATAATTCATCATGAGTCTCAGTGATTCAACTCTAGGCTACATCTGGATGGCTGGAAGTTCCATTAAAACATGTGAGACAGTTGATGAAGAAATATTGAAGGATGCTAAAGGTTATTAGCACCAGATTGAGGAACTGGAGAATCAGGAACCAGAATATAAGAATTATTATTGGATTTAAGGTTAAGTTAAAAATTATTGGATTTAAGGTTAAGTTCCCAGGTCAGGAGCCCAAAGTGGCTTATGTATTCTTCGTATTTGAAACTTTACAGCATTTTGGATGGTGCAGCAGCCCTACCACTTCTGAAAGCAATCCATATCATTCCTGGCAAAATGTCAGGTTTGGTGGGAGTTCATGGAGGAGTTGTTACTTGCTGCAGGACAGCAATGTGATTTTAAAGGCAGCAGGAATGTCTGCATTGTTTATTGTGTATGACAAGATACACAAAATATGTAGAATTTTGCAGAATTTTAAAATATTATGCACATAATCTTTAATTTTTTGGCACAGAACTCCCCCAGGAGTACATCTTGAGCCTACAGTCTGTCAGAGATTGTTTTGACCTCTGCTGCAAGTTAGAGCAGCTTTGGGGTTGTTCTAACTGGCCCCATAGGGCTGCTCTAGTCAGTGTAATTCTGCTTGCTTAAAATCACCAAAGCTCAATGTCCATCTCATACACTTGACTGGGGAGCTGGGAGACGATGGCACAGAGCCAGCCACACTGTGTAAGAGGAAGCCCCAGAGGAAGCCCCGTTAGAGGAACTTTTCTGGTTGCTTTGCACTGACCAGCACAAAGCAATCAGAAGTGAGACCATATATTAGCTCATTATGTGTAAATATTTGGATATGAGTCACATGTAGCTTTTACTCTGATTTGCATTTGTATTTTTCTAACAAAATTAGAAGCATTTGTCCAATCTGAATGCTTAGCTGCTTCAACTCTTTAGTTTTTAAATGGCCCTTTGTGTAATAGTGAGATAACTTTTTTCCCATTATCATCGGTTGGCAGTGTGGGATGAGACTGTTGGCAGGCAGGTGTGCTGAAAGGTTTGTCATTTCTGTTTAGCTTTGTTTATGCCTCGTGTGGAGTGTTATTTCCTAGAATACAGTGCCATGCAGGATAAGGAGTTCGTACTGCAGCAGATCCATTCTTAATTTGCTTTTGGAGTTCTGATTTCTCCAAATAGATCAACTCATCATACAGAGGAATATAATGTATGTACTGTTATGTCTAATTGCAAATTAATTTTGTTTAAAAAGAAACTACATTGAGATCATTAAGGACCCACTGTTAAGTGATCTTAAATCAGGAAATACCCAAATTAAGTTTATAATTGCAGCCTTAACTCTGGGCCCTTATGTGTATGTACTTTGATACAAGCTTTAATTAAATGAGCACACATTCTCAAATAATACAATGAAATATCTTACAATATTTTCTATAGTCTTGGATACACATATTGTAACACCGTGTACTATGGTACCTTGCATGTTCCAGAAGACAGAAACCACTGAAGTCGTTCACAGGAAAATAACATAGTAAACCATCTTACGCATCATACTACAAATTAAGGGCCACAATCTAACTCACTCATGAACATGTGACCCCAGTTACATCTAACTGGGCAGAATTTGGCAGTTAGATCCACATGGACTGACCTTTGCAGCCACACAAAGCTGCCATTGTTATCAGTGGGTCCAGGATTTCACCCCTAAATTTGCATCCAAGGGCCAAATCCTACAATCGGATCCACCCACTCAAAACTTTGGACTCAGATGGTGCACCATCAAAGTCATTGTTCTTTGTGTGCCTGCAAGAGTTCCCGTGTGTTGTTGTGAATGCAGGATTGGGGTCAACATTGGCTTCTCCGTTAACTAAGGCCCTGACGTTGCAAAGCACCTAAGTATGTGCTTATCTTTTAGTGCACAAGTAGTCTCCTTGACTTCAGTGGTACGACTTATATTCTTAAAGTTAAGCACATACTTAAATACTGATAGAGCCCACCAAGTGATATGAAAATAATAATCTAATGACCAGAAAGTACCTAAGGCACACTATGGATGACAGCTTTAAGGAGCTGTGGAGAAGTTAGTACCAACTTCTAACATTTCAATGTCTCCAGTTTATTTTACTTCTAAAAGATCTTTTGTCAGAGAAGGTGCTCTCCTATGAGGATGTCATCTATAGTATCTGAGTTACATTTCTCTACGAATCCTAATTTGGTTAATTTATTTTATAAATGAATAAGAAGAAGGGAGAGTTGTGTGATAAAACTTATGTAATGGGCAGGACCTAGTAAGGTTCTCAACTTCCTTTCCCTCTCAAATTACTAAATTTTCTGAATGAGAATTAAAAGCAGCCTTAATTCGATCTAATCATCATATGATCCTTCTCTTGCTATTTGGTTTAGTAGATGTTTGTAATATTATTTTTAGGACACGGGGGAGATAGGTCACGCAGCCTATTAGCAACTTATTAATTGATGATTGATTAACTGATTAAGATAAAATGATTGATTATTGACAAAAATGCAAATATAATCCTCAGAAAAAAGTCCAGGTGGATTCAAACTTTCTATTTTAACTGCAAAGGCCTGGTGGGAATACAGGGAAAGTATTACATTCAAACTTTTTGTAATTATGCTTCTACCACAAAATCTCAAACACTACCCAAAAGTCTGCAGGCCAAGATTTTCAAAAAGAAGGAGCATAAAGTGATGCTTATATACCATATTTAGGCCCTTAAATGACTGGATAGATTTTCAAAAGAACTCTTCACCCACACTGGCTGACAGCAACAACGGAGCTCCCATTGACTTGAATGGTGAAGAACCAGGATCTCAGTAAGTGCAAGCTGCAGAGTACTCGGCACTTTTGAAAATCTGGCCACTTAGGCACCAAATTATTGGTTTAGGTGCCTAACTTTAAGCACCCACTTTTAAAAATCTAGGCTGTAGACGATAGTGCACACGTTTAAGTTTACTAGAACTCTTCAGAGTTTATGCCTGAGACATTTCAAGTAGCACACGGTAAATAAAGGCATTTTAACATTTCTGATGGATTTTTGGTATTTTCTCACATTAAGGTGATTGACATATAGTGTATAGCATTTTCTCATCCATTTTTCTTTGTGACGTGCAATGAACAGTCTTTACTAAATTGTACATCACATATGCTCCTTATAGTTTCCCATATATAAGGAGTAAACTCGTCCATACATGAGCTTGTGCAACACAGACAAAGAAATTCTTTCTTCCCCTTCAAAGATAAACCTTTTTTAAAATGAAAAAAAGTCTTAAACTAATTCCAATAGTGTTCCATGAGTCCCAAATTCATTCCAAGGCACCCTTCATTTCTGTAGAGCTTTATGCCTACTGACTGTTAAAAAGCAGCCTTTACATTACAAAGCTGCAGCTTAGTTTCATGAAGCACTAAGCTGAGGCAACTATTGAAAACCACTCAACCAGTACTAGCCAAATATACCCATTAATCAGTGCTATTTGCCTCTTAAAGTTAGGACCTAATCCCTGATGTGATCCCTAAGAAGCCTCTGCTTTACTTTTGGGTTTTTTGCCCTTGGAATCTTCTGCTTCTTCACCATGGAAAACAATTATCACCTCCCCCTTTAATTGTGTCACGCCCAAAATTATTAGCAGAACAAGAGGGATCCATTTAGATCAAATAAGAGCTCAATGTAGACCCAAAGCAGACCTTGTGGAGGCTTGAAAAAGTTTAATTGCTTTTTTTCCATTTTTGCCTAGCTCCGTACATCCAGGTTCCTGCCGGGACTGGAAGTGGAAGTTTTGAAATGCCATGAGAAAGGCTATTTAGGGTTTGCGATAAGAAAGGCAGGATTGTCAGCCTGCCCAGAAACAGGAAGTACTGGAAATCTCACAAGGTGTCTTGTACACATGAGCTTTCCAGTCCAGTTTACAAACACAGACTGAAGAATTTCGTAGAAGCAGCACCCAAACATCTATTAACTGTTAGCGCTGATTTCTTTGTCTGGCTGTAGTGCAAAAAGGCCTCATCGTGTTAGGCACAATGTAAAAGACAGTTTCTCTCTGAAGCTTCAGATCTGCACAAAACACTATGAATATTCTATATTTGTATGTGTTGGCACACAAAAAACCCAATCAGGGGTTTTTGTACTGGGCACAAGTAGGAGAGAGTCCGTATCCCATACATGCTTCAAATTAGCAACCAAACATAAAGGTGTCACTCCAAAACAGCCTCTAAAACACTTTGTGGTTCTCCCATATCTAATTTTTATCCACCCCTTGCTCCTCCATTATTAGGGACTACTGAAACTACAGGACTATGAAGGCCCTCCCATACTGTAGGCTCTGCTTCACAGCTGTGGTCTGGTACTTAGTTTTGGCCAAATTCTCCATTGATTTATACCCTATGCAACTTCATTGACTTTACTGGAGTTGTCTAGGATATAAGGTGGCAGAGAATTTAGTCCTTTCGCTCCAGTCATTTAAAAACACATATCATCTTATAGAAGGAGTTTATTATAGATTAATGAAACTTTTGTTACAGGTAGTTGAAACTTTTTGAATAAAAATGGCTTCTTTTGAAAAAAAAATTCACAATAGTTGTTTTCAAACATCTCCATGTGTGTCACACTGAAAACTGAAAAACAAAATCAGGGAAGTTGTTTTGGGCTCTTGGGATAATTTGTTTGTTCCTCCCCTTCTGATCTGGTTTTGCTCTTTTCATTTTTTCAATAGCAGATGGAATAATGAAGGGAAATATGCAGGGGCGGGGGGAGGAGAGAAAAATGGGGAGCGAGTGGGAGAACAAAGAAAAACTCAAACTGAACATTTTCTAAACCAAACCTTTTCTTGGTAAAAACTTCACAACAGTTTTTGAAAAGAAAAAAAAAATCTGTTATCTTTGAAAACTTTGAAACCTTTTTAAAGTGTCTGTGATTCCCTTCTTTCCCTTCCCTGTCCCCCATTTGTCAGCCAGATCTATCAGTTATGTTGAGCAGCACCACAGTGCCTCAGGCCTTCAGCCTCCAAGCATTTTATAAAAAATATAATGGGGCTAATTTTGTTATCTTACACTTGTGCAACTAAATCACTTCAGTGTGTTGTACAGGTTTAACCAAGGACAGAATCTGAACAATTACTATTATTTTATAAGGCTCAGATCCTGTCACCCTTTATTATAGTCAGTAGCACCTTTCTGCATAAGTGTTTCCATTGGTTTCAGTGGGACTACTGTACTTGCAAAGTGAGGTGCTACTTAACATGACTAAGGGTGACAGAATCCGGCTTTTAGTTTATTTATACCTTGCAGCAGTGGGCCTATATGGCTCTGAATATATGATACTTCCATAAAAGGGAATGAAAAACACCATTAAATTTACCTCCAAATGATTGTATCTGTGTATTGTGGTACCCACAGTAACTTTTATTTTTCTTCTTTATGAATTTTTATTTATTTGAGAAAATTCAATACCCAATATTACAAAAACAGGTTTTTTTATTTTAAAAAAGCAACTTAATGCTTAAAAGCATATGTTCAAAACAGTTTCAACATGGTTTCATATGAATATCAGAATACACTAAACTGCAAGGGGAGTTTCTACTTTCTGCAGTAATTTAAATTGAGGTAAAAGGAATTCTAGTTATGATGGCTTTCTTATTCAATGCACATTATACTTTTCCTTCCACTTAAAAGAGCCAGCTCCAGAAAGACATTTATTAAGGAGCAAGAGTTAAAAATGACTCCCTGGTGGTACATATATAACTTCCGTGTCAGTTTTGCTCAGTTTATAGGTCAACAGTTTATTTCATAATGAAAGAGGAAAAAATGGGGCTGTTATGGCACAGGTGCTGAAATCTCAGTCACCGTTCCAGACCAGTGTGAAACTCTCATAAATCATGACTCCCTCTCCAGCCAGTCAACATGGAGGATTCTCCCAATGTTCTGAACCTCTTATTTTGCTAAGAGTGTCATCTTGTGGAATTCTTGGAACACTGTTGAGTCCTGATTGGCAGATGAAGAGGAGATTAGTTTTCCTCCTGGTGGAATAATCCATTACAGCAGGGGGCTATTGCTCTTTAAAAAAAAAAAAGTGTCAACAAAACAAGAGACCTAGCACTGAACACCAGATCAAGATACCCTGACACGCACCATTAAAGAGACACCATTATTTTGTTTTAAGAGATATTTCCTAAAGACAAGTTTTCGCTTGTGGCAGATGTACAGGAGCTTTTGATATTAAGCTGTTACATCTTAAAAAGCGGTGGCATAAAACTATTCATATATCTCCCCCTTTATATCATTCTCTGACTATAAATGTGTAATTCTTTGCATAGTAGAGCTCTCCATCTCTTTCAATCTAGCTTTGATGCAGCAGCAGCAGTGAGCAAACAGCAGCACCAACCAAAAATGAATTTGTTTTCTATACCCAAAACTAAATACTCAATGTCAATATGCCAAATCATGTAAATGACTATATCCAAAGCAAAAAGATTGTTTTAACTAATAATCTGAGCAAATATGGGTTGGAAGTTTTAGAGATACTATATAAATGCAGCAGGCAAGAAAGAGTTTTTCCAAGTGCAGTTCAGGGCAAGTCATCATACAATAGTTTAAAGTGCAATTTTGTGTCATTCAGCCCTTATGGCATTTATATAAAAGTATTCAAATTGAATGTAGAGGGATGGGGAAATTGGAACTTGGGGAGATTTGGAAGAGGGGACATTGCTTGGTGTAGTTTTGGGGAGAGGACAGTGGATTTTGATCCATTTACATTATATGCAGATTAGTTTTTATGGCTCCTAACATGCACCTGGAGCTTGGCATAGATGATCTTAATAAATCAAAATAACATCAAAATAAATTCTAACTGTTCAGAGATTTTGAACTGAAATTGTTATTAAATAATAAATGAACCATGAAGTGATCCTTAAATGAGTAACCCAACTAATAGTGAAAATAGCAACATAATATTTTTAATTTCCACAGATGATTAGGGCCCACTCAGAGGGATGACTGCTATCTACTGAATCATCAGAAATACCTCACTTAAGACCCAGTAGCTGAAGTAAATGAGATTTAGATTTAGGCCTATAGTACTGAGAGGGTTTTTTCGCAGGTCTTCTGTCTAAACACTGACCTACCCTGATGCTGCTTAGCTTGTGAAAACTGATAGGATCAATGCACAAAGTGACATGCCTGCAGGTATTTTTGAAGAGATGGGTTTACTTAGATAAAAATCATCACTTTTTGTTACCTTGGGGCCTCATATTGTGAGGTGCTAATCTCTTTCAACTGCCGCTGAAGTCAATGGCAGTTGCAGGAGCTCAGCATCTCAAAGAAATAGGTCCACAAATGTATCTTTATTTCTGATTAGTACAAAAATGCCATTTACAGTAATTTGCAAAAATTCCTTAAAGCTTTTTTCTTTTTTTCTTTTCTTTGCATAGTGACAAAATCACAAGTCACCTACACAAAAAATATGAATAATTTTCTCATCTTTACTTGGCTGGTTTTATGCTCTATCTCCTAGGATCATTTAATTTTTTCAAAAAAATACTGTTAAATGAATTGGTTAACAGTTAAAAATAAATATTCCTATAATGAATTACATTTCCTGTATCAGCTGTTCAGACATGATCTAGCAGTAACTTCTCAATTTTCTTCAGTCTTTTTTATTTAATGATTGTAGTTATTTTGCAATTCCAGAAATAAAGATCAAAATTACAGTATTTAGTAACAATAATAAGATATGGATAAATGAACAACCCTTCAAACCAGATTCTTAAATCCATATTCATCTGCTGAAAGAACTAACCAATTTAGGAAATCTTATACTAGTTGTCCAGTTTGCTACAGCTGAGAAGAAAATGCTCAATAATATATAGAATATAAACTTGCTAATCTGCACACATTACAATTTCTTATTTTTTAAAAAAATCAGTTTTCCCCACTTCTTAGCAAAGATTTAATAGCAAAGTTCTATAGTGAGCTTTCATACTGTTAAGGCTTCATTAGCACATTTATTAGCAGATTAAGTATTATAAATAATTACAATGAAACTGCAATTGCCAAAATAAATGCAGAAAGCATATTTTGAGATGCATTATTCTTGCTTGTTTATTGTGTGCTGCATACAAAGAAAGGGCTATTGTTAAAAGGAATTACTATACTACAGAAGTACCATGTTTTTAACAGGTTTCAGAGTAACAGCCGTGTTAGTCTGTATTCGCAAAAAGAAAAGGAGTACTTGTGGCACCTTAGAGACTAACCAATTTATTTGCACATAAGCTTTCGTGAGCTACAGCTCACTTCATCGGATGCATACTGTGGAAACTGCAGAAGACATTATATACAATATATATTATATACAATATATTATGTTTCAGGGCATAAACTCACCAGCTGTGGCCAGGAAGTTTTCCCTCCCTTACCCATCTAGAATTTCACAGTTAAGTGCATGTTGAAGAGAGGAGAGTTATGTCTTCCTCTGAACTTTTGGCATTGGTAACTATCAGAGACAAGATACAAAATAGATGGGCCATTGGATTCTTCTGGTACAGCAATTCCTAAGTTTTCCAATTTGGACTAAACACCATTTATACTGTGGAATGAATTGTGGCCCAGGCACCCCTTTATGCTCCTGTGCTGGCTATCTTCTGTGACAGATCTGACAGTATTCTGCAATATCCTTATATATATTGAATAAAGTTTAACCTTTTGAATTTAAGTTTAAGTATTTTAGAAGTTCATTGTATTAAAAATGCAACTATTTCTGTGTTATTGCAGGATTGTATGGAACTTTGTTAAGGAGAAGGCAGAGCTAATGTAAACCCTCGGATGTGTTCTGTGCTTCAAAGGACTTTTTGAAATAATGTGCTCGACAAACAAAGTAAAATGATTCCTAGGAAATACTTGGGAGGAGGGGAATGCAAATGACCCACCTCTAGATCCATCTTTTTGATGCTGCACCTTGAGAGGGACTGGCTGATTACCTATTCACAGTGGCTTCAAAGACCCAAACAGGTTAAAAGAATGACTCACAGAGCCATGAGGGTGCTAGTTCTGAGCAAAAGCTGTTAACTGGTGACCTCACCCCTGTGTGTGTTTGAAGGATTAATCACCAACCAGAGGCCTTGCTGGAGCCGGGGTCATTTCTGGTAAGCTTATTAGCATGTTTGTAGGTTCTTTTATTGTTTTTAATGTGTTTTTTCTGTAATGCTTTCACCTTTATGGATAAAAGTGCTTGCTTAGAAAGAGCTATGTGCTAACTCATAACTGTGGGAAATTACACTGTTTATCTCTGAGGAGAAGCCAAAATAGGGGACTTTTTAGGTCTATCCTTTGCTGGGGATATCACAGCATAGTCAGGGAACTGTAAAGCATGAAAATCCCTGGTCAAGAGGGAGAGAGAGACATGTCTCCAACCAAGAGAGGTGATGGCTGAGAAGCCTGAAGCCTAGAGTGTGTGTGCCCTTGCTGGCTCATAGAGGGGGAATCAGAGCCGGCGGTAGGCATAAGCAGACTAAGCAATTGCTTAGGGCCCCAAGCCACTCAAGGAGACCCCTATTTGCTTTTTATTATGTGTTGGGGGGCAAAAAAATCCTGCTAAGGGCCCTCAATGGGCTCGCACCACCTCTGGGTGCAGTTGCCCTGAACTGTGACACCTACATCACATGTAGTAGTGCACGAGGGGAATGCTGGCTCCACAGAGCCACTCACTTCCTCCTTCTGCAGGTGGCAGGAGGGGGTGGGGAGCAGGGAAACCCTTGGATCAGCCTTGCAGTGCACCCATCAGTGCAGTTATGCCACCACCTTGGTGTGCATATTTCATGCCGAATACGGACACAGCACAGCATTCCCCCTCCCCAGAATAGTGTGGGGAGGGGGAGGGACATTGTAAACCTCTGAGTCACAATCTCCCACTTGTGTTGCTGCAGAAGTAGTGCAGCAACACACTGTCCCTAATGCAGGGCTAGTGGCAACACCATAATTGAGCCCAGTGCAAATAGCCCTTCTTCTCAGATCCCTGGCTCCACTCCAACCCTACCTGGCCTGTCTAGATCCCACTCCCAATCATTCCTGCACATTGTTGCCCAGTGGGACCCACAGAGCTGAGCTCCATACTAGATAGGGTTATCGTTGTACCTTGTAGGGCTGACTGGAATCCTTCCTTCCCCTCTTCTTGTGCAGTTGAGCCAGCCTGGTTCCACTATGAAAGGAGCCTTCACCGTCACAAAGACAAGGGCAGAATTTTGTCCATGAGATCATACTTTACCTTTCACCTAAAAATTTTATTTTCCGTGTTTCAATATTCACATAACCCTTCAGTTTTTCCATTCGGAGAGCTTCAAAGTGCCATCAGTATGTTCAAGAGAAGTTGATCCAATAAAAGATATTACCTCACCTACCTTGTCTCTCTCATATCCATGCTGGTTCCCAGGATACAATACTGCTAACAATCAGTATATCCTCACACTTCTGTTCCCCTATTGGGTCTTAGACATGAACAGAGAATGTAGTCATCTAAAAGAAAAGGTAATGCTCAAATTCTTATAGTGTTTCCATGGAATGCTGGTAAGATGTACAAACTGCATTGTCCAAAATATATATTAAAATAGGCAGGGACTGGGATTAATACGTATTGATGAACACCATGGATGTAAATCCTTGAGGTTCCAATCCACATTCTTTAATTACTACCTCGTGTGAAGTAATCTGTACTTTGCCATGGAAAAAGTGCAGTGGGACAATTTAAAAATCTTGATCCACTATTTTTCTGCTACTGAAATGCTTCTGAATAAGTATAAAAAGAACAAACAAGAGTTCCTTCAGTCAACTGGGACATGTGACTCAGTTAGCACTGTCTTTGACATCACCAGTCTGCTCTCATTGGTTTCCCGTTGATATTATGGGCATAGTTAATGTGAATGAACAATACAAAGAGAGGCAATAAAAAAAGTACTCCATGTACATGCAGAGTACTTTAATCATTACTGCACACAGTGGAGACTTGTATAAACTGTTATTGATGGATGGATGGGGTGGGTGGAAGTGGTAAAAGATAGCACTGCCTTTCTATGTGCAGAAATGTGTGAACAATCTGTGCTATTTAAATGATTAAAGTTCAGTTTTGGTCAGAAAAGTGACAGATCTTTTCCCCATGCACGCAATGCTTACTGTAGTGACAAAAGTATGTTTTATTACTTTTCACTTCTCTTACTACCACAAACCCACTACAGTTAGGAGAAAATAAGAGAGATTCTGTTTTGGCTTGCATAGTATCAGACACTATTAACTAAATTCTAATTGCAGAATCATTATTATTGGTGAAGAAACATGAGAAGGAAAGAACCCAGCCTGGGTGGATTTTGCAGGGCTGTCATTTTAAACGTCTCTTCACTCATAGACGGAGCAATTTTGATATGTAATCGTTGAGAGACAATAGACATGGGACCCTGGAATATTGTTTCTACAGAGTCACCTTTCAATTCATGTATAACTTCACTTTAATAAAATGGAGTATGTCTGTAGAATAGGTGGACATATGGACCAACCTGAACATTAAAATGGAGGGTGAAATATAAAGAACTTTCTTAAATTGGCAAATAGAGTCCACTGATCACCTCAGTGAGAAACTTGCTCCCAATATATACAGACATGAAGGAAGATCCAGTTTACAGTATGCTGAAAAAAACCATAAGATGTCTTCAGAGGAAACCCCTTAAAGGAAAGGGGCTGGGTAATACATGTATGATTGTCCTATCAGACATGAAAGACAAACGCATTGTGCTGCTTGTGTACTACTTTACCAAAGCAATCACCCATAAAGGTTAAAAGATTATTTTCCCCCTGATATTAGTCCGATTAAGCAACGGGGAGGAGGAGTTGCTAGTATCTTTGTGTAATATTCTGCTGTCTTAACAAAAGCAAAGGCCAGTGTGTGATGATGGGAGCATTTATGTTTTTTGTCCCCTTCTAAGGAGTTCTTGATGAAGTTGGCAGTGCTTCCACTTTGAGGTTATCCTGATAGTACACAAGGGATGATGCCTCCAGAAATTTCTAGAAATACCAGCTATTTAACATGTACAAAACCTAAATCCTCCCAGGAATCAATAACCATGCACAATCATAGGCTGTGAGCACATCCCACTAGCAAGCCAAAGAAATGATGGCTTATACAGGTCCACAAAAATCTTTTAAATTAAGCATAGGAAGGAGAAAATGTACAATATGCTTAGAAATACAGCACAACCTCGATTATCCCGAGATAATTTTTGGATAACTGGGAGTGCCAACTCTACAGATTATGAAATCAACAGTTTAACTGCAAACTGTATGAAGATGGTATGAGGAAGCCTTATGGTGATAACTAATGGGGATAGATCTTGTCTAATATGAAGGCTGAGCTAATCCAAGGGACCTCAAAACTGACTTGGTGCCTCTTGGTTTTTCTAGAGCATCTTCAGATATGTCACTGAAGAAATGAGGCTGTTCAAAAGGAAAATCATCCATCTTAGTGTGAAAATTCTCAGGCAAAGAGTAACTCCTAAGCCTCTCTGTGCATCTGCAGGGAAGCACAGAAAGAACGATGTGAGTTGCTGTACCAGAAGCACCGCACACATACCTCGCTATCCCTCTTCTCCAATGGACTTAGCCTCTGCCTTATCTGGTAGGCTATCTAATAGAGCAAGGAACTATCTCAAGAGATACAATCATATCTTGATGGTAATTAGCACCTCTAAACTACAGCGTCACTAATGAGGAGCTGACCTCCAAGACAAGTCTATTCTTTAGGGATGTTTGTCAAGAGGTGTGGACCTAAGATTCCTTCCTGAACTTGCACTCTCATGGTCATCTGAGATACTAGTGACCTACGTGTTGTATGGCTGTAGAAATGCTTGAAAGCTCTGTTACGGCATTTGGTGTAGCTTACCTTTTGGCATGCAGGTATAAGAGAGGCAGACAGGAGCCAAAGGTCCCTAAGAGGCTCCAGAAGACTTTTGTTGGTGAGAATTTCTGCAAAGCCTTACGGCTTAAATGGTGCATTGAATTATATAATGTTTTAACTCCAAAATATAGAAAAGGAGATGTAACGTCTGTTGGATTGCTAATCACTCTGTATCCAGGGCCTAGAAGTCAGCAGAGGTTTGAAACTTTGAAAATCCTCAGTATGGGATTTTGAACAACACCCCATATTCTCATCTCAGGATGGTGAAGATGGTACATAGGGGTGATCATGTCTATTTACATCTTTCAGCTTTGTTTTTAAAAATTCCTTCTCTTTTTTTAGAGGCCTCTGCCTCACAATGAGGAACCAAGGAAGCATTGTTCAAAGAAAATGACCCCTCCTTATGAAGTCTGGGAGATTCAGCCAGTGTCAGCAAAGCCTTGGGAGAGCTGGGATATCTACCTCTCAACTGCTGGCTAAATGAAAGAGTGGTGTCCCACATTGGCCAACAAGACCAAGAATCAGAAGGTGGTAACACTGGAGAGGGTTGGACCCAAGACATAGAGGAGGCTCAGAGAGAAAAGGTATAAGATCCAGTAGATCCCAGAGGCTCCTATATAGAACTTGTGCCAACCCCATTATCCCTAGAAGATTCTGTAACAGAATCTAAGGACCCTCAAAAATTACCTTCAGATTGTATCCCAGATAGCAGTAAGAATAGCTGTGACAAGCTTCAGAACTGAAGAGGTCATCTTCCCTCCAGCTGGCAAACCTGGAAGGAGGATGAGTGAAGGCCATAACTCAGAATAACAGGAAAGGAAAGAACAATCCCCATGCATAAGAACCAAGTTTCAAATCCTTATGGCTCTGAGAAATGAACATGGGTCTGAAAGAACAGTGCCAAAGGAGCAGCGGTGTAGGAACTGATATAATCTTTCCTGAGACATCCTCTGCACTAATCTTCATCTGCTCCATGCCCTCGCTCAGGACCAACATACTATCAGGTCCATGGTGAGTCTATATTTTGGGGGTTCCAAAAAACACCCCAACAACCACTCAGATTCACAATGATGCTTCTTTTTCTTCTTTCAGGACGAGTCCAGATCCTCAGTGCTTCATGAGCTGCCTGCTCCAAAGCCTTGTGCCCAAAATGTGGGCCTGTCAAAGGAACCATTCTTCACAAAAAATCCACTCTGCAGCTACACATCACAGAGCCACTGGGATGCTGCCCATCTCCTGCATTTCACTACTCCAAATATTCCTTGTCCTCACACTTTCTACCATCACTGTGATCAGCATGCCTCTGTTGACTTCAATTGAGCTATGTCAATTCATATTGTTTTAGCATCTGGCCTCTATTAATCTGGGGGGGAGGGTATTTGTGGGGGGGGGGGGGCTGCTACAAACAAGACTCCAACAACACTCATCTCTTATCAATCTTCATAGTACCCTTAAACTAAGACTCTGATGTTAGCAGTATCTTTAAATTAGGTCACTGATCTTATAGATCCCTTAAAAGATTAACAAAGCTTTGGTTCTAATGGGGCCTTACAGAGATAGACTTAAAAATTTTAATTGTCTCTTTCTGGATTACTTGACCTAATGATGGTCAAAGGCAAATTTCCCCAAAGCTTTATTAACATTACATTGCAAGATACTGCCAGTTAGAATCAATGAGAAATTCATAAGATTTTGCAGCTGTTGAATACTGTAAAAAGATGGAGAAGTATTGTCTACTCTTTTCCAACAGCAGCTGGAGATACTTAAAATTACAGCTGTACCTTACAGAGAATATAAGGGCTCCCCTATACTTCTTTGCTTTGAAAAGTTTTTTCCATTTAGCTCAGGCATTAAGGGCTTGTGTTCTCAGAGGTAAAAGATGATGGTTTCAGTTCCGGTTTGTGTGGTTTTAGTTGTGTGTAATGATGGATTTCTTGTAGAATGGCCTTCACCGGTTTGTTGGTTTGTTCTGCGAAGTATGAAAAAATAGTCCTGGTGATTTGGGGTTAGATGTCATTATCCTGAATGGAGGCACTCAATAACAGTTCCATGTTAAGGTTGTAGTTAGGGGTCAGTTATAACTTATATTTTATAACTGTCGCAAGAAAAGTATCATTGTGATCACTTTATGAGTACACTAGAATTGTTTTTGAAAGTTTGAAGACCTCTGTACTTGGTCAAGACACTATACCCATTCTGAAATGTATGGGATTATTGCCAGAGTGAGTTTGAGATCCTTTGCCAGTTCCAAAACACCCTTATTTATGGAGATAGCAACCTATTCTGAGTTCCTAGATGGCAAGATGACAAAGAAGTGTGCATTCTCATGTATCCCTAAAACCTTCGTGTCCAAGGCCTCTGTAGTCTTCCCAACAACTCTTAAAAGCTCCTTGGGTCATCAAAAAGAGAAGATATGGAAAAGAGCGCAGATTAATTTTTAGATTAAAAAAATTATGTAGGTATTTCAAGTACATCCTCATCAACACTCTCTTGATTTGCTTCTTACTCCTCTGCAAGAATAAACAGCAGAGAAGAAGTAAAATAAAGAATTAAGAAATAACAAATACCTTGCAATTTTAGCTGGTAATAAAAAGCAGGTAAGAAAATACTTGAAAAAATATATCACATCTAGGTTCTGTGCAAAATTAGACTGACTCTTCATGAGAATAACTGATAAATGTAATTCACTGAATTAATAAATGTAATAATAAATGTAAACTAATAAATGTAATTCATCTTTGAAAATCACAGAGAACATGATGGGTACCAGGACAAATAAATATTGTCATGTTCTTTTCAAAAGAACAAAAGGGGAAATGACTTCTTGAACATTGCAATATGGATCCCCATTCTACGGAGATGGCTATCGCTGACATGCAGGCTGGAAACCTTCTAGTCAGCAGTATCCCTTGGGGCCTCTCATACACCATCACTGATGACATGTAGTTGAGAAAGGGGCTCCAGTCATAGCAGCCACTCGGTTTCTAAGGTGTTTGTCCTCTTTCTATCTTTCTTCCACAAATACACTGAACTATTCTACATTCCTCCTTTTCTTCTTTCTTAGCATGATAGTTGCCCAATTCATTTTATTTCTCTCAATGACTATTCTATTGTTCTGCCTCCTACCACTAAAAAAAAAAAAAAAAATCTTGGGGCTATCTGCCTGGCATGCAACTTCACAGCAGGGCTCTGTGGTGACAATATACTCTGAAAATAAGAGTTGCTTAACCATTGGAAAGATTTTCCAAGGTGTAGCAGAGAGGCATAGCCTCCCTCAGAGATTGACAGTGAGGGATGGCCAGACACCCCCTGGTGGGCAGAACCCGGAAAGCCACACCTGCCACACCGAAAGCCGAGGTGCAAGACAGGAACAGGAAGTATAAAAGACAGGCCCTGTAGCTCAGTTGAGGGGAAGCCACAGAAGGAGGCAGATGCTTCCACCCTGCTCCTGGAGCCTAAGCCTGCTGAGGACTCATCCAAACTGCCTGAGCTACCAGACACACCTGATGCTGAGGAGCGGCTGGGATTACTGCTTGCATTGTACCCAGGGGAGACGGAGGACAACCCAGAGACCCAGGTACACCCTGACTATGATCCAGCTGGATTGTTGCCTGAGTCCAATTCAGCGTGTTGTGGCTGGATCCCTGCTGACCCAGTGGCAGATCACTCTGCCACCATCAGGGCCATGGCTGGGATGCAGTGGAGTTGGGTCCCCCTATCCCCAGCTAGGGTTGTCCCTACCCATACGCAAAGTATGCAGATGCATAGGGCAGCAGGAAATTTGGGGCACCAAATTTCCTGGTGCCCTGCGCAGCTGTGTGCTGCTCCAGCCCCTGCCCCACCTCTTCCCCATGGCCCCCAGCCAAGCCCCACGTCTTCCCACCCCTGCCTCGCCCCAACCCTGCCCTCACTGCACCCCTTCCCCAAAGCCCCTGCCCCTGCTCCACCCACGCTCCCTTGAGGACTGCAGCAGAGCAGGGCCGGGCCTGCACTCACCGGCAGTGGGAAGTGCAGTGACCCGGCCGCCGGTGAGTGCTGGGGGATGGTTTCCCCCTACCCCCTAAGTCAGCCCCCCCATGAGGTCTGGGGCCAGTCCCCCCCACAGAGGCCTGGGGACCCACACACCCCTCCGGGGGGCCCACAGGGGGCTGCATCGGGCCCTGGTATTGCTAGGGACGACCCTGTCCCCAGCCACCCTGCTTTCAGCCAGGAGGCCTGTGGGAGTCTACCCTCTGCCTGGACTCCCTCTGCTGATCCCTTCCCCCGACCAAATATGAGATTAGATCAGCCTCTGCTGCATCCCTGGGGTTGTAAAGGTGTATTTCACGGCCCAAGTGGCATGTTTTGGGTGCTTACCCCCTGCCTGAGAGCTGGAGCCCTAGACTAATAGTACCCTACCCTGTGTGTGGGCTGGGGTCCTCAGATTATTCACTAGTCTGCCCTGCTTGAGGATTGGGGTCCTAGAGTGTGGCCAGTACCCTGCCCTGTCTGAGGGCCTGGGTTCCCAGACTATACCTGGCTCTGTCCTGCCTGACGGTTGGGCTTTAGACTGTTGATGCCGTGCCCTGTCTGAGGGCTTGGGCCCCTAGACCACGCACTGCTCGACTCCACCGGAGAGATTGAGCCCTGAAACTACTAACTTCCCCCTTGACTAAGACTGTTATTTCCAGGGGCATGACAGCCAAGAGGTTTGGCCTCCCTTGGAGACTGACAGTGAGGGAGGGCAACCACATGTTTACATGTGGTGGAAAACATGGGTAACACCTGCCCCCCAGAACCTAAGGGGGACTGTGCCGGTTCTTAACCCACCCCCAGTGGAGGCTACCATGGATTGGGACCAGCTGGTGAGATGGTAGGCCAGGAACCAGCAGCGACAACAAGCCGCTCTGGTCCAGCGGCATCAGCGACTATTACAATGATTGGGGGCGCAAGGCCGAGCCTGGGTCATGTGGCATCGCCTTCCACCCCCACTCTGTCTGCAGCAGTATGGTTGATGGAGCACTTCCTGGTGGCAGGAAGCCCCTGCCGCACAGCGCTGTCCTTCATCCCTCAGCCAACTGCGAGTCTGGGCCTGCCTTTCAACGACAACCAGTTTGGGCTGTTACAAAGTGAGAGGCCTGTGAGGATCTGCTCCTATGGCCAGGTTTGCACCGGAGAGACTTGTGCCTGTTGACATCTTGGCCCTAAGATGACGGTCTCGATGGCCTTGGGCAAACAACTCCTGGAAGTCCTCATTGACTCGGGATGCGGACAGAGTTTAGTATGCAGGTGGCTGATCCCTTCCCCCGACCAAATAGTAGGTTAGATCAGCCTCCGCTGCATCCATGGGGATGTAAAGGTGTATTCCACGGCCCAGGTGGCATTGACAGTGACCGGTTTGAGGTGGATACTGCCCCAGTGTTGCTCTATCCTGTCATCCTTGGCCGAGACTGTCCTGAGTTCTCCCGGGTCCTACAAACTGTTGGCCTCCAAGGAATTCCCACCCAGATGGCTCTTGAGGGGGATAACCCTAACGAGAAAAATGGAGGAACCAGGTCTAGAGGACCTTGAGGGAGTGACCTTGATGACATGGAGGTGGACCCTTGCAAACCAGACCCCGGTGATCAACCATCCCTACCAGAGGATTGGGTCGCTGTGAAAGACGATGCACCAACCCAACCCGAGGGAGGAGATGTCAGACTAGACATGGCAACGGACTTCTGCTAGGACCAAAAAGACTACCCCATGCTGAGCAATGCATATGAGCAACTGGCCTACGTAGATGATGTGGCTCTGGACCCACAGCAGGCCACTCAGTGGCCCTGCTTCGAGCTCACCCGAGACTGGCTATACCTAGTCGAGCAAGACTCAGGAGCCCCAGCCCCAACTACTGCTTCCCCGCTGCCATCAGCAGCCTGTGTTACAGCTGCCCCACGACGTCCCAGCCACCAGCCATTTGGGACCAGAAAAGACCCTAGCCCGGGTACTGGCCTGGATTTTCTGGCCAGGTGTACACTGGCCCATTAAAGATTACTGCACCCCATGCCTAGAGTGCCAAATGTTGGAACCTGTGGGGATACTGAAAACCTCCCTGGTTCCCCTCCCACTGGTGGGCATGCCCTTTGAGAGGGTGACCATGGACTTGGTGGGGCCCCTCGCTAAAAGTGGCATGGGCTTCCAATACAGCCTTGTGATAGTGTACTATGCCACTCACTTCCCCAAGGCCGTGGCCCTAAGGAGTGCCACCGCCCGGGTCATTGCAGCAGAACTCCTAAAGATCTTCACTCAGGTTGGCCTGCCCTGTAAGATCCTCATGGACTAGGGCACGAATTTTACATCCCGACTCCTCCAAGAGGTTTGCAGCCTCCTGGGGATCAAAATATGCTGGACATCCATAAACCATCCACAAATGGATGGTTTGGTTGAGTGGTTCAACCGAACATTAAAAAGCGTACTCCGGAAGTTTCCCCCAGAAGAACTTTGCTGCTGGGACCAGCTTCTTCCTCTCCTGTTACTTGCCATTTGGGAAGCGCTGCAGGTCTCCACTAAATTTTCTCCATTCAAACTGTTATATGGCCGCCAGCTGCGGGGATTGCTAGATCTCATGAGGAAGACATGGGAGCAGACCCTGTCCCAGTCTCAGGGGTTACTTCAAATACATATACAGCTCCAAGAACACTTGGCTCAGGCTGGGGCCCTCGTGAAAGATAACCTCTGAGCCACCCAAGGAGCCCAGGCAAGAGGATATAATTGGGGTACATGAGTGCGGACTTTCAAACTGGGAGATTGAGTCCTCGTACTGTTCCTCTCTGAGGAGTCAAAAGTGCTAGCTCTCTGTCAGGGTCTGTATGAGGTAATCCGCCAGATGGGCCCCATCAACTATGAGGTCCGACAGCCCAACTGGAAAAAGAAGTGCCAGATTTACCATGTTAATCTTCTGAAACCCTAGCATGAAAGGGAAGGGCTATTGATCACCCCGTACCCCCCATAACCCAAACTGGGGCTACAGGCCCCCGTGGAAACGGAACCCAAGACAGCCCTGCTTGGGGATACACTCTCAGAAGAACAGCTGAAGCAAGCCTGGTGTCTCATTGAGGCTTTCCCTAGGACTTTCACAGCCATGCTGGGGGAGACTACCCAGGTCTGCCACATCATCTGCAACAAACCTGGAGAGATTGTCCATGGAACCCAGCTGCTTCTGCACCACATGCGGGAAACAGTGGAACAGGAGGTCCAAGCTATGTTGGAATTCAGTCATTTAGCGATCCTCCAGCAAGAGGTGGAGTCCTATCGTGCTCGTCCCGGTTCTGTATCAACTTCTGGAGGGTCAATGCGATTTCCTGATATGATGCATACCCCAGGCCTCGGGTAGACAAGCTCCTTGACTGCATGGGAGAGGGACAATATATTACCACCCTTGATTTAACAAAGGGGTACTGGCAGATCCCACTGGAGCCTGGCTTGAAGGAAAAGACAGTCTTCACCACCCCTACCGGGCTCTACCAGTTTACCAAGATGCTCTTTTGTCTCCATGGGGCCCCCACAATGTTCCAGAACTTAATGGACCAGCTGCTGCGGCACCACATTGAATATGCCGCGGCATACCTGGATGACCTAATAAACAGTTGCCACTGGAAGGGCCACCTAAATCAGCCATGTTGAGAACTCTTAGGGGCAGGTCTCACCGCAAACCCCAAAAAGTGCTGGATTGGGTGGCAGGAAACAACGTACCTGGGATACACCTTGGAGCAAGGCAAGGTATGCCCCCTAATCAGAAAAATCCAGGCAATCTAGGATCATCCAGCCCCAACCACTATTATTCCCTGCTCTGTCCTGCTGGAGCCCTAGATTGCTGGTACCCCACCCTGTGTGCGGGCAGAGGTCTCTGGATTATTCACTGATCTGCCCTGCTTGAGGATTGGGGCCCTAGAGTGTGCTCAGTACCCCGCCCTGTCTGAGGGCCTTGGTTCCCAGACTCTGCCTGGCTCTGTCCTGCCTGAGTATTGGGCTTTAGACTGTTGGTGCCTGCCCTGTCTGAGGGCTTGGGCCCCTGGACCATTCGCTGCTTGGCTGCGCCAGAGGGATTGAGCCCCGATACTGCTAACTTCCCCCTTGTCTAACACTGCTATTCCAGAGGCGTGACAGCCAAGCGGCATGACCTCCCTCAGAGATTGACAGCAAGGGAGGGCCACACACGCCTACATGTTTACACAAGGGTTGTGGTGGATTCTCCATCACTGGAAATTTTAAAACCAAGCTTGGATCTTTTCTAAAAGATATGCTCCAGTTCAAACAGGAATTAAGTCATGGCTGGTGTGTTATACAGGAGGTCTGTCCAGATGATAACTATGGTCCCTTCTGTCTTTATAATCTATGAGTCAGTGAATCTATGTACCATCATGTTGTCTTCTGCTTTGGTCATCTAACTCCATTATTTATCCTTGTGGTAAGGCTGTAGCTAGTGGTATATTTTTCATCCACTCTTTAAAAAATCGATTAGACTTTTTCTTCCATGCTCTTCCCCCTCTTGGTGCCTAATACAGTATAAATGTGGATGCCTTCTTTCATGACAAAAAAATTATTTGTTTCATGAGCAAAATGTCTGTGTTGTTCATTATTTGTGTGACTTGTCTTGCTTTATTGAAATGAAGATCTGTACAGAACTCAGGTTTCAGAGTAGCAGCCGTGTTAGTCTGTATCCACAAAAAGAAAAGGAGTACTTGTGGTACCTTAGAGACTAACAAATGTATTTGAGCATAAGCTTTTGTGAGCTACAGCTGTTATTTAAATCCTTCTGATACAGGGATATTCCCTACCAGCTTGTTGTATATAACTCCAAAATAGTTAATGGTACTGACCCTAAAAATGCAAATTAACCTAAACAATGGCATTTTATAATAGGAGTGATAGAGCTTGTAGATTGCTAGACTAGAAGAATATTATTTATAACTTCAAAAATCTCATTGAATGACTGAACACAATGAAAAGTATTAAACATATTTTCTAAATTTAACACATATATATAAGGAATCTTGACAGTTGGCCAGGAAGGTTTCTTATGTCGGGGTGTCCATGTTTAACACTTCAGATACCCTATGTACATATTTTATAATGAGTACGCTGCTCTAGTGAGCAAATTAAATGTATAATGTGGTGGCTGGTCAAAATAAACAGATCTTACATCTGTCATAACCAAACGCCAAATATCTTCAATGAGGGATCTTCTACATTCATTCTCTGCAACACTCTGTAACACTGGAGAGATTCTTAAAACAACTTCGATATTTTGAATATTACACAGCTACCACAAGATCTTAACATTTTAAATCCTCAGTAAATATCTACAGGGCTTATATAGGGAAATAGACAAGACAATTTACTTTTTTAAAATATCATTGGGTGTGTTCTGATCTGATAAAAGTAATAATCAGACATGTTTCTCGTGGGTTAACCATCTGACTTTGTGCTGTTTCACCACCTTGGAGACATAACTTCCTAATGACCCCTAGCAAAAATGTCAAGGATTGGCATAAATCTTGCATGACCAAACATTTTTAAACCCAGCACAGTGCGGAATGGTAAACATTTAAGCAGAGGAAAACTCTCATTCCCTTTTCTCTTGATATACATTAAACCATGTATTTATTTTAACAAGGGGGACTGCATTCCAACACCTGGCACCTCTCACATCTTAGCTCCTTCTCAACTGAAAACCCTGAGGATGAGGAGGAAACTAACTCAGGCTAGTTACAGGATTAAATAAGATCTCTATGGTCTGTAAGATCTGAACTGGTCTAAAAGGAACACACAGAGAGAGGATCCTGTGTCCTTTGTCCATTTCAGGCATGGGAAGTGACCGTCTCCGAGTTTGCCTCAGAGAGCAAAACTGGTCTGGAGCAGGGAGCTGCCTGTTTACCCAGGAGGGCTCTGCTGATAGCACGTTACTTTAGTTTACTTTGCTTTCCTTGAGTTTATTGTAAAGGGGTAAAGTTTTCGGATTCATCACGTGACCCTGACAGGTCCTGCCTATTGAGAGCCAGACCACCCACATGGAGGACGATGGAGCTGCTTAATAGAAACAGGCATGTAATTGTGAGCCTTTCCAGCACTCTGCAGAATGCCTGCAACCTAGAAGGATTATTTTTTTACACTTTCAGTTCCTTTTGTAAAAAAAAAAAAAAAAAAAGAGGGGGGGCAAGGAAAGGAAAGAAAGAAGGAAAAAACTGATGTAACCTCAAAGTCTGCCTCTGCTCTGAATGAAATTTAAAAAACTCGTCAGATCACCAACTCCCAGCGAGGTGCTCCACGTGAGAAGGGGGAAGATGGTAAGCAAAAGCTGATCTTTCCAGTAAAAAACATTAGAAAGAAAGTGCCTACTTCTCGGGCGTCAGATCATGGCAGATGGCACCAGTCTGACTGTGATGGGTCAGCTTAGAAGGGGAAGCTGAAAGAGGAAGGGGATCGAGGGAGCAACCTGGCTTCTGTAAAAGGAGGAAGGCAGCTCTGTGGCAGGGGAGTCTTTATGTGACTAGCTGTTATAATGCTCGAGATAGGAGGGTCCCTCAAATCGTTACTTTCCCTGGGCCAGGTGGTGGTGATGGAATTGATCAGTGATATTTCACGGGGAGGGGGGTCTCTCGGATCCGATTTTCACGCTTGGAAGGGTCGCCACCCTGGCTTCCGTTTATCAGTCCCCTCTAGGATACTGAATCCAGGCGAGGGGGAGAGGGAGAGAGAGAGAGAGAGATTATTTTCCTGCTGAGACTATGGTAATTGTTGGGCACCACGTTCGAATAAAAGAGCTTTCCTATACACTAATATGTCTCTGCAGTCTTGTCATAGGCTCAGATCAGATATTAAAGCTCTAGTTTAAAACATACGACAGAACAAGGAAATCCTAGCTCGTGAAGCTCTCACCCTCTGTTGTGCTTAGTGAGTGCAACTCATATATGACCATATCCTGTACTCTTTGCTCAGGGGAAAGCCAATGGGAGTCTT
This sequence comes from Eretmochelys imbricata, assembly GCF_965152235.1. Classification (NCBI taxonomy): domain Eukaryota; kingdom Metazoa; phylum Chordata; order Testudines; family Cheloniidae; genus Eretmochelys; species Eretmochelys imbricata. The sequence continues at coordinate 88,901,457 of NC_135576.1, forward strand.
GACTGGACGAGGACTGCAGAAAGGGCGAAGTTAAGGACGCTGAATTTCTTTTGCAGGTGTTGGGGGAGTTTAAGTCAGATATCTTATTAGTGGACTCATTCCAGGTTTTTTACTCTTTGATACATTTCGGAGCACACATCAAACCTTTCGAGCGGTTGTGATGTCAAATCTAATCTGTGGAATTCAGTTAGCCATTTTTTGTGCATTAACCTTGCTGCTCCTTTGAAGTAAAGATGGCTAGTAAGAACACTATCGGAAAGTCACTCATGTAGAGCCGTAGTCTGTCCGTTCTGAATCTCAGCCTCTTGCATATTGTCCTATTTTGTGTTACTGAAACAGCCTACAACACAGAATGCAAACATGCATTGTAAACTGCGAAGCCAATATTTGTTGGTAACATAACAACTATGACCAAAAGAAGACCCTGTTTCTTTGCATTTCTTTTACTTAATGAAGGCAAAGTAGATTCTTTTAAAATACTTATAGCCATGAGATTTTGTATTTTAGACTTACAGCTCAGAATAAATTGTCATAGCCCATTTATAAATTGCTGAAATATAGGACTATCTAATAGGGATTCATTGACCCTATGACTAGAGTGTTGGGACCAGTTCTGTGTCTTGTGTATATATAGAATATATCACTCAAAGGCGACAACAAGGCTATGACAAGATAGCTTTAGCTCCAAGGAAATAAGCATATTGGAGCCGTGGAGCCAATCTCTGATGCCAGTACAACACATACTCCTTGTGGCTATGTGTGCCAGTTTGGAACGGACATCATAAAAGATAGTGATAGTAACCCAGGATAGCATTAAAATGGACTATTTATATTTTGCCCTAGTAACCTACTGCACACAACATATGCAGATTTTACATAACATGGTGTATTCCATAATATACCTATGTTCTAAATAGATTTTGCCTGAGTATGCACTGCAGAACGTGGCCCCATTTCTGGAAAATGGACTGCAAAATGTCTGGTGTTGCAGAATAATTAAAAATAAAGTTTGGCGCTAAGGTGGGTATCTACCACCCTCTAGCCTAGTAGCATTTACCAGTTCTAGATCGGGGGTCTTTCACATCATTTCAACGCCAGGCTGATAGGTGTATCTAATTTCTTGTTAGGGCTATTAGAGTCATTGTGTAGCTAGATTATAACAATGTGTAGCTAGATTATATATCTGACAATATATTTGAACAGGAATCAGCATTTGGGGGAGGATCCTTTAAAAATCTATTTGCTTTCAAGAGCCGGTAGATGGAAAACTGACAAGGCAGCCCACTCTGAATTAAAATGTCTTGGTTTCCCTGTTTTATCTTTATTTTTCTCTCTCTCTCTCTTCCTCTCTCTCTCTCTCACACACACACACCTTTTATTTTCTTCTGCCTTTGCCACAGTGTATAAAGCCCTATTGAGACATGTAGGCGTGATGTGTAAACCGGATTAGCAGTATGAAAGAAAGACACACAATGAGCCTGAATTGTTTTACTTCCTTTTCATTTCTCACGCCTATATCTCTAATAAATTTGTTGCTCCAGCAGTGGGTCAAAGGGATCGTGTAGCTCAGCTTTTTTCCAGCAAGACCCGATGGCAGAGATCATGAAAATGAATGGCCTGCCTTCTGCCAAATGCAGGGCTTGAGATATATAGTTACAGAGCCCTGATGCTGTCCAGAATGGCTACAAACTGTTCGGTGTTACTTTCCCCCCTCTGTGCACATTCAAGTAACGCAAGTGGCAGGACGCTTTGCCAGAAAATGAATCCGTTCTGAAAACGACGCTGGTTTATAAACCTAAAAAGCCTTTAGCAGAGGATGACAAGGTTTGCTACAGCTGGGATCTCCTCCAGGCTTTACAGCCAGGGGACTGTTGCTACCACTGCCGCTGGTGTGGTTCCCAGCTCCCGAAGGGCTTGGGCCGCCCACCCTGCTGTACTTGCTTATGCATCCTGATGAATGTAGAGGTCTGTGGGATTCTGGTGGCACATTTCTCCGCAGCTCTCTGCGGATGAAATGCCTGCGCTCCTGGGTTTATGCTGTAGATTTGCTCCTTTGTGGCGTGCGGAGCAGCTTTCCATTAAAGGAGATCAGGGGTAATTAGCCGCATTGTTTTGACAAGTTGGCTCGAGCAGTTCCCTTTCTTACAGTCCTGAGGAGGGGATGAGGGTGGGGGTGGGAGAGAGCAGCGTTTGATTCATGCTGCTTGGTCCTTTCCCAAGCCCTGGCACTTTTTAGAATGTCTCCCTACATAATGTCTTTACACTGCATCTGTTTCAACCACTCGCCTGTAAGAACAAATGGGAAGACGTTCAACTGGAAGTTGTGAAAACGAAGAGTTTATTTAAAGGGGGGAGGGGGAGGGAAGCTTATCAAATGAATTAAAATATGTGTTCGGTGGTGTGAAATGTTACCTTCGTGGCCTTAGTCGTTGCAAGAGAAAGCCTATCACTAATATATGAGATTTCAGACCAGAAACAGACCTATACTCTAGCATGATTATGTGTCTGAGAGGCAAAACCCAATAAAATCTACAAAACGAAAGGCAATTTAGTTTATTACAGGTCGGGTTTATTCTGCTGCAGTCTAATGCTCCGCTGTCTCATAACATCCAAACAAACAATCTGTAGTGCAGGTGTTTTATTTGTGTCGTGTCTATGTTAATGTAACCGGATGCTACAGTGAATGCAATGTTCTTTATGATGTGGCCCACAAGAGGTTGAAAAGCTGGAAAAACTTTTTAAAAATCGATTTAATTACTAACATTTATTCGATCTGATACATAATTTATTTGGAAATTGTAAAGCTCCTACATTTTAGGGCTCATATTGAAAATTCAACTCTTTGAATGGAAGATTATATAAAATTTAGAGCATTGTTAAGAAAGGAAGGGCCAGCTGGAGGTTATTCATATATGTCCAAAGTCCTGAGGTTCTTCCATACAAGTCTGGAGTGAACATGCATATGGGAAGGCAAGGTGTAAAGGATTTCAGGCTAGATGTGCCTCCCCAGCACACATCTTAGCAGGCTTTCCTTCATCCATAAAGCCAGCTCTATATGAAATCTGTGGGATCCTTGTGATTTGTGGAAGTTAAAAAAACTGGTGTCGAGCCAGTTACATGCACAGGGCATGCATATTAAAGCCAACAATGCTTACAAATGTAAATAAGGGCAGATTGATTAGGAACAACATTATCGCATGCATCAGCAATGAGGCAAATTGGGGGCAGCCACTGCTCTGACCACCCAAGTTGAGACAGACTTTTACACTGACACTTCTTCCTTTTTTAAAAAACATTACAGAAACAAGGCCAATTAGATCCCTGCAGTAATTCATCTCTTGTGTATGAAAAAACAGACCACAGGGAGAGAGAGGAGATTAAGATAGTGCTAGTTAAATTTGGGTCTCCACATTGAGTTTTGGAACCAGTAGCAAGAATTTATGAGCATGGGGCGATTGTGTGAAATCCTGAAAAGTTAGCCTATCAAATAGGAGGCAACAGGAGAAAATCTGAGGGTTTTGATGTATCTAAACCAGCTGAATGTTATTCTTTAAAGTGAAACGAAACTAAAATGCTTGTCTGCAGGACTCCCCCCCCACCCCCCGCATCAAAACTTCACAGGCTGAATGGTAGCAACATTATACTGATACCTCAATGTATTGATTTCTAATTAGACGGGGACAGTTAACTTTCTCAATCTGTAACTGCTGAGCAATAGACGAATCAACCATACAATGGATAAATCCGTTTCCAACTGAAATGGGTTGTTTCTAGTTTATGTACCCCTGCCCCCTGTGAAGTTGGGCGATGTACAATCTAGTCTGTAATAGGTCATGGTCGGATTTTCAAAAGTTCTCAGCACCTCTAGACCTTAGACCAACAATAGATTAGTAAAAGTCTGAACAAAATGTTGGTGACATCACCAAATGACTGTTAGGACCTTGGAATCCCCTGTCAACTAAATGCTATTACTTAATTTTTATCACAATAGCTACATTCACTAGAATAAGAGATTTTCCTTAGACTGCGCATGCTTTCGGTTTTATAATTGAGTAGGTGTCTAGCCAGTTCTGTTGCCACTTTATTTAGCTCAACTGCTTTTGCTTTGTTCACTTGTTTGTATTTTTCCACCAAACATGTTTCCCCCCCTCCCCCTTTTCCTTTATTTATATCTCGCAGGCAGTTACATTTAGCGCGTTTTCCAGTTAGATCTCCCCCAGGCTCGTACTCAGTCTAAAATACTGTCCCCAAGCAAGAGCTACCAGGCATGTGCTTGCCGAACATCTCTTTGCAAAACTTAACATGCATTTTGCAGGTGGGCTTGGGCGCCCCGCTTGTCACACATTTGTTAACATCTGTGTAGCAGGCCAGACCCCCAAGAGCGGAAACCCTCAGCTGAAGAGCCACCTCTACTGCGTAGAAGAACCCCCTTGTCTCTGGTGTGCGAGCTGTGCGCATAACTCAAGGGGGTCTGTCTCTGCCGGCAGCCCGTGACTATCCCCAAGATGTTGTGCAGAGTTGAATGGAAAGGTCTCCTTTCCCCTCGCTATTGGCCAGTAGTAGTCAGCCCGGCATGGTATTGGATAACGTAAAGGGGGAGACCTCCTTTAGGAATGTACTATGGCTTGCCTGGCATTTCTCTGTGCAGCAGCTCAGAACTAGGGGCTGAGCACTGATTCCCCTCCCCAGCCTTAAAGAACTGATCTCCCCCCCCGGACCTGACTGGCTCCGTCACAGCATAGCCTCGTACCTGCTTTTCGCATTCCCTGCCAGCCTCTTTGGACTGTGGCTGCACACAGCAGCAGCTCCCCATACTCACCGTAATGGGAGGGAAAGCCCAGCCCCGCGCGCCCGGGGCCCGCCTGTCACGTGAAAGTTCGGGCCCCGCCTCCCCGCCCCTCCCCCTTTCTTTCAAAGTAGGGTTGTTTTTTTTCAATGAACACACACCGTATGCACCTTAAAGCAACACTCCCCATTTCACAGTCAACCAACTCCCGCTACTTTCGTACTTGAAGCCACCAAAAGCAGCTTGTTGTTGCTCCAACTACAATTAAATGTAGCCTTGCAAGGGGAAAGTGCTTTAAGACTCGATCTTGTCCTCCTTACACAGGCAGAGCTCCCACTAACTTCAGTGGGATCGGGAAGTCTGCGTGAGTAAAGAGTGAAAAGACCAACCCCTGAATCTGCGCAATTCAAGAGGAGTTCATCCTTTAAATGCATCATGAAAATAAGTCAATACTACGACTATGCTATAATTTTGTCTTGCCAGTACATGGAAACCAATCTCTGACATTACCTAAAACATCGAGGTTTATTAATATAAACAATTAAAAGACAACACAATTGTTTTCGATGAATTCAACATCGAAGCCTGTATTCAGTAGAGCTGGCATCGTACCTATAACGTAGATAACATTTCAAATCAATGAATGGCTGATTTTAAATAAACAGAAACGTGGGAAGCGGGTGCCAAAAAATTAAACAATCTAGCGATTCATTTAGTGTAAAAAAAGTATTTAGCAGTTGCCAGGTTGTATATCTTATTAATTTTACATTTAAAATGTATTAAATTGACTATCCTAAGATTTCAGTGGAAGAGTGAACACTAAGTTGAAGCAAGCTAGCTACTGCAAGGTTTAAAATCCCTTATTTAAGTATTAAGTTTTCGTTGTGTTTTTCTTATTGTAAGTGGTTGTTTTCTAGGAGGGAACTAAGTCCTCTCTTTAGTTAAGAAAGAAAAGAGAGAAATCTGGCACTTTCTACCGCAGTATCCACCACCCTGTCATTATTTGTGCAAGCCTGGGAATTCAACTTGGACCTCCCAGTATTTGTTGCAGCTTGAGGCCAAGGTGCCTCTAAAAGGATTTTCTTTTAAGGACTTCAGAAATTGTGCAGTACTTTTTTTTTTAAAGCAAAATATATTTTTGAATGTTGATCGCAAGGAAATTCTCTGTGTGTGTTTGTCTAAAAGCGTCTCGTAAAAAATAAAAGCTTTCTTGAAAAGAAAAGGAAGAAGAAAGGGGGAAGGCATTCCTTAATGGAAGTATTGCATGCAAAGAAGGCTGGATCTCTTTAAGGCTCCCCCTGAAGCTGGAGATGCACACACAAGGGTTGCCTGCCTGGGTGGTCTCTCTACTTTGGTGAGCTGTTGCTAAGCAGCTAATAATAGTCATGTTTGCTGAGTAATTTCTGCCCTGCTTGAGCCAATCGCATCCCAGAAACCCAAGCCATCTGACAGCCCCAGGGGCGGGATTTCAAGTCTTTTTCTCTCTCCTCTCTCTCTTTCTCCCCCCCCCCCCGTTTCACTCCTCCTCCTCTTTATCCAAATGGAGAGAGTTCTTTTTTTCTTCTTCATCTCATCTATTGAATCAAGGAACTGCTGCTTGCCGCTGCACACGCACAGAGGGAGAGAGAGAGACACACACACATACAGAGAGAGAGAGAGACTGGAGTCCGAAAAGCCCCGGGAGTCAGAGACAGCTCTGCGCTGAGACAGAATGGTACAGCGCGTCGAGACAGAGCAGCAGAACCACTGAGAGCAAGAAAAGCTCCAGCGCTCCTTTGCTTTGCTTTCACAGAGGAAGACAAGAGGGGGAAGGGGGGGAGGCTGGTTTCTTTAAGCTGCAAAAGGAGCAGTAGAAAGTTAAAGCCGGAGGAACGAAGGGGGGAAGGCAAATCACTCACTCCGCTCGCAGACGCACTGGATGTGGGAAGCGGTAGCGCCAGAAAGCTCCGGATCATCGCGAAATGTTGCAATGGAAGGCGCAGGGTCTGACTCGCCCGGAGCAGCAAGAGGAGCAGCAGCAAACGCGGTATGAAGAGGTGGTCTGTCAGCAGCAGCCTGCGGAAAGAAGCGCCAGCAGCCCAGCAACCCTCCCGTCCCCCTGGATCGCCCCAAAGCCGCAGCGCGCTGCGGGGAATCACAGAGGACCCAGCCCGTGGGTCGCCACAACAACAGCAGCAGCAGAGGCAGCAGCCCCGTCCCGGCGGCGGCAACATGGCCTCGGCTGTTAACGTTTCGGAGCCGGAGAGCAGCAGCGGTGCTGGTGGCGGTGGCTGCTGCAGAGACCCCGACCGGCCGGGGAGAAGCTGCAGCAGAAGGCGGAGAAGGACCGGAGGGAACAGACGCGCCGCGGCGCCGGATCTGGAGTATCTGCAGCGGCCAAGCTACTGCGATGCAGCTTTTGCCTTGGAGCAGATTTCAAAGGTGCATTAATCTCTTTCCAGATTTTTGTGGGAGGCGAGGGTAGTTTCTCCGGGGTGGAAAGGGGAGATGAAAATGAAACAGCCACCAATAAAACGCTGGGAGAAAGGGGAAACGACGCCTGTGAGTCCCATGCCCTCCTTCCCTCCCTTCTTGTACACATTTTCCCTGGTGTGTGTTTGTGCTTTTGATTCCTCTCATTAAACTTACCCGGGACAGTTTCACGGTGTTTTGCCTTGTGGGTCACTCTCCTCTCTCTCCCTAGTCTCTTCTTGCCTCTTTCTTTGCTTTGCTTCTCTCCATCCCTCTGTAGTGCCGTTCAACTTCTATAACACCAGGCTGTAACAGGGGAAAAAGTTTCAATGGTTCCCTTCTTTTTGGCCGAAGTTTTGCTTTGTTACGTTTTCCAATAAGTGTGGAGTGGCGGCTTCCTTAAGAGCGAAATCCTGTAGTAGAGAAAGTTTGTAATGTTTACCCCCAGCGGCTGGAGGAAAAATGAAAGTTGTAAACAAATTGCCACCTTAAATCTGCCGTGCAAGTCAGATTGAGTCCCCCTGGATCGTTGCTTTTATTGTTAATATTAAAATGCTCCAAGTGCAGGAATTTCATGGAAACTTGACTCTGGCGCACGCACACACAGGCACGCACAAATCCCGCTTGTTACTTTTGCAAGGGAAAAAAATGTTCAAAGTAAACAACATCGAGCCATTGCCTTTCTTCAGAGATCGTTTCATTCCAGGGAGCAGATTTGTAGGCTTTGCAGTAAAGGGAAAGGGGGAAAAAATCCATGTGGCTGCCCTCTTCCGTTCACAAATATTGTCGTAGCTTACAGATGGCTGCTCTACTTCCTAATTCAGATCACACAGCGTCTCCAAACTCTATGGAAATGAATTACTATTAAGCTTATGATCTTACAGCATTGCTAACCACGTGGAACATGCATTTACTACAGAGTTGGTGCCGAGAGCTGGGATCAGGGACACGGCAACAAATTGTTACACAGTAGCGTTCCCCCACCAACAACCCCCATTCAGCCCTGTAGAGATGTAACAAGAACAGGAAAGGGATTTTTTTTCTTGGCATGCCTGTGCGATTCATCTGCATTGATTATTTCTCCCCTAGTGTTGTAAATCTTGCTAGCATGAATGAATTTTTGCAAATTGAATTGATAGTGGTGACTTCATTACAGGAAAGCTGCGATCAGTTACTCAAACCAGGGAGCATGCACTGTCTGCGTCATTTTACGGATCTCAAACAGTGATGTGATCCCAAAACTCTGTATTGATTTATGAATAGGAGAATTAGCAGCAAATAGACATCTTAGTCCATACAGCTGATTGCAGTGCACATGAGATGCTCAACAGGGTCATGGAATAAAACCTTTAGCAGAGATGTCTTTCTAATGGCACAGTCTGTCGTATTATTGTTCGCAATCAATTGGACACTGTGAGGCTATTTACCTTTATGCATTAATAATTGCTTTGCTTCTGGTTGCCCTCCAGCCCACCAAAGGTATGTGCTTTGGGGGTGTGTGTGGTTATTTCCAGGCGTTTAACTGATAACCTTTTCTTGCCTTGCAGGGGAAGGCTACTGGAAGAAAAGCACCGTTGTGGCTAAGAGCGAAGTTTCAGAGACTGTTATTTAAACTGGGCTGTTACATTCAAAAAAACTGCGGAAAGTTTTTGGTTGTTGGCCTCCTGATATTTGGGGCTTTCGCTGTAGGATTAAGGGCAGCTAATCTCGAAACCAACGTGGAGGAGCTCTGGGTAGAAGGTAAGACCTGATCTCTCTTCTTGTGACTTTCTTCCTTTTACCCCTTCTGTCCTCTATCCCACCCCACTTCTTTCATTTCCAGGGACTGACTGATGCAGATCTATACCAGTATGCACCTAACCCCCCCCCCCCCACCACCACCACCACCTTCCTCACAGCGAGGGGAATTGTGGGTTGCTTAGTAGTTTGGGTGGAAGCCAGGTGGAACCTACAAAGAGTGTGCTGTAATCTGGTCTGGTGGATCGTGTTTTGCTAGGTGGTTTTGGGAAGGAGTGTGTGTGTTGGGTGGAGGGACAGACTGTGGGATGTACCACCTCCGTGTGTGTGTGTGTGTGTCTTCAGGGAGGGCAGAATCAGTGCTGGTGGGGGTGTTGTTTGGGGTTTGTTTGTTTTGTGGTGGTGGTGGGTCCCGTCCCCCCCCCGCCCAGCTGTAATAGCATGAAAGGAAAGTCTGTCCGGAGAGCAGCCCTCCCCTCCGCCATTTTGGGAGTGTGCGCGCCCTCCCCAGCAGCAGAGGGACGAGAGCAGCGCAGCGCGGCGGGGCTGTGTGTGTGTGGTCCTGTTTTTTTGGACTGCTTTCAACTGCGGGGAAAAAACATTTGTCTCAAGGTTTTTAAAAAAAAAAAAAAAGTGAAGCCCAGACTGGAACGCATGTTGGATTGTTTGCAAAGCAGATTAATGTCCCCGAGCGGGTGGGGGCCCAGCTCTGCTGGGGAGAGGGGTAATTCGTTTAGATTAAAACCAGGTTGTTGGGGTTTTTTTTTTTAAGCAGGAGACTAGCAAATTCAGTCAAGCGGAGTTTTTGCAGCGGTGGTTAATCTGCATTGCACTAGCATGTTTAATCAGCAGGGTAGAAATGCTACCTAGATGAACTTGCTAAAGGTTAAGCCATTTTGTACGGTTTAGTGCATTTTTTTTTAAAAAAAGTAGGCTATAAAGGGGGCCCCATCCTGCAGTCCTTGTACATGCAAAGCCCCCACTGCAGCCCCTTGGGGCCTGAGTCTTCTCTCAGGTTTAGTGGGTTTTACCACCATGTCACTCCACTGATGTCAAGGGATGTCTGGATTTACACCATTGTCAGGGAGGAGAAAATCAAGCCCGTATTTTTTTCTTTTTGATAAAACAGTATTAGATTAGGTTCAAATTCTGCCCTCAATTATGTTGGTGTATATCCCCACGAACTCGCTGACCACAATAGTTACTCTGGATTTAAGTTAAAGCATCTTATAGCAGTATCTGGCTCATAAAAATTAATATGGAGCACTGCATAAGTAACCACTACTGAATGGCCCTGTGTGTGTTGAGAAAGCAGTACTGAGTGAAAGGAAAGGGATCAACAGACCATGGGAGTAGTCTGTCTTGCTTTATGGATAGAGAGCATGGCAATTCTATTCCCATTGACCCATTCCCATTCTATTCCAGTTGCAAACCCATTCAGCATTTTGTGAGCTTTTTTGTTTTTAAGATAAGAACTTGTTGATAACTGAATAGTCTTTGTACAGTAGTAGAATTGTTCTAAGTATAGAGGGACCATCCTGCAATCCCTATTCAGACATGCTGAGTAGGAACACAGCAGGATTGTGTCCAAAGTTAGAGATGTGCATTCAGAAGCTGTGATATGAATGTAGTCCATTAGGAGAGCTGTTTACCCTAATTACTACTTCCATGAATAGGGTTTGAATAATTTTTTAACAATGTTTTGTATCTTAACTCTTTGCAAGATTCTCTTGTGGCATTTTAAATGAAATGTTTCAAAATCTTCTCTTCACTCCTTCGCTTCTGCCTCCTGATGGAAACTTAATTGATAAAGTTGGTTTGCACTATTATGCAGTGATTTAGTATCTTAACTATGGTATAACTAATAGCCAGCTATCAGGAACTGTGGTTCCATCTCATGCCACCTGTTTTTCCTGTCAGTTTAATACCAAGAAACTCCCTGATTACTGCACTGGCAGTTCCTGTGTGACCAAAAATGGAAACATGGTTTTCTAGAAAAAATATGATTTACAAAATAGCCATTTGATTTAGTCTCTGCTTTGACCTCTTTTCATGTCATTGGTGCTTCATGGAAAAAATATTTTCCAAATGCAAAAACTCACTTAATAGCCCTCAGAATTTGTAGAGCCTATATTAATTCATAATACAGGTGGCTGTACAGAGTTGACCTAATTTCACTTTTATTGAGTTTAGTTTTCATATCAGTGAAATATTATTAAAACTCTGAATTTGGAAACTTCTGCATTCTTAGATTACAGAAAAGGGTAGTTAATTAAGATGAAAGAGGATATTCTTAATTTAAATTAAATTAACTCCCAGTCCTCCCAGACTGCCATTGTAAGGCCCTGAATAGAAAAGTTTGACTAAATTGTGTGTTTTCTCAATAGAGACTGTATAAATGTTCTGGTCACGAACATGGGTGCTATACAAATAAACCAAATGAATAGCAGTTGCATATTTCTGTGGTTAAAAGTATAAACAGAAGAGAGTGCAGAGTGAGAAGTTGGAGTGGGGAGAAGCATAGAGAGAGTATGATGTTCCTTCTGTGCATAAGTGCTGGAAAGTGATGCTAAAATACCAATTTCACTCTGTGTGCGTATGTGTGTGCACAGTCCTAATTCCTAGCCTACTATACTATTATTTATAGACCCCAGTGTGCTAGGTATGTACTAAAACAGAAGAAGGCACAATTTTCTGGTCTTAAGGAAACTCCTTGCAACCAGTTGTAAAATGATCTGTTTATTAGACTAGATATTTTATTCTGTTTTTTACACTTTGTTTAATAAGATCATTTGAATATGCAGAGTAATATTGGTTGAACACAGCCAATTATATAAAATACGTTTCCATTGCAGTTGCAATAAAATGTTTTATTTTGTTCAAATGTTTAAAATTATCACCTCTCAAGGAATTGTCAGTATTTACATTGGAGACCAACTTGTTGTATATAATGAATACCAGGAACATGGAAGGTCCTACACCACTGAAGCTTGGTAGGAGTGAACTATGAACCTAAAAAATCCTAACTCAAAATTAATTATAAATAGTGAGAATGAAGTTTGACTGAGTTCTAAGATCATCCAGAGTCCAAAATAAATGACGAGAAGTGTATATTTAAAGCTATTATAGCTGAAGTATTTATATGAGTGCTGCAAAAACCCAACTGGTGGGCAAGTTCTCAAAAGAAAAAGAGAGAAAAAGAAACAGCTCTTAAAGCTCTTCATTCTTGCAATTTTCTCTTACTAGATTCCCTACTTCACAGTTTGTGCCAACACACTTGGCCTTTGGTGTGCATACTGGTACCAAGTGGCTTTCCCCTGAATCACTTCTTGGCAGCAACAGTGTCTTAGAGGAACATCTTTTTAATCCATCCCCCTTGCTACTGCTGTCCAGAATATTTTAATTGTTCCTGTATGTCCCACAGTGACACTACCCTCAATTTGATCCCCAAACTCCCTGTCTCCAACACTCCAACATTTCAGGTTCTTCGATGACTGAGCAGTGACTGGGACTTTCCCTTGTTTCCCTCATCAGAAAGATTCACAACCTCAGATTTATTATTATGAATTATTATTATGTAGGCCACAGAAAGCTCAATTGTAGCCTGTTTGGCAAACAAAAGCCATGGCATCTTAATGACACAATTCTATTTGCAGGTGGATCTGTTTGATCATGGACTGCTGTCTGTGGCCGTGCATGCTGGAAATGTAATGATTGTTCAGCTTTCCCCTTACACAGCACACAACACCCACAAGTGCAGAAAGGGTTTTGCATCATTTTCTCTGTGGATGAGTCTTGTTGGCTATAGATAGGGTCATAGATCCAACTGCATGTTATTGTGAAATACCTCTATTGACTATGCACCATGTGCTCAAAAACAATAAGGTGCCCAGATACCACTATGATTGGGCACCCCCTGTAAGAACCTAAATCAGTGAAGAGATAGATAGCAGTGGTATAGATAGCAAATATGTGGGTTCATCCCCAAATAAAGGGTCTGACACATGACTCTTGTAATATGGCTACTGGTGAGGGTTATTGCAGATCACAAGGGGAAAGAGGCTTGTCCCCTTCTCCCTGCCACCTCATTCTACCATCCTTGCACTGCATTCTCACCTTTCTTCCTTTTTCTTGTCACTTGCCCCCTTTTTCTTATCCTCCAATCAGGAGATTAAGAAAAAGGCATCAATATTCAGTGTAGAGACTCCATGCCAGAGATCCTGCCATCCAGGAAAGGAGGTGCTGCAGTTGATCCTCTTCTTTCATGTGGAAAGTGGTTATTTGCAGCAACAGCCCTTTGAGGACCAACTGTGTAAGATAGGCAGAACTCTTTTTTCCCCAGGCAGGTTGAAAGCAAGGGGGAGGGATGTATCAGCAGCCATGTGGAAAGCTCATCTTCAGTACCTGGAACAAATAAAACACATGCTAACCACAACTGAAGAAATGTTCAGTGCATCTGGATAGATGTAGTTTATATGGTAAGGTCCCAGCTGCTCATAGTGTTAAACAAAATGTATTAATCGAGATAAGTTATCCGTAAATTCTATAATGAGGTCACCTCACCCTTTGATACTGTAAAGTAGTAGGCAATTAATCTACCTATGCAGCTCAGGAGTGGGGTAAAGAGGAGGAAGCAAAGTGAGTGAAGCAGACTAGTTTCTTTAAATGGCTGTGCTTCCTTAAATGCTGCATAGGACAGTTAACTTTGAATGACCCCTTCTGGAGGGACAAAGAAAGGTGATAATGTGATAGACCTTCATGGGTCTGCTGCTGCTAAAGTACACATTCCTCTCAGTGGGCCAAATCAATGTGTTTTGCTTGAATAAAGACAGCATGAATTGGCCCAGTCAGAACTGTTGCAACTTGTATGTTTTTGCTTTAAGTTTCTCCACAGTACCAGAGCCTCTTCCCGTGTGGACTTGAATAGTGTTGGGACCTCCTTTCATGGTCTTAGCTGTGTCTACTTTTGCAATAGTGCATTGGCAAAAGGTTGATGAGTGGCAGAGCAGAACTTGCTCTATTGCTGAACCCCAGTGCCATGCTCTGACCTAAGGAATCTTCTCCAGTCACAATTTATGACCATTTGAACCCTTCTACCCAACAGAAGGAAGAAGGAAGATTTAGCTATAAGGGAGCACAAAAGACTCTTTTAGTAGTTCACTTTGTTTGATAAATAACTAGCTATTGGTTATAATAAGATCTTCTAACAAATATTTGAAATAATTTAACTGGTTTGGTAGCAGAGAGTGGTACCAATCTAATAGAGTGGTAAGGATCAGATGGCAGGAAAGGAAGTAATTCAGCATTGGCACTTACTTATCTGTAAACTCCCACTATCTTGCACTGGGATGTGTATTGCAGGATGTGTAATGTGCACTGAGAAGTCTGTTGTTTATCAGAATAAACTTCATGTCTCCCATTTTGTTTGGATAAATGGGTGTTTACTGTTATGTCTAGCAAAAGTAGAAGTAGTAGTTAAAAGTATCATGTGCTAGTCCAGGGACAGTAATATTGGGAATGTAGTCAATATAAAATTATTAGGCTGTTAACGTTAATGGAAACAGAATTTTATTCTTTTAAAAGTTTAACTGTAATCAAAATTGAAGAATGATTCAGTTTGTTTCTAGTTTGAAGGTCAAGAGCAATTTTTAATACATAATACATAAATATCAGTTTAATTTTAAGTGCTAAAATGAGGGGTGACTAACTTCTGTGTTTTTATTTGAACAAACTTATTAAAGTGTTAAGTGAAAATGCGTTAAAAGGTTTTGTTTATTGGAAATATGTCTGTAGCCTCTTCTCAAAGCTCATATGTTAAATAAGAGATCACTGGTGATCTAAGTCCAGTTCTTGGGGGTCAGGTGCCCACATCATTAAAACCACCACCAACACAGTTGAACCCATGTTAGCAGAGCAGGCAGGGGTTAGATGAACATGGAGACTGAACCACACTCTTCCTCTAGATATGGTAATTTCAGGCCAGAATTGATGCACAGTTGTGAGACAGGGTGGGGAAGCTTGTACGTCAAAAAATAATCTGGAAGAGGAATTTTAGATTACTTTTTTATCTTTCAGAGTAGCAGCCGTGTTAGTCTAAGGTGCCACAAGTACTCCTTTTCTTTTTTTATCTTTGAGTCTGGAAGTATTGAAAATACCACACGTGGCCACTACTTAGATCATTTCTAAGATAAGGCTGAAATCCTGGCCCCATTGCAGTCAATGGCAAAATTCTCACTGCAGCCAGGATTTCACCCAAGTGCAGCCAGTGACTTCACTGCAGCAGGATTTCACCCAAGATTTATACAAAAGTGTACCGGATAAATACAGACTGTATTGCCACTGCTTGTGTTGTAACTGTTCTGTGGATGCGAGAGGATCTCAGTTTCCAGAGCAGTCAATTTGTACCCTTCATGAGTTCTAAATCCACTGAAACATTAGTACCGTTTTGGTTTGTTTGTTTAAAATATAAGGACATTTTATTGGTTTGAAGTTAGTGAAAATGTCTTCATTATTGTTATTTCCATACACTGCACACTCTGATCTCTGGCATCAGATTGTCCCCAGTGGATCTAGGCAGGGAGGGAGTCTCCCCTATTTCCGCTTAGAATGTGTGTGTTAGTTTGGGGAGGAGTGTGGCCTCCACTGCACTATTTATCCCCTCCATCCTCCTGTGCTCCATGTGAATTCCTGTACTCTGTGGAGTTCTGGTGATGGTGAAAAGGATGGGAGGGGACTTTCTGCAGCACTGTTCCTTGTAGAGCCCAGGGATTTCAATGCAGAAATCCAGGTGTAAAGTAACATAGTTCAAAGCTGTGTGCTTTCCTTTGGGTCCCCTTTGCCACTGCTGCTGAACAGCCACAGGGGAAACCTAGCTATTGGAAGTACAGCTCCTGCTGGAGTTGTGGTGCCAGACAGGAGGGTGTGAAAGGAGCAGAAGCCATACCTGTTACATGGCTTCTGTCTCTGTGCAAACAGGTTTTCCCTTCCTCATCCAGAGGGTTGGGAGAGGGAGAGAGGCCTCTAAAATCCCTGGCTCCTCAAGTCCATTTCAGCAAAGGAGGGTGTTCAAGGAAAGCTCTACAGCTCCTTGTGTGGTTTTCATTCCCCCACCTCTGCTTCATCCATTTCAATGGATTTTTCAAGATTTTTCAATGGCAGGAGAGAATCCAGTCCCTGTTATCAAACAATGTCTGTGGTGGCTTCCCAGAATGTAGTAATACTGCACTGTGTATGCATGTAACAATTTTTGACCCTTCAACAGGTTTAAAAGCTAGCATATGCAACTGGATGTTTCAGTTATACATAACTGTTAGGAGGCTCCAAAATATGACAGCTTCCAGATGTATGAACCGACTGATCCGTTTGTTTAGATTATGCTCCACAGCTGATGCCTAGATTAGTGCTGGCTGGACGAAGCTATGGGAGATTTGTCTGGTTTCCACAATGCCATGTTTATATTTCATTTGGATTTCTCCTTCAAAGCTGACCTCTCTGTGACCTGCTGGAGCTGCGTCCACTAGGATGCTAGCTTTAACTTGTCTGCAACAGCTTTTATTTTAGTATCTATTGGGGTATGTTCTCAACTTGACACTCATGGGCTTATGTGCATGACTCCTGTTAACACAACTGTGAGTTATGCATTTAAATTACTATTCATTCAGATTAGTCTATGCCCATACGAGTGTCCTCTTCCTTGTGCCCTTTAGTGGGCAGAATTTGAGAAAATTTTGGTTTGATAAAATGTTGATTTTGAGATAGACCTTATAATACTATTGCTTGTTAGGTGTTTCTTCTTGTAAATTCAGCAAAATTTGTGTTCTTGACCTTGTAAAATATATCACCTCTAAAGGTGATAATATAGGAATATAAATTACTCAATAAGCTTGATCTTTTTGAATTTGGAGAACAGAAGTTGAACAGCTTAGTTTTACCTAGCAGTCCTTTATTTTAAATGGACAATAATACCTTATGTCCACCCTATCTCTGCAGATCTACAATGGTACATATTGCATTTTCTTCATCTTACTTATTCATCTCTCATATCTCATAGGTTTTTCTCTCCCCCTCCCCTTTCCCCCATGTGTGTTTGTTAGTGACTGTATCTGGAAAAGCTGAAGAAAGAATAAAACTCCTTAATCACAAACTGACAGCACTATATTAAGGAGCTTACTCTCCCTCAAAGTTTAGGAAGATTTAGATGCACAACTTCCAATATTGTTCATAGTGGCTACATGAGTAAATTGTCTCTGCCTTGTTGAGGAAACAGATTACTTAGGTAATACTCCGATAGCAGAGCAGTCAGATTATTAAAAATGTACTGTCCATATTGAAAACGTATAGTGCACTAAGATACATGCTTCCTATCTGGATAGCTTCTGAACCATGAAGTATAGAAAAATAGTGTTTTTCCCTGCACCTGTATGTAATGTGGTCTATGATATTTTTTATTCTAAGTCTAATGTTAATCAAGAAACCTAGATAGAATAGGCTATATTTATCTTTGGTGTAACTAATCACACTGTAAATGTAAGACCAAGGATACATTTGGCCCATTGTGTATTGCTTAGTGTGTTGCGTTTGTTTGTTTTAAAGAAATGGGAGTTACACTCACAAGAAGTAGATTTAAATAAAGCATCAAGGGAAAGATATTTTTTCTTGTTGTTCTTGGCTTTGTGAGTCCTTGTTTTTTAGACAACAAACCTTCCTTTTAATAGGAAATTTTAGGTAAAGTTTATGTTTATTATTTTCTGGCAGTGTGGATGTTCTTCAAATATCATTGTTTGCTTTACCCATCCTACATTTTGCAAAAGGAAGTGGTATATGGGGGTAAAATGCTCTTATGTATATGTTGACTATATATATATATTTTTTTTTTTTTTTTTGATGGGAGGAGGACTTTAATTTTATCTTAAATAAACATTTCAACTTTTACTTTTGTTTGGTAATTTGGAAAAATGTAGTTGTTTCAGGTCTTGAGTAAAATACATTGGGGATGAACGAATGAGGAAAACCATAAGTTGACTCCCTCTGAGAACCAGGGATGTTGTTTTAGAGATTTATACTAGAGCGCCATTCCAATTTCAAATATACAAGTCATCATTGTGTATTTGTAACATCTGTATATTGTCCATGTGCAGGTTTGCACAAACAGAAGCAGATATTTTAAGGCACATATGCAGTGGTGCACACCCAAATACCTGAGGTTGCAATTGAGCCCTGGAACTGTAACATCATTAATATTAAGCTAAAGAAACAGTTTTCTTTTGTTTACCAAGCAGATACATTTGTGCTTTTCCATCAATATCCAAAAGCTAAGTGCAACAAACTAGAAATG